>NC_045704.1:16337039-16937039 GCF_009834535.1 Camelus ferus | reverse complement strand
GCAGCTCTCCCCACCCAGCCCCTCTCCACACTGCTGCGCGCACACACACCGCACACACACACACAGGCGCACACACACATTCAATGCCATGGCTACAGGCGGTGGAGATGGGGGGCGGGGGGTGTGGAGGAAGCAAAATAAAATTAAAAATTAAAGCTTGCCCGGAGTCCCCATCCGCCCCGCGTGGACCGGCGGGGAGAGGCGGGGTTGCAGCAGCAGCTCCCCCTCCGCAGCCACCGGGGCTAGGCATCGTCTGTCCAGCCGTCTGTCCTGCCGGGCTGGCCCGGCCCACAGCACTGGCCCTGCAGGCCCTGCTCCCTCCATCGGTCGGTCGATCAGCGATCAATGGGGCCAGGGGGGCGCCAGGGGCAGGGTGAGATCAAAGGGGCCCCAAGAGACTGATGCTGGGACGAAACAGAGATGCGGAGACAGGGAGAAAGAGACAGAGACAGAGATGAGGAGACAAGACAGATAGAGACTTGGATGTGGGGAGGAGAGACGCAGAGACCCAGAGACATAAAAGTGGAGTGGTGTGAAGACGCAGAGAGACGGAGAGATACGGGGGCCCAGAGATAGAGCCAGGGGGACCCAGAGATGTGGCGCTGCGACCCGGACAGTCAGGGCAGATGTGCAGGGAAGGGGACAGAACAGGAGGGCTAGAGGCCCGGTCCCGGTGGGCCTGGCAGGACAGAGGCAGGGACAGAGACAGGAGGAGCGGCTGGCAGAGACCACGAGATGGCAGAGACGTGTGCGAGAGAGACGGCGGGGGGAGCGTGGGAGCAGGGCCCGGAGCGCCGATCCCACGGCTCCTCGTTATAACGTGTCCGGAGGAGGCGGCGGGGAGTTGAAAGCATCGGGAAGAGAAATCAAAACCAACACGGAAATGAGAGGGGCCGATAGGGGGTGGGGGGGGCGGAGGCAGGAAGGAGGGGGGCCCAGAGAGGCAGACAGAGCCGGGGAGGTGGGAGAGGTGGACCTGGCAGGCGAGGTGCGGGGAGACGGGGTAGAGGGAGATAGGGAGAGAGGTGGGGAGACAGGAGGGAGAGGAAGAGACAGGCTGAGATGGGGCTGGGGTGGGGGCAGAGAGACAGAGAGTTAGAGAGAGAGGAAAAGAGACAGATGGTGCACAGAGAGACACCAAGAGAGGAAAGACCTGGGGAGACAGCAGAGAGAGACAGGAGAAGGGATGGGGCACAAGGAGAGACAGACCTGGAAAAGGGATGAAGGCGGGTGGGGAGGACAGAAATAAGAGGAGACTGAGTGATGGAGAGAGACAGGGCCACAGAGACGGGGAGAGAGACAGTCCAGGTTGAGGGGAGGCAAGGAAAGAGAGAGAAAAGAGACAGAAAAATGGAAAAGAGATAGTGGATGGAGGCAGAGAAGGGAAAAGAAAGGCAGATCAAGAGGGAGAGAGAGAAACAGAGAAAGTTGGAGAGATGGGGGAGGTGGGGACGGGGTGGTTCTCAGCAGGGCCCGAGGGCTGGAGGGTAGCCCCTAGGAGAGGCCTCGGTGGACACTGGGCTGGGGGCTGGGGCAAGGGTGGCTGTGGGATACTGGACAAGTCTGGTCCGGTGTCCGAGGGAGGGGTGGGTTTATGGGGGAACACAGTGTCTGGGTTTCTGAGGCGTGTGGGACCGTCAGCAAGCAGCGGGAGGCGTGAGAGGGATGGTGTGTTTCAGGCTGTGTCAAAGTGGGGTGGGTATCTGAGGGGTTGTGTCTAAAAACGGGAGCCTGAGGAAAGTGCGCCCTCTCAGAGGTGGGGTTGGGAGGGGTGGAGTGAAGAGGGGCTGAAGTACCTAAGGGGTGGGCTGTCTAGGGTGGGTGTCTGAGGATGGAGTCTGGGGTGGTGGGGTATCTGAGGAAGAGGGGCTGTCAGGTCGGGTTCTGAGAGACCGGGATGAGCAGGGGATGAAGCATCTTAGAATTAGGTATCTGAAGAGAGGGGTGTCTGAGGGAGTCGGGTTTGAGGGAGGACTTGTCTGAGGGGGAGGCAGATCTAGGGGGAAGGGGTGTCTGAGGGGGGCTGTCTGGGGGGAGGCAGGCCCAAATGGCTGGGGTCTGACGGGAGCCGCAGGTTTAAGGAGAGGCACCTGTGGGAGCATTCATGCGGGAGCGAGGGGCTGCTCTGCCGGGTGGGTGGGGCAGAGGGCAGGGCGGGCGGGGCTGGGCCTGTCCCCTCCCAGCCCGACGGTCGGGCAGCGCCAGGCGGCCGGCTCTGGGCCAACAGATTAGAGCGCGGGGCGGCGTGGGAGCGGGACGAGCCAGCCCGGGGGTCAGCCTGGTGGGGCGGGGGTGGGGGCGAGATTCGGGGTGGACTAGACCTGGGGCAGCCACAGTGAGAGACAGAGGGGGACCCCGAGACGCAGAGCCGGACCCGGAGAGGTCAGGCACGAGGCGAGGGATGGAGAGACAGCGGCAGAGATGGTGCGGGGCGGGCGGGCGGTGAGAGCCAGCGCGTGTGAGTGAGTGAGTGGTGAGGAGCGAGGAGGGAGGCTGGGAGCCCGTGGTTAGTGATGGGGCACAGCGGAAGGGGAGGCTGCAGGGAAGACTGGCTGGGAGGGAAGGTGAGGGGACACGGGGCCAGGAGAGGAATGGGAAAAATGGGGACCAGTGGGCAGAGGGGTGCCTGCCTGCAGGAGGCGGCGGGTGGGGCGGGATGTGGCCGGTGACTGGCCGGCGGGGGCCTGGGTGGAAGGGGAAGCACCCCCTCCCCGCAGTGCCAGCTCCCACTGACCCCTGTCTGTCTCTCCCGCTTGCTCTATCCCGTCCCCGTCTGTCTGTCTGTCCCGGCCTCTCTGCAGGGCTGGCTCCACCATGGACTGTAGCTGCGTCTCTGACCTTCTCTTCGCCCCGCCTGCCCTGCCTGCTCTCTGGACCCCTGGTAACTGGCCCGGACCTCCTCCCCCTCTTCCCCAGCCCTTGGGCCTTCCCAGCGAGCCGGCATCTCCTTTCTACATCTCTCACTCTCCTCCCTCCACCTCCCCGGGTCTTGGTCAGAACCGCCAGAATCTAGCCCCTTAATGCAAAACTTAGCTAAAAACTTCACAGCCGAATGTCCCTGCTACCTGCCTGCTGGGACATGAGGGCCTTTTGGAGGGCAGGTGAGGCATGGAGGTCGGAGAGGGACAAGGATCCAGGGGCCTGAGGACCTGGGGACTTGGCCGCGTACAGGGCAGTCTGCTCCCTCCCACCCGGGACCTGCTGGCAAAGAGGAGCAGAAAGACTGGAGACAGACAGGCACTGATGGAGCAGGGATGGGGAGGAGAAGGGGCACTAGGCCAGGTGCTGGTGGACAACTGGACAGACAGGATGACTCAGGCCAGGGGGATGTGGACACATGGCCCAGCCAGCCGGAGCCTGGAAGAGAGGACGGCTTGCTTGAAAGTGGACGCCCAGAGCGGGGATGTGGACAGTAAGACTGGATGTGCATCTGAGTCCAAGTCACACGCCCCATAAATGGGCTTGTGTGTGTGTGTGCGCGTGTGTGGAGGGGAGAGGGAGAGAGGAGACTGGGACTCGGTGCCAGGTTATTTGGGATCTCAGAGTGTGTCCATGTGTCATACTTCAGTATTTCTGGAGGAAGGGGTCACACTGGGAAAGTACGCATCTGTCTGTCTTTGCTGAGCTGGTGCGCCTGCTTGTACATGCATGTCTGAGGCTACCTGAGTGTCCCTGCACTGGGCGTGTATCTTTGGGACTCTGAGCGTGTCTACATCTCAGGGCTGGGGGAGTGTCTGCCAGCTTGCTGCATGGGCTCCTGCTTCAGTGGCCGAAGAGCCTTGGACTGTTCTTTATGGGTCTTATGCTGTGTGGCACTCTGAGCCAAATGGATGGGACGTGCATTTCAGGCTGTGTGGGTGCGTGCCCCCCAGGCCTCTGTGTTGGGGGCTGTGTCTATGTTTGGGGTGCATGGGGGTGGTTCCTGCCTCTGTGTGTCACTGAGTGTGGCTGAACGTTGGGGGCTGTGTGTGCGCGCGCGTGCGCCAAGGTTGCGGGTCCTCCCTCTAGTTGTGTTTGTTTCAGCGTGTACAGCACATCTGAGGATGTGCACCTGAGCACAGGTGGAGTTTCCTGGCTGGGGCGTGTGTCTCTGTGTGTGTGGGCAGTTGTGTGTTGTCATCTTTGGGGTTGTGTGGGTGTGTCTGTGATACAGCTGCTTCTCTGTGGGGCCGTGTTCTGGGTGCAGAATGGGCCAGAGCTCACATGTTGATTGAGCCCTGTCTTCTTAGGTGAGATCCAGTCTTCTTAGATTGCGATGGAGTCAAGAGAAAAATCCTCCCTTCAGGGCGGTAACTGCCTGGCCTTCTCCAGCCTCAGGCAGGGAGGCAGCAGCTCCCACTTTTAGACACCAGGGAGCCTGGATAGGACCTTGCTCCTCCTCGCCTCCCTTCCCTGAAATTCTAATCAGCCAGAGGGCAAGGAGCTGCCCAGGACCACACACCAAGACAAGGACCCGTGTCCCGACTCAAGTCACCTCCCTCACCAACTGCCTTCTCTTTTCATGCCTGGGTCTGGGGTCTCTGAGGAGGGGAAAGGGGACAAAGGATGTGGCACAAGAGAAGCGGGACCCAGGGCCTGAGGCCTTGAGGATGGGAGGTGAGATCTCAGGGTGGACCAGCCCCTCCATTTCCAACCGAGCTTCTGGGCATTCGGACACCAGGGTGCAGGACACCCATCTGAGCGTGACCTGCCTAGTGCTGAGTGAGCTGTGGGTGTGAGTTGGGTGACTGTGTGTGTGTTGTGGGGTGTTGGGAGGTTGTTCTACTGTCATAGTGTCAGCCGGGGTGGGCCTGTCAGGTTGACATGTGCGTCTTGATGCTGCACTCACCGCCTCTACCAGTTTTATTTGGGCCTTTGGAGTCCTGTGTGTCTCTCGTTGCAGTTGAGCTGTTAGTGGGTCCTAGTTCTGCG
Organism: Camelus ferus; assembly: GCF_009834535.1. Lineage (NCBI taxonomy): Eukaryota > Metazoa > Chordata > Mammalia > Artiodactyla > Camelidae > Camelus > Camelus ferus. The sequence continues at coordinate 16,932,128 of NC_045704.1, read as the reverse complement.
GGGCCTGAGGAGACGTGCCACTGTGTGTGTTGGGATGGATGTGCGATGCTGCATATGTGGCATGTCTGCCTTGGTGGCCTGTTGTGTGTGGTGTGTCGTGCCTCAGCAGGAGTGTGGCACTCTGGTGCAGCTGCATCCCCCGGTATAGCTAGCTGTCTCTAGAGGGTGAGTGTGCGTCTGTGTGATCGGTTGTGTGCTGTGGGTGTCTGCAGACACGCTGCTTTCAGGCTGACGTGACATGGATGCAGGGAGGGTTCACAGGGATGTGAAGGGCACAGAACTGTGCACACAGGCCCTGCCTGGATGTGCCAGGGTGAGGTCAGCTGGGGTGGGGGTGGGATGGTGAACCTCAGGGACAGATGGAGCAGAGGGCAAGGGACAGGCAGGAGAGACAGCAGGAATCAGGGGCGTTTCAGGGTGCAGGAGAGACCAGAGATCCCTGGGGCAGAGCCTGGCTCAGGGGTAGCTGGGAGAATGTTGCGGAGGGGGTGCCCCTGCAAGCCGGCCCCTCCCAGTTCCTCCCTACAGTCAAGGATGCAGGAAACTGGTCCCTCCCACCCTCTGCCCCAGTTGTGCCGGGGTAGATAGGGTATCAGGCTGAAAGTGCCAACCCAGGGTCCCCGCAGCCACCAAGTTCTCTCCCTCCATTTGGAGAATCTGGGGACTAGACACCAAGTGGAATATGGAGAATAGGAATCGGGTCCCTAAATATGCCTGAGGCTGGGTGACTGCTGGCAGACCATGAGTCAGGGGGGTAGCTGGACGCCTCCTGGTTCCTGAGGCCAAGGAACACCCAGAGCCCTGGACTTGGTGCCCTGACCCGGGGCCGCGCCCCTGCCTCCTGTCCCCAGGGTTTGCCTTCCCGGATTGGGCCTACAAGCCGGAGTCATCCCCTGGCTCGAGGCAGATCCAGCTGTGGCACTTTATTCTGGAGCTGCTGCAGAAGGAGGAGTACCAGGGTGTCATCGCCTGGCAGGGAGACTACGGGGAGTTTGTCATCAAGGACCCGGACGAGGTGGCTCGGCTCTGGGGCATCCGCAAGTGCAAGCCCCACATGAATTACGACAAGCTGAGCCGGGCCCTGCGGTGAGGAGGGGTGAGGGGGGCCTGGACTCCCGCCTTGCCCCTCTTCCCTCACTGTCCCTCTGGGCTCCTGCCCCTACTAGGGGCTTTCCCTCAATTTCCTGGGGTGGAATCCTGTTGGATCCCAGCACACAGGGCTCTGCACGTTTTTAGCTGCTGTAAGTACCTACTTGTGAGTGAAAGAAAGGCTTGAAGGAAGGACCAGAGCACAGGGCTTTGGAACCACACAGGCCAGAATCCCAGCCCCTGCCTCCTCCCTTCCTTGCCCTGTGATCTTGGCCAAGGGACTTCTGCGAGCCTCAGTTTCCCCAGATTGTGTTCTGTGCCCAGCACAGAGATGTGCTAGGGGCTTGGCCTTCACCTCCCTAGGTCCTGCCACTAGCACCCCCTGTTCTCCCTCTGCCCACAGCTACTACTACAACAAGCGGATTCTCCACAAGACCAAAGGGAAGAGGTTCACCTACAAGTTCAACTTCAGCAAAGTTGTGCTTGTCAATTACCCGTTGTTGGATGTGGCTGCAGCCACCACGGGCTCCCCACTCCTGCTGACCTCTGGTCCCTTTGGGGGAGCCCCTGGGCCAGATGCTCCTCCCCTCACCCCTGAGGTGAGTGAGGACACTTGGGTCCCAGAATGAGGTGTTTGGTGCCCCAACCCCCAGAGCCATGAAGCCCCCTGGGGAGGGGGCAGCCAGCCTGAGTGGCACCATTTTCCCTCACTTTCCTCTCCAGACCCTGCAGACCCTGTTCTCTGCCCCACGCCTAGGAGAGCCGGGGGCCCGTGCACCCCTGTTCACCCCCGAGACAGACAAACTGCGTCTGGACAGCCCTTTCCCGTTCCTGGGCTCTGGTAAGGGCTTGGGGTGCAGGGGTGGTTGTAGGGGTGTGGAGCACGCTGCATGTGTGAGGGAAGAGGACGGACACAGATGGGGAGGAGACAGGATGCGGGAAGGAGATGTAGGGCAAGGCTGTGTCTGTGTCTATGAGTGTTAAGAAACCAGAGAATGCGAGGTGAGGCAGTGAGCAGGGAAACTGGATGGGGGGACAGGCCAGGAGAAGGGCTTTTAGAGGCAATAAAGGAATAGAAAACCAGCGAGGAAGGTGGAGATTGGGGGGGGGACCATGTGACGTGGGGGAGATGCTGAGTGGGAGGGCAATGGGAGAACTGGGTAGAACGTGGCAGAGAGGTGGCCCCCTTTACTACTCCAAGGTAGGCAGCCCCGACAGTGGAATGGCTCAGTCTGACCCCCTTCCTGTGCCCCCTGCCAGGTGCCACCAGCTATTCCAAGCCCCCTGGCCTGCTGGGTCCCTTCGGCCGCGCTTTCCCAGAGCACCCCTGGAACTTTAGTCCATACCTCACCGGCCCCTTCCCCAAGCTGCCCCCACCTCTCTACCCCCCACACTTCTACCCCAACCCTCTGGCCAGTTCCCTGGGCCACCTGCCCTCCACAGGGGCAGGGGGAAGCCCCTCCACAGTGCCCTTACTGGCTGCGACTGGGGAGGGCCTGGGCCCTGAGCGCCCCTCAGGCCTGGCAGCGGCCCCTCGCCTGGCACTGCCGGGGGCTGGGGGTCCAGAGGCCACGCTGGGCGGGAAGGAGGACAGTGACTCAGAGCTGGAGATCACCGACGTCAGCGGCTGCAGCTCCGACAGTGAGGGCGACGAGGGCCTCCCCACGCCCCCCAAGGCCAAGGCGGGCAAAGGCGGGGTCGGCAGCTGAGCCAGCGTGGGGTGATGGATTCTGCCGAGGCGGGGACCAGGGCAGCCACCCGCGCAGCCTCTCCAATGTCCTGTCTGCCCTCAATGTCCTGCCTGAGACTGGGGACCAGCCCTCAGCCGCTCCTAGGCCCAGGCACATGGCTGCCCTAGTCTTCTTCCCCAACCCCAGACTGGGGGTCTCACCTCCCCCTCCTGAGGAGGGAGGGAACACAATGGCCTCCAGCCTCTCCCCAGGCTCCAGTTTGAGGGGGTCCCCGCCTGGCCCCACTCCCGAAGTGCAATACGGTGCCCAGCCTCTCCCTCAACCCACCCCTGTGCTGTGACTTGTGTGTTTGTGCGGCCATGTCTCCCCTGTGCCGGCCCCAGTCCTGACGCCCCCACAACCCAGGCCCCCTGGGGACAGGGAGCTCAGAGCAATAACCCCGCCCCCAGCCCCCACCCAGGAGGGCCCCCCTCCCCATGACCCACACCAGCCACCTCCAGAGAGTTTACTACAAAAATAAAAGGATGAAAAGGAGTGTGAGACGTGGGTCGCCCAGAACCACAGGTGACCAAGGGGGCTTGGGGTGGGAGCTAGGAGAGGGTGTGTGGGGGAGCCTGAGGAGTCACTGCTGAAACCCAGGAATGAATGAATGAACTGGAGAAAGGTAGAGGGCACAGAGGTGACGTGGTGGGGCGACCCAGGAAGTAATGCCTGACCGTCGTGAAGGGTTCCAGATGCCACTCCAGGACCCTTGCCCCGCCCTCACACACAGAGACCTCTCCTTAGATAATATATATTAAAAAATAAACCTCCAATTCAGGGTATAAAAACAGAGCAAAGGCACTTGGGGGTGGGGAATGGAGGGGTGGCCCCCCCAGGCAATACTGAGATGGCCTAGGAATGGTGATACCCCCCAGAAATGAAGCCCTGAGTCCCCCAAGCAGAAGGGAGAGAAGGCCGAGGCCAGTGGGAGGCTGGTGGGGCAGTGATCCCAGCTGGGCCCCCCAGGCATGGCCCCAGCAGCCCGGCTCCCTCTCCTCAGGCCCTTGGGGTTGGAGATGCTGCGGCAGCTGTGCAGTGGCGGGTGGCCCTCACGTCCTCTGCTTCTTGAGAAAGGCCTGGGGTGGGGGGTGTGCAGGAGAAGAGACGGAGATGGGGAGAGAGACGGAGAGAAACAGGGAGCAAGGGAGGGTGGGGAAAGAGCATAGAAATGGACAGAAGAGAGATGGAGACAGGAGGCAGAGGGGGGAGAGTCACGAAGACAAAGACAGAATCGGATGGGGCTGTGGTGTGGTGAGCTCCTGAGGTGCCCACTCATGTTCGCCAGTGCCCCACTCACCTGCCTGGGGCAAGGAGCCTCAGGTACAGCCAGGCTGGGGGACAGTGTTCTCTCCAAGCTGAGACAGGAGGAGTCTCAGGCGGCAGAACTCCTCCTCCACTTCCTGGTTGAGGGGCTGGTCATCAGTGAGAAGGGTCCCTCCACTGAGTCAGCCCTTTCCTTCCCCCACCGCCCCCAAGGCCACTACCTCCAGCTGTTTAATGGTCTCCTCCAGGCTGAGTAGCAACTCCCGAACGTCCTGGGTCTGTGCTGGGCTCAGGGGGCCGCCCCCTGGGACCCCATCCCCTTCGAGGGGAGGCCCTGCACCACTGTCTTCTTCCGAGAGAGACAGGAGCTGCTTCAGGGACAGCACTGGACAGGGGTGAGGGGACAGAGTCAGAGGTGGGACTCGGGCTGGGACTGGGGAGTCAGCCAGAGATGGGTGGGGGGTAAGGGGAGGGAAAGAGGCCAGGGGCCTGCGGGCAGGAGTGAACCTCCCTTTAGCCAGACCTGCAGAAGGGGCTGGGGGACGCGAAAGGGGGTGCTGAGGTGAGGCTGGGGTTGGGATCAGGGCAGGGCAGGATGGCAGCAAGGATGGAGACAGATCCAGGGAGAGGCTGAATTAAAGGTCAAGGAAGGGGCTGAGCTACCTTTCTGAAGGGCCTTGGTGGCGAGCTGGCCCTCAGGGCCTGGTCTGCAGAAGGGCAGGAGGGCGTTGAAGATTCTCTCCATCCGGCCTGGGTGGGGGAGTGGGGAGGGAGCTCAGATCTGGCCGGGCTTCCTGTGGACACCCCGCTCCCACCCAGCGTCCCTCTAGGCTCACTGTCAGCTGGGGGCATCTCTCGGCCTCCGTTGCCGTTCTCGGAGCTGCTGAGCAGGGGTTCACGGATGCTGGGGGGAGCAAGTGCTGGGTGACCCCACAGCCCTGGCGGGCAGCAGGGACAGGGAGACAGAAAACTGGAGGTAGGGAGGCAGGAAGGTCCGGAGACAGAGACAGAGGTCGAGGCTGGGAGACAGGGAGACAGGGAGGCTTGGCCAGTGGAAGACAGAGAGGCCTGGGGAGGAGACAGACAGGCCGTGGTGGGGTTGGCGAACAAGCCCACACACTATACAAGCACACACACACAGATGCACATGTATTCACATGGAGACAAGGCTGAAGCTCAGGTTCTGGGGACACACAAGGAAGCCACCCCCGGCCCTCCGGTTCCCTCCCTGGCCCCCCTCACCTGCTAGGGCTGGGCCGGTGTTTGGGGCGGGAGGTGGGGGCAGGGACCTTCAGGGATCCAGCAGTCTCGGTGATGAGGGCACACCAGCTGGGAAGACAGACCAGCCCTTGGGCAGTCAGAGCTCCCAGACCCTGTGCCAGGACCTCCCAGCCCCACCCTGGGGCCTGGGCTTCCTCCACCCACTCTTACGACCCAGACCCCCTCACTTCTTCCGCTCCGACACGGACTGCGCCACCAGTTCGTATATCTGGGCCTCCTGGTCCCAGGTGAAAATGACATAGAAGGCTTTGTGATCTGCAGGGGAAGGGAGAGGCGGGGCTCAGAGCCAGGGTCACCCCAATGTGTGCCTTCCCTGAGCTTGGGCTAGAGGCTGGGGGAGCTCCCCACAAGGGTGGCACCCTCAGGGCTCCGAGCATCCAATTCACCCCTCCTATGCCCCCTCTGGAGCCCTCTCTCATTTAATCAGGAAACGAGTCATCAGTCTGGCTCTACCTACAAAACCCCAGGAGCTGCTCCCACCACTGGGGCCCTTCACTGGGCTCCTGGCTCCCACCAACCCCCTATAACTCCCAAGAGGCAGCCAGAATGATTTTACAAAATACTGGTTAGAACTGGTTGCTCCTCTGTGCAAAAACCTGGGGCAGTTTCCCACTTTTCTTAATAAAATCCACCATCCAGCCTGGCGCCCCAGCTTGGCCAGCCCAGGGCCTCCCTCTCACAGCCTCGGCCTCAGGCTGCCAGGCCTTCCCTCTGCCAGGATGTGCGCGCCCGGCTCTTTAAGGGGTTCCCTCCCTACTCTGGGGGACAGCCGCGCCTGGGCCCTTACCGGTGGCCACCTCGCGGGTCATGGCAGAGGTGAGCCGCAGCACCGGTCGCAGCATTGTCTTGCCGTCAGGCGTGGGCGTCAGCGTCCGGCTGTGCGACTTGAGCAGCAGCCGCTCGTCCTGGCGCTGGAGCAGCAGCAGCAGGTCGTCCAGCAGCAGCACGTGGACCTCTGCAGGAGGTGGCCAGGCTCGTGCTCAGCAGCCCCCACAACCCCGACACCCTGCCCTGCATCCCCCACTCACTGTCCTGGTGCTCACCTACAGCCTTGTCCTTCGTCACCCGCCATGTCAGCGGGCCCTCGTGGACCAACTTCTTCTTGGTGATGTCCAGGTTCTGGAGGCAGAAAGGAGTGATAGTTGGCGAAGGCAAGGGCAGGGCAGGGGAAGGGGGGCCGACCATGGGGCCAGGAGTAGCTGCCCGGCTGGGAATGAGAAGAGGGTCAGAACTGAGGGGGCCCCTCTTGCTTCCTGCGTGTATTATCAGAGAAGCCCCAGGGCCAGGGAGGGTGGAGGGAAGGGGAAGGGAGGGGAGGGGTAGGGTGGGGGTACACCTTGAACTCGTTCAGCATGGGGTCGGTGCTCTGCCGCAGGTGGGACAAATCCAGGCGCCTCTGATAATCCTTGAGCCGCTGGGACAGGGAAGGGGGTGTCACAGGGGCAAGCCGAGGGCTAGGGTGGACCCACAGTGACCCCGAGGGGGACAAGCCGGGGGCCAGCTGGCCCTTGCCAGGCACACCCCACTTCCCAGGGCCCCACCCAGGCTCACCAGCAGGTCCTCCATCTCTCGCACGGCTTGGTTGACGTCATGCAGGATTTCCCGGCAGCGCTCAGCTGCCAGCTCCACTCTCTCTCGTTCAGCTGGCTCTTCTGCAGACAAGGAGGAGGCCAGCCCTGGTGAACCCCAACCTTGGAAGCTCCCAGTCCTGCAGCCAAGGTTAGAGACAGGAGAGCTGGGAGCCAGAAGGGTGGGGTGGGGCCAGCTGCTACCTGTGTTCTGCCCGATGCTCTGCAGAAGCAGCGGGTACTTGGTCAGACGCTGCATCTCTGTGGGGATCATGTCCTTCAGCTGCAGGCGGCGGCACCTCGGGCGGCTCTCGGCCTCCTGCAGGGGTGGCAGTGCTAGGGCTGGCCTCGGGGACCAAACGCCGCCCCCAGCCCATCTGCCCCCAGACCCTGGGGCCCAGACCCCCGCCTCACCTGCACAAAGGCACAGAACCGAGGATCCCTGCGCTGTTTGACTTTGAGCTGTTCTAAGGCAAATGACTGGCGGCTGCAGAAGCGGGAGGAGATTTTCTGGAACCAGGAGCCTTCGGCACCATCAAACTACAGCAAGATTCAGGCCAGGGAGGGTGTCTCAGGTGGGATTGGGAGGAGTAGGGCCTCGCACGGATGGCAGCCTAGATAGGAGGACAGGGCTAGGGACCCAGACCCTTGGGCCATGGAGTGGGGCAGGGTGAGGCTTGAGACCTGTCCTCCTGGGGCCTGGATTCCGTGGGGGTGGGCGGGGGTGGGGGAGGCTGGGTTGGGCGACCTCACCTGGGCCAGCAGCACATCTCCAATCTCCTCAATGAGATAGCCGCTCTCCTGCCTCCGCTTCATCAAGCGATCGAGGAACAGGGCTGTGGGGAGCAGAGAGGAAAGGGGGTGCTCTGTCAGGACCGGCAAGATTGTATGCAGAGCTGGTCAGGAGCTGGGGGGTGGTCAGGCTGCAGCTGGGCATGTCTGATCCTTGGGGGTGAGCCTGGCCGCCCCCTCCCCCCACCACATGCTTGTTGATGATGTGCCCCTAGAAGGGGAGCTCTGGGGTTCTGGGGGGGTTCCCAGTACTAGAACAGAGGCTGCCCGTTGTCATAGGTGTGCAAGGAGACCGTGCTAAGCTCCAGGGTAGTTGCTGAGGCTGCCAAGGAGGGAGCCGGCAGTGGGGCACATAGTAGGGCCACAGTCCTGCACTCACAATGCACCTCGATGAGTTCGTCGAGGCTGGGGAAGATGTTCTGTAGCTCATCCAGGGGGAAGAAGCCCGCGCCCACCATGGGCTGGTAGAAGAGGTCGTGGAGCACCCGGAGCATGCGCACGTGGGCCGCCTCCGTCACCAGCAGCTCTGCAGGGCCACCAGGCAGGAGGCATGGTTGGGGAGCGTGCAAGCTATGGGGGGACAGTCTCAGAGGCAGGCTGGGGGATGAGGAGGAGGGGACAGGACACTGGGTGGAGTCACTTGCCCCTGAAATCGCCACTGAGAATTCCTTCACCCACAGCCTTTCTGCTTTGGCCATGGCAGCCAGCGAGGGTGACCACTGGTCCCAATTTGCCCTGTACCACGGGTTTCCCGGGACATGGAATCCTCAATGCTGAACCCGGCAAACCCGGACGAGTTGGTCACCTCACTGCCTGTGGCACATGTTTTGTGTCTAATCATCCAAGTTTCTCAGGTCAGTTTCTGGGGCATGGATCCCAGATCATCAATGCACAGGGTGATGGCCTTGGATCCAGGGGCCCCCAGAGGGTGCACGCCTGAGTTCCCAGGGGCCCCAGAAGTCCCTGGAGACTAAATGTCTGATTTTGTGTGTTACACATGCACGTTTTTTCTGCTGAGAGAAACTGCTATGCTGTCTGACATGGTAGTCACTAGCTACACACAGCTCGCCAAATTTTGCTTAATTAAAATAAAACAGAATGCAAAATTCAGTTCTCAGTTATATCCACCACACTTTAAGTGCTCAACAGCCATTATGTGGCTGATGGTTACTGTGCTGGAAAGCACAATAGTGCATATTACCATCATTCCAGACAGATCATATCCTCAGAAGGATATGGCCCCCAAGTTCTGAATGAGAACCCTTCCTACTATTAAGTAATCTGTAAACTAACTTCCAGATGAGCTCCCAAAAGTCCTCTACATTTGCCAAGCCCCACTCTATACATGCACAATTTGAAATCACAGCAAAGAATCACGGCGAAAACGAGATTCCCACCGTCTCTCTGCCCCGAAGCGAAGCACCACTAACATATTGATTATTTTTTCAAACTTTTCCCTGTGGGAATCTTTTTCTCCCCTGAGCGCTCAAGATCGTAGTAATAATAGGGGTCACATTCAAATGCTCTCACCCTGTGTCCACCACTATGACAGTGCTCACCAACCGTCTTATCTTCTGCTTCAGGAGTCTTTTTTTTTAAGAAGTGACATTTATTTAAAACAAATTTTTTTGTTTTGCTTTTTTTGGGGGGGGAGATAATAATTAAGTTTGTTTGTTTGTTTGTTTGTTTGTTTGTTTATTTATTTATTTATTTATTTATTTAATGCAGGTACTGGGGATCAAACCCAGGACCTCGTGCATGCTAAGCATGTGCTCCACCACTGAGCAATACCCTCCCCCACTTCGGGAGTCTTTTGAAGTAGAACTAGCACTGTCCATGTTTCACAAATAAGGAAACAAAGGCTTAATGCTAGAAATACAGTTTCATAGCCCGTTTCTGGCTCTTAACACCAGCTCTGGCCTGGGCCACGAAGAATTCTTTGGAAACGTCATTTCAATTGCTGCGTCCCTGTTCCGTGGAGGCTTCTAGAATTTACTTAACAAATAGTCCTCTGTGGTAAGAGACAGGCTGCCTTCAAGCTCAGCCTGTTGTAAACAACACTGAGGTGGACATCTCCCTGCATGTGCGCTGTGTCCTCGGCCGCAGTGGGTTGGAAGGGGTGGCACTCACCGCTGATGACCTCTTGCCGCTTCACCTGGCTCTTGGGCAGGCTGTGCAGAGTGCCTGGGGGGACGAGCTCCCGCCAGCCAGGGGGTTCTTCTGGCTCCAGCTCGAGTCCCGACCGTCCCGGCTCCCCCTCATCTCCAGGCTCAGGGCTGTGGGACAGAGGTCTTTTTAGGGTCCTGGCTCAGGGGGTCCCAGGGAGGAGCCTTTGACTGCTTCGTGTCCAACCCCATCCCCCAGGGTGGCCCACGCTGCAGACCAGCCCCCAAATCTCTGGAAAGAAACCTCTTACCCCTCTCCTGTGACCACTGTAGGCCCTCAATGACCTCAGCATCCGATACCCAGTTCTCTGTAATTCTGGCAACAACCCCCACCCCAGCCTCCCTGACTCTCCACGCTGTCTCACAGTGGATGGGGGGGGAGGAGTGACGTACGTGGCTCGTCGGGCAGGGCCAAGCACGGCCGTGGCGGAGCTGGGGTCCATGTCCACGTCGCTCCGGGAGCGGCCCCCACCCCGGCCCTTAGCCCCGAGGCTGCCCCGGGAAGGCCGGCGGCGGTCACTCACCCGCAGGCTCTCCGAGCGCCCCAGACGCCCCGACAGCCTGGACCCCGAGGCCAAGGACAGAGTCAGGCAGAGGCCAGGACAGAGACAAGGAGAGACCAAGACAGGGACAGAGATGGGGAGAGACCAGGACAGAGACAGATGGGGAGAGGCCAGGACAGGGACAGACAGGGAAGGACCAAGGACAGGGACAGAGACGGAGGGGAGAGACCAGGACTGGGACAGATGGGGAGAGACCAGGACAGAGATGGGGAGAGACCAGGACAGAGACAGACAGGGAGAGACCAGGACAGAGATCAAACATGCAACAGAAGAGAGGAGAGAGTCAGAAGGAGCAGTGGGACGTCGGGCGTTGGGGCAGTGGGGGGTGGTAAGGAGGGATACTGAAATTGGTGGGGGAGGGGAAGGGAACCCAGTATGGAGCACAAGACTGACCCCTCCCTTCCCTGAGGCAGGAGGATGGGGCAGAGCCAGGAGGTGAGGGAGGGAAGGGGGATTTCAATACTTAGCTCTTCGACTGGGAGGGTGATGTCCCCACCCACCCCTCACAGGGGTGAAGGGGAGGGGGTGGCCCATGGGGAGAGGGGAGGGGCTGGGAGAAATGGGGGAGGGGCTAGCCCTCCCCCCACCCAGGGCCCAGGCACCCACCTCTTCCACCTTCTGGGGAGAGAGGGGCATAGGGTCAGAGGTTGACCCAGATGGAACCCAACTCACCTCCCCCACCCACCAAAGGTCCCCAAAGCAGCAGCACAAAGACAGGCAGGGGGCAGAGCCTGCCCCCCAACTGTGAGGGGGACAGGGCCCCCGGGGCATGGAGCACAAAGGGGTTGGGGGTCGAGGGAAGGGGCACCAGGTGGCAGGAGCGAGGCGGCTGGGCTGGAGGCTTAGAAGAGAAGGGGGAAGGGATGGAAAAGTGCAGAAGCAGAGGGAAGGGGGCCAGGAGGAGATGGAGGGGTGGAGAGGGGGTGGGGGGTGAGGGGAGAGGAGCATCAAAGGGAGAGGAAGGGGGAGGAAAGGAGAAAGAGGGAGGAAGCGGAGAAGAGAAAAAAAAATCAGTGAAAAAGGAAGGAGAAGAGGAAGCGAAGGAAAAAGGGAGGAAGAAAGAAGGAAAGGGGAGATGAGAAAAGACAAAAGTAGAAGAAAAAGGAGAAAGACGGAAAGAGAGAGGAGCAGGGCAGAGAGGAGATGGCTCGGGGATAGGCAGGTGCAAATGGCAGCGCAACGACCCCCACGCACCCTCCCCGCACCCAGATAAGCCTGATCCTCCACCCAGCCCCTCCCCTGCACCCAACCCTGGGCACCTCTCTGTGTCAGCACCCTCCTCGGTGCTCTCAGGGGGTGCCAGGGTCTCCAGGCTGGCCGGGCCCTGCGGGGGCGGGTCCCCCAGCTCCGGGAGGGCATCTACACCTGTAGGGGCAGCAAGGGGGCAGGGAGAGCAAGGCTGGTTGGAAGACTCCTGCCACAGTGAGCTCCACACCATGGGGACCTTAGTTCCTCTGCTGCAGAATCTGGGTTGGGGGCTAAAGCCAGCCAGTGCCTGGCGGACACCAAGTGGCTGCTCTGTACCTCAGTAGGGGATGGATGGATGGAATGACCTCTGAGAACACAGCTATGGTAGGCTGGGGCGCGGTGGGTGAAGATGCCTCAAAACTAGGTATCAACTGCATACTCTGGGTGGAGACTGGATGCTCTGCCCTTCGTGCCTCCACATCTGCTCACTCTCCCAATCCTCAACCCAGACTTGTAGGAAGAGAATGTACCCCATTTAGAGATGAGGAGACTGAGGCTCAGAGGGGGCCATATTCCTTGTTCTGCCCACATAGATTAGAGCATCTCTCTGTAGCCCACTGGCCTCAACTTTAATAACACTGACCCTTCCCACAGCTTTCCTAGACCCCCCCAGTGAGCTAAGTACCTCCCATCAATTATCTCCTGTCATCCTCCAAGCAACCCTAAGGCAGGTACTATCATTTTCTCCATTTAACAGACATGAACAATGAAGCCCAGAGAGGTGGGAAGGGTTTGCTCAGGATCACAGAGCGGTAAGTGGTGGGGCAGAGATTCACCCCTGGCAGCTGACCCTGGAGTCCACTCTTAACCGCTCAAATCCTCCCCAAGCCTCTCTGAGGCTCAGAGAGGAGAGTGACTTCCAAGCTCTAACCCAAGTAAAGTGCAGAGCCAGGATGTGAACCCAGGCCTGGCCAGGTAACTATCTGAGATCCAGCGGGCTGAGGGCCACACAAGGATTGAGGCATGAAGCTCACGGGGGCAGCAGGGCTCACTAAGTGGCTGACTGGCAACAGAGAGGGTTCTGGGAAACAAACCCTGTGGGGTTCAGCTGTGGGGGCTGATGGGAAATGTAGTCCGAAGAGGTGGGGAAACACGTCACCAGGATAGAGGTCAGAGCCTGGCAGCAAAGCTGTGAAAAGGGTAAACTGAGGGAAGGGGGTGGTTATTCCAGGAGCAGGGAGGGGCATGCAGAGGACTAAGGAGTGGTTTTGCTGGTGGCCCAGGAAACTCTCACCTGGTTCCCGGTCAGGGCTGTCCCCAGGCAGAGGGTGAAGAGAAACTCCAGGGGTGTCCTGCCCTGATGCTCCGATATTCCGATCCCGGGAGGGCACCCCCAGGCCCGCCTTCCGTTCTGTAAGGCCTGGCTTCTCAGCTGGGAAGACATTGAGGGAAAAAGAGAGAAATAAGAGTCCAGAGACTCTAATCCACAACAACCCAGGGATCCAAGATGCTGGCTCTGCCTCGTCCTCCCCTTCACCCAGGACACCCCTCCTCCGCTCTCAGACCCAGGAGTCCCAGCTGCCAGTCCGTCCTCCCTCAGACTCAATTGGTCCTCCTCCCTCCCCTCTTAGGTCCTCAGGATGGATGCTCTGGCTTCAGGACCATTACCATCAGCCTCGGCTTTGAGGTGTCGAAAATCCGGGGCTGAAAAGAGAGATGGGACCATGAGGTGGGGGCGGCATGCATCGGGAAGTCGGGGCAGGGCCGAAGCCAGGCACCTCACCCTGGGGCTCTCCCCGGTTCCAGCGGGCAGCATCCAGGAAGCTGCTCAGTCCTTTTTTGGTCTTGGTGGGCTCATCCGACCGCCGGTTCCCAATCACCTGTGGAAGGTTAGGGGGAGGTGGGGCTGGACATTGCTGAGACGCCAACTAAGAGGAATTAGACCCCAGAGTTGCAGAGTCTCGAGGCTCCCCAGAGGGTCTCTGGGGAGGAAAGGGCCAGGTTTGGGCGCTTGGGGAAGCACCTTTTTCCGGAAGAAATTCCTCCCCGACTTTTTGTCCCCACTCTTAGTCCGCACTCCGAGGTGGCGCATGTACAGGCTGATGGCGTTGACCACAGCGGCACTGCAGGGAGGGGACGGTGAGGACCTCGAAGTGCAGACGTGCACAGCCGTGCACGCTCTAATGGACGCAGGTACACTGCCGCCCTCACAGATTCCCCTCTGCTAACTTCCCACCCCAGCCCCACAACCACTTCCTGCCGAGCATCTCTGAGGAAAGGGGAGAGAGAGGGTTCTAAAGGACGGAGCCAAGGATGTGGCTCAACCCCTAGGCCCCCAGCCCCTCCTCCCTCAGGCTCAGGAGCCTAAACTCCCTCCCAGCCTCTCGGTTTCCATCACCTCTTTTCCTCATCGCCAGATAAGGTGTGTCTGTAAGAAGAGAGAAGTTTGTGACAAATTTGCTAAGCCTGGGGTCCTAGTCCACCCAGCACCAATGTCCGGATTGCTGCCCCCTTCAAAGCTGGGACAGGGAGACGGGAGAGGCAGACAGGGGACTGCCGAAGCAGCTGGGAAAGCCAATCACAGGAGGATAGACTCGCATCTGGGCTGATGGGAGTTGCAAGAACAGGATCCAAACCTCAGGCCTGAACCAGATGACAAGACCCAGAAACTAGGAGGGACCCCAGAGGTGGGAAGGGAAGACGCGAAACCAGATGGACTAAAACGCTGGGGCTAGGGCCCAGAAGTCAGAGGAAGAACCTAAACACTAGGAAATGAACCGGAAATGGCAGAGGAGAGCCCGGAAATGGAACGGAAGGGAAGCAGACAGCAGAGGGCGTTCCTTGCTGGGGAGGGGCTGGCCCCCGCTCACTGCATCTCCTCCAGGTGGGTCAGCTGCCGCTCAGCCAGGTGCCGCTCCCTGGCCTCGAAGCTCGCTCGGTCTCGCCCAACCCAGGCCCCCAGCTGGCCCAGCTCCTGCTCCCAGGGTGTCATGCCCATGAGCTTCTTGGAGCGGAAGTCCTCCAGCTGCTGGCTGACAACTGGCTGCTGTTTCTGCACCACCTCATGCACGAACTGTCGCTGGACGTCCTCAGGGAGGAGGTCAGGCCGTGTGCGGTCTGCAGGGACAGGGGCTGGGGATGGGGGCCAGTTCCCTGGGCTCCGACTCCCTTCCCACCCTTGGACTCCGACAGCCATGCTTCCTTGGCTGCCGTGGCCACAAGGAAGGAAGGAAAGAATCTCTGCTGTCCAGGGAGCAGGAGGATGTGGCCTCCCTCTCTGGGGCTCTTGGCCCCTGCTAGAGACTGCTCCCTCATCCCGAAGTCCTTACCAAGTTCAAAGGCCACAGTGGGAGGGATCGGCACCCGAAGAATCTGTTCAGGAGAAAGAATGGAGTGAGGGGAGGACTCAGCAGCAAAGGGAGCAGTGATGGGGTCAATGGGATGGCAGCCCAGGTCCCAGACGGTGCTCTGAGGGGAGGGAGCAGTGGAGAGAGGAGCAGGGTGGCTGTCCAGGGCTAAGAGGAGGGGATACTGGGGCCCCTGGAAGGTGTCTCTCACCGCAGTCTTATCCAGGAAGCTGTGGTAGAAATCTGTGAAGGCCTTCTTGGCCTCCTTGGGACTCAGTGGGCCGAGCATGTCCGCATGCAGGCAGCAGAGCTGGGGGAGACAGAGCGTGACAGCCCTCCCTCCCACCCCACCTGAACCACAGTGCCCCTTGGAAAGCCTTGGGGCACACACTGTCTGGGAAGTGCTCCCTGATGCCCACCATCCCCACACCAGGCCCTCGCCTGCCTCTCTCACAGCTTCCTGGGGCCACCACAGCAGCTAATTTTCTCTCCTGTGAAATGGTTCTCTGTGGTCTGTCTCCTCCCTGATGCTGCTGCTACCACCACCATCAGCTACACTCACGAGTGCTGGGTGCAGACCTGATGCTGTCCAAACCCTCTATATGCATTAACCTGTTTGACCAGGGGGAGGACTATCATTATCCCATTTTACAGATGAGAAAACTGAGCTTGCTCAAGGTCACATGGCTAGTAAGCAGCAAAGCTGGGACTGGATTTCAGGCAGCCTGTCTGCTGTTCTCCACTGCCTGGCAATTCCATGAGTTACTTGAAGGTTAGTGTTGGGGGATAGGGCGGGAGGTTCTGATTCATCTGTATCCTAGACAAGGCCCAGTGCACAGCGGGGCTGGGTACATACACAGATGGACAAGTGGGACTCACTCACTCATTCATCAAGCATTCCCTGAGGCTGCCTGTGCAGCAGCCCTGTGCTAGGTGACGCTGGCAATGCTGTGGGGCCTCCAACCTGTCCTGGCTTCTGGGGGCTCTCGTCAGGTAAGAGACATGGTCTCAGTGTGCTAAAGACTTGCCCCTATCATCTATGCTCGCCCCTTCCCCACCCCCCATAAAGCAAACCTCCAAGAGAGGCCAACAGGAAACAGCCCCGGGGACCACAACTATCTCCCTGCCGCTTCCCCAGCCAATGAGGTGAGAGCAGCATGAGGACCAATCTCAAAATGCCAAAGGTCATCAGGGTCACCTCAGCCAAACCCCTGGCCCTTGCCAGGCCTCAGTTTCCACATTCCACAAGGGATACTGCAGTCAGCACAACCCCTGGGCTAAGTTCCAGGAGCTAGAGTTCTAGAACCCTCAGGCTCAGCAGGGGGACCCCGCCTGCCCAGAGGGTCAGAGCCTCCAGCACCAGGGGAGGTGGCAGCCACCCTTCTGGAAAGAAGGCAATTTTCTCCTGATTTGCTGCCAGTTTCTGAAGCTTTGATGTCAGTCGATGCACCCTTCTCTCTGGGTCCCCAGGTGTCCCTCCCTGCCACTTCCATCAGTCTCCTTGTTTTCTGGAGGGATCTGCTATGCGTTTCCAGTACAACACAGTACCCTGGAATAACCCCAGCTCCCAGCCTGCGCTGAGCTGCACTGGGTCTTCTTGGGATGGGACCCTGGTCCACGGAGTCCCCTCCAGCCAGCACTGTGGCTTCTTGCTCCCTAAGTCACCTGCTGGGTTCTCTAGACTCTGTAGGGGTTTTCCAGATGGCATGGCTCCGCATCCATACACCTTTGGTATTTTCTGCCTGATACAAGGCTTCCGGATCATCTGTTACATTCTCTCTGCCTCGTGGGCAGCTTGTAGTGGTTTTCTTATTTCTGGACCAGAGCCTGCTGTGCCGCCTAGAACTGAGAAGGCTAACGGCTCTCTCCCAACCATCAGCCCCGAAGGACTGACTGGTGGCACCTGCTGAGGCTGCGCGGAGAATCTGATTTCAAGAGACTGTGGGAAAGGGCGCTGTCACTGATGGGTGATACTGCCACGGGCCCGGAAGGGGGCGGGGGCATGGTTTCCGCCAGGCTGCTGGATTCTTCGTGGCTCTGCATGACCCTGCCTGTTCCCACTGAATGCTGAGATTTAGCCTGGGCACCTGCAACATTGTCTGGCTCACATGGCTGGCTTCCTGGCTCTCAAGCTGTGTGTTCTACATCTGTCTTCCAGACCCTCCCGGCTCATTCTCACTGGTCTAACTCACTGAACACTGCAGCCTGTCCCAGCCCCCTCCTCCCCGTGCCTACCCAGCCCTGCCCTCACCAGGGGTGCTGGCTCGAACTGCATGGCCACGTGCTGCAGGAGGGCCATGAGGTGGGCCGGGCGCCGTTTCACCTGCTCCAGGCTCTGGAACTGGTTATTTTGCTCCTCTGGGTTCTGGGGGCGGGGATGAGAGTGAGACAGCGGGGAGCAGAGGAAGGTCTTTGGGACTGACCTTCTCTCTTTCCTGGCACATCCCAATGGATCCAAGCTGGGAGGTGGGGGTGCTGACAGTGTCTCTGCCGTGAGAGTGGCAGTCAGGGGCGGGAAAATGGACGAGACTTCATGTTATAATGGTGAGTGATGAGGACAGAAATCAGGAGAGATGGAACGGGGATCTGTGCTGCAGTTGTGGGGGCAGAAATAAAAGTTGGGGTTAGAGTAAATAGGTGAGAGTCTGTACTGTGATGGGAGGCCTTGAGGATGGGGTTGGGGGATGAGGAAGTAGGTACCAGGAAGATTAAAGAAAAGAGAGATGGGCAGTGAGAGGAGGCAGAGACAGCATCTGAGGATGGAGAACAGGACAGAAGGCCTGAGGGGACACTGAGGATGGACTTTAGGGCTGGGGCCCCTGGGACAGAAAGAAGCTTTTCCATCCCACCTCCCTCTCACCGTCTTCAGCTCGTTTTCAAAATCCTCATCCTCAGCCCCGATGATGCTGACGGGCACCAGGCCAGGCCGGGGGGGCCCCGGGGCCTGTGGAAGGGGAGGGATGGCTTCAACCCAGGGTGTTCCCCACCTCACAGCCCCCAAGTCCTGTCACCACCCCTGCTCCACTCACCGCCCCTCGGGCGACAGCGTCTTCTGCTTCCATGGGCTCTGCCGGGCTGGGGGAAGAGGAGGGGCCGTGGTTAGAGGTGGGGAGGAGGCGCCGAGGGCGGTTACTCACAGATTCCTGGCCCAGGTGCGAAGGTGAGTAAACAGCCTCCCCCCCACCCTGGCCTCCACAGCTCAATGGGGCCTCTGTGTGGCGACAAAGAGCCCTTCAGAGGCCAGCCAGGGCGGGGAGCCCAAGGACAGGGGGCCTTGTGGTGGTGGTGGTGGGAAGCTGGAGGCTAGGAGCCTGGGTCCCTGAGAGCTGTGGCCATGAGAGCCTGCAATTTTGGGTCCCGAATGGAGGAGGGGGCTGGGGGCGGGTCCTGGAGAGGCAGGGCCTGGAGGCAAGCAGAGTTGGGAAGGTTAATGGGGAGCCAGGAGGGAGATGACTGGGGTGTGGGGGGCTCTCCTCTGACCTGTGACAGGCTTGGGGCAGGATGTTGCCTCTGAACCCACCAGCCCCACTTCCTGTGACAGGAAATCACAACGGCAAACCCCCCAACCCCCAACTCCCTCCACATAAGAAAACAAAGCTCTGAACCTTCCTCCCTCAGGGACCTGGCATCTTTCTGCCTTCCAGTCCCAGAAAATATGGGGTGGTCCTCAGACCGCTCATCCCCAAGGTGCAAATATCTCCCTCTCCCTACGTCCACCTGTCCGTCCGTCTGTCTGCCAGCTTGCCTTTCCCCAGCCAGCTCTCCCTGGCTGTCTCTCCCTTGAGTTTGCCTCATGTATTTGCCTTTTTTCCCCATTTCTTCATTTTCTCTCTCCTTCACACCTGTCTCCTTTTCCCCACCGTCGCTGTCTTTGCGTCCCCTCCCACCTCCCTCCCCAGCCTCCCCCGTCGGCCACTACACCCCACTCCTGCTTCTATTGCTCCATCTCCCCCCTCTGTCTCTGCCTCTGCCTCCCCACATCTGGGTCCTGCCACCACCGTCCCCGCACCTGTCCGAGTCGCTGTCTCATGTGCTGTCTCTCCTCTCTCTCTCTCATCTCTCGCTGTCTCTCCCATCTCGTCTCCCTCAGAGTCTCCACTTCTCCCTGCGTCTTCCCACCGACATCTTCTGTGTCCTTAATTAGTCTGACTAACGCCACTCGAGCCCGTGTCAGGCGGGAAGGAGCTGTGGAAACAGGGGTGGGGTGAACCAGTGGGGGGGGTTCTCCCCACAGCCCAAAGCTATTTATAACTCCAGTTGCTGAAGACCCACCCTTCTCCCTCTTCCGCAGGCCTCCTCCCTAGCACTCAATAAATGGCAGCCGTGATTCTGATTACAACCATTAAACAATGATGCTTTCTGGAGTGTCCAAATACCATCCTATGGGTTCACCCAAGCAGGCCTCATTTTTATCCTTTTTCACTAAGTGTATCTGTCCAACACCCACGCTTGGGTAATTTAAGATTTGAGCATTGTTAAATGTTCACATAAATAAATTTGCAAACCAAGGCGTAAAAATAATCGTAATTATTTATTATGAGAGCTGAACTTTCACAGCACTTGCAGTACTGCTCTAAGTGCGTCTCGAGGAGTAACTCCCTGAACCCTCATCACCACAGGCACCTTGTGCTATTAGTACTCCCATCCGAGATGGAAAACCTTCACCAGGCCACCAGCTGCAACTTCTGGGCTGGAAAGCATGAGCATGGACACGGGGTGGGGGGGGCAGGTCCCTGCTCATCACACTCAGGGGTGGAAAAGTTCGACACAGGCAGGGGAGATTCCAAAGGGGCAAAGGAGAGGATACATGTTATCTGAGCAAACGCTTAGGTGCCAGGCAGGCCATGGATCATGCACTTGATATGTTGTCATCTCCTTTATCCCTCGTCACAATGATACGAAATAACAGCTAACACTTGATGTGTACTTAGTGCCATTAAGTCCACGCCAGGCACAGCATTACTGCTTGCTAGGTATTGCTCACTTAATCCTCTCAGTGACCCCATGAAGTCAGTCTTCTTATTAGTATTATCCTCATTTTACAGAGAAGGAAACTGAGGCACAGCTCATAAGAGACAGAGCCAGGATTCAGATCCTAGCAGTCTGGCTCCAGAGTTTATACATTTAACTCCCAGAATGTGCTGCCTCAGAGCATGGGGAATCCCCACCCCAGTCTTAGAAAACAAATCTGAACCAAAGGTGAGACACATCAGGTCTCTTCACAGTGTCTGGGAGTCAGGGGTATGCAAGCCCTGTGGCCTGGGCAGAAGTGCAAATTGGACTTGGCTGCTCCACAGAGGCCTAGGCTCAGAGATTTTGGGGGTGGGGCTGGGGACGTTTGCTACTTAGAAGATGGGGGTGAGAGGGTCCCACAAAAGCTACGGAATTATAGGTTGAAGTGGTCAGATGGATCTATAGGCAACTGACAAGGCTAGGGATCCAGCAGAGGGGGTGCTGTATGCATGGGGCTGTAGGGATGAGGGCAGGTATATAAGGTCCTTAGGGATCGGGGTCCTAGAGCAGAGCAGGCACCTGTGAGGGACTACACAGGCACCTGGGTTCTGTGCGGGGCTCAGGGTCTGTAAGATATTGAGTGGATGACCTTGGTCTCCAAGAATCTCTGGGTGTTTTAAAGAACCTAAAACAGTTGTTAAGCTGAGTCCATAAGGGGTCCTTTGAATAAATAAGGTCCCAGAGTCTATCTGACACATGGTGGGTCTACAAGGATCCTGGGGATTCCATAGGGAAAATAGCTAGTTTATGGGACTTTTGGAGATTTAAAAGGGGATCAGAATTCTATAGGGGAGTGTGGGGGTCCCCGAGATCCAGGATCTGCAAGGCCCTGGATGACAGGGGATGCTATCGATCTATGGGAACCCCTCGTCCGTAAGGAGCTGGATTTCCATGAGGAGGGGGGCTAGCAGGAACCTGGAGGGTCTGTAGAACTTTGTAATCTACATGGAACGTAGAGGGTCTACACGAGCCCCAAATCATGTAGGACGTGGCGGGTGTACACGGGCCCCAAATCCTACAGGGGACGTGGCAGTGTGCACGGTCAGGGATGCTGGGGCGGACGTGCGGAGCCAGGGCCTGACGCCCGCCGGGGGCCGCGTCCCTCACCTGCTCCAGGTCGGAGAAGCACCGCAGCCGGTTGAACCGAAGCCTCCGCGCGCCGGCTCTGGGCACCCCCACCCCCGCCTCCGAGTCGCTCTAGCCGCCCCACAGGCCACCTTTGCGTCCAGCTCCACTGCTCCCTCTAGCCGCTCTAGCCCAGCTCCTGCCAAGTTCTTGCCCAGGAAACTCTACTCCTCCTGCTGGCCGCTCTAGCTCTCCACTGAGCCACGCTGGCCAGATAGGGCCGCTCTGGCCTGCCTTGGAGGGCTGGCGTTTCCGTATCTCGACTGCCCCCATCACTCTCCTGGGTCCCGCCCCCTAGTCCCCGCCCCCAGGCAGGAGATAGGGATGGTCCCAGCTCCCTGACCCAGGTTCAATTTGAGATCTACGAGTCGCCCCGGCCCTTAGCCCCTAGACTGGGCTCCCTGCCCTAATCTAGCCACCCTAATTTGGGACCATTTGAATTCCCAACGCTCGTACATTAATTCTCCTCGCACTGACCCCCACCCCCGCACACTTTCCGCTGGGGCTGCAAAACAAAAATCCTCGGTTTGAGAACACCTTACCATCTGACATGCAGTGGAACCTGGAAAAAGTAATTACGTCCCCCCGGACCTCAGTCTTCCCATCTGTACAATGGGGAAAGATCTCCTGTTCTGTTCCCCACAACCCACCCCCCAGAATATAATTCATGGCCTAGAAAAGGACTTTTCCAAAAAACGCTTTCAAATGCGCTCTGCAACTTTCAGCTTCACAACGGCCTATGGCGCTGTTATTGTCGTTTTTCTTTTTGGGTGGCTCTAAAGCATGCAAAGTTAGAGGATGGCGCTTAGCGGAAAGCACCTGCGAGTTCAAATCCCACCTCCTCTAGGTCTCACGATATGTGTGCCCTGGGACGAGTTGGTTTTACTCCCTGGGCCTCAATTTCCCCACCCGTACAGTGGGAGTGATCATCCGTCCTCCGCCGGATAGTTGGGAGGCCTTGACCCCCAGTTCACAGCCCTCATCTCACCTACTGGGCACTCGGCAAATATTAGTTCTCCTCTCTTTGTCCCCTTTGACAGATGGGAAAACTGAGGCCCAGGGATGGGCGGCTGCTGGCTCAGCGGGGCCGGGAGGAGGCCCCTCCACTGCGGGCAGCACCCAGCCCCCTCCCTCCTCCTCGCCACTTCCCGTTCCAGCCCAGGGGAGGGAGGCCGGGCGGGGCCGGGGACGGTGTACCTGATGTCCGCGCGGGGACGTGACCGGCGGGGCGCCCGAGGTCGGGCTCGGCGATCCCGGGCCCGGTGTCCCGGCTCCCGCTTCCTGGCTCTGGCGGGGCAGGAAGTTGGGGCGTTTTTCCGGAGGCCCCCGCCCCGCCGCCCCTCCCCGCTTCCTGCCCGCGCCCCGCGCCCGCCCGGCACCTCCGCTTCCTTCCCCTTCTCACCGCCCTCGTGGCCCCTCCTTTCCCCGCTCCGCCCGGGACCCGCGGGCATCCGCCCCGCCCCGCCCCCGCCCGACCTCTCCCGGCTTTGTCCGTCTGTCCGCCGGCGGGGCGCGGGCTTCAGGTTTCTCACGTCGGCCTGACGTGGGCCGACACCTCCCTGGCGAGGCTGGGGGCCCTGCGTCCGCCTCAGTCTGCGCAGCAACCTACTCTATTTTCGGTCTCTGTGTGTCTCTTGGTCTTCCTCTCTTCTTTGCCTGTGTGTGTGTGTTTCTGTCCGTGTCCCTCTCTCTGTCTCTGTCTCTCCCTTTCTCCGTTGGAGTCTTTCCCTCCCATTTGTCTCTCCTCTCTGTCACTTTCTCCCTCAGAGCCTTCTCTCCCCATCTCTGGATCTGGATCTTTCTGCATCGCCATCAGTCATTTCCCCAACTCCTCTGTTTTCCCTAGAGTCTCAGGGGTCAGCCTCTCCATGTCTGTTTTTCTGTGTATCCTTTTTTCCTTTCTCTCTCTTCCTCCTGTCTCTTGCCGATGCCCAGTCCCTTCACTGTCCTTCAGTTCACTTACTCTGTCTCCATCACTGTCTCTGTCTCAGTTTCCCCTCTCTATCTCAGAAACTGTCTCTCTGTCCCTCTCTGTCATTGCCTCTGGGCCTTCCCATCATCCCCAGTTTAGGGCCACAGACTCCAAATCTCACTTCTATAAGTCCACTCCCAGAGAACAGATGTGGTCATAGGCAGAATTCAATACCAGTCCCACCAGATAGTCCCCTGTGTTTGGGGGACTCAAGTATGCATAAATAAAGTTACCTAGGTCCCTGGTCCCCTGTGTGTCCCCCTCTGCTTAGGCACATGGCCTGGGATGGGGCCCTCCCAAGACATTTCTTTTTTCTTTCAGGGGGCAGCCAAGACTGGCTACCTGGTCCCAGGTGTGGGGAGTGGGCAGGGGCTGGGGGATGAGGGGCTGGGCTCCTGGGCTCCTGGGCCCCAGAATAGGAACAGGGGTGGTCCCCACGAGATCCATGACTCCTGCCAAGGTCTGCAGTTGGGAAGGATTTATTATCACTAAGTGGCCATGACAGAGCAGGGAGGGGGGAAGTGACACTAACAAAGCTGCTACAATCAGCTCCCCTAGAGGCAGCGATTAAGGGCTCATTACCTGCTGGTTGTGGGGGAACCGGGGAAAGGTGGCAGGGGGAGGATTGTTAGGGTGTGTGGAGGGTTTGAGAACAGTCTAGAAGGAAGTTGAGTCAGGACACTCCCAGGAAAGACTGTGAAAAGAGAGCGGGTTCCAGGGAAGTGTGGTAAGACAAGGGCTGGGCGCACAGCCGGCAGGGTGGCCCCCGCTGGGTCACGGCTTCTCCAGCTGGACATCCCCAATGTGAAGGCTGCCCACATCCTGGTAGGTGCCCTGGAGGCCTCTGGAGATGTCCTCGTACATGGAGCAGTCATCGAGGTTCAGGCCCTGGGGTGGAAACTGGGTGGTGGGCCACACTGCCTGATGGCCAGGGCCCCGCCCCCAGCTGACTGCAGGAAGGAACCTCGTGTGTTCCCTCCCCAACAGCGCACCTGCCCTGAACTTGTCCCCACCTTCCACTCACCTCATAAAGATTTTCGTCTTCGTAGTCATCCTGGATGTCCGCCCCGAACTTCATGTTCTGCCATCGTTTCTGTTGGGGGATTGGGAGCCCCCGTGAGTTGGGGGAGGGGATATGTTTTCAGACCCTCATGGAGGCCAGGAGGTGCTTTATCCAAGAGGGTAGGGGACATGCCCAAAGCTACGTATGCTGTAAGTGGTAGGTCTCTCTGGGTCCAAGCCAGCGTCCTCTTGGCTGTCGCTACTGCCTATTCTTCTCCACGAATAACAACCCCAATAATAGTAAATGGCTATTGTTGTTCTGTGGCCTAAAGAGAGGCTGGTGTGGATCAGAGACTCTGGGAGGGCATCAGCCTCCACCTTCCCCGGCCTTGGCTACATCTGGAGGCTACAGCAATCCTGGGGGGAGGGGGAGAGTGAGACATCCCTGGCAGGGGTGGTGGGTTGTTGAGGACAACCCTGAGGGGAGACTGAGCAGGGATTTCCCCCTCTGGGCCCAGCACCATTTAAAATGCTTTCATTATATTAATTCCTTGAACCCTCCCAGCCCCTGTGAGATGGGTGCTGTCATTCTCCCAAGTTTTAGGTGGGGACCCTCAGACTTAGGGGGCCGCCGGTCCCTGGGGTGACTCACCCGGAACAGCAGCAGCGTCCCGGGCACCACAGCGCAGATCAGTAGGATGATCCCCTCGGCTGTGATGATGTTGTTCTTGGTGCCCTCCCCCATGTTCAGGAAGGGCCTGGGGAGAGGCTCTGTGTGGAGGGGGTGCTGCTCAGAGCCCTAGCATCTCCTGCTCACCCTCGCCTCCTGGCCCTGACCCCAACAAGGCCTGAGACCACCACCGAAGCCCCCACTTTGCTGGTGAGAAAATCAGCCCCTGTGTGTGACACCATGGGGAATGAGGATGCCCGTGATGCCAGCACTGGCTCCATCCCCGCTTCACAGATGAGAAGCCAGAGTCCCCAGCTGCGGAGTGACAGTACAGCGGAGCCAGCCCGGGCACTCACCACGCACGCGGAGGTAGGTCCCGCAGGAGCGCTGGACATTTTGGCCTTCTGTGACTTCGCACCTGTATATGCCCTTGTGGCTCTTGTTCACCTGCTGGATGATCAGCTCGCCTTTGGAGCCCAGGTTCGAGGGGTCTATCTGAAGGGGCCACAAGAGGCTGTTGCCTTGGAGGATGCGCGACCACGTGATGTTGGGGCTGCTGCCATTGTGTCTGCACGGGAGGTGGACCTCGTCCCCCACACTCACCGTCACCGATGGTGGGCCCCAGTCCACCCACAGGGCCTGGCACCCAGGGCCTGCGGAGGCAGATGGGTCAGGGACTTTGAATAGGGAAACAGGCCCAGCCTGGCCCCTGCAGCTGCAGTTCTCTTGGCTGTGTGTGCATGGAGAGGGGTGGGATGTGGGGGGAGTGAGTGACACACCCCTAGGGGTCCCCTCTCTCCTTTCCAGAGCTACCTCCTGCCACCCTTTCCACACTCGCTCTGTGCTTTGTCCCCACTGAACTCACTGGCACTAGACGTGCCCCTGCCCAGCCAGCTCCTTCCAGAACCAGTTTGGGCATCCCTCCTCCAGAAGGCCTTCCTGGTTTACTTTCCCACCCCAGCCCCAGCCTGGCCCCACACCTGGCACTTGATGTATTTTGTATAATCGTTACAGAACCCTTAGAAGTCAGTTCTCTCATTATTCCACTTTACCAGTGGGACAGCTGAGGCCTAGGGCAGCAGGAGTTGCTCGGGGGTTGGAATCCTGGCCCCCTGCCCCTGGGCCTCTTGCTGCCAGTCTGGGGGCCTGCCTTGCCCTGTGAGCCTGGGCCCGCCCCTCACTCCCTCGTTCTCTATAACTTGCATGTGTGGAGCTCGGGGCCCAGTGAGTTCAGTTTGTGGGCTGGGCTGGGGGTTAGCTGAGGGCCTCAGCAAGGTGATTGGCGACAGGGAGCTGGGGTGGCCCAGGCTGGCTGCTCCAGGAAGCCCCAGCTCTCGGCTGCCCCCCCCAGGACAGTCCACATGGCTGGCTCTGCCTCTTCTGGAGGGAGGAGGAGAGAGGTAAGGAAGAAAGAAAAAGGAAGAGGTGGGGAAAGAGGTAGCAACCTCGGGGTCATGGACTCCAATCCCCTCCCAGTGGAACTTGGGGTGACTGGCCAGCTCTCTCAACTCGGTCAAACAGGGTGGTTGCAGCCCTGCCAGCTGGCATTGCACATGAGGGAGGGGAAGAGGGCAGTTCGGCCCTTCCTCCAGCACCGAGAAGGGGCTCCCTACGTAGGGGCTGGGGACTGCGATTCAAGGCAGAGAAGGAGAAAGCTTTTTCTCCCCCTGAAGCTGAGCGCTACTCACAGTCCCCTTCCTGCCCCTAGCTCTGGAGCTCAGCCAAGGGCAACCTTAGTTCCTTATTTTGATCTGGGGGGATGAGGGGGTGGGGAAGGTATCCCTTGCCTTTGCCTCCCTACACAGGGGACGCCCCTTCAACTTTGCTGAGCCCCTTCCAGCCTCCCCTAAGCCTGCTGGACAGTCAAGCAGACAGATGCAGTTTCTACGGGGTCTTTTCCAGCCCGCCTCCTGCCAGCTCCTCTCCTGCCCACCCCACCCCCATCCCGGCACCCTTCCCACCACCTGCGCCCTCTCAAGAGCCTCCCAGTTCCCCCCAGCACCTGCCTTTTAGCCACGTACCCAGGCTGGCAGAGGAGATCAAGAAGAGGAGGAAAGTGGTGACAGGTGAGGTGTGGAGAGCTGTGGAACCCCCAGGCATCTTCTCCTAGTGAGTTGGTTAGTCTGGGTGGCAGCCAAACTGGGGTACCAGATCCCACCTCGGCCGAGCCCCAAGCCCCGCCCCACTTCCTGCCCAGCCCTGCGGAGATGGGCTCCACTGGCCCCACTGCTGGGCCCTCTGGCTGTTGGGCGGGGGGGGGGGGGGGGCAGCCCCTGTCCGAAGTCTTCAAGCCGAGAGTGGAGAGGAACCGCTCCCTGCACCTGTGGCCACCACAATTCCCCTGAGAGAAGTGTGCTTGGGTGGGGGAAAGAGGTTGGTTCAAGGCCTGGCTCGTCACTGGAAAGGAAGTCTGACTGAGCCAGATTTTGGAGTGCCTGCTATATGCAGGGGGAGCAGCAGGTGTGTGTGTATATGTGTGTGTGTGTGTGCGCGCGTGTGTGATCCTGAATTTGGTCTCTGCCCCTCACTGGCCTTGGGTAAAACTTGTCCTCTCTCTGTGTCTTCACTTCTTGGGGTAGGAAAAGCGAACTTTAAGAGGTTGTGCATGCAGAGCACTGAGCACAGGGCCTGGCACATAGGTGCTCAGTAAATGTTGGTTCCTATTAATGTTCATGAGGAGTAAGTGAGGCAGGTCCACCAGCTCGGTGACTAGGTGGTGGCTTCCCTTTTTGAGCCTAGGCATTTTTAATCCAAACGATGAGGATAAAAATATCTCCCTGGTGTTGTGACACGAATTATGCTCCCGGTACCCAAGGTCACGATGGGCTCTTTCCTGACATCCTTTCAGCCCCCCTCCAGGCAGGTAGGGTAGTCCACCCCCCATTTTATAGATGAGGAAACTGATGCCGTCACAGAGAGGGGACGCCATCACTGTCACTTGTCCAGCATTCAGTCTGGTGGTGGAGCAGGTATTCCAAGTCATTGATGTATGCCCGGGTTCCTTTGAGCATCATTTCAGGTCATGTGGGAGGGAAGTGGGGCCTGAGAGGTGGGGGAGGAGAATGAAATGAGATTGTTGAGAAGTCTATGAGCAGTTAGGGGACCATCTCTCACACACACAAGGAGACACCTAGGAGAAAATTCATGGCAGGGAGATCTTTGGTAGGAAAAATGAGGAAACACGGAAAGACCACTTACAGAAGGGATGGATACATTAAGGTAGAGTCAGCCAATGGAGTAGCACACGGCCGGAGAAGAGGCTGCGCTTACTTGTCAACCAGGCTGCATCTCAGAAACAAGAAAATGAGAAGAAACGTACTATGGCAGGATCTGGCTGATTTGTTTTCAAAAGGCAAAACATCATGTGCCGTTAGGGACACATGTGTCTGCAGAAAAGGTGCAAACCCGTGCAGGGGAGTGGCACCCCATGCCAGAGAGGGGTTACCTTTAGGGGAAGCGAGGAGGTTGTGGCTGGGAAGGGTATGCAGAGGTCTTGGTCTGTCTTAGTTTTATTCTTACTTCTTAAGCTGAGTGGTGGCCTCATGGGTCTGTGTTACACTATTATGTACGCTGTTTTGCATGCTTGATATATTTCGTAGTTTTAAAAAAGGGCAACTGTCACCTACACAGAACGTGGGCCTCAAGAATTCACACTTCTGGGTTTGAATCTCAGCTCTGCCAATTGCCTGGCTGTCTCAGCCTCAGTTTCTCCTCCTGTAATCTGGGCACAATGTCCAGCACCACCTCCCAGAACCCCACTTGTGAGGCTGTAAGAATATCACACAGTGTGCTTAGCACAGTTCCTAGGACACAGTTCCTCTTCTCTGGCCCCCAGACCCTCCCCTCTTCCCTCCAGGGACCCAGGTGTTTGTTCTGTTGAGCCCCTCGCTGTATAGCTGGTCACTAGCCCCTCTTTGCTTCAGTTCCTCCTTATGACCCGCACCTAGGAAGAAGCCTAGGTCCAGACGCTACAGCCTTTAGGAATTCAGCTCTGTCAGAGCATCCTTCCTGGCTGAGCCAGTTTCCAGGCCCTCAACTGCCCCCCAGTGGCTGGATTGGCACGGCTGCCGCATTGCAGGCCCTCTCAGGCCCGCTGGTCTGTCTGGGCACCTCCACCTCCCGCTGACCCAGCACCCCTGGTGTCTGGCGGTGTACGAGTGAACCATTCTCAGGACGGCTTGGGATTGCATTTTTCAGGACAACTCACCGTCAATTGGCAAAAGAGTAAACTTAAGACCAAAACAAGGAGTGAGTGGCTCAAGGCCATGCCCAGGAGTGTAACTCTTTGGGCCTCATTTTCCCTTTTCCTTCACTTTTGAGAACAATGCCCTGCAATGGCTAGAGCCTGGGGCCGGAGGCGGGCTGCCTGGGTCCAAATGCTGGCTTTGCCACCTCCTACCTGTGGAGTATCAGGCAAATTACCCAACCTGGACTTACTTTCATCTCCAAACTGTGGGTGCTTTTCGGCACCTACCTCAATGTATTAAATGGTATATTGATAAAGTACCTTGCATGGGTAGGTTCTAGTGTTTATTCAGTGCAAATCTTCCAGCACTAGCAACCTCTGAGCTGGGAGGTCTGACCGGGTGTAGGACTCTGATCATCTTTCCATTTGTGCATCTCCCCGAATCCCGCAGGCAGGAGAAAGCTGCTTTAGACAGGAGCGGAGGGCTCAGCGGATAAGCTGCTCACTGTGGCACAGGATTAGGGGCAGTGTTGGAATTTGACTGTCATTTTGAGTCCAAAGCCAGGTGTGGCACTGTAAGGAAATAGGTGTGACCTGAGGAATTACTTGGGATGGGGGAACTTTGGGGGTCTTCGCCTAGCCAACTCAGGCTCGGCACCTTAGTTTTCTTAACTGGGATTTGGGTTCTGGTCACAGGGGGCGGTAGGGGGTTCCTTTCTAAAGCTCGGCACGTGCCTGGGGGGCACCCTTCCGTATCTCCTGCCATCCGACCAGGTGTCCAATCACTGGATGAGCTCCCGCCCAGCTGGTGCGAAGAACCAATCACCATGCAGCAACATGGAGGTGGTGCTCTGAGGGTCCTGGGAGCTCAGCCTGTGCGCAGGCGCCATGCGCATCCCTCCCCTGAGGCGGAAGCAGCGACCCCGCCCGAGACCACACCTTCAACACTGCATCCCAAACCCTGGGGCTGTAGGGCTAACTTCATTTTAGCAGGACCTAAGGCCACGGAGATCCCGGAAATGAGGGCTCCTGTGTCAGCCAGGGAAGGGAGGTGCAGAGGCCACCTTCAGCGGTAAGCACTCACAGGGCCACTGGCAGTGAGGGCTGTCAGTCCTTGTACATCTCTTTCCAGGGAAGAAGCACCCGAGCCCCAGGCCCCTTCTGCTTTGCTCCAGCAGGTCCCAAGGGCCCAGCTGAGGCCACTGCTTGAACTTTCAGTTTCTTATTTTCTGAGACTTGCAAAGGCAGGTTGTGGGGGAGGCACAAAGGCCCCTGGGATTGCACCATCACCTTGCCCTCTTGGGGCACAAGTGTCTGAACCCAAAAGGCCAGGCCTCAAGTTTCTGGGCCTATTGAGCTCCACAGCCATCCAGGAACCCCCCCCGGCCCCTCTTTCCAAGCTGAAGTGCAGTGCTCCTTCCTCATGAGAGATCAAGAGACCCAGACCAGGATTACGAATGAGGCAATTTATTAACCCAGCATCATTTGTTCTAATGCTTCTTGTTGGCAGCTGCCACCTGTGGGAAAAGATGGACAAAGAATTAAGATTAGTTGTGGGGTCTGTGCTCAGGGACTTCACAGTAGCTTCCCGTACCGGTGGGACACCAGGCATCCTGATTTTGTGGTTTCACATGTATTTCTCTCACCCAATCCTCACAATCCTGGGTTAACTGGGGTTCAAGGAAAGGGAGCGTTGGAGTGGGACTCTCCAACGTCTGCCACTACCCTGAGCCCTTGACAGTCATGTTTGTGCTAGGTCTTGCTTCGCCCTGAAGAGCCACCTTCTCCTTCCGGGCCACCCCTAACTCCCAGAAGGCTGACACCTTCCAGTCTTTTCTGACACTTGACTAAGTGACTAAACACTCCAAGGCTCCCGGGAGGCCTGAGTCAATGATAGAGAGAGAAAACCAACAATGGGTTCATGTCAGACCCTGGGGGCTCTCGCTGTAGCTCACTGAATCCTCCTCACCACCTACACAGGTAGGCACGAGCAGATCACTCCACAGACAGGGAGACTGGCTCTGGGTGAAGGGACTCTGGCCCAGGGTGTTTAGTCAGTCAGCATCTGGATGAAGAACTGAGTTCTGAGCCACTTCATGTGATGCTCAGTAAGCATGAAAAATAAGGAAACATTGCAGGTAGAATCTTTTAAGAAGGCTGACTCGGGGAGATGGAGTTGTGTGAGGGATCAGCCCTGCAGAATCAAGTCCAGCTGGCTGCACCCTGCACCTGGGTTCCCTTCACTGGGGCACCTGTATTTCCAAGCAGCTCCAGCAGGAAATCAGAAACGTTCTTTCTCCTCCAGGGGAGGAAACTGATGTGACAAAACCCAGGCTCCAAACACCCAGGCAGGGCCTGAGGTACCCAGCCCTCACCTGTCCAGCGATTCTGTCCAGATCTCTCTGTCCCTGAGGTGTCAATTTGCGGCCCCTGTGGGAGAGAACAGTCATGCAGCCACAGGTGACCACAGGCTCTCAGTGTCCCTGGTGGTCCTTGCCAGACCTCTCCTGGACATCAGCCAGGTTTCCCAAGAAAGGACCTGGCCATAGGACCACATGACGCCAGCCAAGTCCCACAGAGGTTCCCAGTCTGCTGAATTCTAATGAGCTGGGGGCAGGAGTGGGTGCCCCGCTGGGAGCTGACAGGGTGTCATTTGTGCAAGCATTAGATCAAAAGCCCCGAAAAATCAATTGGGAAAAGTTAACGAGCAGGCTAATGAAAGCAGACAGTCGCTAAATTACCTTCCTGGAGCCCAGAGTAGTCAGCCAGAGGTCGGGGTGAGGCCCCTCGCTGTTTGCCACCCACCTGAGGGGCAGGTGCAAACTGTGCAGGACAGACCTGGCCCTTCTCTGCCTGGGGGGAGTGGGATGGCCCTCAACCACTTCATTATAGGGGATCTGGCCCCAAGGCTCCTCCATCACCCCACACCCCCAGCTTCCCCTCCCTTGCTTACCCATCTTGGTCCTTTTCCACCATTTTCAGTCCCTCCAGGGCTTGGAGGACCCGGCGGGCCACGCTCTTGGAGCCTCTGCTAAAGTGGCTGGGCATGACGCCGTTTCTCTGACGCCCCCCGTAGATCTTGGTCATGGAGCCGACCCCAGCGCCGCCCCGGAGGTACAGGTGCCGTGCTGTGGAAGCTGGGTGGGATGTAAGAAGACTTGAGGATCCTTCTCAGGTAGAGAAGATGTCTCTCCACAGCCAAGGCAGCCTGAGGACCTTACTTAGGGTTGCACATATATAGTTCTGTGTGTGGCAAGGCATTCTCACCACTTTACTCAGGGAAACGGGGAACACACACCAAGGCCTAGTACCTGCCACCCAGCCCCAGCCCAGGGGACTGGGGTGCACAGGTAGTGGAGGGACAGCTACAGCTGTGACAGGGCAAGGAACCTGCCTCCCTAGCGACTTTCTCAGTTCTTACTGTCCTAGCAGAGCTGCTGGGAGCTCTGTGGGTGGAGCCCAGCAAATGTTTTAAGCTGTGACTGTCCACCTCCATCTGCCTGGGGGCTCTGAAGGGCAGAGTTCGAGAACGGCCCCACCACCACTTGGAAAGCTGGGGCAGGTCTGACGCCCTGTGCAGTGGATGTTCCTAACCTGGAAGGTGCATTGCCCCCCACCGCAGACTGGGGTTCTTGCCCCTACACTGGCTTGGGCAAGTCCCTCGCCACCCCGGCCAGCCTCCAGTGGAAAATCCTCTTCTGTTCACCTGGAACACTGGTCTGCCAGGCTGTGCGCTATGCTCCTTTACAGCTAGGGTACTTGCTGGCCTCATGTCACACAGCTGTGGAGGGACAGACAGTCCCTCCAGACAGGTCTGGTTTTCTGCTTCAGGGGGCCACTGGGGTTTGAAGGGACTCCAGGTCACCCCAGAGACTAGCACGTTGGATTCCGCCCAAGCAACAACTTAGTCCTAAAGATCAGAAGGGAATCAAGGATTCATTCCTTCAAAAATGGCTTACTGCTAAGGGCTGGCCACCAGGCCATGTCCACAACTCTCCAGTGTTATGAGCTAGGGGGTAGGTGGAAGTGGCACCAGGTGAGATGCCCCCTACCCCGAAGTTCCTCCACACAACTTGTTCTCAGCACCCACTTGCCCTCCAGATACAGCGACAGGATTCAGGGCCCTGCAGCAGAGCCCAAACCCCATCCCTGCTCCAGGACCACTGAGCAGCCTCTTCCTGTTATCGCCGCCTCAGGCCTCTGCTCAATTTTATTTTTTAAATTTATTTATCAATATTCAACAAGTGCTTTACTATGAAAGTAACTTTCCCAATCAATGTCCATTGTACAGATGCACTTTTATAATTTGATAAACAACTCAGAAAGAATCATCCTATTGTTTTTGTGGAAAACCTACAGCAATTTTTTGGGGGTAGTAATTGGATCCAACTGTATTATAATTCTAATGAACAAGTTAAGTCAAGGATCTCTGAATTTTGGAGCCCCAATATTAATCACCTACAAGTAAGTATTAGCCCCCATCTATCACCAATGACTCAAATGTTTCTTTCTAATGAATTGACCATTACATTTCCAAAGTTCTGAAATGGCCAACAGACCATAAAAAGACTTTTCTTTAGGCTCCTGCTTGAAACCAACAGCTCCAGCAAGCTGCTGGCCTTGATTCAGGGCCAATGTGCTCACTTTTAAAACCACTTTCCTTGGTTTTTTTCTATCCCCACCCCACCCCTATACCACGGCTGACCTCCTAGGCATCAAACTGCCCACCCACTGCCAGAATCAAGCGACTCACTTGTTAAAAGCCACCCCTCACAATCTTTCTACCTGGAGAATGATCTCGTGGAAAACATCTCTTTAAGACCTGCACAAACGCCCAGTGGCAGGACCAACATTCCTCCTGCACTGTTTGGTCATGCCCTGGCTCCAGCTGAGAATCTGCTCTCCCACAGGCTGTGGAAAGCAAGGGCCTCAGGAAGGGGTAAGATGATCACCCCTAATTTCAGACACCCGAAGAGGCTGCACACTAGGAATGGGTCTGGTCAAACTGACTAGCGCTCAGCCCAGCCGCAGCATAGAAAGGGGTGAGCTGTCTGGTAGATGGATGTGAACCCCAACATCACTCACCAGCCGTGACAAGAGTCTACTCCCCTCACATGGTCTGCATGGTGGTACCAAAGGGGACAATTTACTTCAGTCCTGAGTGGGACTGGCATCAACTCCAATAAAGTCCAGCCTTAGTTTCTTCCAGGGGCAGTCTTGCATCCTCTAACGCTGCGTAAGACTGTCTGGTATGGTGTCAGGCACTATGAGGTCCCCCCGCTTCATCAGTTTGTGGTAGTTATTTTTTGGACCCATTAGAAGGGAGAGGAAGAGTATTAACTTCAAAATTTGTAAGTGGTAACAGAACATTGAGTTCTACGAAAAATCACTGACCTCTCCTCCCCTCACCCCCTCCCCAGCCCCCGAGACCAAGGCCCAGCCACTCCTTCTGAAGTGGAGCTATAAGGATGCAAATTCAGGCCACCCCAGCCGGTGTTCATGAGGGCCTCTGTGAATTAGGTGCTGCCACAAATGGCTTCTTCCGTCCCTCCAAAGGCTTCCGCTCCTCTCCTGCACCCCTGGGTGACAACCTGTTCTTCTTGGGAAACCCTGAAGAGGAATCAATGCCCCACCTCAAACTATGAAGGAAGGACGATGCAGCCCCTCTTATCAGCCCAGCTGTGCATCCTGCTAGGCCACCAGGAGGATGAGGGGATGCTCACACTGCACTTAGCACATGGCAGACCAAGCCAGGCTTGGGAGGTGTCTGCAGCTCAGCAATTCAACAGCTAGTTTCAAGCTCACATTTGTGGCTCCATCCTGACCTGAATTATAAAGCGGGGAAAGGGAGCCTCCCAGATACCTTTCTCTGCCATACTTCTAAGGGAAGGAAAAACCACAAAAGAACAAAATAAAACAAAAACAACCCCACCCCCTACACCTCTGCCCTCTGCATCCACCATACCTAGATCACGACCTGTCCACAATGGCTCCTACGTGCCTCTAGAATTTGACCCCTCACCACTAGAGCTCAGCCTCCCAGGACAGGCCACTGCCCCACTGTGCTTTAGCCTCAAACCTCTGAGGGGGCAAAACAGGCCAAGCCCCCAAGATCCAGAGGAAGAAAAGCAAATACGGCAGACTCCAGTTTTGGAGACAGCCTGCCACACCCTCCCAGGATCACGTCACCTGCCTGTACCTCTGTTTCTCCCAGGGTAAATGAGTACCTGCCATGACTCCAACTCATCCAGCGTATGAACTGACCAAACTAAGTGAGAGCACTCTAGACTCTAGGACAGAAGTTAGCAAACTTCTGCGAAGGGTCACAGGATAACATTTTAGGCTTTGTAGACCATACAGTCTGCCACAACTGCATGGATGTAAACAAATGGGCGTGCCCGTGTCCCGGTAAAAATGTACACCACACACCTGGGTCTAGAACCACGACCCTATGCCACTAGGGCAGCTGGGAAAGTGCAATCAGAAGGGAGCTTCGGAAACCCAAAGGGAGACCAGCAGAGCAGGCCCACCCAGTGTGAGGTGCTGGGGAAAGGGCCACAGCCACTGTGAAGATGACTAGAAGGCTAAACTAGGTGTGTATCACTCAGGGCCTCTCCCCCATTTCCCATAGTGGAAAAATAAAGCACAAAATGCCACCAAAGGAAAACAGCTGCCCCCTACCGCTCCAGGTGATGATAAGAGTCGGGGGACTGTGGCATCACTAGTTGGCAGAACCCAAGCATGTTACTTCACCTCCCTGACATCAATTGCAAATCAGCAACCACCAGTCCCACTTGGGAGGTTTTTCTTAGGCACAGATTAAGCTATTGTATTTCTTCCCCTATTCCAAAGCTGCCCTGACGTGCTGACTCTTGGGGCATATTACCAAAGAGCACTTGGGACCAGGCAGCCTTGCCTCCCAAGATGGGGTGACAGGGGTGGTCTTCTCCAGGTCCATCATTGACTGTTGTGTGCCCAGGAGAGTCAGGTCAGCTCCCCTCACCAGCCCAATTTTTCTTTCTAAAAGCACAGAAGTGGGTGGGTGGATGCTAGCCACTGCTCACCTCACAGACTTGACCTTTTAGTCCTCAGGGGTCAAGGCTGTGGCTGAGTCATTCTGGCCTCTGTGTCCAGTCTAGGGCCTGAAATGGAGTGCACCAGCAGTCTACAAAATACTTCATGTTCTGAAGTGCTAGGCAACTGTACCAACGCTAATTCTTCTCAAGGTTGTTCTTGAGTTTTGCCAGCTTCCAAACTCTGCTTCCCACCTACTTCCTACTTGGAGACAAGCTCTGGTCAGGATAGAGCCCCCACTTCAGAGGAGGAAGGCTGAAGACTGGAGAGGCTGAGAGCCCTTAGTGAGGGCCTGTGCAGGGGCTGCCACCTTGGCACAACCAGCACTGAGACCCATCCCCCAGGGTCAGCCTCCATGGGGGTGACAGCTTGGAGAAACTTTAAAAACATTAAGGATAGGTGAGACAGCACTAGCATGGTACAGTCAGGAGCTATACTTAAACCAACCCTTCCAAATCATTACAAGAGAATTAATAACGTAAGAGAAGCTGACATATCAATACAGGATGACCATAAGGTTTCTTCTGGGCACTTGAGATTTGTCAAGATTTAGAGCAAGGAGTGACCTGACCGGATCCCCCAACCCCTTAGTTAGGAACAAATTGTTATACACAGAGATGTCTAGTGTGATGACCTGAACAGCAAAAAGACTCCACAGACACTGAAAGCACAACGCCCCTCTCTAAAACGAAAACCATCTATGGGCAAAGTATGAATGCTCATTCGTCCCTGGTTTTCCCTTGAGACTCAGAGAAAGGCACAGGTCCTCACATCAACCTCTCACAAATAAAAAGACAGATTCAGAATATGGAATTATTTAAAGTCACACAAAGCGCTCAGTGCCAGTCAAAGGTTTCTTTCTCCTGTAACTTCTGGGGACAAGTAAGAGCTCACAGATGGGCCACCAAGCGCCCCGTCCAAGGTCCCAGTTCCTCACCAGCTCGTGTGTAAAACCAGTTCTCATCGTAGGGAGCAAGCTCTTTATGCTTGGCCAGCTTGACAGTGTCCACCCATTCAGGGACTTTAAGCTTCCCGGACCTGGGATCAAGACAGTGAGAAAGGCACAAATCAAAAATCCCCACAAAGTTTATCCCAATTCCCTACCGTCACCACAACTGTACGTTAACAGGAGCCCGATGTGTTGCAAGATAGAAAGAGACTTAAACTGAAACGCAACCCAGGCCAGGTGGGCTCCAGCGACCTCCGGTAAGTCTCCTAAACCAGGGAAGAGCAAGCCTGAAGGGTCAGGCAAAAATGAGGGCCTCCACCCACTCTAAAGCCCAGTCCCCACACTCACTTTTTGAGGAAGGCTGCCAGAGCTCTGACGAACTCCTGCTGGTTCACGTCTTTTACAGTAACTCCAGGCATCTGCGGGAAAGATCCAGCACGTGAATACAGGACCGGTGGAGACGACTGACAAGGGTCGGGGTTCAGCCCCCACACAACCTAAACCGCCGCGCTCCCGTTACCGCCGGAAGATCTTCAATTCCGGGCCCTAAAAGCCCTGTCGTCTGTGGGCCCTACAGTTCCCCGACGCCCACGGTCTCTCTGGGTAGTACGAATGCTGCCTGTCCCCGTTAGTGAGAACACCATATGACCCGATTCTGGGGGCCACCCCGGTCCACCAGGCCGTCTCGGTTCCCGGACCGTGCGGATCAGGCATGCCCGGGCCTGCCGCTCGCACGTGGCCGCGGCTCCAGGGGGCGGGGCGGCCCCACACCGGTGCCCCGGAGCCCCCAGGGAGACGCTCCGGGCTCCGGAGTCGGGTCCCAATGCCCCGAGCCCAGACCGAACAGGAGCACTGGCCTTACCGTGCGGCCTCCGCGCTGCCAGCCAGGGGAAAGGGAGCAACGGGGTTTCCCGGGCGCACAAGTCGGGTGTCGGCTATCGCGAGAATTCTGAGAGCTCGCGAGAGTGAAGTTGGACAAGGCGGCCCCGCCTCTCTCAGGGCAAATGCGGCTTCGCCTCAGCGAACCTGGTGGGTGGTGTGGCGTGAGGGGACGGGCGTGGAGGCTTGTTCCTTCCCCGCCCTTCCTTCTCCCGGAGCGTAACAGAGGAGAGCTCCCGTCTTGAGCTGGAGGGATCTGGCTTCGTTTTCTTCGATCGTGGGTGGAACGAATAGCGGCGGGCGCAGACTGTATCTCCTGGCGGAAGTTATGGGGCAACCGGTGGGCGGGAATGAAAGAGAGCTGTCCACTGCTGGCACCCCTAACGGGACGACTACTTTTCTGGCCGGAAGTGGCGCTAGTAAGGGCGGAACTGTGAGCCCAGGGGAAGGGCAAGGAAGAAATTATAGCCACCACCTTTCCTTCCGTGACCATTAGTACTCGCGAGATCAGAAGACGGAAGCCCCACCCCTCTTAGGGCAGAAATTGCTTCACCACGGCCTAGGATAGCGGAAGGAGGCTCTGGGGGCGGGGAACAGATAAGGGCAGGGACAAAGAGAGTGAGGCGGGACCTTGGAAGAAGTTAGTGCTGCTCTGCCTCCTAGCGCCTGAGTATGTTCTCTCAGCCCTTTAGGTTTATTTTGCCCACTTAGATTTACCTGCCTTACTGACCCGTGCAGCTTTAGGTTGTCCACTTGCCCTCTCAGGGCTTCAGTCACTCCATTAAAAATAAGAAAAAAAAGATGTAGTGGAAACAGCCGGGATTCCGATTATTTGCCCCCTTTAAAAGTGACTGTTTCTGTATATAGTGAACACATACTAATTCTATCAACAAACATTTTTTGTGTGCCTACTCTGTCCTAGGCACTGGTAAACATTATTTAGTATTATATGCATTATCTAGTTTAATCCTTACCAGGTCCAATAACCAAGAACACAAGGGACAGGCCTGTGCTCTGATAAAATTGTTAACTGGCTGCAAAGAGGAACATTTCAGTGTGAACCCCAGTGCAAACTATGGATTTTGGATGATGATGATGTGTCAGTATAGGTTCATCGATTGTAACAAATGCACCATTCTGATGTGGGATGTTGATAGTGGAGAAGGCTGTGTTTTTGCGGGAGCAGAGGGACTATGGGAACACTTATTTTCTCCCCAATTTTACTGTGAACTGAAAAACTGCTCCAAAAACAAAACAAAACAAAAAACCCATAACCCCCCCCAAAAAACAACTCATAAAAATCGGTTTGCAGTCAGGACATTGTTCATGTTGTGACGAGGGGAGAGGTGGCATTAGAGTGCGTTAACTTTGTAGGGAAAAAAACAGTTCCTAAGTAATCAATACAACGTGTTTAGACATTTATTCTGAGCACTCAAGAGAGGAACTGAATGCAGGCCCTGCCCCCTGAGAGTGCTTATTCTTGGAGAGGAAGACATAGTTGGACAGAAATAGGCATAGCTCAGGGTGATCAGGCCTGTAAAGTAGGGGCCAGGGAGCCCTATGGAATGTAAAGAACTCTGCCTGAGAGGCTTATCACAGATTTAAAGTCAGATAAAAAGGATGAATCTTGCTTTTGTAAAGAGCTCAGGTTCTCATGAGGATCTATGCTATGGGGGCTGCAGAGCCAGCTACACAATGGGACAGGGGTGCAGAACGAGGCCTACATGGACCAGACAATGAGGGTCTGAGTACAAAAACTGTATGGGGATGATCTACTGTATGATGTCAGTTAAACACTGGACAAGGAATGTGGTTAGGAGTGGACCAGGCTCACATAGGGCTAAAGTGAAGGGAGCAGGGATTCCCAAAGGGCAGAATGTGAAATGAGCTCTTGAAGAAAAACATAGGTGTCTGTCAGGGAGGAGTTTTGTTTGGAGAGAGAAGCAGGGATGGTGCTTCAAATTTGGAACCTCACTGGTTATTTGTGCAGAAAATCAGGATGGTACACGAAGGAAGCTTAGAAGGGGGATGATTTACTTAATACCCTATCAGACCTGAGCAACATCTTTCCTCACTTTGTAATGGGAAAAGGGGTGGCATATGAAACAGTGCTCATAGTCCATTGGCTGTAATCTCCAAGGATTGGTCAGAAGCCAAGAGCCCACTGGCTCCCCACAAACGCAGGTGAAGGATGCTGCAGCCACATGGGAGCATGAGCAATTCTTAAATCTGCTCTTTTCCCCAAAGCTGATGATGTCTGCAGAGCCTCTGCCTCTCTCTCTCAGGCACCAAAAAGGTAGCCCTAACAACATGATAGACAAAGTAGGCCTAGCAGGTAGTGTGAAAAGCCCTGCCAGGACAAAAAGGGGGAGATGGGCTGCAGAGAAATGAGAAGGGCCTGTAAAGAGGGGCCTGCACCCAGCTCCTTCCGCCAGTCTCCATCATTTTATTTCTCCTTTCCTCCATTTTCTCATGTCATCCTTTAACCCCAAATTACACTTTCTCTTTTACTTTTTCCAGCTGTGTGACCTTGGTGTATTGGGGACCTTTGGTCAGCCCTGAGTAGCAGGGTCTTGGCCATGTTGCATATTGCAATGCTTCCCTTCTGTGACTGTGTGGGTTTGATCATCTATCACTGGGACAGCATGGCACAGCAAAGCTTAAGCAGGTCTATTAAGGGGCAATCATATATCTAAGTTATAATGAGGGTAGGGAAGGAAGGTGTGAAGCAGATTTCAGTCCTTTGATGATCTTGTGCTGAGTTCCGAGATGTGCTGCAGATCTGTTACTCTAAACTGTTAGAAGAAGCCCGCCTTCTCAAGGCCCCAGACAAGAAAGAGCAAGTTGTAATTGGATTCCATCACCATCAATTATCTTGAATAAAAAGAGAGGTAGGTAGGTAGGTTACATCAGGAAAAAGAATTATTGCTCAGGCACAACCCTTGAAATTTCTGTCTGGCCCTTCTAAGGGTGGGAATGGGGATGAGGGTCTCCAGGTCTTCCTGTTTTTGCAATAGCTCAGCAGGTCTTCACATGCTTGAAATGGTTCAAAGAGAAGGACTTGACAGCAGAGGATGAAGAAACAAATGTGAGTAAGATCATATTATTACTTACCAATATCTTGAGTAGAAAAATAAAGACTTTTTGAAAAACTGTTGGGACTTGTGTCTGTCTCCTGGAGTCTTGGATCTTTCACTCTACATATTATAAAAATTACCTGCTAATTGATTTGAGGCCTGGCAAGGAAAAACAACCGTCCTCCAATACTTGCCTAGAAATTTTCCCTAAAATACTTAGTCAAGTCACTTTATCTCTTTAAGCTTGCTCCTTTATTCATAAAATTGGAGTAATCATTCATAGCTTATAGAGTTGCTGAGGATGTATATGAAATGTACACAGTGGGTACTCAATAAATGGTAATTATCGCTAACCTTTTATAGATCCTTCAAAATTTAGATACATGAACCTCCCTAATTCTGGACAAGCCCTTGATAAAGACTAACTTGATTTTTCTTGTTCTGATTGCTCTCAGTCTCCCCATTTGAAAAATGTTATGTTAGATTGAACTGGCATTCCATTGGGCAAAGCTGGCCTGAGGATATGTTTTGTTTGGCTCAAATAGGATTTAAAGAAAACTGAGCCAACATTTTAAAATTAAGATGTTTTACATAGAAATCTAATTTTCCAGCTTCTCCTGAAAAATCAGAAGATATGGTAATACCGAACCTACATTCCTGCCTGGCACAATCTGGAGGGCCAAAAGGAAGCTGCCCCCTTAGCTGGAACAGCTCAGCAGGTCTTCACATGCTTGGAACAGTTCTATGCATTCTCAGTTTTCTAGGGTGCCTCTGGTCTTACTCATTTACAGGGTCTGCTTGGTTCTGCAGGCATTTCAACTTGTGGCCCTCTGGACAGCTGGAAACTGTCCATGCCTGGCACAGAGCAGTCACTTAATTATGGAATCAGTGAATCACCAACTATATCCCCTCTACCACTCTTTCTTATTTGGCTATAACAAGAAATCCAAGTTTGTATTTCTTTGTGGTAGTTACTGAATAATTGATTTTCACTTTGAGACATGGATTGAACAAGTCTTTTCTGTCAGTCAGGATAGACTAGGTTAGGCTGCAATAACAATCTCCACGTCTCAGTGGCTTAAAACAACACAGGTTTATTTCTTGCTTACTCACACAAACCTAGACACCAAATGAAAAGAAATACTCTTCTGTTTTTGCATGCATGGAGACAGACATGAGTGCACAGGTATGTATAGGATCATGTGTCAAATAAATACCCTGGAACATGAACTCATGCAAAAATCTATTTAGATACTGGTTAGCTTAAACCGCACAACTCTCTCTTTGCTGGAGATTTAAAAAGGTCCCAGGAACCAAGGTGGATAAGAGAATATCCACCTTTGCCCAAGGAAATGCCCATGCTACACAGGAACCAAAAGCCAACAAAGCACCTAAAAGCTTAAAAGCCTGAAGCTTGTACAACGTTACATTCCATGCATTAATCTGCAAGTAAAATACCAAATATGCAGTGCCTACGGGCTGTTGCCTTCTGCCCAAGTGAAGCCTTCACCTCTGAGCTTCTAGCTTAGGAGGGAGATGGACCCCAGATGTCCAATATGCAGAGCCACAGAGGGCACTGGGCTGGGTCGGAGAGAGGGGCCAACAGGCTGGAATCCTCTTCCTCCAGCAGAAGCTACAGGCAGGAAGGAAGGGGGCAGGACCAAGTCATATCCATTTCCCCTCCCAACAACCCCCCTCTTTTTAACCCATCCATCCATCTTTGTTTACCTGGATTAGAGCAGACACTTCCTCCTCACTGGTTTTCCCACCTCTAGCCTTGCCTCCTCCAGTCCTTTTATCACAGCCACCATACTTGTATTTCTAAAGCTCAGGATCTCTGGATATGTCCCCGCCCAGCCCAGAAACATTCCCTGGCTCCCCTTCATGTATGGGTGCTAGTCTAGACTGCTAAGCCTGGCACGCCAGACCTCCATGACCAGAAGCCTTTCAGCCTCACCTCCTCCTGTTCCAGCAGCTCCTCCAGGCCTCAGCCTCACCTGCTCACCATGCCCAGTCCACCATTTTGGACAGAATAATTCTCAGCCTTTCTTTTCTGTCCCTTCTAGTTCTCTCCAGGGTTGCCACTGAGCTTTTTGAAGGCACCCAGGTTCCCCAAATAGAATGGAAGTTCATTGAAGGCAGGCCCCTCTCCAGACTTCAGCAGGCAGCTTGGGTCCAGAGAGAAAGCTTTGGGCTGGGGTCAGGAGACCAGGTTTGCCACTGCCTTGCTATATGCCCTCTGGCAAGTCCCTATCTCTCTCTGGGCCTCACTTTCTTTAACATCAGGGCACTGAATATTTGCTTTTGAGCACAAAAAGGATAAGACG
Organism: Camelus ferus; assembly: GCF_009834535.1. Classification (NCBI taxonomy): domain Eukaryota; kingdom Metazoa; phylum Chordata; class Mammalia; order Artiodactyla; family Camelidae; genus Camelus; species Camelus ferus. The sequence goes on along the minus strand of NC_045704.1, from coordinate 16,888,865 downwards.
GATCCACTGAACAACTCTCAACTGCAATTCCAGTTGAGAAGCCTGGGGCCTGGGATGTTCAACCTGTTGACACCCTGATCTCCTTAGTTAGTCCCTGTTTGCTCCAGTACCTCCATTTGCCAGTCATGCCTATCCCATCCTCTCCTTTTAGGGAACAGGTTACCTGAGGGGCCACAGGGATGGAGCAGGGAGATCCAGGCAGGGTTGGGGGGAACAGAAGGGGTCAGGCGGGGAGCCTGAGGTGAATCTTTCAGCCCCACAAGAGCCTCAGCTGCCTCCCGCTGCAGCTGCCTCTCAGAGTGGGCAGAGGTCCAGGCCAGGCGAGAGGCTCCAGGGGCCTGCAAAGGAAGGGAGAGAAGCAGACTGGGAACCCCACTTCTGCCCATCCTCCAGGTGCTCCCTCTGCCCCTGGTTACTTCACTATCCCCTGCTCTTCCCTCCCCCAGGGTGCTGGATCCCACTTCTTTCCCAGGACCTGTGGCTGCAGCAGAAGAGGGTCTGGGGTGCCACAGGGCTGCAGTATCAGAGTCGAGCATCTAGAAACAAGGAGAAATGATGGCAGGGGGATTAAACATGGACAGATGTACACATAGAAAGAGGGGCAGGATTTTGCTATATTCTGATCTGGGAATCTGAGTGCCTGTTGTGTCATTAGGCTTTGTGGCCTTGGGCAAGTCCCTTCCTCTGTCTTGGCCTGATTTGTTTTCTATAAAATGAAAATTTCTGCCAGTTCCTTCCTCCCAGGGATATTGTGAGAGTTATGGGAAATCACTGGTGCCAGTTTTTTAAAAACTGACAAAATGTCTAGAGCGAATAGATGACTGTTCCTGTCCTACCAGAGTCTGGTTTCCTTCCCCACTAGTTCCCTGGTCCCCATGGAACTCCAGAAGAAGCTTGGGCCACCTTTAGGAAGCTTTCTCTAAAGGCTTCTGGCCTCTCTCCTAGGCCTCTGAGGCTCTTGCCATGTCCCCCACCCCATGCCCCCATTTCAGCAGGCAGTTCGACCCCATCTTATCTATTTAAGCAGATTTCCTAGCAACTATTTGGTCAAGGCCAGGGCTTATGCTAGGTGTAGTCCATACATTATTGCTAATTCTCAGTGACAACCTGAGAAGTAATAGTGCCTCCAATTTACTGATAGAAAAACATGGCTCAGAGAGGTAAAGATACTTGTACAGAAGTTCGCAGCCAGGCAATGGCAGAGCTAGGAGAGCTCTGCTTCACCCATTAGTCTGAGACCTTTTCTTTTTTCTCATCTACTATGGTGTCCAGCATAGTACATCATAAACACATATCCTTCTCTCCCTACTCACGTGTGGGGCAGGGTAGAGGGCCCTTGGGATTCTCCAGAAAGAGGAGCCATCAGTATTGGGCGAGATCCTGGGCAGGCTGGGAAGGGCCCATGAGTGGGCAGCCGGAGGGCAGAGCCAGGGTCAAAACCTGAAGAGGATAAGAGAATGTGCAGTGTATAGAGGTCCTCCCACTTTCTACCCTGTAGCCTTCTCCTCTTCGCTTTCTGATACAGTGGTATAGTCATTCAACTATCTGTTGGATTAGTGTTGAATTCATCTTACCAGGGAAGGGATGCAGAGGGACAGCAGGTTCTTGGCATAGCAAGCGGCACACCACTGGGGTTGGCATGGAAAGGCCAGGAGATAGCCAGTGTCCAGGGGCCCAAGGGCCTGGAGGCAGTGGAGTCCAGGGCAAAGGCAAAGCTTCTGTGGGACGGCTGAGGAGCAGAGGCCCCCGGAAGTTCTCCTGCAAGGGCAGGGGGCATAGGCTGGAGTCAGGTAGGCTGGGGAAGGAATAAGTATGTACTAGGATGGGAGTAGAATCCCAAAACTTCAGAGCTTGGAAGGCCATCAAATCCCACCCCTTCATTTTGCTCATGGGAGAAAAGTGATTTGCCCAAGATGTTATAAGAAGTCAGGGCCGGACCTAAAACTCAGGTGTTAAGGGCACAGAGGAAAGGGTACGAGCAGCGTCCAGGCTCTCCTTACCTTCCCAGGGGGTGTCAGTGCCAGTGGGACTGCCCTATGGGAGGTCTGAGGCTGGGGTGCTATGTTCTCCTTTCCAGCTGTGAGGGACCAGAGAGAGCTTTGGTGAGTTCTTTCCCCCCATCCTACCCCAACCCCAAACTGATTTTTTATCTCCCCCTGTCCCTTTTCTACCCACAGATCTCACTGCATCCTCCCAACACTTGATCACATTTTATAGTTGGGGAGGGTGAGGCCCAGAGAGTAGTAACAGCTTGCCCAAGGTCACACACCAGTTCAGTGGCAGGACTGGGACTCTTTCCCCTTCTTATGCTTTCTTTGCCCAAATCCCTGCCCCGGCCCTGGCAAGAGAAACTCACAGTGGACCCCTGCTCGAATGACTCCCTTCTTGACTCGGCTGAGAACTTTGGGAGGGGCTGCGCCTCTCCTCATTAGTCCCTCAGCCAGGTGCTTCTTTAGCTGTGCCTCCTGCTGCCTACGCAAGGCCACCTGGGCAGCCGTGACCCTTCGGCGCTCCCTAAAGGAGGGGTGGCAAGTCAAAAGTTAAGTTAGTCACCTTTTACATGAGGTCCATCCTCTTCCCTTCCCTGGACCTCATACTCACAAGATGAGGACACACTTGTGACACTCGCAAGCCTGAAAGAGGCAGAGGCGCTTGTGGCCCTTGAGGTGGGCAGTAACACCATGGTTGCGGCAGCGGGCGCAGGTTGGAGAGCGACTGACAGCTCTCCTGGGGATCAGCTCCATGCCCTGGGGGGCTCTGGTCTCACCCTCTGTGGCAGAGTCTGAGGGGCAGTGGTGGACAGCAGGCATTTCATTGGGTTCCATGGATCTAGGGGCAGGAGTGGTGGGTCAGGATGGCCACATGGGCCCTCTCCTGACCAGCCCTCCTGTCTCTGAGAGGCCACACCGGAAGGGTTTTCCATTGTGCCCACCCCCGGACTCAGCTTTCACCCTCATTCTCCCCTGGCTTTCTCCCTTTTTCACTCCTCCTCGGGCATCCTTCTTCCCAGGCACTCTTCCTTCCCAAGAACCTCTCTCCTTTTTCCTTTCTTAAGGCTCTTTCAACCCAAACATTATTCTCCTCTGCTCACCTGTATCCTCCCAAGCTCAAATCCCAGTTTTAGGCATACTTCCGTACTCTCGTGCCCCCTTCAACAGTTTACACCCGCTTTCCACCGACACCCCATTCTAGCAGTTTCCCTGGTGTCCTCTTCAACAGGGATCATCCTTCCCTCCTGCATTTATCCAATTTCTACACATATTTTTATGCTCACCTTTCAACTCTTAGCCTTATGTATGAGCTGCAATTCAATTTCTCCCAGCACCTCTTTTAATCAGATCACTCCCTTGTATCCCAGTAATTACATTATTTTCATAGATCCTTTCCCCCACTTTCAAGAATTATTTTCATTCACTCAGCAAAGGTTTACTGAGCCGCTTCCATGTGCCAGGCCCTGATATGGACCCTAGTCCTCTCCCTGCGGCCCGAATTCCTCTCTTGCACCACATGCCTTCCAAACAAGGGCAAGCTCGTGCAGCCGCTGCGCCCGGCCTTCACGAGCCTATCCCCACACGCAACAACTGGCCTCACGCCTCGCCCGCCCCACCTCCCCACGCAGCTGTTCCTCGCGTGCACCCTCTTCTGCCGCTGTCCCCATAAACGCTGGGCCCGCGGCCCCGCCCCGCGCCAGGGTCCCAGGGAGGGGGCGGGGCTCGGGGAGCGCGCTGGGGGGCCGCGGGGTGGCGGAGGTGGAAGGGGGCGCCAGGGGCTCTAGAGGGAGGCAAGCGGTTGCTTCGGGCCCGGATCCAGCGCAAGAGAGGGAGGGGAAGGGACAGGGAGGGGAGGGGTCGTGTTTGCGTCGTCTGCCCGCGGTTACCACAGCCTCCAGCGGAGTCAGACTCAGTCAAGAAGAGGCGAAAGGTGGCAATGAGCCTGTGGCGTTAGAAACCGCCGCACTCGCGACACTTTTCCCGCCCCTTCTCACAAGAACCAATGAACTTTAAGCGCCGCCTCCTGCTGCCAGGCTAGCGGCCAATGCGCTTCAAAATCCTGCACTGACAGCCCGCCCCTTACCTCTGGCCCACTTCTCCTCGCGCTGGACTATCAGACCAGCCAATAGCGCGTCGAGTTGAATCTTATGCCCTTTCTTCCTCCCCGTGTGATTTGCCTTTCCAGATTGTTCTTCGCCTTTTGAGGGAGGTGGCCAATGGGGCGTCGAATACGGCTTCTAGGACAAGTCTGGCCCTTCCCCCCAGGAACGGCTATCCGGCGTTGACCGGGATCCACTCGCGCACGCGCAGTCTCGCTCTCCCGCCTACACTGCAGGGCTGCGTGTCTTCAGCCTTTGGTCTTGATTCCGCTCTCGGTGGGGGTGGGAGTCCTCGTCGCTGCGTGAACGCCTGTTTTCTCTCATTTCTCTCCCGGTGTCCCAGCTCCCGATCGACCCTTCTCCTTTTGTGCTCCCCATCCTGCGCTATCCCCGTTTCCTTCCCGAGTCCCACCTTCTCAGCTTGCACCCCTTTCCTTGTGTCTTGTCATCCGTGTCCGTGTCGGTGCTGATTTTGCTAAATTTGACTTTTCCTTCTCTCAGAGACTCTGCCTGTCCATCCTGCTGATTTTCCAACCCCCTTTCTCTTCGTCTCTCATTCCCTCATAGCCTGGCCCCCTTTCCGCCTTTCTTCCATTCCTGAGACGCTCTGTAGTTTTCCTGTTGTCTTAGCCGTTTCCACCCTCTGTGTTCATCTTCCTCCCGATTTCACGCCATTCTCAGGGCTCCACTCTGTAATTAGCCTTCTCCATGCCCCTCTATTAGATCCATTTCACACTTTCCCTGCCATCCTGTGTTGTCCCCTTTTCTCTACATCTCGCCCTGTCTCCTTTTCTGTCTTTCAGCCTCTAAGATTGTCTCCTCTTTTCCCTGAGAACCCGGTCTTTGTGCCCAGCTCCTCACTTTTCTGCCACTCCCAATTGTGAGCTCTCTGCTGCTCCTCCTCTGTCTTCCTGCAGATTTCCGTTCTATCAGTTTGCTCTTCTTTCTTTCTGTGGTTTCACTTTTGTAGGTGTAGCATCTCCTCTGACCACTGCTCTGTCCTTTTTTCCTTGGGGATTTCATCGCACTCTTCTGGTTGTGTCCCTGTTTGTGCTCAGATTGTTGGGTCCTGTCGTTTTGCGGTCTGGGCTGGTGTGGGCCATCTTCTCGGCCCAAAGCCTTTGTGTGATCCTTCATCAGCCTTCATTCCCCCTTTCTGTGTCCCATCTTTTCTGCAAATCTCGGCCTCTTAGTTTGCCACAGATTTCTTGGTTACGGAGCCTGTGTGCCAGGCATTCTGGACAGAAAAGTGTGGCAGAAGCGACCTCTAGCTGGACTGCTGCACAAGGGAGCAGTACTGAACAGTTGGCAAGGTTGTTTGGGGCCAATCTAGGGGTGGAGGGTGGGGGTGTATGTGAGGCTTGAATGCCAGCAAAGAGGTTAACCTTGATCCTTTAGATACTGGAGAGATAGGGGAACCAACATTTTTGGAGAGCTTAGAACTTGCCTGGCACTTCATACTAATAATCTTTTTAATATTCAACAGTGACTCTATGAAATGTGTTATTAATACATTTTATAAATGAGTTCAATATGATGCACAAGATTGCACAGCTAGTAAGTGGAGGGGTAAAGTTTTCAACCTTGATCTACCTTTGAGTCCAAAGCCTATGAATTTGTATCACCTACAATGTTTTATTTCTTTCCAGTAATCCTCAATTCCCAATTTTTATTCCCTAACTGTCCCATAGGTACTCATTTCAGGTGGGTGATGCATATCTTTGGTTTGTGTGTGTTCTTGCGAGATGTGCAGTGTTTTATGTCCATGAGGTTTTAATTTATGCAAGTGATAGTGTTATTTACTATTTAAAATAATCAGCACTGTGCCTTGATGTCCATGCATGTGCACGTGATGCCTACATCTAACCAGTTGTTTCTAAGCGCTGCATGCTGTTCGCTGGTGTACAACCCCTGCGTGCTGGGTGTTTACTAGGTCTCCCGTTGCCTTCAGCTCACTGTCACCACAACAATGTTGCATCCTCATATGTGTTCCTTTGTAGTTGAAGGTGGAAATTGCTGCTCTGTGTACCTCGGATGATCAGAAATGGCTATTTGTAAACCTAATTTGACTAAGTATTGCCAGACTCCTCCATACGATGAATGATACTTTGGGCCTGTGACATTGATCCGAACTCTCAACTCCCCCATTCTTCAGGGGCAGGAGAGGACCCTATCCCCCGCCCCAACTACTCCCATGAGCAGCAGTGCACGGGGGTCTCTAGCCCCGCAGTCCTACCAGTGCTTGTATTCTTCCAGCTTTCTGAGTCCTCACCAGTCTGAGGGCTGTACGTTGGGATATATTGCATTTCTCTGATTATTGTTGAGCGCCAGTGTCTCTTCACATGCTTGTTAGCCTTTCTGGTTTGCTCTTCTGAGAAGTCCCTCTTCACACGCTTGGCCCATTTCCCTACTGGGCTTGATCCCTTTTTTCTTGTCAATTTGCCTGAGATCCTTGGCCATTTTCATTGGTTTAAGACATTGCATATGCTCTTCTTATGCCAACTTTGGCATTTCATATATTTTAGAAATTTATCCACTTCATCTGGATTTACAAATTTATAAATGTAGAGTTGTTAATGATACTTTTATTACTTTTAGAACATATGATGTCTGTTAATTCCTATTTTTCACTTTGTATTTTATTTGCATCTTCACTTTTTTCCCTCTTGATTAGATTTGCTGGAGAATTATCTCAATAATCTTGTCAAAGAATGAATGTTAGCTTTTTGTAATTTTTTGTTGTTTTTCTATTTCATCGATTTCTGCCATTATTTTTATTTATACCCCCCCCTTTTTGGGGGGGATGCTTTGTTGCTCCTTATATAACTTCTTGAGTTAACTCATAAACATTTTAATGCTTCTGATAAATGTGTTTAAATTAGACTTACATCTAAATACTGATCTAGTTGTTTCTCAAATTTTGACATGTAGTTTAAAAAAAACTTTTGATTTTGAAATTATTATTGGCTCACAAGAAGTTGCAAAAATTGTTCACAGAGTCCCTTAAATCCTTCCTCTGGTCCCGCATGGGGCCATTCTGTATAGCTGTAATAAGCAGGAAATTGACATTGTAACTAAACTTAACTAAATTACAGCTCTTATTCAGTTTTCACCAGATTTTACATACACTTGTGTGTGTGTGTGTGTGAAATGTAGTATGTTTGCTATTATTCAGTTCTAAATACTTTAAAATTTTTTTTTCAAATCAAGAGTTATTTAGTAATATGTCAGTTAACTTCCACACACACATTTGTTGTTCTGGTCTCATTGTCTCTGGATAGAGAACAGCCTGTATAATAGTGATCCTTTGAATAAGCCAGCCCCATGTTCAGTGGCAGGACCTAAGCAGGAGAGAGAAAGTCATTACTTGAGAAGCTAACATGGTATTTGGGTTAGGTTGGAGGGTGACTTTGGAGATGGGAAGACCTGTGTCCCTGAAGGTCTCAGGGAGTCTATGTCACAGAAACTGACAATCAGCTTTCTGCTCCAGAAACAGTGACCCAGAGGCAGGTGGACAGCGAATTCAGGGACTGACAAGAACCGAGCTTGAGACCTAGACTGAAGTTGGTTCTAGACTGATCTCAGCATTGAGGACCCAGGCACAGGACATGGGACCCCAGCATCTGAGCCCTGTGCAGCTGCTCTGTCTCCTAGGGGCCATCTCTACTCTGCCTCGTATGTCCTGAGGGGCTGGATGCTTAAGGACCCTGTTGGTGGGGATGGGGGTGGGGGTGGAGGGCGGGGTGCTGGATTCATGTCACTGGCGGGAAGGAAAGCTGGATATCTAGGTTCCTCGGGGGCGGGATCTGTGGAGGCTGAGCTCTTGATGGGCAGTTCAGGGGCTGAGAAGGCAATGTGAGGGGCAGATGACTGGAATAACATTCTCTCTTTAGGGGCTCGAGCTCTTCTGTGCTATGAAGCAACAGCCTCACTCTTCAGAGCTGTTAGTCTCCATAACTGGAGGTGGCTTCTGATGAGGAGTGCGGTGTGTAGGCTGAGCGAGGGCTGTGAGGAGACGTTGGTGTTCATCGAGACAGGTGAAGGGGAGTGACTGTGCTCATTTTTTTGTTTCGCTTGCTCTTTTGACCCCCACCTTCATTGCCAGCACCCAGGGGCCCTGGACTTGAGTTCCAGTTATTTACCCTGTTATATCTTTGGGGACAACATCAAGATACCAACCCAGCTGGTTGTGATGGGGGCTGGATAAGAGGGCAGAACCCAGGAGAAGGGGGGAACTCTGGGAGAGAAGAAAAGTCTGGGACACAAGGGAGAGAGGAGCAGAGGGGCTCCTGTGGGGTGAGGAGTGAGGAGAGACAGCTGGAGACCTGGGGATCTGGGCCCTGTGTCTCTGCAGGGGATGGACACTGGGGGAGGGGAGGCAAAGTTGGTGACAGAGCAGAGTGAGCAGGAGGAGCAGGGTGGAGGGGGAGGTTGGGAGGTTGGACCAGGTGTGGTCAGCGACACTGATCAGAGCTCTCTCATCTTCTGCTTCTCAGGGACCAGAAAGGGAGTTGTGGGTTTTAAAGGCTGCAGCCCAGCCTCATCTTACCCCTGCGCAAGTCTCCTATCTTGTTTCACCGCCCGGATTGTCCATTGCCTCCTACAGCCGCATCTGCCGGAAGTATCTCTGCAATAACCTCACCAACATGGATTCTTTTGTGAAACTTGAGGCCAATACCCCCAAGACTTTAGCATTTTCTTCCCATGGCTGCCCAACTTGTGTGGGCGAGCACTCTAAGAGTTGCCTCCCAAATTTTGTCAACACTGAGCCTTGCCCCAGGGACGCCACCAAGTGTTACAGTTCCACCTTAAAATTTCAGGCAGGTGAGAGGAAAGAAATGTTCTTTCTGAAAAGCCTACTCTGTGCTAGGTGCAGTCTGGTGCCTTCCCAGCCTTGAGGGAGGCAGGTGGAATTTGGACAGGGCATTGGGGTTGCAGCACATCATTCCATGGAGGAGGGGGGAAGGTGACTGGTGCCCAAGTCTTTGCTGGGAGCGTGGGTGTCCTAGTTTGTGAGGGGTGTCTGGGAAGAGGAGGGCATTTGAATCTTGAAAGTGTCCCTCACTCCTCCTCCTCTTCCTTACAGGTTCCCTCAATACCACCTTCCTCCTCATGGGCTGTACTCGTGAACATACCAGAGCTTTAGCAGATCTTCACCATATTGGGAGCATCAGAGTGACTGAGGTCATCAACATCTTAGAAAGGGTCCAGCCTGCTGGTGCGGAGCCCTCTAGTCGGAGTCCTGCTTGGGGCATCCTCTTAGGGCTCCTGCTTGCCTTCAGGGACTGACTATCCAACTGGACAAGACAAGCACCCATACCCCTTTCATGTAGCCAAATAAAGTTATAATAGAGTTGCCTTCCTACTTTGTCCTGTGGTCCATGAGGGTTATGGAGGTGTGACACATCTGAGGAGGGCGAGGCATGTCCAGGGAGGTGGGGGCAGGGGGTGGGGTGGGAGAAGGGCAATGGGCAGTGCTTGTGGTGAAGGGGGCAGGGAGCTGGGGACGAGGATCACTGGCCAAGTGACAGTGTCATGCCCAGCATCCAAGAAGAACCCAAACATTCCCCTTCTACTCCTCCTGCTGGAGACCTGAGCTCTAGCCTGGGTTATGCCACTGACTTAGAGATCCTGGCCAAATCTCTCCTGTTTTCTGGGCCTCCATTTCCTCCCCTTTAAGATGAAGGCCTTGGGGATTGGTGGGGAGGATATAGCTCAAGTGGTAGAATACAAGCTTAGCATGCATGAGGTCCTGGGTTCTATCCCCAGTACCTCCATTAAAAATAAATAAACCTAATTACATCCCCCCAAAAGCAAAATTTAAAAAACAATAAAAAATATTAAAAAAATCAAGAGAAAAATATCAGAATGGGGTGATATCAGCCTAAAGGTGTTCCTTCGGAGGTGGAAAGGGGGAAACTTAATTCTTTAGACCTGGAATCACATGGGGACGAGTAACAACGACAATACAGCAGTAATGATACTGACAAATATTGAGCCTGACTATGTGCCCAGCACTGCTCTGAGCACTTTACCTTTCTTAATTCTCACAGTGATAACAAGGGGTAAATACTATTATCATCTCCCTCATTTTTCAGAAGAGGAGACCGAGAGTGACTTGTTAATATGAGTGTGTATCCACAGCTTTTTGGGGGGACCCCTCAGCATTAGCACCCCAAACTTGTTTTCCCAAGTTGCTGCCTTATAACGATCCTTGCCTGCTTCCCATCCTGCAGCCCCTTGCAAAGCCCTGGGCCTGGCATTCTGGAGTACTTTAGACAAAGCTGTAACTAGATGAACTATTCCTGGCTCAGAGTTCTCAGAGGTTTGGCATTTTTAAAAATGTATGCTATTAGACATCTTCCTTAAGGAATGAACTGATGAAATCCACTTACGGAAACATCAAAAGGTAGTTTAGGAATGTGGTCCAAAGAATAATGACTCCCCAGTGATGTCTTAGTCCCTGGAACCTGTAAATAGGTTACTCTACAGGGCAAGAAGGACTTTGCAGATCTGACTAGGTTAAGGACCTGGAGATGTGGAGATGATGCTGGATTATCTAGGTGGGTCTGATCTAATCACATGAGTCCTTACAAGCAGTGAACTCTTCCTGGTTGTGGTCAGATGGAAACAGGATGATGGAAGAAGGGTCAGCCAGATACTACATTGCTGGTTTTGAAGATGAAAGAAGGAGGCCACCAGCCAAGGAATGCAGGCAGACTCCGGAAGTCAGAAAAGGCAGGGCTATCGGTTCTCCCCTAGAGCTTTTGGAAAGGAACACAGCCCTGTTGACACCTTGATTTTAGCCCAGTGAGACCTTTATCAGAATTTTGACCTCCAGAAAAATGTAAGAGAATAAACTTCACTGTTTAAGCTGCTAAGTTTGTGGTGATTTGTTATAACAGTGATAGAAAATTAATACGAAGAGATAACCCAGGCTTCCCATTCTGGAACAAGATTGCTTCCCTCTTGCCCCCAACCCACCCCCACTAATACACTCACTTTTCCCTGCTCCTCTTTTTCAAATACAACAAAATATCTGGGAATTGTTCAATAGACATCAGAATTCTGATAGCTGGAAAGAAGAAGGCAGACAGGTAGTGAGTTCTTTGGCTTTTCTTTTTTATCTCCCAAATGCCTGAGAATAGGTGTGGGTGAAGCCTGCAACTTGGAACTGCCAACAGACATAGATGGAAACCCCCCAAAGCCTTGTCTCTTTGGCTAAAAGACTGGTAAGGGGGAAGCCTAACAGAGACCTAGTGGGGAGCCTCAACCTCCGCTCCACAACTGAGGCACCTGCGGGATGGTGATCGACTTTGCAGCAGCTGCAGCAAGAAGCTCTGGTAGACAGTCCCAGGCCCCACTTGACAACCAGGTCACTGGCAGTGGTTTGATCCACCTACAAGGGTTTCTCTGCCCTCCTTCCATCAGCATAGGAAACTCAGGCTCAACAACTTCTGCTCCCCCGCTTCCCCACTGGCCAAAGGTAGCCCACACGCAGCCAAAGGAAACCCCTTCCACCTCTGCACAGAACAGGCAGGGATTGAGCGGAAGCTATGGTAGTGCCAGAGACCAAAGTAGACCAGGACAGCAGTGCAAAGGCTCTGTGATTATACCATCATGGGAATGAAAGCCCATGAAAGTAGGCCAGCATCCATCTACATGCTGAACTGAAACAGGGATACTGTTTGCTAAAACTGAAGATTTAAATACAATCAAGGCTGCTAACACAATAGCAAAAATGTCCAAGATTCAAAAAAAAAAAAAAAAAAAGCCAAAGAAAAAAACAAACCAAACCACCAGTCATCATACCAAACAACAGGAAACTCATAGTTTGAGTGAGAAAAGACAATCAACCGACTCCAATTCCAAGATGAATCAGATGTTGGAATTATCTGACAAAGATTTTATAAGGCAATCATCATAAGAAATACTTCAACAATCAATTATGAATTCCTTTGAAAAAATGGAAAACATCAGAAAAATATGTTATAAAAAGGAACTAAATGGAAATTATAAAACTGAAAAATACAGTAACTGATACATCCATATTCCACATATATATAAATATAAACTGCATTGGTGGACTCAGTAGTAAAATGGGGATGGTAAAAGATAGAACCAATGAGCCTGAATACAGATCAATAGAATCTACTGAAAAATAGAGAGAAAATAGACAGGAAGAAAATGAGCAGAGTCCCAGAGCTCTGTGGGGCAAAAACAAAAGGCTCTAACTTTGGTACCATTTTAGTACCAGAAGCAGAGCAAAAGAAAACATGGACATGGACAGAAAAAGTTTTTTTTTTTTGGGGGGGGGTAATTAGGTTTACTTATTTACTTATTCCTAGAGGAGTTACTGGGGATTGAACCCAGGACCTCGTGCATGCTAAGCATGCACTCTACCACTTGAGCTACACCCTCCCCCAAAAAAGTATTTGAAGAAATAATGGTTCACGAAACTGAGTGAAACTCAAAATAGGATAAACCTAAATGAAATTCACACTAAGACACATAGCAAACTTCTTTCAAAAATCCAGAGAAACTACCCATTTCCTCTTAAGGAACTCGAATTTAAATGACAGTAGATTTTGTATCTGAAAACATGGAGGCCAGAAGGAGTGGCACATTTTTCAGTGTTGAAAAGAAAGGACTGTCAGCTAAGGATTTTATAGCTGGCAAAATTGTCTTTTGGGAATGAAAGAGAAATCAGGACATTCTCTGATGGAGGAAGACTACAAGAATTTGTTGCTAGCTGACCTATCCTTAAAGAATAGCCCAGAGAAGGAATGTCCAATTCATCCTTTTCTGTTGCTTAGGCTTAGTGTTATATCTAAAACCTAACCAAGTTTAAAATAATTTAAATCTCTGGCAATAATAGACCACACTAGAAATCAGTAACAGAAAGACAGCAGGAAAATCTCCAAAACACTTGGAAGGTAAACAACATATTTCTAAATAATCTATGGGCCAGAGAGGAAGTCTCAAAGGAAATTAAAAAAATACACAGAATTAATATGAATAAAAAATAAAATAATTAATATGAATTTTAAATAACACCACCATTTGTAGGATGGAACCTTACGTAGTGCTGAGAGGGGGTATTTACACAACAAAATGCTTACATTAGGAAAGAGTAAAGTGCTCAAATCAATCATCTAAGTTTCTACCACAGGAAACTAGACAAATGAGAGCAAAAGGAACCTAATTCAAACCAGAAGAAGCACCGAGGTGACCCTTACACTAGATACCACAAGGGGACGAACGGGGCCCGAGCCACTGGGAGGGGTAGGGCTGAGTCTGGAGTGTCAGCATTGGTTTTGTGGGTGGGATGTGATTGGGAATGAGCGAGAAGGGGATGCCTGTGAGGGCCCCAGTCTTCCTCTTCATTCACCTGGCGTTGGCGGGGGGGGGGGTCACAGGCAGATGGAGAAGCCCTCAGGTGTTAGGTTTTACCCGGGAGATTTGTCTTCATGTTCCACTAGTCTCTCGGGAAAAAGGTTTGCTCTGCTGAGAAGGACACCAGGTATGGGGCTCAGCCTGAGAGAGTTTTCCAGAGGCTCTTCTCAGCCCTGCTGTCTGGGGAGCTCAGCTGGGGCTCCAGAACAGGAGGCTGTGCTCAGTGGGTGCTCCAGGCTGGGTGATAGGTATGTTTCTAAGGTCAGGCACTGAGGGTCAGGTGTTAATCATGAAACGGTCCCTCCATATTGTAGGTAAGACAGTTTCCTGACACTCAGGGGTGGGGAGATTCCCTGGGAGGCCTGTGTAAGCTCTCGGCTTCCCCAGGGCCACACTCTGGGTGCAGCCTTCAGCCATGTGGGAAGTTGTAATGGATGTACCAAAAAGTTAATATCCAGACAGGTGCAAAGGGTTCACAATTAATAAATAAGAGTAAGTCAAATTATCCCTTTAAACATTCTGCCTCACTGTATTTTTCTCATAGAAAGAAGAGAAATGGGGGGTGGGGGTGGGGAGCATGTCCAGCCATCCCTTCTCCTTGTGTCCTCCTTGCTCCAGCCCCTGGGATGAGCACAGCAGAGACACTCTCCTTGGTGCTGACGAACGTGAACTACCCAAGGGCTTGGCTGTTGTGATCTTTGATTTGCATCTGCTTTCTTTTCATTACTAAAAAAATGAGCATCACTAGAAAAGAAGAGGTGAAGAGAGCTGCAGGGAGTGTGGACTGGCCTCATCTCCTTTTTGGGGGGCAGTGAGGGTGCTGTAGACTTCATGGAAGGATGTGACACCTTCCATGAAGGATGACCAAGTCCAGGCTGCCCATGAGCAGTTTGTAGTGAGAAAAGATGATGACCATGGCCTTGGGAGATGGGGTAGACAGAACAAAGCTCCGTCAAGGGTGTCCACATTCATTCCCAGAATGTAAGAATATGCCTCATGATAAAATAAACCTATAGATTAAATTAAGGATCATGTGATTGGGAGATTACAGTGGATATCTGGCTAGACCCAATATAATCACTTTATAAATGAAAGAGGGAGATAGGAGAGGCAGAGCCAGAGAAGGAGATGTGATGATGGAAGCAGAGCACCAAGAGATTTCAAGATGCTTTGCTGCTGGCACTTTAAATGTGGAGAAAGCGGCCACAAGCCAAGGAAAGCAGGCAGCTTCTAACAGCTTGAATGGCAAGGAAACAAAAGTCTAGCCTGGAGTCTCCAGAAAGAACAGAGCCATACTGACACCCTGATTCATGTGAGTTATGCCACTAATGTTGTGATAATTTGTTACAGCAGCAATGAGGAACCACAAGAGGTGTCACTTTGTCTAATCCAAGATTGTGTGCATGTGGAGTCAGCAGTAATTTATATCTAAATCATGATGCGAAACTTTGCAGGTTTTTTCCTTTCCTCTCATCTTACGAAAAATGATACTTGGGCATTGAGAGAACATTCTTGTGAACTGTGGGTTCTGCACCTTAGTGGGCAGACTTACTTTATTTGTGCAACTGTGGGCACCTGATCCAAGTGAACCTTGATCCAAGTGAACAGCACCTATCCCAGGGCCCTCAGGGAAGGACTGAGAAATGCTGACCCTGGTGTGTGGTGGGGGCTGCAGGTAAGGCCTGGGTGGAGAGGGCCTGTGGGACACTTCAAGGAAGAGACAGTTTGTCCCGTTGCCACGGGAGCCAGGGTGAGTTTAGGTAGAAGGAGCCCCGCACTAAGTCGTGGGCTCACATGTGGGGAGAAGGCTGAATTCACTAAGATCCACATCAGAGAGCAAATTGGAAACCCATGGGAAGTAGATGGTAGAGGCCACGGGAAGTGCCTGGAGGGTCTTGCTCAGGGCATGAATTCTGGGTCCCACCCACCTTGGTTACTTTGATAACTTCTGTGTTCCCCCAGAGGGTACGATGTCCTGAGGGTTGGCCTAGGGACACAACAGAAGCCATGGACAGAGTAGGCATCTTAGATCTTGGATTTGGGGACAGGCAAGTTCATCTGAGGCAGCCACCAGTCGGGGCCACCAGGGCGTGGTGAGGAGGGCCAATGTGTTCAGGACACCAAGAGGCTGCAAAGGGGCCTCACCAATCATATCTGCCCAGCCCATGGCTGCTCCTTCCTGGCTTCTGTTCTAGTGGCCCTCAGATGGCTCCACATTCTGTGTTTCAGAGACTCAAGGAGCATTTGCCAATGAGCAAACACTGGGAGGTGTTCATGACCCCAGGCCAGTGTGAGGACAGCTGAGAGCCCTCCTGGCTGGGCAGGGGCTCTTGGGATCCTCCCTCTCCTGTTAGTACGGTCCCACCCCATCTCTACACACTCACCCCAAACTCTTTTCCAGGGAATAGATAGGGATGTGGGGTAACTTAGAGCTAATACTTTCACTGTGGGACCCAGGAGAGAATGGAGCAGAGTTTCAGGTGAATTTCTGCCCAGACAAGATCCCATGGGCAGGAAAAGGGCAAATGAGAAGGAGCTCTTTATTCAGATCTCTCAGGGGGCCCCAGTGGGTTGCAGGCCACTAACTTCTCACTAACACTAACTTCCTCACTAACCTGGGAAGCACCCACTTCCGGGGGGGATGGGAGATTGAGTCTTGGTCCATCCAGGGCTCAGGGCAGCCTGTGGGGTCTCCAAATTCCAGGAGGGACCCTGACCCTGGGCCCAGGTTCCCGAAATATCCTCCAGGCTCAGAGCTGGTTATCTGGCTTAGGCTCTACCTCCTGATCCTACCTGGAGTCTGGGGTCTCAGCAGGGTCCCTCTCTGCCGCCCTTAAGAAGCATTTCTAGGAAGAGATGAGGAAACCACATCTGCTTTGTGATTGAGCCCACAGTAAATGTCTCTGTCAGAGTGTAGTAGTTCCTGTAAAAGAAAGAAGAGGCTTCTGAGCTCATGCAACCTTCTCAGAACATGACCTAGGAGTTCCCAGGCCCTGGGCCCCCAGGGCTGCTCTGCCGGGGGCCTAGTTGTGCTGGAGGTTCTCTTGCCCCAGACCCCTCCCTCCTCTTCATCCCTTTTCCATTTCTGCTGCTGTTTCCTGGACCTCCAAACACAACCAGGGGGCATTTCCTTGGGCCCCTTGGGTCCGTGGGACCAGAACATTCATCCCCACACTCACCTGGTAGATGGGAACAGCTGGCTTAGGGTCAGATTGGGAAGCCTGGGCAAGGGAGAGAGCAGGACAGGGAAGGAGAGTCATTTCTCCTCAGGAGTGACCAGCTCTGCCTCCCGAGGAGCTGTCTCCAAGCCTGAAGCCCCCACCACCAGCCCCACCTGGGCTGTATCCCCCGTCCTTATCCTGGGACCCCTGCCAGAGGATCCCCATGCCCACTGTGCTTCTAGCTGGACTCCAGGGTTCTCCTGAGGCCAACAGGGGACCAGTGCAACCTCAGGACAGGGTGGTGGGTGGTCCTGCCCCTGAAGTGGGCCCAGGTCCTGGCCAGGGTGGGTTTGTCTTGTCCTGGCTACTCCAGGGTGAGGGGTATCTGTGCTGTGCTGCAGGGTTGGACAGTCCTCCTGCCCTCAGTCTGTGCAGCTGGGACCCTGGGGTGAAGAGACACGGAAGGGATGTACTTACCAGAGAGACAGAGCTGCCAGAGGGACCATGTCCTGGGAACAGAGACAGGAGTTAGCACCCAGGGGTGAGGAAACTTAGACCCACCCAGCCAGCAGAGGCTGGGGGTCCAGCTCCCAGAAAACCAGGAGAGAAAGAGCACCACCCAGGGAGAGACCCTCTGCAATTTTAGGGTCCATTGAGGGCAAGGAGATGACCCATGACTCAGAAGGCATAGGTCAGGCTGAATAGCCAATCGGGGTGCCCCGCGCTGAAGCCCCAGGGGAAGGGTCAGAGGCCCTGGGGGTGACTGGCAGCGGTGGACACCATGGGGCAGGACCGGCCACTCCCAGGGTGAACAGATACTCACCAGGGGTGGACGCTGGGGGGCAGCGCACTCTGTTGTTCTGCAGGCAACTATGGCTAGGAAAGATCAGGCTTCTTTGTGAGCAGTGCAGGGAGAGGGCACAGCTCTGGGGTCAGAACATGGGACAAGGAAGGTCCCTTTTCCAAGCAGGGAGTGGGGGAACCTCCTTTCTCCACCAGTGCTGCTTAGAAGAGGAGGGCCCAATAGAGGGGAACTGAGGAAAATCCGTAAGAAGCCACACCTGTCCTGGTCCCAGAGGGGAAGGACCCACAGGCCAAAGCAGGTCCAGGAGAAAGTGGCCAGAGAAGGGACAAAGGATCAAATAAGGAATTAGACCAAAGGCTTTGACTAAGTGGGAGGGTAAGGCCCACAAAGGAGAGCAGGGCCAAGTGGGGAGCTAGTGCCTCTTGGATCTCTCTGAGTGCAGTGCCGCTGCTCTGACCACCTTCCTTCAGACCAGGGGATGCTAAAATGTGGCCATGGCCTTGACCTCCACCTCTGTCTGCCTGGGAATGAGGTGTAAAGGACTATCCCACGATCTGCTGTCCTGGCACGTTTTTCTATCTCACATGTCAGGGGCTATGGTTAACACATCTGCCACATGGGGACATTTGACCGCCCCCCCCGCCCCAGTCTGTCCAGGCTCCACTCCCTGCTGTGTGACCTTGGCCAGGATGACCCTCAAGTCCTGATGCTGTGAATCCCTTTCATCAGGGTGGTTGTATTTAATTAAACAGCAAGAGGTCCCGTTTACTGAGTATTTACTCTCTGCCACACAGCTGCATGTCTGCTCCAGGACAACACTGAGCAGGCGGGGCCTTCACTGAGCCTAATTTATAGATGAGGAAGGTGTTGAGAAGACGTCCCAGGTCAGCATCTGGTGGGGAGGAGTGAGTGGATGACAGGGAATATCCACAGGGAAGTTAGGAGGCCGTGGAGAGTAAGGCTCAGAATCTGAGGATTGGGTGTCCTTCCTCCTCAACTAGGGTCAGACTGGGGAACAGAAGTGGCATCTGGGAAATGCCATTGTACCTTTTAATCCTTGCAAGGAAATAGAAACACCCCAGGGCAGCCACCAGTACCACTGCAACCAGGATCCCAACCACGATGCCAACAATGGCCCCCGTGCTGAGAGCTGGGGTGATTTCTTGCCCTAAAAGGAGGAGAGAGAGAGAGTGAGGGGAAGTGGAGTCCTGACTCTGTTGGAGGGAAAACCAAGAGAAACCTTCTGGGGGAGAGGGCCCGGTGAGGGAGGAAGGAAATGCAACTGAGGTCTGTGTGCAGCGTGTGTTTTGCCATCACAATTTCTTCCAGACTTTCTCACCGCAGGGCATTGCATCATTTTCTCTTCCTCACACTTGAAATCTTGGACTTGATCTATCTCTTCGTTCTCCCACATGAAGTGAGTTCCACGTCTTGTTCAGTTGCCGTTTAAAGTCTCTTCTTCTCTCACATCATGTCCCTTCTCTCTGTATCTTCTTTCCCATCACTCTCGATGATCTTAGAGGGCAGGCCCTTACCAGTCCTCTCAATGCTTATCAGTAATAATAATATTAGCTGACTGTTTCCAGTTGCCTTCTGTGTGCCAAGCACATTCATCTGCTCTGATCCTTCCACCCCCGTGAAGGAGCGGGATCATCCCCGGTGTGCACACATAGACCCACAGTGCTTAAATCAACCAATGTAGGTCATAGAACTGGGAAGTGATAAAAAATTTTTAATCAAGTTCTGCTTGACTTTACAGCTAATAACAAGAATGTTAAGAAACAAAATAATACTCGTTGAAAACATTACTTGACTTAAGCCTACAGGCTGTTGGGTGGGGCCAGGTCTTGGTGCCAATGACCCAGGCAAGATGTCAGCCTCCAGGAAAGTTCATGCGGCTGAATTCTCCCCAGACTTCTGCCACCAGCTTTTATGTCCCCTGGGCTCTCCCACTAGTAAAAGCAGCCAAATGATCACCTTTACCTTTGCTAGTGGAGGCGTGGCCACCATTTGGACCAGTGAGACAGAGCCCAAAATCATATTATTTGGAACCGTGTGGTCCCCCAGAAACAGTGATCCCAAGGGGCTGAAGAAAGAACTAAATGAATTAGTCAGTGCTATTGAAGAACGTTTTTTCCAGCCACAGAAGTATAACCTGCAGCCAAAAGAAGAGTCAAATATCCCAGCCTCGGACATAATTACATTTACTTACAATTAAGCTGAACCTGATTTCTGTTTTTATTAAAATTATTTACTTATTTTAGTGGAGGCGCTAGGGATTGAACCCAGAACCTCCTGCATGCTATACCACTGAGCTATAACCACTCCCATGAACTTGATTTCTTAAGCAATAGTTTTGCGGGCCAAATAATTTAAACTATTGCTTAGAGTATTTGTATTTTTAAATAGGCTTACATTCTTCCTTGTTTTATGTTTGAACTTTAAGGTAACTAATGAAAGATGGCCAAATCTAAACAAACAAACAAACAAAAAACCAACAACCCCAAAACCCCAAACAAACAAACAAAAAATAAAACATTACTTGAGCCCTGACTGTGTAGGACCCTGTCTAGGCTTTAATCTCATTAACTTCCTAGAAATATCCTTACAATAGCTCTAAGATCCAGCTGTTCTATTCTGGTTTTACAGATGAGAAAACTGAGGCTCAGGAGGTCGAGTGTCTTGCCCATAGTCAAACAGTTGGTACAAAGAATAACCAAACAATGACAGCATTATCCAGGTTTCCCATGCTCAATTAAGCACGTTCTAGAGGCTCTAAATGGAGACTACCCACGTTTTCATTACTTGCATTTATTACACATCCACTTCCAGTGAAATTACGAGAGAAGCAGTAAAGATGGTGAAGGTCACTCACAGCACTCAGCTGGCAGATGGGGTCATAACTGCAGACATTGACCTGGGGGAGACTTCACACTGGTAAGACCCTGAATCCTCCCTCCTAATACTGCTGATGGTCTCGGGACAGCTTCATCCTCTCAGAGAGCCATAAACTCCTGGTCACTGATTGATCAAGCACTGTATCACTGGGCCAGTTTGGGTCCAGGCTGGAGGGCTCTCAGGGGAGTTCTGAGGGGAAGGGCTTGACTACTGAAGAGGGTGATCTCTGTCTGGTTCCTGGTCATGTAGAAGGGGAAGAGTGTATGCCAGCCTTGTGGACAAGGCCAGTCCCTTGACTGATGCCATCTGACAGCTCCTTGAGATAAGCCATCACCTTCCTCCACAGTGTCCACAACTGCTTTCCTCTCTGTCCTGTTTTCCTACTCCAAATGTACTTGTCTGAGATTGACCCAGATCATGTTACAATCAGTGCCCATGACTAAAACGTGTCCTTAAGGTGGGAGGATGGCTATCCCCATATTGGGCCTGTCTGAGGAGAACCTCCTTCTCAAGAAGGAAATGTTCTTACTCTTTGTTAAATGATTTACTCAGGATTGAGGAAAACCTGGAGCTGAAGTGTCAGAATTGAAATTAATAGTTTACCTGATGGGTTCAACTGCACATTTGAGCAGATAGAAGAAAGGCTCATTGAATATGAAGATAGGAAAAATGAAATTATCCAGACTGGGGAGTAGAAGGGGAAAAAAATGAAGAAAAGTGAACCTAGCCATAGGAATATGCAGAACTCCATTCAAGTGGACAAACATGCCAATAATGCATTCAAGTTTTCAATGTTCAAAATTGAAAATTATGAATCAACACATCAAAGAATGTTAAAGAATGCTAAGAAGAATAACTTAAAGATGTACACACTGTGACACATTATAATCAAAATGTGAAAGGCCAAGGAAAGAAGGAGATGATTAAAGCAGCAAGAGAGGAATGATTTATCATGTACAATGGATCTTCAGTAAGACTAAAAGCCAATTTCTCATCAGAGACCATAGAGGCCAGAAGGCACAGAGATGACCTACTTAAAATCCTAAAAGAAAGACTGTCAGCTAGGAAAGCTATATACAGAAAAACTCCCCTTCAAGAATGAAGGAGTAATATAAGACATTTCCAGATAAACAATAGGCAAAGGAGTCTGTTACTCAGATATGTGCCATATATGAAATGTAAAAGGAATCCTTTAAGCTGATATGAAAGGACATTAAGCAGTAACTCAAAGCCATGGGAAGAAATAAAGAACACTGGTAAAGCAATTCCATAGGTAAATATATTATTTAAGCCATTATTATTGCCTCTTCCTTGTAATTGTTCTTTTTCTTTTTTATTTCAAAGGCATTTCATAAGCAACATTTATAAATCTATGGTAATGGGCACATAATGTATAAGTATGAATGAAACTTATGATCCCTAACTGTCTAAAATGGGAGGAATGCAGATGTAATATACAGTGTTTGTATATTACAGAATCTCATTTGGTATTATTTCAACTAGGTAGTTAAGCATTTCAGATGCTAATTGTCAGCTCCAAGTCACCACCAAGAAAAAAACTAGAATAAATATGGGAAAGGAAAGAAGGAAATCAAAATGGCAAATAACAAAAACAAATCAGCTAAATAGCAGAAAAGTAAGTAATGGAAGAACAGAGGAATAAAAATCACATAGGACATACAGATAACAAATAGCTAAATGGCAGAAATCCCTCCTTATCAGTAAGTATTTGGATTGTAAATGGATTGAATCTTCAAATTAAAGATAGAATGGATAAAAATTATGACCCATCCCTATGCTTTCTTTAAGAGACTCATTTTAGGTACAAAGACACAGAAGATGGAAGTAAGGATGGAAAAAAATATTCCACACAACAAAAGGAGAGCTAGGGTGGCTATATGCATATCTGATAAAATTATATCTAAGTCAAAAAAGATGATCAGAGACAAAGTAGGGCCTTCTATATCAAGAAAAGTTTCTATTCATCAAGGAAATATAACAATTATAAGAATATATGCACCTAACAACAGAGCACCAAAGTTGTGAAGCAAAAATTGACAGAACTGAAGGGAGAAATAGACAGCTCTATCATAAGAGTGAGACTTCAACACCCTATTTGGATAGAATAGCAAGACAGAATTTGAATACAGGAAATAGAAGATGTGAAAACACCGTAAACCAATGAGATCTAATAGATGGATACAGAACACACCATCCTGAGAACTGATCTTGTGCAGGGCATAGTACTCAGTGTTCTCACTTCTCATTGCAAACAACCACCGCCTATCCCTGTGAGGAAGTGGTGTCACTTCCCCTGCAGAGATGACGGTGCAAGTGAGGAAGACAAGTGGTGGGATCTGGAGTTGAATGTGACAGTAAGCCAATAATAATGACAAAGCCAAGTAACATACTGAATGCTTACTGCCTGAATACATGTCTGCTACATGCTTTCCACCTTCACTTGACTGTCTCTTCACAACAGTTCTATAAAGTGCATCATAAACACTATTGTACACATAAGAAAAAGGAGATTTATTTACTTATTTTTGTGGAAGGGGAGATAATTAGGCCTACTTAATTATTTATAGAGGTGGTACCGGAGATTGAACCCAGGACCTCATGTATGCTAAGCATATGCTCTACCACTTGAGCTATACCCTCCCCCTAGAAAAAGGAGATTTAGACTTTAATAACTTATAGGAGGTGATGAGGGTCACTCACAGGTCACATCCAGGCTGAGGACGTCACTCTTGCTGGAATAGCCCAGGTTGGAGACCTGGCACTGATAATTCCCGGCATCCTCCCTCCTGACAGGGTGTATGGTGAGGGTGCTGTTGCCCTGGGACAGCTTCATCCTCTCTGTGAGCAACAGACTCTGGCCATTGAAGAGCCAGGAGATGGAGATCCCAGTGTCATTTGTAAGACAGGTCAAGAACATGGTATTCCCATGTTCTGTGACAGTGGTGTTGCTGGCTTGGATGGAGGGCTGTCCACTGGGCTTGTGGAGAAACAGAGGAGGTGACTGGCTGAGAGAGGATTTGTGGCCTGGGGCTGAGCTCCTTCCCGAGAGATCTCAGCCACTCCTGGGATCCAGTCAATTCTGTAAAGGTGACCCAAAGGACGGCCTGAACCTATGAAGAAGGCCCTGAGTCTTCATTCAGGTGACAATCTGAAAGATGATTACACATCCCCTCTGACCTCCAGATCACCTCAGGGTGACCCTTGCCTGGTCCCCCTAGACATCTCTGTACTATCAGCACCGGGAACCCCTTTTCAGCCCATGTGCCCAGGAACCTCATCATCAGGTAGAAATTTTCCCTCACGCCTCCATGTGACCCTTTCCTAAGGTCTTCTGTGACTTCATAATGCCAGCCCCTCTCATCTAGTGTATATACACATCTGTGTATGTCAGGGAGGCAGGCGCTCCACGTATCGGGCCAGAACAGCTTTACATTATTAGGGAAAGTGTTCCTTTTTGCGAAGTAACTTAGTAGAAAATGAAGATGGTCCAGTTAGTTTTCATGACCTTAGGACCTGGAGAATTTCCAACTAAATGATTTCTTAATCTGAAGAAATCTCTTATTCCAGGTCTGTGGATTGAATATCACAGTGAAAGATGTCTCTAGAGAGCAGTGGTTATGGTTTTAACAAAAGACTGTACACTTAATCCTCCTATAAATTATACTTTTTGGCCACTGTCCTGTGGCACACAGCTTGGTACATAACTAATTTCAGGGTACTTTTAGAAAATCAGAGAGATCTCCACCCAAGGTCAGTCCAAGTAGTCCAGGGACCACTTGCCAGAGACTGACTTTTCATAAGTGGTGCTATCCAGGCCAGTCACAGAATATAGGATTTGCTATTGTGTGGCATGATGCGGGGGTACAGAGCTCCTGTGTGGATTGCTGGGGTCTCCCGTTGATAAAGCAAGATCATTAGTGGCTGGGATAGAAGCTTGTGGCAGGAGAGGCTGAGGTTTGCCTCTGGATGTTAATAGGAGTCTGAGGGGGAAATGACAGGGTGTCCCTGCCACTTGCAGCAAAGTGCATAAAACCATGGGTGATGCAATCAGAGGGAAGGGAAGGATCCTGGTTTGTGTTAGGGCCAAAGTGTCCCTCTGAGCTGGGTCACAACCTTGTCTTAAAAAGTCCCAACCAGACCCCTCATGTTCACTCACCCTGAGTCTGAGACATTAACCTGATTCTCCCATCACAGGATGGTGATCCTGAGCCTCTCAAGACAGGAGCAGCTGTTCCCTCCCAGTCTTGACTCAAGGCTAGGCCTGCCCAGATTTGCCTGGGCCAGGAAGTCATGGCCAGCCTGGTATCCACGGGTGAGGGTCCATGTACTTGGACCTGAGGGGAGTGGGTGTGGCCTGGCCTCTGGCTGTGTAGATTCGGGCAGGCTACCTGGGCCACATAGAAACAGAGATTACTCACAGAGGAAATTCAGGGTGAATGGGTCACTGCGGCCGGCACTCACTGGGTTCTGGGTTTCACACACATAAGGTCCAGTGTCATTCCTTGTGACATGGAGTAAAGTGAGAGTCCTGTTGTCCTCGGACAGTTCCAGCCTGGCGCTGTCAGGGAGGCTCTGATTGTTGATCCACCACATGTAGGTGGTGTTCTGAGTCTCAGGTTCACATGTTAACACTACCGTGTCCTTCGTGCTCCAGGGGGTTGAGGTTGTTGCTGGTGACGACAGGTGTGGGTAACTTCGCTGTGAAGATAACAGAGAGAACATTGCCTCTTTTATAACTTTGATTCCACCAAAAGCATCTTCAATCAGAGTCGTCATCTCTTAACCTCTAAGCCAAACTGAGTCCTTAAAGAATAAGGCAGGTCTGTGTATCACAAGACAAATGCATGAAACTCTGAGCTCACTGAACATACGGCCACCTGCTATATGTCTGGGAGGAAGCACAGACTTCCTCAAGTGTCAATTGTGCAGCAGCATTTAGTTGTGGAAACAATAAGATGGGAGTCAGAGACCATCTGGCGCCTGTCCTGGTTCTTCACTGACCAGCTTCATGAGAGGGCCCCCGGGCTGAGTCTTCATGGACAAGTTGCTGCCAGGAGTATCTTCTCTCCTCTGCTCCTCCCTGGGGACACTGACTTTCCTTTGGAGACTCCAAGTCCCCCAGGGTGGTTGGCTGATGGCCTGGGGATCTCATCCATCTAAGCTCTCCATACTGAGTTTCAGGTGAAGGACTGCTGCCCAGATTTGGCTCTTAGGGCTGAGCCCTGGCTGGTGACCAGCTCAGAAACCTGGAGACCTGGAACAAGCTCCCCAGGGCCATGGAGTCAGGAGCCCTGGGACTGGGGCTGCGGGGGTGGGGGGGACCCGAGTGTCTCTGTGAGGATCCCAGGGGACCCTCAAGCCAGGCCCTTATTGAGTCCTACAGGGTCTTCCTCAGGGTCATGGTCACAGGGAGGGGCCCAGGGGGTTGGACTGAGACTCCTCTCCCTCTGCTGAGTACTCCCATCAGACTGGTCCTTCTTTTTGCACAGGGTGTCTGCAGGGTCCAGATTCCAGGAAAGGATTCTAAACCTTTGAAATTTTTCTCCAGTGTGTGTCTTGCACTAAATTTTCAAACCCCAACATGGGAGTAATGCAGAGGGGGATGGAGCCACAGTCCAGGCCTGTAGGTCCTGTGTGACATCACACCACCCTGCACCCAGAGGTCAGAGAGGAATCACTCACGGAATACTCGGAGTTGTCCAGATGCTGCTTTAGAGTCAAAGTGATTCGTTGTAACAATTATAGTGTAGTATCCTGTGTCGTTCTGAAAGACATTCTGGAACAGCAGAGACCCATTGGCGTATATCGTCTCTCGGCCGCTGTATGCAGGCCCTGGTACATTTACTTGAGAGCTTACTATATATGATGCAATTTGTTGGCTGTTTTCTACTTTTTCTCCTTTGAACCAGCCATAGCCTAGAAGATCCTCTGTCACATTGTAGACAAGTAGAAGAACATCCGTCCCTTCTGCAGCATTGACTGGCACTGATTCAATACTGAGTTGGGTAGTGGTGGGCAGGTTCCAGAAGGTTAAGAGTGAGACTAGGAGGGAAGGGAGAGAAAGCAATTCATAATCTCACCTATAAATTGGGATGGGAAAAAGAAGCCCTGGGTCCTGAGCAGGTCTCTTCATCCCTCAGCCTTGCTATGTGTTTTTATAGTGTGTATGTGTGTGTGTGTGTCTCCTACTGGTTCACAGTTGGCAGTGTGACCCCCATTACTTCAGCAGCTCTGATCTTGTTATTTCCTCTGTTTCCCCAGGTGCCTGCCCGGCTCACTCCCTCTCTGCTCTCACGCGCCTGCTCACCCTCGGGTGGGGGGGCGTGTTAGGAGATGCCCTCCCTGACCACCTGCTCTAAAGACCCTCTGCCTTCACTTTCTGACCTTCCCCTGCTCTGTTTCCTTCATGACACTTGTCAGCACCTGACAGCACATTCTAGATCTCTTTGCTTGTCTGTCTTCCTCCCCACAGAACGTGAGCTCTGTGAAAGCAGGACTCTGCTGATCTTATTGTACCCTCAGTGCATGGAACAGGCGCCAAACACCTGGTGATGAAGGAAGGTGTGTTCCCAGGTCCCTCCACATCCTGGTGTTTACTTGTCAATTTCTAAGGGTGGTCGGTATGGACAATATTAATGTCCCTGGTTAAGTTGTTTTTTTTCCCATGACAATAACTGTGCTTAGTATTGTCATCAGTTTCCAAAATTTATTGTTCAGGAATTTATTGTTCAAAATTTATTGTTTAACTTGTAAAACATACAGTAATTTAGGTTTTCCTGCCCTTTAGCAATTCTAGTTCATTGAGATTTTCCTGTTGCTGACCCCATCCCTCCATCCTACCCTGCCCCACTGAGGTCCAAACAGAAGCCCTCTGTCCCCTCTCAGAGCCCTGTCTCCCCACGAGACCCCAGCCAGACTCTTCTCCCATCTCTGCCCACTCCCTGAAAACTGTCCCCTCTCACCTGCCAGCAGGACCCTCTGCCAGAGGACATGCCCTCTGTGGGCAGGGGCTGAGGAGGGCTCCATGGTATCTGCTGTCTGCTGTGTCCCTCCCTCTGTGAGAAGAGTTTCCACTCCAGAAACGCCCACAAGCACTGCTGTGTGATGTGTGAGCTCTGCTGTCCTTCCCCTCTCTGTGCTGGGCCTCCTCCTGGGGCAGGAGCACATCATGGGTCGTGTGGGCTGGGGGCGGGGTCTGTGCCCAGGACACTCCCTCTCCCTCCCCTCTCAGTCCTGCCTCCCTGCTTCCCTCTTTCTCTTTTCCTTCTCTCCGTACAGGGGTACAGGCATATCTCTGAGATATTATGATTTCGTTCCAGACCACCGCAATAAAGAGAGTCTCGTTTTTTGGTTTTCCAGTGCCTTTTAAGTTATGTTTACACTAAACTGTAGTCAGTCAAATGTACAATAGCATAATTCCTAAAGAAACGTACATACCTTAATTAAAAATACTTTATTGCTAAATAAAGCATCATCTGAGCCTTCAGTGAGTCATAATCAGTTTTGCTTCTGGAGGGTCTTGGCTGGAGCAGTTGATGGCTGCTGACTGAATAGGGTGGTGGTTGCTGAAGGTTGATGGCTGTGGCAATTTCTCTTTTTTTTTTTTGATGATGGAGGAGGTAATTAAGTTGGTTTATTTATTTACTTATTTTAATGGAGGACTGGGGATTGAAACCAGGACCTCGTGCATGCTAAGCACGTGCTCTGCTACTGAGCTATTCCCTAGCCCCAGCAATTTCTTTAAAAAAAAATTTTTTTTTAATTGAAGTGCAGTCAGTTTACAACGTTGTGTTAGTTTTTGGTGTACTGCATAGTGATTCAGTTATACATACATATATACTCCTTTTCATATTCTTTTTCATTATAGGTTGTTACAAGATACTGAATATTTTGACCAACAGGGGCTTCATTTCCAGAATATCCAAACAGTTCATATAACTCAATAACAAAAACACAAACAACCCAATCCAAAAATGGGCAGAAGACCCAAATAAGCATTTCTCCAACAAAGACGTATACATGGCTAATAGGCACATGAAAAAAATGCTCAATATGGCAATTTCTTAAACTAAGACAACAATGAAGTTTGCTGCATTGATTGACTCTTCCTTTAGCTTGAATACTTAGAGGACATTGTCGCGTTATTAATTGGCTTAATTTCAATATTGTTGTGTCTCAGGGAATAGGGAGGCCAAAGAGAGGAAGACGGGGTAAATGGCCAGTTGGTGGAGCAGTCAGATCACACACATTTATCAATTAAGTGTGCTGTCTTATATGGGCATGGTTCGTGGCGCCCCAAAACAATTACAGTAGTAACATCAAAGATCACTATAACAAATATAATAATAATTTTGGAAAATTTACAGGTTTTGCAAAAATATGGTATAGAGACATGTGGTGAATAAATGCTGTTAGAAAATGGTGCCAATACACTTGTTTGATGCAGGGTTGCCACAAAACTTCAATTTGTAAAAAATGCAGTATCTGCGAATTGCAATAAAGCAAAGCACCAACAAAGGAGGTGTGCCTGTATTCAGGCCCCTGGGAAGTGCTGAGTCCTCTGCCTGCTAAAGCAGTGATTCTCTGCCTACTTGCATACACACACACACACACACACACACACACAACACACTACTTTGGAGAACCCCAAGCCTGGGGCCTCAGAGTCACGTCAGGTTGGGGTGCATTGTAGCCTCCCTCACAGCTCTCTCTCACCTCATCTGGCTATCTCTTCAGAGAAAGAGCAGGGGCTACATCAGGAAATCTTGTCACAGGGATGTCACCCCCACTAGGCATGGGAATCACCTGTGGAACTTTATTATAAAGACTGCAAATGCCCAGGTGATATTTTAGAAATGCTGCTTTACTAGCTGCCCCGGTCATAAGCCTGTTCAGCTAGGCTGAGATCCTATGATGGGGGTGTGGGGATACATACATGTGTATACACACACACACACACACACACACACATACACATGTGGAGAGAGAGAGATAGGAAGCAAATGTGGCAAAATGTTAACAATTGGTGAATTTTGGTGAAGGGGATAGGACGTTGATTGTACAATTCTTTCATCTGTTCCATAGACTTGAAAAGTTTCAAAGAAAAGGTTGGAAGATTAAAATGAAAGTATAGAGGATTGTGTATAAGCATGCTCCCCTCTTTCAAAAAGGGGTGAGATGCTAATATAGAAACACTTAAATCAGAAATCTCTCTGGCAGTCTATTAGATTTATATTACAGCCACAAGTAAGAGAAAAGATGGGCTGATCAATGACCTGAAGAGGATCAGAGAATGACACCCCAAAATTTGCTACTTTGGCATAAGGTTTATTTTGAGCTAAAGACAACTGAGAACCAGTAAATATAGGACGAGTTATTTGTCTTCCACTTATTGCCAAAGATAGAATATAAACTTCCCTTTTTGAAGGTATTTTCCCACTATGTACCAGAAAAAGAACAACTCATCACCAGAGACAAGGAATCAGCACAGACAAGTTTGCATAAACAAATTTCCCTTAAAATAACCCTCATCTCGCATTAATTACTCTATATATTTTCTAGTAACTTCCCCACAATTTATCATCCCTTTAAATCCAAACCTCCTTTCCTTGGTTAAAATAGTACATAAGCCCTGAGTCTAGCTTTAGGCTTCAATTTTTTATGTAAACTCCCATGCATATAAATAATAAAAATTGTATGCCTTTTCTCCTGTTAATTTGACTTTTGTCAGTTTAATTTACAGCCCTTAGGTTCTGAACTTAAGAGGTTAGAAGAAAAGAGTTTCCTCACCAAAAGGCCCTCTTCCACAGCAAAACAAACAAACAAACCCCTACAGGTATTTGTATCTTCTAGAATACAAATTTGTCAGTTTAAATCTTATGTCCAAGGCAATGGATTAATGGATTTAAGGCAATTAATCAGAATTTTAGATTTTGAGAGATTAAGAGCTACCTTCACAGGACCAAGTGAAGACCACTAGGGCCTGGGTGTCTTATAAGACTCAGCTGTTAGAAATTATCTTTGTGAAGACTGTTTCAGGATACTGAATAGGATCTGTTGATCGAAAGTTGTCTAGGAAGATGGGACATTTTCACCTCCTTACCTTGCTGAGATTTCTGTTGCCAGCAGTTAGAAAAGGCTCTAGTTTCAAGATGTGGGTATATTATTTCTTTAGTTAGCACCAAGAGAAAAAGACGCAGAGCTGAGAAGCTTAAAATTGGACAGAAATGGATATAATATTATGATTTTTTAAAAAAAGGAATATGAGAAACATAAAATTTTACATTTTTTGCATTCATTAATCTATATTCAGAGAGGAGCAGAATGAAGATGAGAACCATGCCCCCATCTCTGCAATAAATTCCCTAGAATGTCTGGATTTCAGCAAAAATGCTTTTTTGTCTCCTGGAGTGTGTCTGTGAATTCAAACTCTGAACACTGAAGCTGGAAAAACTGGGGTTTAATCCAAGTTATCAGTGGTCTGGGAAACTCTTATACCTCTGAGACCAAGAATGAGACCTTGTACACCTGGGAGGAGCCCTGCACACCTGGCCCTGGAGTCAGACCACCTAGGTTTGAATCCCAGCTCTGCAACGTATTAGCAGAGCTTCCTCTCTGGAAAACGGAGAGGATGATATTACCAACCTCAAATGGGGGTTGTGACAATTCAATAATCCATGTTAAGAATTACCAGGGTTGGGCACAGAGTAATGGCTCAATTAATGCTGTTGTATGATTAATGGGGATTTTTGATGCTAAGTCATGGGGATTGATGATGCTAAGATTTGTATGACAATTTGCGTTGACTGTTATAATAAGTAAAGGCAACTCTCATGACAGTAAATAACGGTTCTCCTTACAGTTAATGGTGATTGACTGTTAGGATAGTTGAGGGGCACTAAGCAGAAATGCCCTTCCAACTAGCAGAAAAGGAATTGATTGAAGAATATTTTAGGCAGATCACAGAGCTCCATGGGAATCAGAGAAGCAGGCTTGGAGGCCACATGGCCCAGTACAATGCCGAAACTGTAGTCTCTGGGCAGCTTCAATTAAGATCTTTTGCCACACTGCTAGGCAGAGAAACCACACATACACTGCACTACTGAAGCTGGCCCTGGAGTCCAGAAACTTCTGCACTACCACCACCACCACTACCCAGCCTCACTCAAAGCAATAAATGTCATGCACCCTTTGCTTTGTGGTGCTGTGTGCTTACAATCTTGTGTCTTGATTGGGAACACCTGGGTCCCGTTTCTGTGTCATTCCTGCAAGGGATGCTGGGGAAATGAGCTTTCTGGATTCTGCCTTGGAATACAAGGCAAAATACAGTATAGCAAAGGCTTTTGAAATGTGCTGGGCAGCCAGAACATGAACTGTGTCCATCACAAAAGTTTCCAATGGGACATCACAGTGGAGATGTCCAATGGGAGCCTGGAATTGAAGGTCCTGCCTAGAGTTAGAGATTTGAGAGGTATCAGCTTATGGAAGGGAAGTGAAGCCAACAATGTGGATAGAAGGGGATGTGAATAGTGAGAGAAAGGAACCAGCATGAACTCTGGGGAATAGCCACATTTACAGACTAGGTGAAGCAGCTTAAGAAGAAGCAGTGGCTAGCAGGGTGATGCCTTAGCAGTTTGGAAGGTCGGGGGTGTTGGGAGAATGTAACTAAAAACAAATGTTTATCGGGGGGAGGGTATAGCTCAGTGGTAGAGTGTGTACTTAGCATGCATGAAGTCCTGGGTTCAATCCCCAGTACCTCCATTAAAACAAATAAACAAACAAACAAAACAAACAAAAACAAAACAAAAAAGCCAAACAAAAATAAAATGTTAAAAAGGTCCATCAACGAATGCATGAATAAAGATGTGTACACACACACACACACAATGGAATATTAGCCATAAAAAGAATGAAATACTGCCATTTGCAGCAATATGGACGGACCTAAGAGATTATCATACTAAGTGAAGTAAGTAAAAGAAAGACAGATATATGATATCACTTACATACGGAATCTGAAAAATGAAATACATGAACTTATTTACAAAACAGAAACAGACTCACAGACATAGAAAACAAACTTATGGATACCAAGGGGGAAAGGGGAGGCAGAGGGATAAATTAGGAGTATGGAATTAACAGACTCACACAGCTTATTTAAAATAGATAAACAACAAGGATTTACTGTATAGCACAGGAAACTATATTCAATATCTTATAATAACCAATAATGGAAAAGAATGTCAGAAACAGACTCTCAGACATAGAGAACAAACTTGTGGTTACCGGGGGAAAGGGGTGGGAGGGGATAAATTAGGAGTTAGAGATTTGCAGATACTAACTGATACATACAGAATAGATAAACAGTAAGTTCATGCTGTATAGCGCAGGAAACTATATTCGGTATCTTTTAGTAACTCGTGGTGAAAAAGAATATGAAAACAAGTACACGCATGTTCATGTATGACTAAAGCATTGTGCTATATACCTGAAATTGACACTTTGTAAACTGACTATACTTCAATAAAAATATATTTTAAAAAAACAACTAAAATGATGCTAATCATGCAGAAACAAAGCCAGGTTTATAGAGACCCAAGGGGGAAGTAAGGGTGTTTGCTGGAGATACATGTGGAGAAGCTCTACCCAAGTGCTACACAGTCTCCTTTGTCCTCTATAGGTAAATATCTGCAGCAAATTCCAGCATAATTCAGGCTTCTCATACCTGATGAACCCATTGGCTAGTCCAGAGGGAGAAAGCAGGATAAATCAGTCAAAATGTGGGCTGAAGGGCCCAGAATTGTTCCTAGCTCAGCCACAGCCTGAATCAGAGGACTTGGTGAGCTTCTCTCCCTCTTTTGGTTTCTGATCCTCTTCTATAAGAGGAGCAAGGAATTGTTGCAATTGTTGCTCCTAATAGGACAAGGAAAGAAAAGGAAAAGAGAAGAAAAGGAAAGAAGAAAGATAAGGAAAAAAGAAAAGAAAAGAAAAGAAAAGAGAAAAGAAGAGATATAGAAGAAATAAGAGAAGAAAAGAAAAGAATCAGCACTGGCAGTGCTGCAAGTGGATGCCTTGGCGCACTTAGCACAAGGCTCCATCGCTGTTAGTATTTCTGTTCTTGTTATTTAATTGGCCACCTATGACCCTATGGACCTCTTTGCCCACTCTTCCTTCCCTTCTTCCTTTGTTTCAGGGACATTGCTTTAGGCCATGCACAACTCCAGAGGGTGCCCACAGCAATGATGTGAATCACTGGGGAGGGGATGCACAATCCATACAAATGTAGTGATGGCTCTGTTGCTGTCTTTCTTTCCTTCCTTCCTTCCTTCCTTCCTTGCTCCAATAAATATTGATTGAGTACCTATACTATGCCATGTGAGTGGTGGAGACACAGTTGGAAGTGAGAGGAACATGCCTCTGTCCCTGTAGCAAATGTTAAACTTGCAAACACAAAGAAAAATGGAATGTAAAAAGATATCAAAGTAAACATAATTGCAAGTTACATATTCATTTCTCTTTCTCCTTTACTATTGTTCTTCCTCCTCTCTCTCTTTCCCCTCTCTTTCTCACATCTGGCCTCTGTGGTCGCCCAGGGACACGCCCTTACTTTTCCCTGTCTGTCTCCTCTCCAGTGTGCTAGAGCTGCTTTGTGCAGGTTTGCAGAAGCCAATTGTTAAATATTTAGAGATTTGGTGAGCTGGTTGTTAAATGATTGGTAGCTTAAAATCAGACCTGGTAGGAGTATTTACACCATAGAAATAGGCCAATGTTATGAGGCTTGGTTTGTTGATGCTGTTTTTCTGAAAAGCTAATCTTCTATCACACCAGTCTTCCCATCTATTTCCGGCAAAGAAACTTTGCTTTGACAAGGAATATCTGAATTCTTCAAAAGACATTCAGTCTCTGCCGCCATCCCCTCCTCCTGCCATAAGTCAGCTCCCTCCTGGGTGGCAGGAAAGCAGAGATTCTAGGGCTTGTGTTGTGCTGGGAAGGAAGAGGACAGAGGCAGAGAAAGCAGGAGGGAAAGTCGTGAACCAGAGAGTAACAAGGACAGCAATATAGGGAAGAAGGAAAAAGAAAACAGAAGTAGGAATCTGTGGGGACAGAGGTTAGGGTAAGGAGAGCTTAGGGACCAGCCAAGACCCACTGCTCAGTGTCCTCACAGGCAGTTGGGTCATTTCACCACCTGGGGCCAGAAGGTGGCCAAGCTGCTATGAGATGAGGAAACTGCCTTCCAAAATGACCCCGCAACAGGATGGGGGTGGGGACCCACATAGCTGGGCCCGGGAGGAAAGTGGGCTGGGGATCTGGACCAGTGGGGACTAGGAGCCAGGATGCCTCAGTCTCGAATGTTGCTGAGGGGGCTGAGGCCCTGGATCCTGGGTCCGGGAAAAGATGGAGGACTCAGATTCCTCTGCCATTAAGCTGTTGAGACTCAGAGGGTGGGCCAAGGCTTTATTTAGCAAGACCCTGCCTTCCCCACCCTTTTCCTTGGGTGAGGCTGCCTCAGGTGAGGCAAGTTATAAAAGCGCTGTTTCCTGGGAGAAAGAAAAGGAGAGTGTTCCTGCTGCCCTGATCATGAGCCCTGCCCTGCTGCTGGCCCTCCTGGGCATCACCCACACCCTGACCGGTGCGTGAGGACCCCAGCCCGGGAGCGGATTCCCCTGGAGGATGGGTTAAGATAGATTTGCTCTTCCCGCCTCAGGAGTGCATGCCCTCACCTGCAACCAGGGGAGCGCGGAAACAGTGAGGGACATATCGGAGCTGCCTCTCCAGTGGACGACCGGCCAGAAGTCCTGTGAGGATGGCTGGGGCTGCCAGGAAGTTCTGCTGCTCATTGAGAATGGTGAGAAGGGCCCCATGAGCCCCACGCCTGACCCCCACCCTCTCCTGTGCAGACACCCCTATCCCCACCCAGTCCTACCTGCATTCTGTGTAGAAACTCAGAAGAGCCCCCCCCCCCAACCCCAATACCAGGAGCAACTCCTTGGCTGCCCAGGGGCCTCCTGTCCAGCCTCTCATCCCAGGCCACGATGCAGACCCTCCCTCCAGGACCCCAGAGTCCTGACCTCTCCCTCTCTCTCTCTTTCTGTACAGAACTCCAAGTGAATTTGATGATCCTCAAGGGCTGCACCCAGGCGGCGAATCAGGAGGCCCGCGTCACCCAGCACAGGACAGGCCCCGGACTCTCCGCTCTATCCTACACCCACGTGTGCAGGGAGGATCTGTGCAACAATCTCTCCTCCACCGTCCCTCTCCGGGCCCTGCCCCCACCCACAGGTGCCAGAGGGAGAGGAGGAGGAGGAACTGAAAGGGGCTGTTGGGAGGAGGGGAGCAACGGGACTGAGGGGGTAGGGGGAGAGCACACAGGGACAGTTCATTTAGAATCCCTCCCTGCCTCTCCCACCCCATCCACCCCGTCCACCCTCCCCAGCACTCCCTCCCTTAGCACGGCTTCTAACAGTCCCGGAGCAGCAAACTGGACTGGTTGTCTGATGCTCAATCACCCACCTCTGACTCGACTGTGGCGACAGCCCAAACGCGGTGCCCGCCCCTTTTGTCTATGCCATTGAATTTGGTTTACCTGTGTTCTATTCAGGGTTTGGTACTTCCTCTTCCTAAGTGAAATCGGCTTGTAACTTCCCACTGCCCTTTTTTGTCTGAGATCCTAAGTCGGGTTCGGAGCGATGGTTGGCATTTCTCTACTCTGTGGCATACTCTGTGAACACGGGCGCTTGTCTTCTCGGACTGTTGAGTGGAACTTGTGGGGCGAAGCCAATGGTTCCTCTCAGGGCACCCCTTCTCCACTCATACTTCCTCCTGTACTCAGTCCCAGGCGCCCCTTTCCAGATCTCAGGGTCCCTCCCCACCTTGCTCTCTCTCTAGTCACATATCTTGAACTCCCTGCATCCCAGGCCTTCTTAGGAGGAGCCCTAAGATGGCACATTTCAGGAGACTAGGGAGGTTGACTCTTAGGACCAACAAAACAGCGCAGGGGGGGTGGGTGTGGAGTGGAGGGGTTAAGGAGGAAAGGCAAGCCGTCCAGTCTGAGTCCAGAGCCCTCTCAGCCCTCCCTCTCTTTCTCTCTCACCTCCCCAGCCATGGGGTCTGTGCGGTGTCCAGTCTGCTTGTCTACAGCAGGCTGTGGGTCTGCAGCGGAGCTGCCCTGCCCCATCGAGAGCTCGCACTGCTACAGTGGGGTCCTCCTGTTCAGCGGTGAGTGGGACATGGGGGCCCTGTGGGGCACTGAATGGGAATAGGGGGTCTGAGGACCATGATCTGAGTCTCTGGGGTGGAAGGGTAGCTGAGTCCTGGGACCCAGAGGAAGATGGGCCTGGCTTCCCAGAGCTGTGCCTCCCCCAGAGGGTTGGCTGATTCCAGCGGCAGCATCTCCCTCCCTCTCTCTTTCCACAGGGGCCATCTCTAGCCGTCTGAAAGTCCAGGGATGCACATCTCAAGAAGGCTGCAACCTGCTTAATGGGACTCGGGAAATAGGGCCCATCACTCTGAGGGAGACCTGTGATCCTCAAGGTGAGTATCACCCCCACAGGACCAAGTGCCCAGTCCCACAGCCTCGGACCCTGTCCAACACCCCCACAAAACCAGCTCCCCAAGTCACTCAGATGTTTATCACTCACTCAGGCGGGTGTGATGGGAAGGATTCTCCCAGTAGGTGCATCAGGTGAGGCTGCCAGTGAGAGGTGTCCAGCCCAAGGGGAGAGAGAGGATGTGTGGCCCAGGGGACAGATCTATAGGACAGGAGCCCACTGGTAGGTGTTTTCAATGATGCTGAGCTTGACCAAGTTAGGGCAGCCTGTCCAGGTGGGAGGGGAGCAGGGGAGCAGGGAGGAAGGTCAGAGGGCAGAGAGGATGGGCTGCATCGCACATCACCACTTTATCCATGGGATGCAGAAGTGAGTATCAGAATGGAGTGCCTGCTGGTTTCCATACTGGGAGTGACTCGTTGCTTCCAATTCGAACTGTTTTTCCACACCCCTGACTTTGGATAACCTTGGATCTCCCACTTCCCCTGGACCACCCCCACCCGACCCTCACCCATCCCCCACTCATGGTACAGGAGCACCCTAGCAAAAGAGAAAAAAGATCAGAGAAAATATGGAGGATGCCCTAGGTATAACAGGGAAAGCAAGAGGCAAATGGGGACACAGGAAGGGCCCCCACTTACTCATGGAAACACAGTCTAACTGACACACTGATGGATGAGAGCAGCCCAGACTGTCTTGATGTGAAGCATCCACCGTGGTGAGGAGAGGAGTAGGGTGATGAGTGGAGCGGGGCCTTGGGAAGGTGGGAGAAGGGCTTTCCCTGTCCGAACTTCAGCGAAAGAGTTGAGTGAGTTCTGCAAACGTTCCTCTTATTTGAATCTCTCCGGCTAGACTGGGAGCCTTGAGGTCAGAGCCTGGATGTCACTGACACCAAGGTTTCCAGCCTCAGGATATTCCTTTTTAATTTTTTTAGTGGAGGTACTGGGGATTGAACCCAGGACCTCATGCATGCTAAAGCATGCACTCTACCACTGAGCTACACCCTCCCCTGCTATTCTTAATATATGTCCATATACTGCTAGCTTTTGACATCAAAGTCAGATCTTAGGGGATGGATTTGCCTTTCCTGGTTAAGTTCAGCTCAGTAGCTTAGTAAATATTTATCGAGCATCAGCAAGGCCAGGCATCAGGAGCTGGGGTACAATAAGATGGCAGAGGAAAAAAAAAAGATAGCAGGGAATAAGTGGAGGACAGAAGGGCGTCCCTGGGAGATAGAACAGATTCTGGAAGGCATGGGGGCGAGAGAGGACTGGGTGCAAGAGCCCAGATTACCCCAAATGGGCCACTGCAGGAGCCCATATTGAAGAAGAACCAAAGAGCTGGAATTTATATAGCCATGACGGCCTTCCTAAGGAATTGGATGATGGTCCCAGTGAGAGCAGTGGGTAGCCACAATCAGGGAGAGCACGGGAGTTAAGAGCTTAGTGTCTAAATCAGAGAGACGTGGGTTTCAACTGGATTGTGGTGGTGGTTGTGCAACTCTATACAGTTACTAAGAATTGTTAAGTTGTATAAGTGGGTAGTTTTTATGGCGTGTAAATTATATCTCAATAAAACTTAGGGAAAAAAAGATGTGGGTTTCTGTCCAGGCTCTGCTGCTGAACCAACTTTTGAGGATTACCACCTCTTTGAGCCTGTTTCACCAAGTTCAGGAAGGAGGCG
Source organism: Camelus ferus (assembly GCF_009834535.1). NCBI lineage: Eukaryota > Metazoa > Chordata > Mammalia > Artiodactyla > Camelidae > Camelus > Camelus ferus. Next base: position 16,850,267 of record NC_045704.1, on the reverse strand, counting down.
ATGATCCCAGACTGTCGGGGTTGACAGAGCATATGCAAAGGACCTGGGGTGGGTTTGTGCCTGCCATACATTCAATGAAGAATCCAGAGGTCAGTGTGGCTCCAGCAGAGTGATTAGGCAGGAGCAGAGCAGGACTTGTGGATGGAGAGGTTGGCAGGGGGTGGGTGGGAGCGGAGATCCTGCAGAGCCTTTGGGGCTATTTTAAGGACTTATAATTTTATTCCGAGTGGGATGAGGATCTATTGAAGTCTTCTTTTTATGGGCATCCTTCTAGCTGCTGATTGGAGAATAGTGTAAAGAGGAGGTGGGCGTGGGGGAGGGTACCCCCAGGGAGACTCAGGAGGAAGCAGGTGAGAGCCTCAGGGTACGGCCCCTGGTAGAAGCAGTGGAGGTGGGGAGAAGTGGTTAGGTTCTGGGGGTATTTTGCAGCTTCAGCCAACAGGATTTCCTGCTGGGCGCAACATGGGGTGTAAGAGAAAGGGAATTGTCAAGAATGACAGCAATGTTTTCAACTTGAGCAACTGTAGGAAAGGAGGTTGCCATTGACAAGCTGGGGAAGATGGGGTGGGTGGGGAGATTGGGGACGAGGCTGGGAGGACAGCGGGAGCCATGATTTTGCCATCCATGAAGTGGGGAAATGAGTGGCCTACCTTCGCAGGGGCTGTTGTGGAGGAAGGTTACACATTTGTGGGTGCTGCATGGTCAGCCCTGGGGTTTCTGCGTCATGGGATACATCACGGCTGGTTGTGTGCTGGCCTTAAGAGAAGGTCTAATGGTTTCCCAACTAGACTCCCGATGGCCACAGGGGCTAAAGTGGCTCAGGACGGACATCCATCCCCCCCTTCCCCATCTTTCACCCCAAGGAGCCAGAATGCCTGAGTTCTGAGCCCAGCTCTGCCAATGGCTAGCTAGCAGGGACACTGGGCAAGCTACTTAAAAACTCCTCTGCCTCTGTTTGCCAGCCTGAAAATGGGGATGATGATGACGATGACATCATCTACTTGCAGAGGGAGGGGGTCGCTGTGAGGAAATGAGGCGATCCAGGTGAGGTGAGCTCTTTGGCAGGCTTAAATGGGTTAATCCATGGAAAGTAATCATGGCAGCCAGGAACACAGTAAATGCTTAGCGCACACGAGGCAGTTGAGTATTTTTGTTTGGAATACAGGATTTCTCAGTTAAAAGGAATATATGATGTCAGGCTACCCTCCTCAATGTCCAGATAAGGACTTTGAGGCCCAGAGAGAGAAGCAGAGATTGGTCCAGGCTAAGGAAGAGCCATCTGTCTCTCTCATTTCCACAGGGAAGAACAGCTGTCCTCAAGGGGGGTTGAGAAAGGACGCTGCAGGTGTTCAAGCAAAAACAGGGTAAAGGAGGGGAGGGTATAGCTCAGGGGTAGAGTGCATGCTTAGCATGCACAAGGTCCTGGGTTCAATCCCCAGTACCTCCATTAAAAAAAAAAAAAAAAAAAGGCAGGGTAAAGAATGAGGGTGGGGCTCAGACTTCCAAGGTCCCTTCTAAATCTGAGACTGAGGGACTCAATGGCCAGATTGCTTGGAGTGTGACTAACAGTGTGACCTCCCCAAGCACAGGACCCTGGAAGGACAGACACAGCTGATCCCTGGCTTACACAGACCCTGGTAATTCTTTGTCCACAGCTTTTCTGTCCTGTCATCGGGGAGTCATGTTACGGACTTCTGTAAACCTGGCTCAGGAACCGGTTGAATGGACCACGAATGGGAGGCAGCTGTGTGATCCTGGGGAGGTGTGTCAGGAGACACTTCTGCTCATAGATGTAGGTACGTGAGCTGTGCAGGACAGCAAGACCCCTGCACGGGGTCCTGGGTCTCCCTACCCTGGATTCTTTCTCCTGAATTTCCTGCCCAGTTCTCCTCATCCCAGCAGTTCTAAACTCAACTCTTCCTCTTTCTGTGCCTTGGTTTCCCTTTCAGAAAACTAGGGGTGAGGTGATGGCAATAATAGTTTGCTGGGTAGTTGCTGGGATATATCTGATGGTCCAGGCAAAGGGCTAAGAACAGAGCTCGCACAGAGTAAACTCAATGACTTCATCCAAGGTCTAATGAGCGACTTGTTACGTGCCAGGCACTGTGTTAGATGCTGTAGATCCCACTGCATCTGCCTTCTTGCAGCTTTACTGCCAGTGGGGAAGCAGGAGAAAAAAAAAAGAGTAAGATACGGGTGTGAAGATAAGAGCTATGGAAAGAAATCCAGCGGGAAAAGGAGATAGGGAGAGTGAGGTAAAGGTTGCAATTTGAAAACAGCTGCTCTGGGGATGCTCTACTGAGAAGGTGACATTTGAGCAAGAACTGAGAGGTGGCAGATCTGGGAGGCAGATCTGGGCTCTGGCCCCAGTCTTCGCCCTGCACTCAGCAGGACCTGTGCTCTTGATTTGGGGGGACCGGCGTCCCCCTCCGCCTGCTGAGCACTGAGGAATCCCTGGTTTTGCCCCTCCCCCAGCCCAGCTTTCACTCTCTCATCTCTCAGGACACAAATCACTCCTAGTGGGGAGCAAAGGCTGCAGCAAAGCCAGGACACAGGATTCCCAGACTATCTCCATACACTCGGGACCCCCAGGAGTGCTCGTTGCCTCCTATGCCCGGTTCTGCTCCTCTGACGAGTGCAACAGCGCCAGCAGCAGCAGTGTCCTCTTGAACTCCCTCCCTCGTCCAGGTACGGGTTCCCAGCGGGCTAGGTGGGACCAGGGGTATGGAGAGGTGGGGCCCCAGAGACACAGACTCTGGGGCTCCAGGAGGGTGGCTGCTGTTAAGAGCAGAGCTTTGCACCCCAACCTTCTCTCTGCTTTCCAGCTGCCCCTGCCTCAGGAGACTTGTACTGTCCAGCCTGTGTGTCGCTTTTTGGATCCTGCCCAGAAAACTCTGAAACTGTTAGGTGCCCTAGCGGCACCACTCACTGTTACAAGGGTTACATTGCTCTCCAGGGAGGTGAGTGCTGCGGGTAAGGTCCCAAGGATGAAGGGGCTGGGACCTGGCTTTATTGGTCCTCAGGTGGGAGGGTGTTTGAGACTCTGAGTTACGGGGAGAAGGGGCTGGGGACCCAGGTGTTCTAGGTCTGAGGGAGGATCAGGCTCTTAGCTTGATCTCCTGGTCTGAGGCGGGAGACGGGTGTGTAGGAGTCCTAGGGTTCAGGAATTTAAGTGTGGGGAACTTTGAGCCCTCTCTGACTCCATGTTCATTCTCTAGGTGGGCTGAGCACCTCATTGAACGTTCAGGGCTGCGTGGCTCAACCTTCCAGCTACTTGTTGAACCGTATTCAGAATATTGGGGTCATTTCCGTGGCTGAGAAGCGTGATGACGAGAATGAGCCTCTAGAGAATGAGCTTCTACTCCCAGCTGGAGCTGCTCCTGCCCCCTACCTGGCTTGGGTGGTAGGGCTGGGGCTATCTCTAGCCCTGTGGTGTGGAGCCCCCTCCCTGCTCATCCCATTTTCTCACGATTCTTAGCTCCTGCTGACCCCCAGTCCCCAACCCTCCCTCTGACCTCATAACTAAACAGTCTTGGACACTGAATTATTTCCCCATCCTCTACACGAATTATCATCCACCCCCATGCCTTGCCCCCCATCACATACTATATGACCTGATGACAACATATGGAAAGGTCTGGAAGCAGCTGAACTTTCCCCACGGGTGACTGGACAGTCAAGCAGTGGCCACATGTGAGTGATAATAAAGACATTGTCCTTTCCCTAAATGCTGGGTTTTCTCTATGTGAGGGGAGGGCAGGACAACCAGAGATCTGGCACAAAGAAGGAGAGGAATCTGGTGAGAGATTCACCATCTCAGGCTGCTCCTTCACTGGTCTGGTCCACATCCCCATTGGACTAGCTTGGTGGCAGCAGAGCCATCAGGATGCTGCAGCCAAAAGTACTTGGGTATCACTGTGACTTGGGAGGTGAAGGTGCATCATGACCAATAAGGCTTATACCCCAGCACAAACAGGGGGCTCACCCCACTTGAATAACTTGACATAAGGGTTGGTATGAAGCAGAGAAACAAGAGGGTTTGCACAGTTTCCTGAGGCTGATATCATTGGGTCTGTCATCATCATAGGCCTGAAAAGCTGAGGAGAGGTCATTGCTATTACTAGAATCTCGAGGGGTTGGTGTTTAGAGAGGGCTGCCTGACAGGAGCTGTGACATCAGGCGAAAATCTTTCCAGTCCACAGTGATACTACAGGGAGGGAGCTGGGGAATTAGTACTCCACTATCAGTCAATGTCCTCCCTCTGGTCTCCTACTGGAGCTCCCTGTGGACTGAACACAGCTGGGAGGCAGGAGATCTCAATGGCAGTTCCCACAAGGGGAGAAGGGGAGACAGTGAATCCAGAGAAGGAAGCAGAAAGTGTTCAGAAGAGTCTTTTCCTTTGTCCAGATGAAAATCAGAGTCCTTAACATAGAAGACACACAATTCACATCCATTACTTAATTATGGTGCACTACACCAATCAAGGAGTCATACATCCACAGCATTAGATGACCAATTCTTCATGTACCACAGTGAGAGGAAGATGGGGAAAAAACATCAACCAAAGCTGCAAAGTGTATAACTGGTGGTAATCAGAGCTGCCATCTTCTACCACCCATTCTATGTTTTCTTACCAGCTGCCAACACCTTCTCTGGACAATTGTGTGATGCAAATTTTCATTCTTATGGGAAGTGAGTGTTTGATGATCTTGTCCTTATTGGCTGTTGGCCACTTTCTGCTGAACAGGGCCATGGTCATAGGAAATATTACCCCCAACGTGTCCCCTGGCTTTCATAGTCCTCCTTGACTCAGCAAGCCAACCTCTCTCTGGTAGTCAGATACCCTCTGGCGATCAGCAGAGTGGCCCTCTTCTTTGTCCACTGTTTCAGCAGCACGAGGAGCACAAAATGGCAAGGGGGCAGTCCTGGCTTCCAATTGATTAGAGCCATGATAGGGTTCCTCACCCACACCAAGCCCAAAGTACAGAGACCAGAAGCAAAAATTCTTTAAATGGGTTGTTAGGTATACTAGTGGGAGGGGACACTCCCTTACCCTCCCCTTGCATTCTGGCTATGGGAGAGACGGCATGATAGACTGGCCACTGGTTCGAGTCATACAGCATCTCCTTCTGGGTGGCAGGGTACTGTCTCTCTCCTGGTGCCCTCATAAGCAATCATGGCCACTCCACCCTTCCGAAAAGCCAACTGTCTCTGTGTAGTGGGGCACCTTGGAAGATCAGTGAGCTCCATGGGTGTGAGTTCATTGCCTCACTTCTTTTGCCTTAAAATATGTCTCCTAGTTGGAAGCAATACTTCATGGGATACTACAGCAACAGAACAGACATCTTCTAAGATCCCAAATGACAGTGTCGACAGAAGCATTGAGTACAAGGCAGGCAAACCAGACCCTGCAGGATGTATTTATCCCTGTGCGGGAAAAGCTCAGTCCCCTCAAGCATGGGGTATTTCCAGGCTTAGGGTTGGCCTCTGCCTTTGTTGGTTTGGGCACTGAGCACAGTCAGCAGGCCGGTCACCTTGGGGAGAGTGAGCCCATTTGTTGACACAGGGTGGTGTCTCCACCACCCACATGACCATTTTACACATGGGCTCAGTGAGCAAGCACCGATAGGAAAGAAGCTGTCTGACACCGTCCACTGGGTACCAAGAGCTTCCTGCTCAGGGAATGAGTGCTGGTGGGCATTCCTGTGTGATGTGAACATCTTCACAGTCTGTGCCCATCTGCAGAGGACCATTCTCATATCTTCTCTGTCTTCATTTTTTGCTTTAATTCTTTCCAAGTACTTGACCAAGTGGCTCACCATAGGTCCATGCAGTAGTGGACCTGAGGACATCTCTCAGTGCTTCTCGGGAGCCTGAATATAGGCACATCTCATTTGATGGTGCTTTGTGGGGATTAATAAACCTAATTACCTGCACTCCCTCAAAAAAAAAAAAAAAAAAAACCAAACCCAGAAACCAGATGAGAAACACCATTTGGTCTCTCCTACCATAATAACCCTCACTCCATGGGTCAGGGAACCTACGAGGGGGGAGGGTGTACCAGTTACCTATTCCTATTATACATTCTGGGATGACATAAATAACAGGATGAGTCTGTGGTCCTATGAGACCCATTGGGAAGGAGACTTGAGCCAAAATTCCTTCTACACCAGGACCTTGCTCACTGCGGCAATAAGCATCCACCCAAAGCCATCATCCAAATAATACTCCCAGGGTCTGAGCACTTATTTCCCTTTAACCAGTGCTCAGCTCTTCCAGATAAATGACCCCCAGTCTTTCTGGTGTAAGGGAAGATTCACTGTCTACACCCATGGTTGCATTACAGGGTCCTTCTCAAACAGACCCAGCTTCTCCTTTCATTCATGGGGTTCAAGGTCTATGAACTAGCTTGGTCTGGGAACTAGCTCAGTGGTAGATCACATACTTACCATACACAAGGTCCTGGGTTCAATCCCCAGTACCTCCATTAAAAACAAAAAGAAGTCACAAATCCTCATCATGGTGACCCATGTTTCCATCAGAGCTAGAAAATTTCCTGCACTTTTAGGGACCCCTTGGTCATTTAGCTTCCCCACAGATCCCTGCCTCTCAAAACACTCTGATGACATTTTTGCTCTGTGGCTTGTTCCAGTGATTGGGGCCATGTTGTCTCTGCATACCCAGTGTCACCACTTGGCCACTCCCAATCCTCTTTTTCCAGCAATTCCCATAAGCAACTTCTACCTCAGAGGTGAGCCACCACCAAGCTCTTGATGTCCCCTCCTCTGTTCTTAATGCCTCCCCAGGGGATAGGATAAGGATGTGACTGAGGAGGCTGCTCATGACAAACTCATTCCAGCTTTCCCGGGTCCCCAAACTTGGGACTCTATTTCTCTCCGATATGCCAGAGAAGTTGTAGCATTGAGTCCAGATATTAACTCATTAACCTAGCTGACTAGTAATATTTCCTGGATACGTGAACCAATACCTTCAATCCTATAACCCATGTAAAAGAATTTGGCCCCATGAAGCCTTCCTCTTGGTCCCATTTGGTCTCACATCCTTAGAATCTGTATCAGTCAGGGTCCAGGCAGGAGTCAGAAATCACGAACTAATTTTAACAGGGAAAGTTCAATATAAAGAATCATTAACTAGTAACAGAGGATTAGGATTAAGAAGGGATTGGTTACTAAGGGGTAAAGAGGACAGCAGATCTAGGGAGCGATCTCTATACCCATGGCTGCAAGACAAGCGCTTCCTTCTGCAGTGTCCCTCTAGCACCCTCTACTGGCAAAGCCTAGCATTGTGCCAGGGAGACGAAAAATGCTTGCAAGATTCAGCAGGGCAGTAAAGAGTGGAGTTGAGAGGCAATCAGTGAATAAATGGCATAGAATCTGTTCATGCACATGCTCCGGGACTCCTGCCAGTGAATTCGGGTGATGTCCTGTAATGCTCTCAGTGTGTGGCATGCTTATGACAGACCAAGCCCTGTGCTTCTCTAGACTATGTTGGAAACTCACTCTTGTGGGTCTGGAGGACAAGCATTTGCCTATGGGGACTCTGTCCCATGTCTGAGGGTCACACTCCCTTCCCCACCAGCGCCTTTCCCTTAGCACACACTGGCAGGGTTGAACATTTACCTGGCAGTGCAACTCTGTAACCACTTCCCTCAGGCTTTGGGCTTGGTCCTCAGCCCTATCTGCTCTGTGACTACAGGAGACAAGGGATGCTCTGCCAAGGAAGCTTTCTGATTGTCCATCAAGTTTCCATTTGGACAGCCTCATCTTTCAGTTGCTCCTTTTCCCCATGTTTGCTCTTTAGGGTCATCCGAAGAAACCAGCTGGCTCCACAATCAACCTAGGCACCACTGTTGCCACAGTGACAAAGTGCCACACCCTCTTCAACTCCCCAAACCTTGCTTCACCTACACTTCTTTCACTGCTATGACCAGTGCTAATTTGAGCAACTGTGAAATTATTGCATGCTTCCCCTATGCTTCTCCTATGTGATGGAGACGTGATCCCAGAATACAATTTTGTTGGTTTGTTTCTGGGTGCCACTTCTGATCCTAATTATTGAATTGGTCAGGTGTCCAGCAGGAAATGAATGGCACACCCAAACTGGGTAACTTGAGTAGAATCTGTTAAAGGAACTGCTGTTTACAGTTGGCAAGTTTGGATCCAGGGAAACCACAAAGGATGGTGCAGGAGTTGGGAGTAATTATGTATTTTATACATATCATTTGTTGTGACAACAGATAACAAGGAGTCAGGACCATTGTGAATCTAGGTCACGGTGTGCACTGCACAAATGCTCTACATCTAGGGGGTGACACACACTTCATTCCTATATGATTGGTATGAGAAGACTCAATACTGAAACAGGAGGAGAGAGCTCCCTTCTACATAAATCCACACTTGAACACAAAGCCAGGCACACCCGTGATGTGCTGGTAAATGTTTAGCAACTGTTTCCCAGAAGGGAGAAATAAAAGCTCTGATTTAACATGTAAGTCAATGAAATTAGAACACATCATACACAAAAATAAACTCAAACTGGCTTAAAGACTTACACATGAGACAAGACACCATAAACCTCCTAGAAGAGAACATAGGCAAAACATACTCTCATATAAATAGTAGCAATGTTCTCCTAGGGCAGTCTATCCAGGCAATAGAAATAAAAGCAAAAATAAACATATGGGACATAAATTAAACTTATAATCTTTTGCACAGCAAAGGAAACCATACACAAATCCAAAAGACAACCTACAGAATGGGAGAATATATTTGCAAATGATGCCACTGACAAGGGCTTAATTTCTAGAATACACGAACAGTTCATTCAACCCAAGAACAAAAAAACAAACAATCCAATCCAAAAATGGGCAGAAGACCTAAATAGACATTTCTCTAATGAAGACATACAAATGACAAATAGGCACATGAAAAAATGCTCAATATCGCTAATTATCAGAGAAATGCAAATCAAAACTACAATGAGGTATCATCTCACACTAGTCAGAATAGCCATCATTAAAAAGTCCACAAACAATAAATGCTGGAGAGGGTGTAGAGAAAAGGGAACCCTCCTACACTGTTGGAGGGAATGTAGTTTGGTGCAGCCAATATGGAAAACAGTATGGAGATTCCTTTAAAAATTAAAAACAGACTTATCATATGATCCAGCAACCCTACTCCTGGGCATATATCCAGAGGGAACTCTAATTCGAAATGAAACATGCACCCCAATGGTCACAGCAGCACTATATACAATAGCCAAGACATGGAAGCAACCTAAATGTCCATCAACAGATGACTGGATAAAGAAGTCGTGGTGTACACACACACACACACATATACACAGTGGAATACTACTCAGCCATAAAAAAGATAAAATAATGCCATTTGCAGCTAAATGGATGGACCTGGAGATTGTTGTACTAAGTGAATTAAGCCAGAAAGAGAAGGAAAAATACCATATGTTATCATTTATGTGTGGAATCTAGAAAAATGACACAAATGAACTTATTTACAAAACAGAAACAGACTCACTGATATAAAAAACAAACTTATGGTTACCAGGGGGTAAAGAGGGGATAGAGGGATAAACTGGCATTTCAGGATTTGCAGATACACACTACTAATTATAAAATAGATAAACAACAAGGTCCTACTACATAGCACTGGGAACTATATTCAATACCTTGTAATGGCCTATAATGAAAAAGAATATAAAAAGGATACACACAGAGACACACTCATACAGATATATATAAATGAATCATTATGTTGTACACCAGAAATGAACATAACATTGTAAATTAACTATGCTTCAATTAGAAAAAAAAACAGAAATTTGGTGAAGAAGGGGGGCTTACACTTTCAAGGTTCTTTCTAAATCTGAGATTGAGGGATTCTGTGGCCAGGTCGCCTGGAGTATGACTCAAGAATGTAATCATCTTCCCAAGCCTGGGACCTGGAGGGACAGACATGGGCTGAGAATGGGGGCAATTTCTTCCCATATTCTTTGACATGGAATCATTCAAAAATGTCAAAGACAGGGTAAGCCTGAAGGCAGAAAATATCCCTTGGCTGCCTCTCCCCATCGCCGAAGAATCAGATCTGATTCTTACTCTTCTCATAACAGAGTCAGGTGAGTAGGCTTTGGTAGAAAGGGGTGTTCCCTCCGCACACTCACCCAGTGGGATGCACTATATACACCTTGTGTTAACAGGGTACCCTGAATTCAGCTCACCACTCTGGCCTATTCTCAATCCCCGAGTCAGCCTCCGAGCCCTTGACTCGCTCCGGGGACACCCCCTCAATCTTACATCTTCATACCCTCCCAACACCAGCCATCAAGGTAGCCACCATGGGAAGCAAAGTCTCCATCGGGAATGACACTAATGCAGAAGACTTCACAAAATGGTAGCAGGAAGCCCCTGCAGCACTCGCTGTTCTGTACTCATTGCTTCATCTGCACACAAGTCTCTCTAACATGCTCTTATGGGGGGAATTGCCCCTGAATTCGTATGTTGAAGTCCTAAACCCCAATACCCCAGAAAGTGACCTTATTTAGAAATAGGATCTTCACAGACATAATGAAGTTTTAGTGAGGTCGTTACAGCAGACCCTAATCCAATATAACAGGTATTTTATACTAAGGGAAAAACTGGACACAGAAACACGCATAGAGGAAAGATGGTATGAAGACACAAGGAGAAGACAGCAAGCTACAAGCCATAGAGAAAGGCCTGGAACATACGCTTCCCTCACAGCCCTCAGGAGGAACCAACCCTGCTGATACTTTGATTTTGGACTTCTGGCCTCTCAGTCTGTGCAGCAGCCCCAGCAAACTAATTAACAAGCCAAGAGTCTATTTAAGCTAAATGTCCATTGACAGATGACTGGATAAAGAAGTTGTATATTTCTACAATGGAATACTACTCTGCCATAAAAATAATAAAATAATGCCATTTGCAGCAACAGGGATGGACCAAGAGATCATCATTCTAAGTAAGCCAGAAAGAGAAAGAAAAATACCATGTTGTATCACTCATATGGGGAATCTAAAAGAAAAAAAAGACACTATGAACTCATCTACAAAACAGACACAGACTTGCAGACTTAGTAAACAATCTCATGGTTACCAGGGAAAGGGGGTGGAAGGGGATAAATTTGGGAGTTTGAGATTTACAAGTGTTAGCTGCTATATATAAAAATAGATTTTAAAAAAAGTTTCTCTTGTATAGCACGGGGAACTATGTTCAATATCTTGCAATAACCTTTAATGGAAAAAAAATACGAAAACGAATATACATATGTATGTGCATGACTGGGACATTGTGCTGTACATCAGAGATTGACACATTGTAATTGACTGTACTTCAATAAAAAAAATTAAAAAAAATAAGATGAACTTCACTACAGGTGCTTGAAGCCAGTTGTGGGGTTAGGACTGAAGAGGCAGGGCAAGTGCTAGTCAGGGAGATGGGAAAGGACGAGGAGCCTGAAACAAGACACTGGAACTCGAAGCGGGTGAATATGTAGCTTCCAACCACCCTCTCTGCCCTCCAGTTCCCCCTAACCCACTGGTCCTGCATTGGCAATTGTAGCCAAGAACTGAGACCTTGCCCCACACTTATAGTTACACAATGACCCAGGAAAACCACATACTATTACACATCATGGGAAGTGAGAGCTGGAGGCCTGAGTCCTGAAAAGAAGGGTGGCTCCGAGCCCCGGGTCCTGAGGGACAGCAGGGTCTTTGGGACTAGAACTACCTCTTAGCATATATATTAACTGTGACTATTTATGTTAATAATAATATTAATAATTATATTCTTAATATTAACAGCCCCCAGTTGAAAGTTCTTAAATATTTTTTACATAAAATTTAGAGTTTTACCAGCATCACTCTTTTTTAAAAATAATTTTAGAACATGGATTCTTTTATTCCCTTCTTTTTCTTTTTAACTTTTTTTTAAATTTAAGTATAGTCAATTTACAATGTTGTGTCAATTTCTGGTACCAACACCATTCTTATTGTGGCATTTTCTCTATTAAAAATATATATTCCTTTATGCCGTAGAACTCACAAAAACAGTACTAAGTCTGAAAGAACACAAAGAGCATTTTTACTTCACGTTACATCTAGAAAGCATATATATGTATACATATGTATGTATATGTGTATGTGTGTGTGAATGTATATATATGTATGTACGTATATATATAAAATAGGATTTTCAGCCACGAACAAGAAATCTGAATGACATATCTTGTTCATGGTACTGACACCTGCACGTGTGTTAGATAAGGCGGCAATCTGTCATTCAGGTTACTTAAAGTAATGCTGAGGCCGGCATTTCCTTCCTTTAGTCTTCCAGAAGACCACGGAGGGGCTGGTGCCATGATGTGTTCAGAGGATGAGGCCCGGGCTAAGCAGAAACCACTGCAAGTGAAGGGCAAGGAGGCCAAGTTGCCTCCCAGTGGCTATGGCCACTGGGTCGGGGCTGGGGCAGGGGCCAGGCTGGAAGTGCGAGACGCAATTAGGCAGGGAGAAACGTTCAGAGGATGAAGGCCAAGGGTGTGACCTCCTCGTGTGGCTGGAGAAGTTGAGATGCCATAGCCCAATTAAATCAGGTCATTTGCGGACACACTGCCTGCCCCGCACCTCATGCCTCGTGCTGCAAAGACAACCGGGTTCTCGGCCCCCCAGTTTACCGGACACTTGACATTCCGCGCCTGCGTACCTTCCAAGATTGCCAGGAATAGGCCTCTCCCGGGCCAATGCGGTGTGGCGTTCCTCCAGGCTCATCCAATGAGCTCATCAGATGCTTTCGAGTCGACCAATGGGGCTTCGAATGATCTGTCCGGTAAATAGGCCCCGCCTCCCGTGCCTTGAGGAGACTGTAGGTGAAGGACAGGTTGGGCGAGTGGGGCGTTCGAGGCCGTTCCTTCAGCACCGTGAGATTCTTGTGAGATCATCTGAAAGCCAGGAAGGATTTTGGTCCCTTAAAGGGAAAAAGGGCCCTGGGGACTCAGATTCTTGGGTCCTGAGGAAAAAGAAGGCTGGGGACTAGGACTCCTGGATCTGAGGGGGAGGCGGGGGGCTGGGGCCTTGCACTCGCGGGTCTGAGAGACGGAGAGGCTGGGTGCCCAGAATCATGTGTCCTGCCAGAAAAGGTGACTGGAACCCTAGGCAGGACAGGCGTGGGATTTCAGAATCCCAGGTTCTGATGAAGTTGGGGGCTGGGGACTGAGATACTTGGGCCTCAAAAGAGCATAGGTTTGAACCTGGACGCCTGAGTCTGAGGGAGAGGGAGCCTTTGGGCCAGACTTACGGATCCCGAGGTTGCAGGGCACTGGGCCGTTGAACCCCTTGGTCTAGGTGGCTGTGTATGAGAATTACAGCTGAGGAAACTGAGGCTTGTTAACTAGTTAACTTGCTTGAACTCACAAGCTAGACAGGGACAGATTGACTTTAGACGTCATCGTTTTACATGCCCATAAGCTCTGTCCTGAAGTCAGTACTTGCCAGAACCTAGATTTAACGTCATTCCATCTGGTTGAAAAGTTTCTTCTCCATCAAATCGCAGATCCTGATCAGTTCTTCCAAACGTCTCTAAAAGAAGCCATGGGGACCTGTTATAACCAGGGTTTGCTGCTCCTCTTTCTCCTAGGAGCTCCGACCTTGACCCGTATGTACTGGGGCAGTTGGGGGAGGCAGCTGGGTCACAGAGGATAGATTGCTAGTGAGAAAGCAGTGATTTTGGGGCCCACAGAGAAGGGCAAATTCTTATCTTTATCTCACGTTCTCCCCCTTAGTACAAAATTTGAAATGTCAAAAGGCTACATTCAAGGGTATAGAAGAGGATCCAAGAGACACCTTTAACTGGACCACAGAGAAAGTTGAGACTTGTGACAATGGGGCATTGTGCCAGGAAACCGTGCTAATGATTAAATCAGGTAAATGCGAAACAGGCAGTTGGGTTTGAGGTGGGGAGGTGATTATGTCCATATTAATGCTGTTTCCCCCTTGCCCAGGTCAAACTTTAGGCCCCCCACCCACTTTCCTTCCCTTTTATCTCACTGCAGGGATCAACACGGTAATTTTGGCCACTAAGGGCTGCAGCTCGGAGGGGACACCAGAAATACTGTTTGTCCAGCACGCTCCACCCCCTGGCATATTCGTGGTCTCCTACAGTAACTACTGTGAGGAGCCCCTTTGCAACAACAGAAAGGACTTATATGAGATATGGAGTCCAGAAGAGACCCCAGGTACCTTGGGAGGGGAGAGACGGGTGCTAAGAGGAACTCTCTGCACCCCTGAAAAATGGTAGGTCTTCTTTCTTTGTGTTCTTACTTGGCTTAGGTCCAAGTGGGCCACAGACAAAAGGACTTCAGACCTTTTTGCCCGTCTTTCTTCTTCTAAATTGTCACCTTGAGTTCCATAAACTGCTCTGAGCAGAGGGAAATCAGTAAAGGCTGGAGTGTAAATTGGGTTTTGTGTTTATTAAGCAGTAGAGGTTTCTGAGCAGGGCAGTGGCACCAGCAAACTAACAGCTATTGCTTCTCCATTGCTGCATGACCCCAGCCCAGTTCCCCCATTTGTCCCCAAGGCCTATAGTAATTTGGCCCTGTCTATCTTCTCAGCTCTTTGCCTTCTCTTCCCACTCTCATTTATTGTGTTCTAGCTGGGCTAGTATTCAAAATATTTAACCAGTCAGAATGGATGCTGGCTATAAAAAACAGTCCAGCCCTACCTGTGCCCACCAGATGAATATCAACAATGCAATTTCTCACAATTCCCCAATCAATCCATCAAGTTGGCTCCCACCGCCAGGCCTTTGTCCTTGTTGTTTCTTTTGCTACCCTCACCCAACCCCCATTTTCACATAGCTAACCTCTGTTCATCCTCCATCTCAACTCAAGTGTCAGCTGTGTGAAAATACTTAACTGAGTTATTTTAGGTAGTTAGGTACTCCGCCATTTCTTTGCCCCTACACCTTGGACACCATGCCTACTGAGTTGTATTGTAGTTAATTACTTACATGTCTGTCTCCATCAAGACAATGACCCTAGATGGCAGGAACTGTGTCCTTTTCATTTCTGTAGCTCCACACCCAATCACAGACTTTGGAAGTCATGTTGGGTTCAGCTGGAGACGGTGGGGGGGTTGTAGTAATAGGCCTTGATTAGAGTGGCACCAGCAGGGAAGACTCAAGGAAGTGAAAGCAGCAAGGCGAGACAACACTAGAGGCAGGACTCACTCTTAATTGTCCCTCTCTTTCCCCCTTCAGCTTCCAGCGAGTCAGCAACCCTCTTCTGCCCAACCTGTGTGGCTTTGGGGACCTGTTTGAATGCTCCTTCTCTTCCCTGTCCCAATGGTACAAATCGATGCTATCAAGGAAAACTTCAGGTCACTGGAGGTAAATTGAATATCTGATGGTTTCAGAGGCCAAAAAATGAGACATCTGAGTGTAGCCCAAAATATTCTGTCACTCAGGGTCCCAGGAATAGGGAAGATGGGATTCCTCTCTGATTTCCTAAAATATCTATGTGTCTCCCCATCTTTCTTGTTCCATAGGAGGCCTCAACACACCTTTGGAGATCAAAGGCTGTACATCCATAACTGGTTGCAGGCTGATGTCTGGGGTCTACACAGTAGGCCCCATGTGGCTGAAGGAAGTATGTCCGTTCAAGACTCTCACTCCCCGAAAGGTTGAAAATGCAGCCATGTGGCCTCCCACTTCACCTTGGAGGTTAGAGCTGCTGCTGCTGCTGCTTGTCCGTTGAGGAGGTGCTTCTGGTCCCGGTCACTGGACCCCTCTTTTGACATCATCAGCAGGTTGAGGAACAGGTGGAGATCTGAGGAACAGAGAGTTTCTGTGGATGTATTTGATATTTCTAATAAAGTTTCTGCTGTGATTTGTGTATGCCTCAAGACTAGAAGTGGAGTTATAATGCTGAAAGGGCCCTCAAAATCCATCTTCTCCAACCTACACATTTTGCAAGAAGGGAATCAGAAATCTCGAAAAGCACAGTGAATTTCTCACACTTACATAGCTATGGGCAGAGCCAAGACCAGAACTTAGATATTTTGACCCAGAGTCTGGTTTTTCTTTCATTTTAATGGGCTCCCTTCTCTTGCCAGCTGGACAAGAGACTAACATTATCCGCCTCTAGAATATTCCTAATCCAATTCTTAAGGCCAGAGTCATCTGCTTTGGGGTTCCCTGGGAAGTGTGGCAGAATGAGAAAAATCAGACTCTAAATTCTTCAATTATAATGGGCCCCATTCCCTCTGTCCTGTTTGTCCCTTGTCCACTTCACATCATTCCTTCCCACCTCTGCTGCCTACTCAATGCCTCGTCAGTGGACAGGGGAACTTAGGAGGGAGCTGGGGCTCAGTAGAGTATGAGGAATGTGGGCCTAGAACTATTGCGTGGGGAGATTCTTTTTCAGATTCTTATGCTTATATATTTACTTATTACTCAGGAATACACAAAGTCTATGTTATTGTAAAAGACTCCAGTGATATAGGAGCTGTAAATGTACAGAGCAAAGTAAAAGGTAGAGTAAAGGGAACAGACTTTTTTCATTTTTTTTAAAAAACAGCTGTGTTGAGGCTTAATTGACATACAGTAAACTACAATGGGGGTGGGAGGAGAGGCTTTTAATGCAAACTGTTGACCCTCTCACAAAGGGCAGGGAAGTCTGTTCACGGTATATTCCAGCCAAGTTCTTTCTAGAAAGTTCTCTAGTTCTAACTAACTCTTTGAGGTAAAACCCCACTCCTGCTAATACTTTATCTTTGTTCCTAGGCATCTAGTTCGTTCTCTACTGTGTCAGTTTGGTGAATTTCTCCAAAGAGGGAGAGGAAGCACAAACAAATAAAAATTTAACTTAGTGAGGGGACATATAAAGCTGGGAAATTCCAAGCATTCAGAGCTATGGCTGGTAAATACTATTTGGGGTAAAACACAAAATCAAGAACAAAAAAATCAGAAAAGCCGGGTAGGTGTCTCCCATAGGACACTGGCTTTTTAATGGCACTGAAGACAGTTGCAGAAGACATTCCTGAGTGAATGGAGGAGGGTAACAGTTTTCAAAAATGTGGCCTATGAATTGTTTTGATATTTAAAAAATTATATGTATCATATGCCAAAGGGTTTTATGCAGTATTTACACATTTCTCAGGCCACAAACTCGTGTGCAAACTTTCTAATATTTTAATATAAGTATATAAAATATTTATGTTATTTGTTTTTATGATAATTTTGTTTATAACAATCTCCCATCCTACTTAGTGGTTGGTAGAAACTTAGCCAGTTTGAACAAAATTCAGTCATGTCAGGGTTTTCTCAGTCACTTCAGATTTAAGTTCAGTCCATTCAGGGCTTTTTATCCTTTCCACTCTCCTCACCCAGGGCTCTGCTATAGTGCTGGTGGGGAGCAGGGGGTGACTGTCTAGTTTTCACCTCTCATGCTGCTCATGATCAAGTTCTTACTGAAGCCTGGCACTTGGCTTCCATTCCTGCTGGTTTCCACTGGAAAACCTTCAACCCCGTCTGGGCATTCGTGGACATCCACACAGGTCCTGTAAGCTCTGTTGGCCCTCTCAGCTATTTCAGGGCCTCTTCCAACTGCTCACAAAGCCCCCTGAGGTGCTTCAGGAATCTGAGGCTGCATAGGCATCCCATGTGGCTGGTGAAATTCCTCCACGATCTGGAGAAAAGATAATTTCATAGGGACTTATTTTTCTGCCAAGATACTTGGGAAAAAATGGGACCTAGACTCTGAAATTTTTCACCTACCATATACAGATCACTATCATATGTTCTTCTCAAATCTATTGTTTTTTGGCAACAATCATGCCACAAAGCCTTCATTCTTAGACTGAAACTTGAAAATTCCAAGTCTAACAAGTCAAAGGTTGGGCCTTTGGAATTCCATCTACCTCTACTTCAATTTACATAGCCTAGTTTGAAACTTCAAGGCTGAACACGAAGGTATTTCCGGCTCTTTGCATTTCTACGGTAATAGGCCTACTGACTGGGGGAGAAGGGGGATGTACAAAGAACCAGGGTGTGGGGAGACAACAGTCATAGCGAAATATAACCCTGCCCTATGCCTACTCCTTCACCCACCTGGATTTAGCCTCTCGTTACACATGACATTCATTACTCCCTTCAGGGTTGTGTTTGTGTTCTTTCCTCTCTGAAATTCCATCTCTTCTTCCCACCTACCCACCCTAGAGGTCTCCACTACACGGCTCACTGCCAACTCTAGCAGACCATTCCTGACTTCTCTGGCACCCACTGAGCCCCCTCAGCATAGCCCCAGCACATCTGCTTGCCTTACTTCAATATTTGACTGTTTCTCACACAATGCACTGTCTGATAAGGTAACAGCACTTTATGGACAGGCATCATTTGCAACTGCTTTATAACTTAGCACCCATTAGATGTGACTGGCAACTTGATGTTATGAGCCTTCCAGAACTGCTTATGGAAGTGAGCCAAACTTCCGCTACACACGCACACACACTCCTCTCCAACAGCTAAACGAACCACCACCAACCATCGTCAATTACCTTAAACTTGATGCTGATGTGGAGAAAAAAGGCAGTAAGTTCTGGAGGGTAGACAAGAAGAGAGGCAGAAGACTTTAAGAAGAATGGGCATTGCAAAAAGGTAAGAATCTGAAAATTCCTCTATCTTGTCAATGATGTTGTAGTGGCTGTGTAGTCACACCCTAGTTTGGGGCAGTGATGTCAGAATGGGAGGTCTGTTTTGAGCCTGAGCTAGGAAACCAGCTGTTCAGATTCTTTTACTATT
This sequence comes from Camelus ferus, assembly GCF_009834535.1. NCBI lineage: Eukaryota > Metazoa > Chordata > Mammalia > Artiodactyla > Camelidae > Camelus > Camelus ferus. Next base: position 16,831,420 of record NC_045704.1, on the reverse strand, counting down.
TGAAAATAATTATCACTTATTGGGCAATTAATCTGTTTCCTGCTCTATACCAAAAACTTTAGAAATGCAATTTGTATGATTCTACTGTGCATTTTTGTAGGCAATTGGAGGCAACTCAAATATTTATTACTAGGGGAACAGATAAGCAAAATGTGGCAGACACATTCTTTGGATGGGCAACATTTATCATTCAAATCACATTATGTTTTTTAAAAAAGTAAGAAATTTCTTTTGCAGCAAAATATCACTTGTATAAATTAAGCAATGCTACAGTCAGAATACAGAACAGTTTCTTTACCTCAGAAACTCTCTTGATCTACTGTAGTCACATTTCTCCTCATCCAAGCCCTTGACAACCACTGATCTGTTCTCTTTCACTATAGATTTGTCTTTTTTAAAATGTCATAGAAATGGAATCGTACAGTATGGAAATTTTTGAGACCAGTTATGCCTTTGAGATTCATCCATGTTATGTATATCAACAGTTTGTTCCTTTTTATTGATGAATATTATTCTGTTGTATGGACATAGCACCATTTGTTTATCCATTAATGCACTGAAGATGTTGTGTGGTTTCTAGTTTGGGGGAGTTATGAATTAAACTGCTATAAACATTTGTACAGGGAAATATATACAAGATCTTGTGGTAGCTCACAGCGAAAAAAAAAGTCACAATAAATATACGTATGTTCATGTATAACTGAAAAATTGTGCTGTGCACTGGAATTTGACACAACATTGTAAAATGACTATAACTCAAAAAATGTTAAAAGAATTTGTGTACAAGTTTTTATAGAAACATAAAATTGTATTTCTCTAGGATGAATACTTAGGCGTAGGATTGCTCAGTCATATGGCAAAGAGTGTGTTTAACTTTACAAGAAATTGAGAAACTGTATTCCAGAGTTCTTGTATCTTTTTTTTTTTTTATTCTCACCAGCAATGTATGAGAATTCCAGTTTTATACTTTTCAGAATACAGGTCCTGAACATATATTGTTAGATTCATTCTTATTTCACCTTTTTGGAGCTATTATAAATGGTACTTTTAAATGTCAGTTTTTAATTTTTCATTGCTAGTTTACGAAATAAGCGCAATTGATTTTTGTGTATTGACCTTATACCCTGCAATGTGGCTAAACTCATTTATGTTTTTTGTGTGTATGTGAATTTCATGGGATTTTCTAAGTGGACAATCATGTCATCTGCAAATAGGGACAGTTTTTTTTTTTCTTTCCAATATGTAGGCCTTTTATTGCTTTTTTTTTTTTTTTTCTTATTGTAGTGATTAGGACTTCTAGTACAATGAGTAAAAGTAATGAGAGTGGACACTTGGGTTTGTTCCCAATCTTAGGAAGTTTCTTAAAAAATTAAACATACACTTACCATAGGATTCAGCCATTCCTTTCCCAAGGACTCCCCAGAAGAAACAAAAGCATGTATCCATACAAAGATTTTTATACAAATGTTCCTAACAGCTTTATTTATAACAGCCCAAAACTGGAAACAACTTCAGTGCCCAACAACAGTGAAAGAATAAATAAAGTATGATACATCTTCATAATGGAATACTACTCAGTGAAAAAAGGAATGAACTATTGATGTAGACAGTGACATGGATGAATCTTAAAATAATTATCCTAAATGAAAGAAGCTAGACAAAAAAAAAAAAAAGAATCCATACTGTATGACTGCATTTATATTAAGCTTTAGAGAATGAAGTCTACAGTGACAGAAAGCAGGTCTGTGGTTATCTAGAATGGGGCTGAGGGGAGGAATGGATTACAAAGGAGCACAAATTTTTGGAGTGATAGATATATTCATCTCTTGATTGTGGGAACAGTGAGGTTTCTGGGGTGATTACATATGTCAAAAGTCAAAAGATTGTACCCTTTATATATGAAACTTATTACCTATTTTATATATAGCAGTTAGTATCTGCAAATCTCAAACTCCCAATCTATTCCTTCCCATTCCCTTCCCCCACTGGTAACCATAAGTTTGTTTTCTAGTCTGTGAGTCTGTTTCTGTTTAGAAATACAATTGATTTTGAAATTTATTTTGTACCCTGCAATTTTGTGTGTGAGTCACACTTTCCTGTATCATTGTATGCGTCCAACTTTTTTTTTTATTGAAACCTGGACGTTTTATATAATGTATTGTCCCAGCTTTGAAAACTGATTATTACCTGCCCTGGGCTTCTTGTTGTTTGTTTCGTGACTTGGTTAGACTATTTCAGTGATGTCTTTCATCTCTGCAGAGAGCATCTGATGTTGGTAGTCACGGGGCATCTCCTTGAGCATACAACCCAGTCTCCCTGGAAAGACAGTGTTTCCAGCAAGGCTGTCTTGTCTGTCTTTTCCCCTGATCTCCCAGTTAAGCTGTCTGCCTCTGCTGTGATCACACCCAGCTGTTAGGTTCCACTAGTTGCTGGCTGATTATTCTATTGTTTTTAACAGTGCCCTGGGACATAAATTGCCTCACAATCAGATCCTATTAAATTCAGGCAGGGGTTGCTTCTGAGGACAAGCTTTGAGGTTTTGTTCGGACCCCAGGAGGACTCCAGTTAGCTGTGTCTTTCCCTAGTTCTCTTTTGTTAGACAGCAAGCCTAGGGTTTAGTTTGTTGACTTCATGGAACTGCCAATCGCCTCTTCATTGCTTACAACTGAAATCTCCGTTGTTTACAAGAGGGCCCTTAGTCATGAACTTCTCCACCATTCTGTCCCAAATGAAGTTGTGGAAAGAACTTTAAATCCCTCTTTTCTTATCTGTATCTCTGAGCCACAGTTTGAGAGCCACAGGCAAGGACAGTGGAGAACTTTTCTCAGAATGCCACTCCTGCTTCACAAACAGGGCATGGGTAGGGGTGGTAGCCTCTGGTCTTCTTGGCTTGCTTCTCCCAGCATGGAAAATCTTCACCACAAGCAAGCTGGAGCAAGGCTGATGGAGATCCCAGGATCCTCAGCCTGCTGTTTTTCGGTAGAGCCTTGGCCCTATGATTGACATTTGGGTGGAGGAGAGAGTCTCTAGCCTCTCAATCACACTTGCCTGAAATTTTCCTTTGCAGAATGGAGTTGAGGTGGGTGAGTAAGGCTGGCAGCCTGCCCCACTGGCAGTGATGCTGGAGTCCTTGACTGGGAGATGGGGCAAGAGGGAACCTCTCTTTTTGGATACACCCACTCATAATGTTACTTTCATCACCCAGAGCTAGAGGTAGGTGGGGAATCAGAGCTCAAAAACCAGACCCTCTGCTGTTCTTACTGATATTTAGTATATTTTCGTGAATAAATGTCTCTTTAAAATCCATTCAGAGTGGCAAAAATTGAAATTTCTTTCTTACTTTTCTGGAACCACAAGAGAAGATTTCCTGAGCAAACTGTGGTTACCTGGGGGGAAAGGTGGAGGTGGGGGGCAAGGGAGGGATAGGTTAGGAGTTTAGGGTTAATGGATACACATTACTATATATAAAATAGATAAACAACAAGGACCTACTGCATAGCACAGGGAACTATATTCAATTTCTTGTAATGAGCTGTAATGGAAAAGAATCTGAAAAAAAGGTATTCATGTATATGTATAACTGAATTGCTTTGCTGTGCACCTGAAACTAATATTGTAAACTGACTACACTTCTATAAAAATTAAGAATTAAAAAAAATTTTTTTAAAAAGAAGATTTTTCTAGGCTCCTTAACTGAATAGCCCTTACAATCACCTGGTTTTTAGTTTTAGTCTTAATTACTAACCCCAACATCATAAAGACCCACGAACGATGACCTCTCCGAACGGTGACTAAAGGGGCATCACCAGGTCCCGCAGTCACTATTACATATCTCATGCTCATGCACCAGAATAAAGAGTAGGTTTTCTGGCTTTGAGGCACTTTCTTTATTTCCGGCACCTGTGAATTTAACGTCTCATTCAAGACCAGCTAGTAACTGAAATATTACTCTTCTAGAATATCTGCTTTTTTTTTCTCTCTTAAGGGCAGTAAGTCTTCTGAAACAGTCTGAGGGCCAAGTCAGTGCCAGGTTCTGCACTTAGGACAGATGCCAGAACAAACAGGCCAGTCCACCTTGTCCTTCCAAAGATTACATTCCCCCAGGGAGGATGGACAGTTTAATTGCAAGTTGGGAGGGAAAGAACTGGAAGGGTATGACCAAAGATCCTCGTACTGGGGACACCAATATTACATGTTACAGGCGTACAGTATAGCGAGCCACAGTTTTTGAAGGTTATGCTCCATTTATAGTTATTATAAAATATTGGCTATATTCCTCATGTTGTACAAATACATCCTTATAGCTTATTTTATACCTAATAGTTTGTGTCTCTTAATCCCCTACCCCTATATTGCCTCTCCTCACTGGTAATTGCTAGTTTGTTCTCTGTATCTGGGAGAGACTCTCATTTGAAACATAGGTTTCTCTGTAAAAAAATGAAAAAAAGACCACACCTGCAGAGAAAGTGGTTTAATTGATGGACCCATGCACAGCGGGAACGTGGTGGCGTCGCAGGGAAAGGATTACACCTCTGTCACTCAGGGCATCACTTTCATACTTGAGATTTCTTGATTTTCAAATGCTTGACGGCACCCAAGGCCATGGGTAGGCGCACTGCACAGCAATGGAACATGGTCATGGGGTCAGTGGCAATGAATTCTGCCTGTTTTCCAGTCAGTCCCATGGAGGGCAAAGGTCTATCTCTCCATCGACTGCCGTCTCACCCCTGCTCAGAAGACTGCGTGTTGTCCTCTCTCTGCCCCTCGCTCACTTTCTTTTCCACCTTTTCTGGTCACGAATCCTTCCCAGATCCTCCTCCTTCCATTTTCCTCCTGCAAACCCTCTTCTTCCCTTTTGGACTCTCCTCTCTCCATCTTTCGCATTTTGCCCTTGTCTCTTACTCTCTTTCCATCTTTCCTCCCCTTTCCCCTCTCCCCCCTCTCTGGACCTCTGCTCCTCACTCTTCCTCCTGCACCTTCCTACCTCATCCTGTCTTCCCACCTGCCTCCTCTTTCCTTCTCACTCCTCTCCGTGGCACCTCACTCCACCTCTTTATCCAGCTCTGTCTCTTCCCGGCTCACCCCTGTCTTTTCCCATCCTCCCCGGACACTCTTACCCTTTGATTGCTAGCAATACTTCCAAACTTTATCCTCGTCATAGTTTGGAGACAGTGAGCACCAAGGCTTCCAAATAATACTCCCAGCTCTTGTGCAACAGTTATAAAGTTCGCCACGATAGATAAAGGGAAGAGAACATTGGGCAAAGTCTGAAAAGTAGGAGGAATGGGTGAGAAAATTAATTCTGGTAGGGTTCTTTTAAGTCTTATCAGGAGAAAGGGACATGAATGGAACATGGGGGTGGGGGGTGGGTGGGCAGCTGTGTGAGGAGATGCCTGAGGCTTCCATTTGGAGGCAGTCATGGACATTCCCTTCTCATCTGGGAAGACACGTGCTCCTCCCATGAGGACAAGCTGCACACTCACCTTTCCTGCTACAGTATTTCCATCTTCCTACATAATCTGCATTTAGAGAACACTAGTTGTATATGGAACTACAGTCAGTACAAATAAAAATGCATTTCACCTCTGTAGATGAACGGGAAAATATATTCATTTTCTGAAAGAAGAAAGACATTGTCCACTTCTTTGGCTCTTAGTGTTTCACGATCTCTGCAGTAACACTGGCAAGTTTCTGTTCAAGCCAGCCCATCATCACCAAGGGCCTGGTGATCATTACAGAGCCCTCTGTGTCGGTGGCGCGATATCATGTACACACGAACACCGTGCGGAGAGAAGCGAAGCAGTTCTCTGTTAATTGATTTTTAGAAAAGGATTTATATAGAACATGCATGGTGCCTCACATATCATCTAAGTTATAACAATGTTAATAATCTTCAGCTATTTAGGTTCCCAGGCTCCAGGTTCCCAGGCTCCTGCAGTAAGCACAGGATGTTACATGATCAAGGACAGACTGTTTTAAAGTTCGTCACAAAACTTCATTAAGTAGGCCATCTCTCATCCAGCCGGCTGTGCCTGTCTGAGGTTGTCCTCCTCTGAGGATCTTACCCGTCGTTGGCTATCCAGCCGTCCATACTGGATACATTAAGTAGGCCATCTCTTATCCAGCCGGCTACGTGACAGCTCTCACAGCTTGTTTATCAGTTCAGCCCATGGCTTATTCTCTAGAGCCTTCAGGCGGGGGCCTACACTCTGCCAAGCACCAGGGATACGCAGGTCTATGTGGGTGTGGTCTGTGCCCTCAGGACTAGGCAGGATTCCTTAGCTTCCAATGATAGGCTATTTACCCAGACACATTTCTCATGAAGATTGGAGCTTCAGGCAATAGAAGAGCTTGCCAGACCACAAAGAAGCCTGATTTTGGATCTTAATTTTTTGTAACCTGTTGATCTGTTGTATCTGGAACTGTAGGTTCTTCTTCACCAGATTCAACATCAAAAGTCTAAAAAGATTGCATGTCTGTGAGCACAGGTGATTTCTTGCTATTGTTGTTAATATTCTGCCTGACATCAAAGGGAAGCTTAACGATTATCTGAGCCACATTCGTGGTACATCAAGGATAGTTTTAGCATGTGCTGAGTTTGACATTGAATGGATTGGAGATAAATAATATAATACAGGGTTTATTTTATTTTTAAATCCATTAATATAAATCACATAAAGTAAACTTACATTCCAAGACATACTGGGGCACTGAGGAGCAGATCCTGTTTAAGCCAGGGGACAAAAGTCCAGGCCTGTCATGTTCGGTGTTCTGCCTCTTACTCTACTGATAAAACAGCATTGCTCCCACCCTGACCTTGCCCTGGTGACAATGGCAGGGCAAGTGTTCCCAGGGCCCACGTGCCATCCTGGCTCATCAAGGCGCTTTCTAAGCCAGGCCCTGGACTAACCAGAGGAAAACCCCATTCATCCCCATAGAAAGCCACATTCTTTTCCAAGGCCCTGCCAACTAAAAATTGTCATTTGCCATCTGGTTCTACAAGAATGAAGCCACTAGCCATTGCAGCCACTGACCTTCAACATACCCTGAAAGGAGTTCAGGGCTGAGATCAGAAATGAGACACTCTCTGCTCTGGGAAAACACTGGTAGAGCAGGCCTTCAGACAGTCATATTTTCAGAAGATTTTATGAGTCTAATTTCTTGCAGCTTCTCATATCTGGAAAAGCACTAAAATCATTAATGGAGACACCTGCTCCTTTGACTAGCAGCAACGTTTTGCCAAAATGTTTGCCAAACTGCACATATTCCCCCTTCACTAAAGTCACCTATACACTGAACTCCCCTCCACCTCTTCAGAACAGCTCCTCAGAGCTATCTGAAACACCGTTTCCCAGACTATAGTCCTCATTTTTCTCCAAGTAAAACTCAGCTCTTACATTGTCCTATTTTTTTTTAGTGGACAGCCGCCATCCTCGCAAAGGGTACTCTCACCTTTCACAGCCTGGAAGCTCTGCTGATCCCCCACTTCCGCAGCTCGAGCAGCCTGGATGGGGCATCCTGGTGCCTGAGATTTTTGCACTGAAGGCAGGGCGGGTCCACAGGCTTCTGTAGCCGCCCCCCAATCCCTGCGGCCTAAAGTGGTGGAGGTGAGATTCTTGGCAAATCCAGGGACCTACATGTTCGCTCAGGAACCAGAACCTGGAGGGCCACGGGGACCCATGATGGAGGGAAAGAAGCCAGGGACTGCTCCTCTCCAGCACCAGGTCGGGAGGCCCCTGGGCAAACACCTTGCTGCCTCCAGCTTTAAAGGGAGCACACCCAACACAACCACCCAAGACCCCCGCCCCACATGCCCCCCGTCTCAGGCTTCCAGAGTCACTTCCCAGCAGCCCCTCAAGCTTGGAGGGTTTTGTGGTTATGTGGCGCTGGCTGTGGTATCCGTGGCCTGGTGAGTTCTCTCAAGACCAGTATTTACTGGTCACAAACAGCACCTCGCCCCAACTCGTGCACATATTTCTGTATAAATACCATCTCCCCACCCAATCACGATTTCTGCCTCTTGCAAAAGCTCCCTTATTAGACACTGTTTCTTAGAATGAGGCTCTATCTTCCTTAGCATGTGGCACCAGCTCTGAAACCCTAACCCAGGGCTCAGATTCCAGCCCCACCACCTACAGGCCGCTCACCTTTGATGAGGAAACCACTCTACCCGGGCTGCCTAGAGAAATGCGTGCCCCTGCCTCCTCCCGTGACCGAGAGGGCGAAATTAGCTCATGCCTCTGAAATAACTCTGGAGACTCCGCAGTGACCTCTCCAACGTGTCAGTTTGTTGTATCTGACTGCTGCTTTGCTTTCATTATCTCCCAGCGCTGGTTACTTGGGCTAACTGCCAAAGAACAGCTGAGGTCCCCAGGCAGCTGTTGAACTGGAAGAAAGGCAGGAGCAGAGGAGAGGGATGGAGGAGAAGTGAGAATAAAACTGAGGCAGTCTGAATACATTCTGTAGCAGGACCCGCTCTGCATCGCTAACTTTTTTTTTTCACACTAAAACTTTATAATTTTTTCATTGCGGTAAGAACACTTGACACAAGATCTTCCCACTGAATGTATTTTTGGTATAAGTTGTAGAGATCTACTGTACAGAAATAATGACTGTAGTTAGTGATACTGGGTTTTTGTTTGTTTGTGCTTTTGTTTTTGTTTTACGTTTTTAAAATAATTGTCCCAATATTATTATTAAAAATGCTGGTTGGAGCTTTGTTGCTTTGTGTTGCATCGTTGGTGTTTTTGTTTTACATTTTGAAGGCCATGTTTGTTCTAAATAGGTACGTTCTGGATGTGTACTAGAAGACTACAACATAATAAATGCGTTAGAATCTTCCACCTTCTCATCGATACTATACTGACACACAGTCTGCCATGCTAGTTGTAGGATGTGCCCTGAGACTAACCGTCCCTGTTACTTCAAACAGGAAACCCTGCTTACATCAAGAACTCTTAATTTTAACAACATAACCAACCCTTTGTGTAGACTGCCTACATCTGGGATGTTGGAATGGATATTTAGGAATGAGGAGTCTCTTATGAGGATTGTTAGTCAGTAAGACCTTTGGCTTTGGAGCCAAACTCACCTGGGTTTAAATTTCATATAGTTGCTTGAAAATTAAATAAAGCATAAAGCCCTGAATGGTGTCTGGCCCTTGGGACATACTCAAGAAATGGCAGACATGTTTGTCACCACTAGTATTATTATCATTATTTTTACACTTTGATCCACGTCCAGTGCAGGTTCTTTTGCACCAGTTCTAGCCCATCGTCCCTCCCTCACCTCCATTCACAGGCTCCAGGTGTAGAAACACAGATGCGCCAGCCCAGATCAGAAAGACTGCCAAACATGGTGCCATGGCCACTTGCTTTCCTGTGACTGACACACATCAGTCTGCTTCTTATATAACCTGTATCCCTCTCACCTCTTCACCCCGATAAGATCACCCTCAACAGGATGGTGCCTGTGCATTCCTGAGCCTGAGAGCATGCAGTTTAAGTTTATCTCTTGGATGGAATGTACAGGACATCGGCTTGCATTTAATGTCTCTGAGCCTCAGTAGTTTGAAATGCCCTTACACTGAGGCCAAAATGTTTGCACAATCCTTCTCAGTTCCAGCGTCCCATGGCCAGGCAAAGGGATGAGGGAAAGATGAAAAAGGACCATTTTCTCTCACAAGGAATTAACAGCATCCAACTCACCTCGTCCCTGACTGCAGAGTCAGCGTCAGGCTCAAGTCCCAACCAGTTTGCCTGTTGGAGCCTCAGAGCAGCCCAGTAAGGCAGCTGTGCAGGTCTCCATTTGAAGAAGCAGGAAACTGAGGCTCAGGGGGCTCCTCAAAGGCCTGGGGTGAGTTGGGGCAGAGCCGGCTGTTGAAGTTGCTCAGACTAAGCGACATTTTTCAGAGTTGAAGGTCCCCTGCCATGTCTCACACTCGACCACAATTATCTCCTCAAGTCAGCTCCCCACCCTGCCTCAAAGCTCCAGAAACACTGGAAACAGAGTCTACTTTCCAGACCAGAGTAGAAAGGCCTGGAGCTCCCCTTTGCTGGTTATGAAATGCTTCCCTTGCCCCGAGCCTCAGTTTCTTCACTTGCAAAACGCACATCAAATGCCTTACAGGGCAATGTGAGTTCTGTCTATGAGGAGCTTTAAGCTGGTAGGGGGGGCCTCTGTATACAGTAGGTGCTCTGTGAATGCCAGCTTATCATCAGTGTGAACCCATGGGTCCTTCTGTCCTGCACGCCTCCTCCTAGCCCTCCCATTTAACCACATGCTGTGTACTGAAAAGTAGATTATCTTATGTCTCACCTTGGAAAGTTCTCACCTCTTCAAAAGTCCCTCCAGGCTTAACGGGCGGCACACCTCTCCCAGGTTACCTCAATTGCCAGCCAATCTCCCTCGCTACCTCCCATTCAGTCCATGCTTCACTCATCACATCCAGAACAATGTTTTAAAGCACAAATAAAATCAAGTCATTCCTCTGACCAAACTCCCCGAATGGTCTCCCATCACCCTTAAGGTAACTCCCAAATTCTTTACTGTGGTCTGACATTTCTTGGACTCTAGCCCAATTTTAGCCCCTTCCTCACCCCTACCTCAATGGCATTGCAGCCAACAGCCCCTTCCCTGTCCTTCAGACACGCTGAGCTCTTACATTCCAGTCACTGGGTCTTCCCCGTCCCTGAAGAAATTCCCAGCGGGACACCTGACACCCACAGCCCCCATCATTTGGGCATTCAGTGCTCAGACCAGACGTCTGCGGCTGGGTGAACAGTTTCCTGATTGCACTTCATGAACGCCTTCTCTCCTCACCATGATTGTACCTTCCTGACTTCTCTTTGTACCACCTTTTATCCCCACCAGATTGCAAACTGGGGACAGAGACAGGGTATTTCAGCCAAGCAGGGCCAGCTGGTAGACCTAAAAAGAACATAACACATGGAGATATGGAGATGATTGTCTTGCTGTCAGGGGGGGTCCAGAAGATCTTTCTAGAGGTGCCAAGGAGCCACAGAGAAGGTGTGGGACACTTCAGTGGGGCTGACGAGCCTTGTTCTTAGAGATGTGATTCTTTTTAAAAATTTTTTTCTGTGCATAGGTAATTAGATTTTTTAATTTATTTAATAGAGGTACATGGGAATTGAACCCAGGAACTCATGCATGCTAAGCAGGCACTCTACCACTGAGCTATACCTTCCTCCCTTAGGGACATAGATTCTTGAGATGAGACAATAGATGTGTGATGTGTTTGTGTTATTTGTACAATAAGAGTGACAAGGCCACATGTACAAAGCACACATTCTAATCTCACTTCTGAAAAACAGAGGTGGTGCAATTGCCCAGGCTTGGCCCTGAGATGAGGGCTTGTCTGAGTTCTGGATCCTGCAGCAAGAAGTCAGCAAAGAACTAATTCTTTGGACACAAGATAATGTGAAAAGAGTTATAGAAAAAAAGCGTTGGAAAGTTGAATATTGAATCACCTTCAATCAGTCCAGAGAAACAGAACCAAAAGGATAGATACAGAGGTAGAGAGAGAGAGAGAGAGAGAGAGAGAGAGAGAGAGAGAGAGACAGATAGACAGAAAGAAAGAAGGAAAGAAGTTTTATTATAGGAATTGGGGGCCAAGAAGTTCCACACTCTGCCACCTGCAAGTTGGAGAACCAGGAAAGCTGATGGCATAATTCAGTCTGAATCAGAGAGCCTGAGACGGGGGACTTTTCAGGTCACTTGGTACATGGGCTGGAATAACACACCCTGATAAGGACTATGCTGCCTCCAAAATCCACAAGGCCCACTAGGCATCGGGATCCTTTCTTGGTTGTTGGAGAAGACAAATGCAACAACTTATCCTTGACCTTAGAAGGGATCTCTCCACATGCCCCTCACCACTGGAACCCCTAGAAATTTCACTGAGGTAAAAGGCCCTGAATTTTGGTCAGATTTATTTCCCACCCTCTGACACACTAATGTCTTACCAGTAAGTCTAGAGCAGTTGCTGCTACTTGCTCACTTGGTCCAATCAGCCGAATGTCATCAATGTGATGGACCCACATGATGTCTCACAGAAGGGAAAGGCTATCAAGATCCCTGCGAACTGAAGTATGATGCAGGGCTGGAGAGCTGATATCCCTGAGAGAGGACGGTGAAGGTGTATCGCTGCTCTTGCCAACTGAAAGCCAACTGCTTCTGGTGGGCTCGATGGACATGGATTGAGAAGTCATTTGCCAGATCAGATGCACCAGCCCTGCACACCAGCTACCAGGGGATATGTTAATTTGTTTAAGTAGTAAACCACATCTGGCACAGCAGCTGCATTTGATTAAGCTTATAATCCACTGTCATTCACCAAGGTCCATCTGGGATCTGCGCAGGCCAAACAGGCAAGTTGAAAGTGGGTGTGGTGGGAATCACCTCCCCTGCCTTTTTCAAGGCCATGATGGTGCCTTGAAGAATGTGGTATTGGCTTTGATTTATGATTTTCCTCAGTAGAGGCAGATATAGTGGCTCCCACCATAATAGCCCTCATGCCACAGGTCAGGGAACCAACATGTGGATTCTGCCAGCTGTTAAAGAACATCTCTTACAATTATGCATTCTGGAACTGGGGAAATATCTACAGAATGAGTTCAGGAACCCACTGGACCCACTGTGAGAAAGACCTGAGCTTAAACCCCATTAATCACCTGACCTCCTTAGACCCTACTGTAATCTGAGAACCATGAAGACATTTGGGGTCTCCTGGAATCAGTGTGAGTTCAGAGCCAGTGTCCATTATTTCCTGAAAAGTCTGATTATTCCCTTTTCTCCAATGTACAGTTACCCCGCTAAAAGGTCACAGGTCTCTTTGGGGGAAGACTGGGAGAAGATTAACAGTATAAATTTTGAATTGTGTCCTGGGGTCCTTCCTCAAAGGGACCCAGCTTTCCCTTCTTTGAAGGGATTCTGAATCTGTAAACTGGCTCAAGTCTGGAAATTAACTAAGGGGCCGTGACTTTCAGGCTAGACTTTTATTCTCTTGATGGAGAGCTTTCCTGCTTATTCAGATTAAAAAAGGATTTAGTAGGCTTCTCATCTATTTAACTTCTAGGAACACCATGATCAACTTGCCCAGGCCATAGGTCTGCAAGTCAGACTGTTCTGATTGCTGCATTGACTCTGCTGTCCCTTATGGTAACCACCCCACCTTGCCTTTAGTGGTTGAACGCTGCCACTTGGCCTCTGCCACCCTGGGATCCAACTACTCTCACTGCATTAGGTTTTCTAATTGAGTGGCTGTGGTTCCCACTGTAAGGGGACCTACACAGGAGAGCAATCACGGAGCCCTTCAAGGATGCTGGACTCCCGTCACAAATTTGTTTCTCTCAGTCATGGTGAAAGGTATGTCTTCTGGACCCTCTCCATGTGGATGAATAGGTCTTGATAAAAGAAATTTTCACATATAGAGGTATGGGGAATTCATTCTGGCTTATACATGAGTAAGCTTGAATTTACCCTAACTGTGCTGACTCGCACAGCCTGTTTGTGACCTATCAAACAGACATTGTACATCTACTTTAATTATTAAAGAAAAGTGCACACTGACCAGAAGTAAAGAAAGTCAATGTTAAAAATAAAGGTTAAATGCCTCCCTTCCTGGGATGCGAATGCTGGTCCTCCTTCAATGATAAGATTCCCTTCCCAGGTGCCAAGACCATATTGACTCACTGTGTACATCTTGACCTGTTTTTTGCGGGGGGGTTGTTTGTTTTGGTTTTTTTTTTGGAACCTTGAAGGACTGTACCCCTGGCATGTTTGATAGTCTTTGCTCTTGTCAGATATAAAACTGCTGAAAATGCTGCTTCTTCACAGCAGTTTCTCAGAGTTATCTGAGAGGCTGTCTTCCAGGCTATAGTCCTCAGCTTGGTTCAAATAAAAGTCTTTTCTATTCCTATTATAGATTATTTATTGTTTCTTTTCACTGACAGTCTTAAATGACAAATCCACTCCAACTTTCCAATCTCCCTAAACCTTGGCATCCTTTCCTCTCCATTAAACCAAGGGAGGCAAGGCACCTCTAGTTTGCTTACAATGGGCCACCTTTTGGTCCATGTTTCAGCCAGCCAAACAATCAAACCATTAGAGCCCTTTCTAGCTCCCTGAGCTGCAGCATTAAGTGCAGAATCTCTGCGTAGAGAGCCCACATCGATAAATTCAGCCCGATCTAACTTTAGGTTCCTTCCCCCACCATCCCACACACCTAGTATCCATTCCCACCATGTTTCCCAGATTTCTCAAGTAGTGCCTTTGGAGTACAGTGCACCTCCTCAGGGGCCATACTTTGTACCTTGCCTTTCTGGGTACACACAACAACCCTTTCTGGGTCTTCTGGGACTTGTGTCTAGTAAGGATAGGTCTAGAATAAAAGAGAGGTGGTAGGGGTGGGTCCTGAGGAGAATCAGCATTGTCCTGCATGACAGCTGCCTCAGGGGGGCCATTACTGTTTCCTAGGCGATGCAGCGTTAATCCCTTCAGACTAAGTGGAAAGGCCTGTACCATTGTGGGTAAAGATGTGGGGAGGCCACCACCACTGGGGGTTGGAGGGCCACTTCTGCTGGACTGAGGAGGATGCTTCCACAAGGGGTGGGAAAACCTCATCCACTGGCAAAGAAGATACATCAGAATCTAGGGGCTCGGGGTTAGGGTAGAGCTCAGTGGTACAGCGTGTGCTTAGCATGCACAAAGTCCTGGGTTCAATCCCCAGTACTTCCACTAGAAAAAAAAATAGAATTTAGGGGCTCAATGTCTCCAACGTCATCAGAGTCTTCCCCCAGGTCCCCATCCCAACTTGCAGGATCCCAGCTTTCTCTGCCAATACCGTCATTTAACAGTAGAGAGGCTGAGGGTTCAATCTGCACTATAATCAAGTTGCCAAATCAGCCAATTGCAGGAGGAGGTTCTATGTCTGATTTTCAGCAATTTCAGCCCTGCAGCTGTAGGAGATAAGGGTCAAGAAACAGACTTACAGAAACAGAATACAAACTGGTGGTTGCCAAGGGGGTGGTTGCCAAGGGGGTGGAAGGGTCAGACTGGGATTTCAAAATTTGTAGATACTGACAGGCATATGCAGAATAGATAAATGAGATTATACTGTACAGCACAGGGAAATATATACAAGATCTTGTGGTAGCTCACGGCGAAAAAAAATGTGACAATGAATATATGTATGTTCATGCATAACTGAAAAATTGTTCTCTACACTGGAATTTGATACAACATTATAAAATGACTATAACTCAATAAAAAGTGTTACAAAAATTAAAAAATAAAAGCTAAAAAAAAAAAAGAAACTCGTAAGTCATTTAGGCAGCAGTTGAGCTGGGAGTTTGAATTCTTGAGCTCATCTTTTTCTTTCACCATTTTCTCCAGTGACATGGAGAGCAACCAGCCAAGGTCACTGTATTCCTTAGTCTCCCCAAAATGTTCAAAAGCATCATTTACAGCATCACATAGCACCCTGCTTCTTATATGATTGATTAGGCAAGCATATCTAACGCAGATATTTTACCTGACTCTGAAACAGTTCACCCAATGGACCGTCAGGGCTCTTTATGACTGGAAATCAAGTTATTAATGTCTTTAAATCTAATCAGGTCGGAACACCAATTCCCAAAACCTCAGAACCAAATCAGAAAACTCATCCTTAACATGCTGTTCATTGAGAGCCAACCTCGGTATCAAAATCTGTATTCGTCAGGGTTCTCCAGAAACAGAACCAACAGGATATGTAGACGGATAGATAAGAAAGATTTATGGGAGGACTTAGAGACTGAGAAGTCCCACCATCTGCTACCTGCAAACTTGAGAACCAAGAAAGCCAGTGGTGTAAGTCCTGTTCTGAGCTTGAAATCTGGAGCACTGATGACCAAGGGCAGGAGAAGAAGGATGTCTCAGCTCAAGCAAATAAAGCGAATTCACCCTTCTTCTGCCTTTTTGTTCTATTCAGGCCCTCAAGGGATCGAACGATGCCCACTCACATTGGTGAGTCATAGGACTCATACACTAATATCTTTTGGAGACATCCTCACAGAGACACCCCAAAATAATATTTTACCAGTTATCCTGACACCCCTTTTCCTAGCCAAGTTGACACATAAAATTAAAAATCACACAGGCTTAGAAGGCAGCCTTCAAGTCTTCATTTTAAGGAGTCTTCTTGGGTAGATAGTTAAAACCTTGAAATGCCAATTCCCTCAACAGACCTACAATATGCATCAGGAATCCCATTCAGTGAAGGCATGGTGGCTGGTTATCTTCTCCCGGAAAACATTACTGCATAGCTTTCTAAGACATAGGATGTGTTCACTAGAGAACCAGCAGAAGGGAGGAGACTTACAAATGGACACAAGGATTTGCACCCATGGTGAGCTGGTGTTCACAGAGCACCTACTGTATACAGAGGCCCCCTACCAGTTTAAAGCTCCTCATAGGCAGAACTCACATTGCCCTGTAAGGCATTTGATGTGCGTTTTGCAAGTCAGAAAACTAAGCCGCAGGGCAAGGGGAGCATTTCATAACCAGCAAAGGGGAGCTCCAGGCCTTTCTACTCTGGTCTGGAAAGTAGACTCTGTTTCCAGTGTTTCTGGAGCTTTGAGGCAGGGTGGGGAGCTGACTTGAGGAGAAAATTGTGGTCAAGTGTGAAACATGGCAGGGGGCCTTCAACTCTGAAAATGTCGCTTAGCCTGAGCAACTTCAACAGCCGGCTCTGCCCCAACTCACCCCAGGCCTTTGAGGAGCCCCCTGAGCCTCAGTTTCCTGCTTCTTCAAATGGAGACCTGCACAGCTGCCTTACTGGGCTGCTCTGAGGCTCCAACAGGCAAACTGCTTGGGACTTGAGCCTGACGCTGACTCTGCAGTCAGGGACGAGGTGAGTTGGATGCTGTTAATTCCTTGTGAGAGAAAATGGTCCTTTTTCATCTTTCCCTCATCCCTTTGCCTGGCCATGGGACGCTGGAACTGAGAAGGATTGTGCAAACATTTTGGCCTCAGTGCAAGTGCACGTCAAACTACTGAGGCTGAGACATTAAAGTGCAAGCCGATGTCCTGTACATTCCATCTGAGAGATAAACTTAAACTGCATGCTCTCAGGCTCAGGAATGCACAGGTGCTGTCCTGGCCAGGGTGATCTTATCGGGGTGAAGGGGTGAGAAGGATACGATTTATATAAGAAGCAGACTGATGTGTGTCAGTCACAGGAAAGCAAGTGGCCATGGCACCGTGTTTGGCACTCTTTCTGATCTGGGCTGGCGCATCTGTATTTCTACTCCTGGAGCCTGTGAATGGAGGTGAGAGAGGGATGAGGGGCTAGAACTGGTGCAAAAGAACCTGCACTGGACGTAGATCGATGTGTAAAAATAATGATAATAATACTAGTGGTGACAAACATGTCTGCCATTTCTTGAGTATGTCCCAAGGGCCAGACACCATGAAGGGCTTTACATTTTATTTAATTTTCAGACAAGTCTACGAAATGTAAACCCTGTCAGTCTGACCCAAAAGCCTATTGTGTTATTATTGACTGTCAACCCTCCTGTCTCATTCCTAAATATCCTTTCCAACATTCCAGATGGGGACAGCCTACATGCAGGGTTGGTTATGTTGTTCAGATTAAAGTTTTTGTTGTAAGTAGGGTTTCATGTTTGAAATAACAGGGACAGTTAGTCTCAGGGCACGACCAATGAATAATGTGCTGAGTCTTAGCTTTGCTGTTTAATTCATGTGTGTCTGTGGGACATCAATGAGAAAGGGTCAGATTCTTAAGCATCTGTTATGTTTAGTTCTCTAGTCAGGGTAAACAGTGACTGTAAAATATAAAAGAGGATTAAAGTTAGAGATGCAGAGCCGGTCCTACTTCTGTGTTCTGGCTGTGTCCGTGCTTTGTTCTCATTCCTCCTCCAACCATCTCCTCTGCCCCTGGTTTTCTTCCAGATGAGCTGCTGCCTGCGAACTTCAGTGTTTCTTATAAATCTTGTCCAGGTAACTGACGTTGGAAAATAATGAAAATAGAACAACAATCAAATCCAACGAACTAGCGTGCGTGGTGCGGTAGCTGATCGGGCTTCTCCAAAGTTACTCTACACGCATGCGCTAATTTCGCTCTCTCAGTAGTGGGAGATGTAGTAGGGGTGCACGTTCCCCAGACTGAATGTGAAGAGCCAGGGGCCCCCATAGGGTGTTTCCTCGTCAAGACTGAGCATCCTGTTGATGATGGCGCTGGCATCTACCCAGGGCCTGGGCTTCAGGGCTGGTGCCATAGGCTAAGGTAGGAACGGCCCAAAGTTAAAGAACCCTTCCTAGTCCCGAGGGCACAGACCGCACCCACATAGACCTGGGTATCCCTGGTGCTTAGCAGAGGGCTCTGTAATGATCATCACTGGGCCCTTGGTGATGATGATGAACAGAAACTTGCCAGAGTTACTGCAGAGATCGTGAAACACTAAGAGCCGAAGAAGTGAACAATGTCTTTCTTCTTTCAGAAACTGAATGTGTTTTCCCATTCGTGTATGAAAACAGAAAGTATTTTGATTGCACTCGCCGTGGTTCCATAATGTACTGGTGTTCTCTAGACACAGAATATAAAGAAAACTGGAAGTATTGTCGCAACAAAGGTGAGTGTGCTGCTTGTCCTCATGGGAGGAGCACGTGGCTTCCCAGATGAAAGGGGAATGTCCATGACTGCCTCCAAACGGAAGCCTCAGGCATCTCCTCACACAGCTGCCCCCCCCCTCCGTGTTCCATTCATGTCCCTTTCTCCTGATAAGACTTAAAAGAACCCTACCAGAATTTTCTCACCCATTCCTTCTATTTTTCAGACTTTGCCCGATGTTACTTTCCCTTTATCTATCATAACAAAGTTTATGACAATTGCACAACACTTGGGAGTTTTAATGGGAAGCCTTGGTGCTCACTGTCTCCAAACTATGACGAGGATAAAGTTTGGAAGTATTGCTAGCAATCAAAGGGTAAGAGTGTCTGGGGAGGATGGGAAAAGACAGGGGTGAGCCGGGAAGAGACAGAGCTGGATAAAGAGGTGGAGTGAGGTGCCACGGAGAGGAGTGAGAAGGAAAGAGGAGGCAGGTGGGAAGACAGGATGAGGTAGGAAGGTGCAGGAGGAAGAGTGAGGAGCAGAGGTCCAGAGAGGGGGGAGAGGGGAAAGGGGAGGAAAGATGGAAAGAGAGTAAGAGACAAGGGCAAAATGCGAAAGATGGAGAGAGGAGAGTCCAAAAGGGAAGAAGAGAATTTGCAGAGAAAAAATGGAAGGAGGAGGATCTGGGAAGGATTCATGGCAAGAGAAGGTGAGAGAGAAAGTGAGTGAGGGGCAGAGAGAGGACAACATGCAGTCTTCTGAGCAGGGGTGAGAGGGCAGTCGATGGAGAGATAGACAATTTCCCTCCATGGGACTGACTGGAAAACAGGTAGAACTCATTACCACTGACCCCATGACCATGTTCCATTGCTGTGCAGTGCGCCTATCCATGGCCTTGGATGCAGTCAAGCATTTGAAAATCAAGAAATCTCAAGTATGAAAGTGATGCCCTGAGTGACAGAGGTGTAATCCTTTCCCTGCGACGCCACCACGTTCCCGCTGTGCATGGGTCCAATCAATAAACTACTTTATCTGCAGGTGTGATCTTTTTTTTTTCCCTACAAAGAAACCAGTGTATCAAATGGGAGAGTCTCAGCGTGTCCAGATTGATCATGCAGGACCTTCTTGTCTTGCCCTTCCCTTACTCTGGGTCCCGATGGAACATCAGTACACATCACAATTTTCCTTCCTGTTGGCTTGATTGAGAGGTAAAGGTCTGGTGAGGAGACTTGAGTTGAGAGTGGGAGGAGGGTCTCAGAGGGTATGAAGGGCTAGTCCCTGCCATAAAAGATTTGTGTTTTCCTGACTTAGCTGAAATGTTATTTCTTCCTGGAGCTATTCTCTGACTCCTCAATATAAGGAGCCTGGATCATGTCCTTCCAGTTCATCCATTCTCTACTAGAAATTAAACTGTCCATCTTCTGGGGGGCTGGGGTGGGAGGGGCTGTAATTTGGGAAGGACAAGATGGACTGTGTTTGCCCCAGCATCTGTCCTAAGTGCAGAACCTGACAGATACTTGGCATTTTCCAAAAGGACTACCCTTCTTTTTAAAACAAACAGGTAGGGGAGAGGGCATAGCTCAGACATACAGCACATGCTTAACATGCACAAGGTCCTGGGTTCAATCCCCAGTTAACTCCATTAAAATAAATAAATAATGAACCTAATTACCTTACCTCCCCAAATTGATTAAAAATAATAAGAGAAACAGCAATTTTAGAGAAATATTATTTCAGTCACTAACTGGGCTTGAACGAAAGTTAAATTCACAAGTGTTAGAAATAATGAAGGGCCTCAAAGCCTGGTCACTAAATTTTATCCTGGTCAAAAACACTCCATGCCTCTCTAATAAATCCATGGGACCTGGGGATGAACTTTCAGTCACCATCCAGGGAAGAGGTAGGCCGACTTATAATCACCATGCAGGAAGGAGGTACAATATTTGTCCTTTGTGATTTAGGGCCAGTCACTCAGTGCCTCACTTGAAACCAGGACATAGTAAGGGCTATGCAGTTAACAGTCAGAAAATCTTCTCTTGTGGTCCCGGAGAATCAGCAAAGAAGTTTTTATTTTTGGCTCTCTGATTAGATTATAAAGAATGATTATCCTGGGAGAAAGTCTTCCCAAAGTCTTAACACACATGTTCATGGCACTGAATTTACACAACAAAAAAGTTAGTGTGAATTACACACACATATGCACATTGCACACACACATGCACCTATGCATTCCTAGCTGAAGAATGCTGAGAAGTCTAAACCGTTGTCAGAAAAAGATTCAAAACCAATCTCTAGAGATGACCCTACCAAAAACAAGCAAAAAAAACCCCAGCACATCTCAGACAATACATGCAAAATAACTGACGTGTTAGCTGTTGCCTGCTATGTAAAAGAAAAAATAGAAAATAACTTATAGGAAGAAAAGGACCTTATCATTATTCTCCATTTTTTAAATTTAACTGCTGTTTTGAGGTACAATTGACATATAATAAACTGCCCGTATTTACAGTGTGCAATTTGTAAAGGTATGAGATGCCTACACCTGTGAAGCCATCTCCACAATGAAGATAAGGAACATATCCATCACCCAAAAAGTTTCCTCATGCTATTTTATAATTCGTGCATCACACTCATCCTTCATAATCCCTAGGCAACTATGGATCTGCCTTCTTTCACTCTAGTTTAGTTGGAAGTTTTTAGAATTTTATATAAATAGAAACCTGCAGCATGTATGCATTTTCATCTGGCCTCTTTTACTCAGTATAATTAGCTTAAACGTTCACCTTTGTTGTAGCCTATATCACTAGTTCATTCCTGCAAAGACAGTCTCCTGAATGGCTGTGTGAGGAGCTCCACCATGGAGTTTCCTACTCCCCCAGGAAACAGTCATAACTGGTTTTTAAAAATGGGCTCTCTCTCCTCCAGCGCCCAGTCATGGGCTATAGCATCTCCCCTGGAGAGGCAGTGTACCAACAGGTCTCACCTCCCACCCTCAGCCCAAGTCGTAGTGTTGAATAGGCTAAATTCCAGGTAAGCATGGCTGAGCAGTCAGGGGGTTCTCTCAAAGGGCGTGGTGGGGAAACTGGTATGAAGGTTCTTCAAAAAGTTAAAAATAAAACTATAATATGATCTAGCACTCCCACTTCCGGGTATAGACTGAAAGGAAATGAAATCAGTATCTCAAAGAGATATCTGCATTCCCATGTTTATTTCAGCATTCTTCACAACAGCCAACATATGGAAACAACCTAAACATCCCTCAGTGAATGAATGGATAAAGGAGATGTGGTCTCTACACACAGTGGAACATTATTCATCCTTAAAAAAGAAGAAATTCCTGCCACTTGTGACAACATAGATGAACCTGGAGGACATCACGCTAAATGAAATAGGTCAGGTGCAGAAAGACAAATACTGCACAAACTCACTTGCATGTGAAATCTAAAATAGTCAAACTCACAGAAACTGAGAGTATTATGGTGGCTACCGGGACTGGAGGAGGGAGAAAACGGGGAGATGTTGGCCAAAGAAAACAGTTTCAATTATGCAAGATGAAGAAGTGCTAGAGTCACAACAAAGTGACTAAGCAATATTTTATTTTTTACTTGAAATTTGCTAAGAGGGTTGATCTTAAGTTTTCACACACACATACAAGGTGACTATCTGAGATGATGTACAGGTTAATCAGTTTGATAATGATAATTATTTCACAATGTATGTCTATCTCAAATCATTAAATTGCATACCCTAAACATATGCAATTTTTACTTGTCAAATATTCCTCAATAAAAAATATATAATAAACCAGCTCAGGAAGACTGTGGGGTATAAGATCAATATACAAAGTCAATTAAATCTCTAAATATTAGCAAAGAGCAAGCTGAAAATGCAATTAAGAAAACCATTTCATTTACAATGGTAAACAAAGAGTAAAATACTTAAGAACAGATTTAACAAAAGAAATGAAAAAAATAAGTATATATTGTGAAAACCACAAAACATTGTGGAAAGAAAGTAAAGAAGACCTAAACAACAGAAAGACATCCCATGTTTGTGGATCAGGAGACTTAATATTGACGACATGGCAATACTCCCCAGACTGATCTACAAATTTAATGCAATCCCTATCAAAATTCTAGCTGGCTTCTTTGCAGAAATTGATGAGCTAATCTTAAAATTCAAGGAAACTTTAGGACCCAGAATAGTCTAAAATTGTTTCTGAAGAAAAACAAAATGGAGGACTCACATTTCTCAGTTTCAAAACTTCTAGGAAGCCACCCAATCAAGAGAGTGTGGTGGTGCTGGTATAAGGATAAACATGTGGAACAATAGACTCTAACTGAAAATCCAGAATTAAACCTTCACATTTGCAACTGATCTTCAACAACATATTGAGACAGTTCAATGAGGAAAGAAGAATCTTTGCAACAAATGGTGCTGAGACAAGTAGATCTGCGTGTAAAGTAAGTTGGCTACCTCCTTCATATCATCTGCAAGAGTTAACTTAAAATGGGTCATAGACTTAAATTTAAGAGCTGAAACTATAACATTCTTAGAAGAAAATATAGGAGTAAATTTTCAAGAACTTGGGTTAATAAATAAATTCTTACATACAACACTAAAAAGACAAATGACAAAAGAAAAAGGTTATAAATTGGACATTATCAAAATACATGCTTATGCTTCAAAATACAATCAGAAAATGAAAAGAAAACTGCCAGAATGGGAGAAAAGTATCTGCAAATCAGGTGTCAGATAAGGAACTTGTATCTAGAACATATAAAGAACTCTTACACTTCAATAATAAATAACAAATTTTCAACATCATTAGACAAGGAAAACCCCAATGATACACCTCTTCATTCCAACAAGATGGCCCACAAAAGATACAATGTTCATAGCAGCATTATTTACAATTGCCAAGATATGGAAGCAACATAAGTGTCCATCAGATGAATGGATAAAGAAGATGTGGGATATCCATCTATCTGTCAGTCTGTCTATCTATCTATCTGTCTATCTATCACAGAATACTACTCAGCCATAAAAAAATAATGAAATTTTGTCATTTGCAACAATATGGATGGACGTGGAGGGTATTATGCTATGTGAAATAAGTCAGAGAAAAACAAATACTGTATGATATCACTT
This sequence comes from Camelus ferus, assembly GCF_009834535.1. NCBI lineage: Eukaryota > Metazoa > Chordata > Mammalia > Artiodactyla > Camelidae > Camelus > Camelus ferus. The sequence continues at coordinate 16,807,638 of NC_045704.1, read as the reverse complement.
ATTTGTGGAATCTAAAAAATAAAGCAAAATAGGGAACATAACAAAAAAGAAACTGACTCACAAATATAGAGAACAAACTAGTGGTTACCAGTGGGGAGAGGAAAGGTGGGAGGGGCAAAATGGGGTAGGGAATTAAGAGGTACAAACTACTATGTATAAAATAAATAAGCTACAAGGATATATTATACAAAACAGGGAATGTAGCCCATAGTTTATAATAACTATGAATGAAATATAACTTTTAAAAATTGTGAATCACTATGCTGTACACCTGAAACTTACATAATATTGTATATCAGCTATACCTCAATAAAAACAAGTTAAAAATAGGGGGAGGCTACAACTCAGTGGTAAAGCACATGCTTAGTATGCAGGAGGTCCTGGGTTCAATCCCCAGCACCTCCACTAAAATAAATAAATAAATAAATCTAATTACCTCCCCCTCCAAAAAAAAAAAAAAAAAAAAGTTAAAATAAAAAACTTTGACAAAAAGTTTTGAAATATGCAAAGAAACAAAAAGTTACTTTACACAGGAACAAAGCAATCAGTAGAAACTTTCAGAAGTTCAGATGATAGACTTACTAGACAAAGACTCCATATATTATGAATATGTTCAAAGAACTGAAAAAGGCCATCCCATTTTTTTTTTAAAGTTTGATGATATTGATCCATTGAGTAGAGAATACCAATAGAAAGTTAGAAATTATTCTTTTCAAAAAGACCAAATGGAAATTCTGGAGTTTGAAAGGATAATAACAAAAGTAAAAAGCTCACTAGAGAGGTTCAACAGCAGATTTGGGCTAGCAAAAAATCAGCAAACTTGGTGATAGATCAATAAAGATTATCGATCCTGAAGAAAAGAAAAAAAAAGAATGAAGAAAATTCAACAGAGTCTCAGGGACCTGTGGGACACTATGATGTTTAGCAACATACGCACAATGGGAATACCAGAAGGAGAAGAGAGAAAGGGGCAGAGATAATAATAAGATCAACTTGGGGAGTATTGCCATCTTAATATTAAGTCTCCTCATCCATGAACATGGGATGTCTCTCCGTTGATTTAGGTCTTCTGAATTCCTTTCTGCAATGCTCTGTATGGATCAATCAGGTGGATTTTTGAGTGTCTTGCAAATTACACTTCAATAAAGCTCTTTTTAAAAACAAGAAAAAAAAGGAAGTTTCTTGGGTGCTTACATTGGGTCGCATGGCCTGGACCATTATTCAGTCAGCAGAAGAAATGGACAATGAATTCTTCTCTTCTAGGGACTGAATGTTCTTGATACTGACCAGAAAGTCCTAGACATTGCTCAGAGATTAATCTATACACATATTAGCCCCCTGCATCTATCTCATGAATTTTCATGATTGGATTTTCCATCAAACTAAAAGGACCAAGGGACACCTCCCCCTCTTATTACTACAAAGCCTGCCTCCTACAGCTCCTACTTATTCACTCTGCACCTAAGTGTAGCATCCCTGGGGGGCCCTGTGTGGTGCACAATGTCCTCTTCCTCGAAGCTTTCTCGTGCTGTCAGATCTCAACTGTGCAGCATCGGGTGTTGTTTATTTCATCATCTCATACTATTTAAGGTGGGGTGAATGGCAGATGATCAGAAGAGTATGGCTAGTTCCCTCATGATTCTCCATTCAGCAGTATTGAACTGTAAGGGGTAGAATCAATGGTCCACTTCTCTGGCAACTGCAGACCTCCATCCTCCTCCTAATATCAGGAATCTGCTATGACTCACTGTTTCTGATCCCACATCCTACACTAAAAAAAATCTCTCTCCTTTTTCCCTCTTGTCCCCCTGACCTTCATCTCTATCTCTCTGTATATATATCTATTTCTAGCTCTCAGACCTGGCATAAATTTCTCAGTGAGTCCAGGCTTTCACAGAAAACAAGAGGTCATTTTTAACACTCAAAGATGCTAGGAAAAGACTCACTGGGGATCTTAGTTTAATGGAGTTTCTACATTTGATTTTTTTTTTTTGGAAGGGGAATATAGTAGAAATTTTTTAGTGTGACATGCAAATATTATGGGTTGTATTATGGGTTTGTCACCAGTTGTGGGTTCTGGCCAGCAGAAGTCCCACCGAGACGGAATGAATTACTCAAGACTCTGTGGAAAAAGTCGAGAGCAAGAGGGAGTCGGGAGCCAACTCCACGAACCTCTCAAAAGCTCCCACATTTATTGTGTACAATCAAAGGAGAAATCACTGACAGTTGTGTGATGGAATGCAGGAATTTAGGGAAAGACAGGGTGGGATTGAGATTGTAGAGTTTGGCTCAAGGTCAGAAGACCCTTTATGTTTTGGTAAATCATGTTCGTGTTGGCATCAGCGAGCCTTACAGCTTATCAGGGCGGAACGTATGAGAAGCAGCTGCTTAACATTTTTCTTAGACTCAGGCGGCTGTGCCTGTCTTAGGTTGCCCCCCTCTGGGGATCTTACCTTTCATTGGCTAACCAGCTTTCTCACCTCTGAGTCTGCAGCTTTTTATAACGTCTTTACCATTCTAGCCCAAGACTCATTCCTTAGGGGGCCTACAGTTTACCTTTAGGGAAGTCAAGGGAAGAGGGGAGCAAGATACAATCTTACAGATTTGTTAAAGCAGATCGCCAGACCACCCAGTTCCTTGCTTTGGGGATAGAAGACTGTCTAACAGCAGGCACGCCCAGCGTTTATAGCCGAGGGCCTAGGTCGTTGCAAGGAGCAGAGTGCTATCTAAAACCTCAACTATGCAAGTAAGGCAGTTACTAAGCACATTTGCTCTCCTTTAAGGAGACAAGCGGCTGGGGTCTGTTACAATTTGTTAACCCAATCATGGGCTCCCACATTGTGTGTGAGTTTCAAAATGGAATTATCAAAGTTCACTGTGTTTATTGTGGGCTTTCCACATTAATTACTCTCATTATAGGAACAAAAAGCAACTCTCATAGAAGAAAGTGATGAAGGTAAAACATGCAAAACTGGAAAGATAATTCTACAATGTTTTCCCTGTTTCCTTTTTGCCATTTTCCCTTGGCAAATGCGTGTGAGCTGGACATATACCTATCTTCAAGAAAAAGCCATGTTTGTTTATTAATTATTACCCCATCCTAACACACACACACACACACAAAATGAGCTACCCTTGTTGCTTGCCTTAACTTGAGTCAATTCTATCACTGATACTTTCAGCGTATGTAGCATCTGTTTCAGCTGATCATTTTCTGTCCATTGTATCACCTTTATTCCTTTCTACTCCACATCAACCACACCTAATCCTCCCAGGAATGCACCTCTTAGTTCTCCTCTTTAAGGAAGCTAGCAGCCTCACAAAAACAAAAGAAATGTAAAAGGCATTAGTGATGAGGACTGAGAGGAGAAGAGGAGGTGATGGCTGATGGAAGCAGAGAGAGGAGAGGAGACGGAAGGGAAAGAGGAGGGTGAGAGCAGGAAAAGTGGGGCGATGGAGAAAACGGGAAAGAGGAAGGGGAGAGGGAGGAGGGAAGAGGAAGGAAATGCAAGAGAGAAAGAGAAGAGCTGTAATATTAACTATGTGCTAAACATGGCGGTGAGGACTTCACATTGAACCACCTCATGGAGTCTCATCACAGTTTTAGTGGAAGGACTGAAAATAGCACTATTTTACATGTAAGAGAGCAAAAGCTCAGCAAAAGTCAAATAAATTTCCTAGGATGCAACAGCTAATGAAGATCAGACCCAGAAGTATCAGATTCCAAATCCTAAATCTATACTATGCTGCCCTCCAGGGTGTATTTAAGACATGTAGATACAAAACACTAAAAAGATAATGTGATGTCGTTCTAAGAATATTTGTTCCAAATTCAATCTTGCCAATAAAAATGATCTTTTATGAATCTTGCTTTTCTCTCCTATAAATGGGAATGGTCAACTCCCCTCGCAAGATTTTGGTGGGGATTCTATAAACTCATAAGATGCTCAATAAATCAATCCTTTCTTCTCCAGCGGTATTTACTTGGGTATAATCTGAGGTCAAGCAGGCTTGGGATGGGTAGCAGAGAGCGAGTCTGAATCTTCAAGTCGCAGGACAGTGACCCTAAGTTAGGAAAAGAAAAGAGACATTTCAAAGATGATTTCTTCTGATTCAGAGAATTCTAACCAGATTAAAGGTAAAGACATCTACTTGAAATCAAGAAATATCAGTTAATAAAAGAACAAAGAGACAGAAAAGAGACCATACAGAGAAGGAAGCAACAAGCACTTCAAGATATCCAATTCCTTTAAATTAGTGAAAAGCCTTTGATGTAGAGAAAGACAATAAACCAAGAAACAAAATGCAGAGAAAATCCAGATTCAGGTAAAACAGCTGGATGAAGTTCACTTTCCTTTGTTTTCAGAAGAGAGAAAAGCCACCTTCATAAATTCTCTCATTTTTACTTTCCTTAAAAAAAAAGTCTATTGGATTTTCTGCATAAATAATTATATCACCAGGAAAAGAGAATGCCACAATATATTAAAATATTAATATGTCATATCCAGGTTGAATTTTTCAAAGGAAAGTTATGCGGGCTCAGAATTAGAAGAGCTAACAATGACATCAATAGATTAAATATGAATATCACACAAAACCAGTAATATGGGAGAACATGACTCAATTTCCCCTCCACCAGCTGGGGGAACTTTTAATTTGGAATCACTGACTCAAAGAACTAAAATTGATGGCAATAATAGCTAATGTTTACAGAACACTTGTCGTGATCCAAGTATATGCTAAGAGCTTTACAGGCATTATTCATTTAATACTCAAACTTTCATTCCCTTGCTATCCTCTGAGCAGGATATTATTTCTTAACTTTTTTTTTTATACAGAAGGAAATGAAGCCTCAGAGAGTTTATGTAAGTTGCCCAAGGTCACACAGTGAAGTAGCTGAGCTAGGAATGAAACCCAAGTTTTTGTTTTTGTTCTTGCTTTTTAGCAGCAGAACCATTAAAAAAAAAACAAACAAACACAGAATCTTATGCCAAATCCTGTTTAAAATAAAGCAGAACTGTGTAATGAAGGCCTTTTAGGCAGTGTGAAAACACTGATCGTTATAATTAAGAAATATTAGTGGTCGGGAACTCCCTCAGCTTTTGTTTATATGGGAATGTCGTTAACTTTTCCCTCACTTTTGAAATACAGTTTTGCTGGATATAGAATTTTTAGTTGACAGGCTTTTTTTTTTTTTTTTTTTCTTTTAGCACTTTGAATATATTGACCCTCTGTCTTCTGGCCTCCAAAATTTCTGATGAGTAATCTGCTGGTGATCTTATTGAGGATCCTTTGTATGTGATGATTTGCTTCTCTCTTGCTGTTTTCAAGATTTTCTCTTGTCTTTGTCTTTTGAAAGTTTGATTATAATGTGTCTCAGTGTGGCTCTTTCTGAGTTCATCTTACTGGGAATTTGCTGAGCTTCTTGGATATTTATGTTCATGTCTTTCATGAAGTTTGGGGGTCTTTCAACCATTATTTCTTCAAAGATTCTCGCACTGTTCCTTTCTCTTTCTCATCTCTTTCTAGGACTCCCATGATGTGTATGTTGCTTTGCTTATTGGTATCCCACAGGTCCCTTATGTTCTGTTCACTTTTCTTCAATCTTTTTTTTTTCTCTATCTCAGACTTAATAATTTCCACTGTTTTATATTCAAGTCTACTGATTCTTTCTTCTGCATGCTCAAGTCTGCCTTTGAATCCCTCTCCTGAATTTTTTGTTCAAGTTATTGTACTTTTCAGCTCCAGAATTTCTTTTTGGCTTCTTTTTAGGTTTTCTATCTCTTTATTGATATTTCCATTTCGTTTACACATTGTTTTCTTGACTTTCTCCTGCATCTTTCTTTAGTTCTTTCAGCATTTTAAGACAGTTATTCTAAAGCCTTTGTCTGACATTTCTAGAATTAGGTCTTTTTCAAGGATAGTTTCTGTTGATTTTTTTCCTTTGAATAGGCGTACTTTCCTGTTTCTTTGTATGCCTTGTGATTTTTTTGTTGAACACTAGACATTTGAATCTAAGAATGTGGTCATTCTGAACATCATATTCTCCTCCTCCTTGAAGGTTTGATGCTTTTATTGGTTTTGTTTATTGTTTTTGTGGGGGTTTGGGGTTTTTTTCAATGTCATAGGCTGTCTCTGTGCTGAGGATCAGCCTGAGATGTAAACTTAAGTTCTTCTCAGGTCTTTTCTGAGCCTCTTCTTGAATATACACAGTAACTTTCTAATTTTCCCCATACGTGTAGTTGTTTTTGAATCTCCTAGTCTTTAATGTCTGGCTCTCTAAAGAGAGAAAAGTAAAAATGAAGTGGGGAGAAAAGGTACTAGTCCCTTAAGTTCCCTGGAAGTCACTTCAGCTGGAGAGAGAGAGGGGATTTTAACAATGGGGGAAGGTGCAACAACTATGGCTGCCCACCCCTTTGTCTGGACCTCTGTGATCAGAAGCAACAATCAGTGGTCAGAGAACAGATTCCCCAATATTTGAAACACAGGGTCCTTGTTACCCACTCTGGCTCCTACAAACTGCATGCAATTTGTTCCAGGAATATATGTACAGCAACAGCCATACGGCTGGGAGTGGTGGATGGGTAGCTGGAAGTCCTCCCCTAGAAGCTGTAAGACCTGGAAATTATAAGCCTCCAACAGACTCCTGAGTTCCAAAATAGGTATATCAGACAGATTCTGCTAGTGCAATGTTTGTCTAGATGGGGAGACAGATTCCTGGTGTTTCTTACTCTACCACCTTCCCACTGCTTGCCATATTTATTTAAGCTGAGTAGCTTAGATCAGTAGTTCTAACAAAGTAAAAGGAATTCATGGGGCAAAAATGCATGTTAAATGACACCACAGGGGTACAAAGAGAAAATCGAGACCACAGGAACTCTGAAAGACAATGACCTGGCTCTGTCAAAAATTAATTTTAGTGGAATAAAAAGAGAGAGAGACAAAGGAAGCTATAGCTTAAAAGAGACTTAAACACACAAAATCAAGTGCAATGTATAAACCTCATTTGGATCCTGACTTTAAAAACCAGGAAAAAATATTTTTATGAGACAGGTAGGAAAGTCTATTCATTGATTGGCTATTTACCATACTAGGCACTTTAAATTCTATTATATATGAGAATCAAAACTATGTATTTCAATATGACTTAATGGTTTGTTTCAAGAAAGTCTTGCCTAGAAAGATAAGTCTGTAAAAGAATAAAGAACTCAGTATTTACTCCAGGAAATTCATGCAAACCAGTTTATCTATGCAAACAATTTGTTCACCTGGGCAAACAGCTCCTCTGTCGGGATAACAAATTGCTCACCTAGGCAAAAAGCTCACTTACTACACAATAGTTTGCTTATCAAGGTTTGTTTCAAGACCTACGTTTCATTGTGTTCACCAACCCCGAATCATTGTGCCATCATTCTTGCCCAATCTTAGCCAATTCTTTGCTTTGAAAAGCCCATTTCCAGTAGCCGTATTTAATTTTCCCCTTTGTGGCACTGCTGAAACTCTGGTGGTCTTTTTGACAGTTAATGGTATACTAATGGTTTTGTGGCATTTTTATTTAAAAGGGAGTTTTATCTTTTTGAAGAAATATATTGAAGGATTTCTAAATTTAATGCAACAAAGTGTGAGATCTGCTTCAATATAATATGGGATGGACAGCGGTGGGAGCATAGAAGAAATGAAATTGGTCATAAGGTGATAACTGTTGAAGCTCATTGGTAGCTACGTGGAGTTTCCTATGCTATTTTTGTCTACTTATGTATGTGTTTGAAATTGTACAAAAGAAGAGTTTTTTTTTTTAAGTGTGCTACTCAGACCACATCATTAGAGTTATGCCTGATCTTCTGCTTTTCTTCTCCAACCCATTGGCATGTCCAACTTTCAGATTTTCTCCAGAACCTGACCATTTCTCATTACCTCCACTGCTACTTCCGAGGTCCAAGCCACCACCGTTTCCCACCTTGATTATTGTAATGGTGTCTATGTTTCAACCTTTGCCCTCCCCCAGTCTCATTCTATTCTCAACCCAGCAGCCAGAGCAATCCTTTTAAAAATAAGTCTAAATCTTCCTCTCAAAACCCTGCAATGGCTCTCCATCTCACTCAGTGTCAAGGTCAAAGCTCTTAAAACAGCCTATAAAGTCCTACACTCTCTGTACCACCCCTTTATCTCTCTGACCTCTTTCCTGTTCCATCAAAGCACCAGGCATTCTCCCACCTCAGGACCTTTGCACTTGCTTCTTCCTTCTGTTTCATGGTGCCCTACTTCAGGTCTTTACACAAATGTCCCCTTTGCAAGGAGGCCTTCTCTGACCACCCTATTTAAAACAGCAACCATCTTCCTCAGCCTCTTCCCCACCTTTTTTTCTCTCCTTTGTATTTGTCACCATCATATGTCACATTTGTTTACAGCATTTAGTGTCTCCCTCCTTAGAAAACAAGCCCCCCATGAGAAGAGATTTCTGTCTGTTCTGTTCTTTGCTGTAGCCCCAGTAACTAGAACAGTGCCTGAAACAGAATAGGTGCTCAGTAAATATTTATTCAGTGATTTTGGTCAGCATTGTCTTTTATAGGGTGTCCTCACTATTCCTCCAGGGTTCAAATTTAAATTAAGTGCTAAATCCAGGTGGGATACTTAGGAAAGAAAGTCTTGATTAAAAAGATATTCTAAGGGAAGAAAGGAAGGACCCCTACACTGTAGTGTACAATGGTGTACGTAAATGATGCACGTGGAGCAGAATTCGGTGGTGGTGCTCCCCTACCCCGCCCCGGGGTGGACCCAGGCCTCTAGACCACAACGTTACCTATAAGTGATCTAGTGTGCTATAAGCAGATTAAAAAAGATGTTCAATTTCCTTCCCTGAGAACCCAGGAAATGCAAACTAAAACAACAATAAATTACTTGGGCAGCTTTACGAACAATGGAGAAATGAGCAACCTTTGTTCAAGACAAATTTTAATGCAGTGTTTTGATTTTCTCGATATGTCGCAAGACAAATGACTCAGATTTCTGACCGGTTTTAAAATACAGAAATAATTATATCACAGAGTTAAAAAATACTAGTATGTAGTTTGAAAAAAAAATGTTTGGCAATACCTACTAAGACTAACATATGTTTGCCTTATGACCTAACAATTCCACATCTGGGTATTTACCCAAGAAAAATGAATGTGTATATCCATGGACAAAAATGCCCATGACAGTTCTATTCATAACAGCTAAAAACTGGAAACAGCCCAAATGTCCATCAACAGTAGACTTGAGTAAACAAATGTGGTACATCTGTAAGAGGAAATGCTTCACAGCAATCCAAAAAATAACAATACTGCCATATGCAACAATATAGTTGAATCTTACGACATAATGTAGAGTGAAAGAAGCCAGAGACAAAAGAGTACATAACTGAACGATTCCTTTTGTATAAATATCAGAAACAGATGAATCTAACTCATCGTGAGAGATATCAGAAAGTGGTTACCCTTGGGTGCTATTGACTGGAAGAGGGCACAAGGAAACCTTGTGGAATGATTAGAATGTTCTATATATCTGGACCTAGGTGGTGGTGACATGGATGACCACATATGTATAAATGCATCGAGCTATATACACTTCAGTTTTGTGCTCCAAGTTACATGCCAATAAAAAGTTAAATTTAAAAATGTTTTGAATAAGTAGAATAGAATAAAGGACTAGTATGTTGGTACTTTCAAGACACGAAATACCAGAATGCAGGACAGGTTGGGTGCACACAGGGAGAACTGGGCCCAGGTTCTCAGATTCCCCCTCCCACCACAAGGTGGCGCTCTCTCCTTTCTCAAACCCCAAGGTGGCTCTCTCCTTTCTCAAGTCTCTCTCACCAAGTCGCTGGGAGGGAAAACCAGCTGAAGATGATATTGCCCACTTAGAAATATCACTGGAGGTGGAGGGTTGTGTGCTTCAGAAAAGAAGAACATGGGCCTAGGGTGGGAATGCTGTTCAATGACGCCGGCCTCACTACAGAAGACTGTAGCCCTTTCAAAGCAAGGGCTTGAATCCCAGCACTGTCATTTCCTAGCTGTGTGACCTTGGGAATGTCCCTTAACTTCTCTGTGCCTCAGTATCCTCATTTGGACAGTGGAAATAATATTAGTACATACCTTGTGGTGTGGCTGTTGTTGTTTGTGTGAAATTAGAGTCTTCGTGAAGCTCTCAGAAAAATCACCTGGCACAGAAGAGCTCAAAGTCATTACCTGGATAATATTAAGAGATGAAATCTCAGTAACCAAAAGGGGAAGACCTAGCATCCCCTTCGTCTGGGTATGGGGAGCCTGGCTGAGCTGGAGATAAGAGGTCACAGTCTAGTTTCTGTGTTCTTTTCCAGAACCTTTTGGTCCACGCATAGTCACCACAGTCAATGCTGGTCTGGACCTGTGGCCGAGAGTCTTTCTGTGGGGACCAAAGCTGTGTGCCTCAGTGTGGGAGACAGAACAACGTCCCTCTAAATTGTCCACATCCTAATCCCTGGGACCTGTAAATATGTGACCTTACATGGCAAAAGGGATCTTGCATGTGTGATTAAGTTAAGGATCTCGCCCCTTGGCAGCTGGGAAGTGTGGAACCCTCAGAACTCAAGCTGCAAGATGCCAGCTGCCTTAAGGTCCTGTCTGGAAGCACTTGTAATCCTTGGGCAGCCTTCCCAGGAGGTTGGTGGGCACAGGCTGAGGATGCCAGGGTGTGGGGCTGATAATGTCCTTCCAGGTCCAGTGTCCTGGGTGATAGGACCTTTGCTCCTGGTCTGATGGTCAGTGCTGGAGAAGTCCTTAGGGACACAGTGCTAGGCATGGGGAGCTCCAAGAGCATCTTCAGTATTGCAAAAGCCCAACACTTAACCCAGGTTCTTTGCTTTGGACCAGAATAATATCTCTGTATGGCTGGGACATACCAGTGTCTTCCATTGCTCTGAGACCAAGGACCAAAAACATTGAGTTCTGATTGGTAAAACCCAGGGAAATTAATTAACACTCCAAAGGCACCATGAGGGATAATATATCTTCCAAATGTGAAAGATTGGGCTTGGGTTTGCCAGATTAGCTGTAAAAGTATCACTGTTGTAACAGACTTGAGCTCCTCAAAGCCCTGAGGATAGGGAGGCTACTCTAGGAGACCACAAACCAGGAAAAACCCATGCCTACAGTTACTAAAAGGATGACAGCTACAGATGAAACCAGCTCCATTCTACATCCTATGAGGCTGGAGAGATGAGAGTGTGCCTGCGTCTCTGCCTCAGGCCCCTGTGCCAGAACAGCTGTCTCTAATCTGCTGATGACAACCCAGCCAGCCTTGCTTTTTTTTTTTTTTAACCCAGGGAAGTTCTAGAATCATCTGGCTCCGATCATTTTTACAAGCAGCAAAAGTTCTGGGAAACTGGCTTGTGGAAACCACTAAATTTCCCTTGCTTGAGAAATGGAGACAATCATAGTCTGGCTTTATAGAGCTGTTGTCACAATTAAGTGGCCTCCACAGGGCATGCAGGATGGAATGCAGGTTTGTGAGATCCCAAGCTTACACAAGAACTAGAAGGAACTATTTTGATCAAAAGATCTTAGGATGCGTGAAACCCTCATCTGCACCTATATTTACAAACCAATGTTTAATCGAGCTAAAGGCAAAAATTAAGAAAAACATGGATAGGGGAAGGGTATAGCTCAGTGGTACAGTGAGTGCTTAGCATGCATGAGGTCCTGGGTTCTATTCCCAGTACCTTCATTAAAAAAATAAAAATAAAAAATAAACCTAATTAATCCCTCTCCCTCCTAAAAAAACAGATAAACAAAAGATGGTTAAAATGGAAAAAAAACCACTTAAACTATCTTATCAGAGATAAACAATAACGTCCTGTACCTTGTAATAGCCTATAATGGAAAAGAATATGAAAAAAAGGATAAATCAATGTATAATTGATTGATAGATAAATATTTAGATCTAAATGAATCCACTTAGATTAAAAACTTCAAATCAGGTAATGCAGTGACTATGATCAAATAATAACAAGGCATTCACTTCTCAACCAGCAAATGTGGATGATTTCCAAGCTTCCTGCCAGCTTCCTCTAGACAGCCACACCCAAACAAGAAATGCAGACACAACAGCTTCTTCCCCAGCCACCCTCTACTACTTTGTTCCCTTCTCTGCACAAACCTTGTCTGCCCTGAGCCTAAGAGTTTTCTTCAAAGACACATGACACAGGAGCTCCCTGGGGTCCTCTCCCAAATGGCCCCTGACCTCTCCTGTTGACGAGCAGAGCCCAAGATCTTTGAGCTGGTAGGAACCACGGTGGATTGTACTGTTGGTCCCAATTCCTCACCCCCTTCCTGTATCCATGCTTTTTACTGAATAACTTCACAGTTAGATGACTCTAGCTTGGGCATGTGAGTTGCTTTCACCAGCAGAATGAGGTGGAAGTGACAGAATGCCAATCTCCAGCCTACGTCTTAATTGAGGGGCCCGGCACATTTCCACCCGTACTTTTGCTTCCATGGGAACAAGCCTGGGCTAGTCTGCTGGAAGATGTCATACATGTGGAGCAAAACCAAGTCTCCCAGCCACTCCAGCCAAGACCAGGTTAGATCAGCCAACAGCCGAGCCCTGGACATGTGGGCAAGCACAGCTGAGCCAAGGAGAACCATCCAGCCAAGCCCAGCCTACACTGTCCACCACAAACCTATGAACTAAATAAATATAACTGAGTGTTAGGGGTGGTTTGTTACACAGCATTATAATAGCAAAAACTAAATGATATGGGAAACCCCCAGGTCCCTGGTCAAATCTTTAATCTGGGCTGCCTGGATTTGAATCCCATCTCTGCTATTTGTCAACTGAGTAACTTAACTTCCCTGTGCCTTAGATCCCTCATCTGTAAAGTGGGATGATAGCAGTTCTAACCCAACAGGACTGTTTCATCATTCAGGAGCTGATGTTGATTGAATTTCTACTGCTCTGGGTGAGGAGGAAACAACAATGAGACAAAGTTTCCTCCCTCACACAGCTGACATTCAAGTGGAGCAGATGCATTAAAAAACAAATAGATCTATGACAGAAAATCAGTCCAGAGAACTGCTATGAAGAGAAGTAAAGCAGTGTAGAGGGAGGGAGGACTGGGGCTTCAGGAAAAAAGATGCTGCTTCTGCTTGCCCTCTGAATGGGCTTACCTGTCCACCCAGAGGAGGTGACATTCCAGCTGACACAGGAATGAAGAGGGAGAGGACGCCGTCTGAAGATGGAGAGGGAGCGCTTTCCCAGCCGAAGGGACGGCCAGCACAAAGGCCTGGAGAGGTGGACATGAGCTTGGTGTGCAGGAAGAATGGGAAGCAGACTGGAGTGAAGCAGGCAGGGAGGAGAGTGGCAGAAGGTGATGTGAGCAGCGGGTAGTGACAGGTTCGTGAGGATTAAGGAGTCTGCATTTTACTGTCGTGACAATTAAATGAGTTAATATGTGGAAAGTGCTCTGGACAGTGCCTGGGTCATGATGAGTGTTCAGTAAGTGTCAGCTTTCTCTTTACCACTGGCATTTTCACCCACAAAATGCAGTGTCCTGTTCCAGGGTCCCTAAGAGAAAAATGCCTGTGGGTGGTTGCCCCTCCTGGAACTAAGGAGAGACAGGCTCACTGGGGGAATCTTGACAAAGGGAAATTTTCACTTTGACTCCACCTGAGTCAGCATTGTTTGAATTTCGAGGCCCTTTGTTGGGAATGGATCATGAGGAGCGTGGCTGGAGTGGAACAGGCAAAGGGCAGGGTGCAAGGAGGTGAGGTCAGACAGGTAGCAGAGACTGGACCCCACAGGGCCTTTCTCCTAAGCAAGAAGGGAAGCTACTGGAATGTTCCAGTTTCCCCCATGCCACTCCTTTGTGGAAAGATGTCTCCTTCTCTCTCCTTTCCTTCTACGGCTGGAGCCCTCTTGCCCCACAGGGCTGTCTTGCCCACTCGGCCCCCTCCCTCCACCTCTTGAGATATTACTTTAAAAACCTTTGATCAGATATTTCAGTAAAACACACCTAGCATTTCCAGGAAATGGTAGTTTTCAGATATGGGGAACTGACTGAGAGTTTACTTTGCTCTGAATTTTGATATCTGTGAGATTAAAGAAGATGAGACTTTGATACAAATATGCAATCAAACAAATTATCCTGTTGCAAAAGAACTCCACCAAATTCAATGCTAACACTGCTGGGCATAAAAGGAAAGAAAAAGCATTAACTTAGAAGAAGCATGAAACTCTGGAAAAAGGTAATTTAAACCCTAGAGGAAAATGGTTAAGTGTTGACCTAAAACAGTAAAATATCCAGTTATTTTACCAGCAAAATGGGTTTATTCAGAAACAGCACAGGTCCTGAATTACAATTCAGGACACGCAATCCACGATGAATCATATGCAAGTCTGGCGAACAAAGGAGGAACTCTCTTTTATAGTGGAGAAAGGGGAGTTGGGAGGGACTGTTATAAACAAAGAGTTCATAGGAGGAAACTTGGAGTTCATAGCACAGTGGCTTTTCATTGGCTGAGTTGTGACAGGCTTTCATTGGCTGGGCAGTTGCTGGGCAAGAAGAAATTCTTCCTTCCTCATGCTGAGTAGTAAAGTAGTAACCGTGTTCCTTTCGGAAATGCAAAGGTACCTCTTTTCCTGCAGGTCTGCAATTAGCCTGGAGTGATAGGGCGTGAAAGCTCCCTCCTCGGGCCTCCTGAATCCATTTTAAATGAGGCTTCTGTTTATTAATTTTCACATGAGTTTGAGCCTGTCTGCCCAGGATTCAAATCCTGGCTTTGCAACTCACCAAATTTGGGGCCTTGGGTGAGTTACTTCACGTCTCTCTTATTTGGCTCACGAGGAAGGAGATAGCCAAGGGGATCTGAGAAAGCACAAAAGGTTTGTGCCCTAGTACACACATAGACATTTGCATAATGTTTTTTCCAGAGTTGGGTATTTCTGTGGTATGAGCCCCAACCTCAGATCCCCAGAATACAGGAAATAATCATAAAAATAAAATGTCTTATCTTTTAGATTAATAATAATATAAAGACTGAAGACTAATTTTATTCCTTTCCAGCTCCAAACTCATCTACAACTGTACCCACTCGACTTCATTCCCAGCAGCTCTGTCCTGCACTGACCTTGCCCTAGCAGTTATCTTTAATTTCATTCATTCCTTCATTTAGGGGCCTTCCATGACTCTGGACTCTGAGGGTACAACAGTGGGGAAAACAAACTCAGACCTTGCCCCAGAACATGCCCTAATACACAGTAGGTGCTCAATAAAAATTTTTAGAATGAATAAAAATGGTCTCTCCCTCCCTCTCTTTTTTTTTTTTTTTTTTTTTTAGTCCATGCTTACAGAATAAAAAGTTAACCACCCCTGTATCTGACCCTCCAATTTTGTCTTTGAAATTTGCTGGTTCACAAGCTCCAAACTTGGTTATTGGACAGTGTCCCAAGGCCATGGTTCTTTCCCAAGCAGGCCCTGACCTATTTCCCCAGCCTCATCCCCTGACTCCCTCCCACGCAAAGCTGCACCCATTGCCCAGAACAAGGCAGATTCTCTCAGGCCTTTGCTATTTGGCCTTGCAGGCCCTGCTCCAACATCACTTCCTCCAGGAAGACATCCTGGATTCTAAGCTGACTCTATTTGTGTCTCTGCTACATGATTTAGTTATATATATGTTGTCCCAGCTTTAGCCACAGAGTAGAGGTTCTCTGCAGAGTCCCAGTAGAGCCATGCTAACTCAGCTGACAGTGCTCCTCCCAGCCATCAGAGGGTGATTTCAGAACACTAACCTGACTTCCTGGCTTAAACTCCCACAATGGTTCTCAGTTACTCTTAACAGTTAAGATGCCTGCAAGGTTCAAATCTTGGATCCATTGCTTATTTATTCTGAAACCCTGAGCTAGTGACGTCACCTCTCCAGGCCTCTGTTTCTCCATAGGATTATTAGGTAGATTAAATAGACTGTTTCCTATAAAGCAGTTGGAACAGTGTCAGACACAGGACGTTCTCAGGACAGCTAGCTGCTGCATCACTCAGGGTCTCAGCAGGATGCAGACAGCAAATCCAAACTGAATTACTAGGGAGAGTTTAATAAAAAGACTATTTACCAAGGTGGAGCAGTAAGCAGGGAAACTATAAGGGTGGTGAATCACCTCAAGACTACAAAGACAGGAGCTTTGATTACTTCCAGGTCTGAATGAACCTCAACATGTGTGGAGTGGACCTCAGGACAGGAGATATGGGCTTAGGTGGAAAGACACAGCCAGCCAGAGGCAACCCCCACATCAGGGAGGAAGTTGGGGAAATAAATACTCCTCCCTCCAATGTCTTGTCAGTGACAAATCCAAACAGGAAGCTAGAGGTCAAGAAAGCCTACTGTAGTCCATACTGAGCAGCCTCTCAAGATCTGATCATATTCCCAAGAGTATGGAAGGGAAAGGTGGAGTGTGGCTCTGAAGAAGCAAATGAAAATACTTAGCATATGAATAATATCATCATCTTATAATTAAATTCCTCTTCATGGTCTAAGAGGGCCTTCAAGTTCCAGCCCCCCTCTTTCCACCCCATTACCCCTACCTCCCGTACTCCTCTCTGAAACACAGAAATTGACCTGGAAGGAGTGCAAGGGAGCCCTCTGAAGTGATGGTAAGGTTTGGATTCATTACAGGAATCTGGCTGGCACAAATCTACATGTTTGTCCTAACTCTAATGGTGCACTTAAGATTTGTTCATTTCAGTGTATGTAAACTTAACCTGAAAAGTAAAAACGAATAAGCAAGATTGAATAATAAATAAATATTGAACTCTCATTAATTTTACACATGCCATAGTGTTGAGAGGGAAGAGTACTGGTGATGGCCAACTTATTTTGAAATGTATCAAAAAATCAGAGGGCGTGATGGATGGACAAGGAGATAGAAAGAAAGGTGGATGTGTGATAAAGCAAGTGGAGTAAAATGGTACTGGAAGAATCTTGGTGACGGGTACACAAGTGTTCACTGTGAAATTATTTCAGCTTTTCTCTCTGTTTGAAATTTTTCATTAAAAAAGTTTGGGAAATGTAAAACTAAAAGTTGATGAGGGTGACATCAGCAAAAAATTTTGGATTGAATTGGTTAGAGGAGCCAAGAAAATAAGAATTTCTTTGGGACTTTCCACAGAAACCACAGTCACTTCCCTGAAGCATTCAAGAATAAATTATGCCAATTGTCAAGTCTCAGTTCTGAAGGAAGGCAGCCTGTAGAAAAACGCAGAGAAAAGAAGACAGTGCTCCACTTCTCAGAAATCCTGTGACAAAAGTTATCTGCTTAACATCTGGACTCATTTACTATTCATTCAACAAACATTTATTGAAACCCTCCTCTGTGCCCAGCCCTGCCCTCAGAGGACTCAAAGTCCAGTGGTGGAGACAGACTTGTTTCTCAAATAAAGATGATCTAGAGTGATCAGAACAGTTATGGGGGAAGCCCAGGGGCTGTGGGAGCCCCAAAGGAGGCACCTGATCCAGACTGGAGGTCAGAGAAGGCTTTCTGCTGGTGAGGTTATCCAAGCTGAGTCTTAAAGGAGTGGGTGTCAACCAGATAGAGAGAGAGGGCAGGACAAGAGAAAAGCATTCTGGGCAGAAGAAATGGCCCAGGAAGTGAGCATGGAAAAGCCAGGAAGTGAGCAGAAGAGTAGGATGCTTACAGTAAACTGAAAGTTCAGCACAACCGGAATACGAACGTAAATAAAGGGTGAGAAGAGCCTGAAGAAGCATGACGCAGTCAGCACGAAGTGGAAGGGCAGGTATGGCCCCATAAGCCACAGTAAAGCATTTGGACCATATCCTGACAGTACTGGGGAGTCATGAAGAGGTCACAGACAGTGGGAGGACTTGATCAGATTTGCAAACTATTCCAATTGCAGAGCAAGTAAGGCAGGGAGTAGGTGAAGGAACACATTTGTCAGGATAGGCTCAGTTATACTGTGGTGACAACTCCAGAATCCAGTGGCTCAACAGACAAGGTTTATTCCTTGCTCGTGCATTATTTGTCACCCTGTTGCACATTGTCCTCGCCCTACAACCTTGGCTGACAAAAGCTCTGCCATTTGGAAGGTCAGTGGTCAACAAGGACAGAGAACGTGCAAAATCACACACTTCAGCTGAAACGCTTCAACCGGAAGCACCACATGTCACTTCCGCTCTTATTTCATTGGCCACAGCAAGTCATGTAGCCATGTATTTCTTCCAAGCATGGGGAAGGGTGATCCTCCCAAATGCCCAGCAGTAGAAGATGACTGACTGTTGGTGGCCAGGAGGAATGCCCACCATGGGATGTGAGCACGGAAGCACTGAGGACAACAGGGAGAAGTCAAGAGAAGAGGGAGCCTGGACTCAGGAGGTAGAAAAGGAAGAAATGAATAGGTTTAAGAGACATGCAAGAGGCACACAGAATTCTATCCGCTGGCCACCTGTCCTAATTTCTTATTCTAAAAAAACCCACCCGACAAACAGAAAACAATCAAAGTAACAATTAGGCAAAATGGAAAGATGTTGATCAAAGGGGAAAAACTTCTAGTTATAAGATGAGTAAGTTCTCAGCATCTAAGATACAGCATGGTGACTATAATTAATAATATAGTATCATTTACTTGAAAGTTGCTAAGAGAGTAGATCTCAAGTGTTCTCACCACACTCACAAAAAATAGTAACTACATGAGGTGATGGATGTGTTAATTAGCTTGATTGTGGTAACCATTTCACAATGTACACGTATATCAAGTCATCATTTTGTGCATCTTAAAAATATACAGTTTTTATTTGTCAATTATAGCTTGATAAAGCTGTGGGAAAAAAAGTCAGGTGGCTGCTGGAACAAAAATGGACTCTGAGGGCTGCTTATAGTAGCAACTAACATTGGGGTGCCCAGTGCTTTTCTAAACCAGCACCAACAGAAATAAAATGTGAGCCTCATATATAATTCTAAATTTTCTGGTAACTATATTCCAAAAAGCAAAAAGAAACTGGTGATTAATCCTATTTTAACCCAACACATCCAAAATAGTATCATTTGAGATTGTGATCAACATAAAAATTATGAATGAAGTATTTACATTTAAAACATTTTTATACTAAGTCTTCAAAATGTAGTGTGTATTTTACACTGACAGCACACCTCTGTTGAGATCAGCCACATTTCAAGGGCTCAGTAGCCATAGGTGGCTAGTGGCTACCCTATTGGACAGAGCAGATATAGACACATTAGCTAATTAGTATATCTTCACAACAGCCTTATGAAGTTGGAATTGCTTCCATTTTGTAGATGAGAAAACCGAGGCACAGAAAGATGAAGGGGCTTGCCCAAAGTCACAAACTGGAGGAAGAGCAGCATTTTAGACCAGGCGATGGAGCTCCTGGCATGTAGGACCAAGAGGGGCTCCTTCACAGATCATTTATTAGGCTGGGTGAGTAACAGCCCTTGGGAGCCCACTCCCTACTCACTAGAGGTCTCTGCGGGGAGAGAATGATGATAGTTCTTAAGAAGCCTGAAGCGGAAACCCACAGTGGGACCCAAGCAGGAGGGTGTGGGTGGGAATGCAGAAACGTGGGAAAGAACTGGGCTATTTTCCCTCTTACCCACCATAGATTGCCAAGGAGTTAGGAAAAACCCCTTATGCATCTGGCTGCAGACTTGTGGCTGTAAACATTGAATCCTCTATTTTTTTTAATTGAAGTATAGTTGATTTACAATATTGTGTTAGTTTCAGGTGTACAGCAAAGTGATGCAGCTATACATATATATGTAAATTTTTAAAAATTCTTTTCCATTATAGGTTATTACAAGACATTGACTATAGTTCCCTGTGCTATGCAGTAAATCCTTGCTGTTAATCTAATTTATATGTAGTAGTGTGCATCTGTTAATCCTATACTCCCAATTTATCCCTCCTCCGTCCTTCCCTTTTGGTAACCACAAAACTCTACATTTGTGAGTCTCTTTCTGTTTTGTAATTAAGTTCATTTGCACTATTTTTCAGATTCCACATATAAGTGATATTATATAATATTTGTCTTTTTCTGTCTGACTTACTTCACTTAGTGTGATAATCTCTAGGTCCATCAATGTTGTTGCAAATGGCATTATCTCATTCTTTTTTCTGGCTGAGTAATATTCGTGTGTGTGTGTGTGTGTGTGTGTGTGTGTGTGTGTACCACAGCTTCTTTATCCATTCATCTGTTGATGGACACTTAGGTTGCTTCCATATCTTGGCAATTATAAATAATGCTGCTATGGACATTAGGGGTGTGTGTATCTTTTCAAATGTCTTTGGTTTTTCAATTATATACCCAGGAGTGGAATTGCTGGGTCATATGGTAGTCCTAGTTTTAGTTTTTTGAGAAATCACCATCCTGTTTTCCATAGTGGCTGCGTGTATCTCTTTATCATCGGATGAAGCAGAACGTTGGAGTGAGTTCCCTGTGAAGTCCCGGACCAGGGCGGGTGGGGTGGCAAAGCCTACTATGTCAGCTCTGGAATAAGAACTCTGGTCTCCCTTTTAATGACCAGTCCTTTCCAAACAGGGAAACTGAGGCTCAGAGAAGACACATGGCTCATTCAAGATCACACAGGAAGGATGGAAAGGATGCATTAAAAAGGACAGAAAAATCTCGTCCCACGCCCATCCTGTGGCTACCCAATTTCTTTTCCAGAAGCAAGAATATTTACTGCCTTGTGGGAATTTCTTGAGCTATTTTAGGCTGATACAAGCATTCATACATGGATCGTTTTTTTACACAATGTTGGCACACAGTTCTGCATCTTACTTTAATTTTTTGGGGGGTGGAGAATTAGGTTTGTTTGTTTGTTTGTTTATTTAACAAAGGTACTAGGGATTGAACCCAGGGCCTTTTGCACACTTAGCATGCACTCTGAGCGATATACTCCCCCTACTATAATTTTTCACTTAACAATAATATTATCTTCAAGACCTCTCTAGATTAATGCATAGAGATGTGCCTCATTTTTTTTTGAATGTCCTTAGAGCATCAAACTGTCTGAATGTACCATAAGTATCTTAACCAGATCCCTCTTAATAAACACTTAATTAATTCCTAATCTTTTGCCATTACAAACACTACTGTAATTAATATCACTTGGGCAGACCTCGTGATGGCCACATGATCCATTCCTGTGAGAGGAATTCCCAAGGGGAAAACCGCCAAGTCAAAAGTGTCTATATTCTATATCTTGTAATAATAACCTTTAATGAAAAAGAATATGAAAATGAATATATGTATGTATGTGCATGACTGGGACATTGTGCTGTACACCAGAAATTGACACAGTGTAACTGACTGTACTTCAATTAAAAAAAAAAGTGATGTGTATTTGTCATTTTGAAAAATATTTCCACGTTGCCCTTCAAATTCCTCCATCTGCAGCTGGTTGACTGCCCATTTCTCAAAAGAGTTTTTTGCTCTCTCTCTATGGTGTCTTGAGTCTTTTACAGTGAGAAGTTATCCATGTATTACTTATGTAATTAAGGTTAAATAAGCCCTTCATTAAAAACACAAACCTGGGAAGAAGAGAAACCAGCAAGGCCAGTTCGGGCAGAGCCTCCCTCCCTGTCCCCTGTCACAACTGCCTTGTCCCCAGAAAGCCCTGCCTGATGTTGAAATCCATTTCTCAAGCACAAACATGGACCTCAAAGATCAAACCTTGGAAAAAAAATACACGGATGAGATTACACCATCCCCTCTCTGTTGATTTTACTAGGTCCCCCTGCTCTGCATATTTTTCCTCTTTCTCCTCCTTTTCCTTCTTTCTCTGACTTCTGTTATGGTGAGTGCTGTACTGAAAACGTTTTAAAGCTGTGTCCAGTTTAATAAGAGAATACTTAAGTGATGCAGAACTTGGCATTTTATAACAAGAAACAGAAAAGGAAAGGGAAGAATAGCTAGGAGCTTAGAAGTAGAAACTGGAAGAGGAAAACAATAATCTAATCTATTTAAAACACATCAGTCTCCCCCAAATATTTAACTCATTTGCTATGATGTAATAACACTTCCTCCCTGGTGCCAGAAGAAATATTGTTGCAACACATAACAAATAGGATTATGGGATCCTGGATCAACATATTATTAAATGCCTGTATTGTGTAAAAAAACCCACATCAATCTCTTCCTTTTCCTTTCCTTCCCCTTCCTGAGCACAAGCAAGTAGGTCATGCAAGAGGGGCTGGAGAGGGGCGGAGGGGGCACAGCACCCAAAACAGGGTGTCAGAGCCCAAGTAGGGTGAGCAGGGCGTCCACCCCAGGGGCCAGCGGTGTGGACAGTGACAGCCAAAAGAGATTGGTTACTTTCAGGGGGATCGGACAAATAAGTAAATATTTTAAGGGCACTGAGAGCCAGATTGCTCACTGCTGGAGAAATGAGCTACAACTCTGCAAAGGGAGAAAACAAGAATGAACCTTGAAGTGTTGGGCTGGCATTGGAGACATCAGTGTAAACTCATGGCTTTCAATATACAGAGATAGATGTCGAAACAAATACAGACATAAATACATACACACACACACACACACACACACACACATTCCCTATCTCTGTCCACTGAGAGAGCCTGGGTGCAGGAAGAGCCCAATAGCATTGACCACATGGAGCTTCTAACTCTCGGTTTCTAAATGTCATTCTCCAGTGAAATATACCAGGGCTTCCTGGAGTAAAGGCTGATTCCAGGACTGGGACAGGGAAAGTACAAGGCGAGCCTGGCACATCTTGTTGTGCCAGGAAACAAAGAAATGCTCAAAGAATGATGGGAGTCTCTTTCTGTTTTGTGAATAAGTTCATTTGTATCATTTTTTAAGATTCTACATATAAGTGAGAGCATAGGGTATTTGTCTTTGTCTGACTTACTTCCTACTATATATAAGATAGATAAACAGTAAGGTCCTACTGTATAGCACAGGAAACTATATTCAATATCTTGTAATAGCCTAAAATGAAAAGGAATGCAAATCAGAACTACAATGAGGCATCATCTCACACCAATCAGAATGGCCATCAATCAAAAGTCCACAAACGATAAATGCTGGGGAGGGTGTGGAGAAAAGGAAACCCTCCTACACAGTTGGTGGGAATGTAGATTGGTGCAGCTGTTAATGGAAAACAGTATGGAGATTCCTCAAAAAATTAAAAATAGACTTACCATATGATCCAGCAGTTCCACTCCTGGGCATATATCCAGAGCAAACCTTAATCCAAAAAGATACATGCACCCCAATGTTCATAGCAACACTATTTACAATAGCCAAGACATGGAAACAACCCAAATGTCCACCGACAGATGACTGGATAAAGAAGTTGTGGTATATTTATGCAATGGAATACTACTCAGCCATAAAAAATAATAAAATAATGCCATTTGTAGCAACATGAATGGACCTGGAGATTGTCATACTTAGTCAAGTAAGCCAGAAAGAGAAGAAAAATACCTTATGATATCACTCATATGTGGAATCTCAAAAAAAAAAAAAAAGAAAGAAAGAATACAAATGAACTTATTCACAAAGCAGAAACAGACTCACAGACATAAACAAATTTGTGGTTATTGGTGGGGGGAAGGGATAAATTGGGAGCTCAAAATTTGCAGATAGTAACTAATATATATAAAATAGATAAGTTCATACTGTACAGCACAGGGAACTATATTCAATATCATGTAGTAACTTATTGTGAAAAAGAATATGAAAACACATATATGTATGTTCATGAATGACTGAAGCATTATGCTGTACACACAGATCCTACTGTGTGGTCCAATGGACACATTGTAAACTGACTATACTTCAATAAAAATATATATAAAAAAGAAAAACAAAATGAAAAGGAATATATATATACATATATATACATATATATATAAAACTGAATCACTATGCTGTACACCAGAAACTAACACAACATTGTAAACCAACTATATACTTCAATAAAATAAAAATAGACTGATGGGGACAGGCCAAAATGACACAGGAGCCAGCTGGAAAGGGCTGCCACAGGTCAAACTGGGGACAATTGGAACATCAAAACAAACAATGATTGCAATAGATTACAATCCCTTGACGCTATGAGGCTACTCTGATATGACTAAATAAATGAATAAATCGAAAGTTTGACAAAGAACAGGATATTTACGTGACCCCAAAACACCTCTCCAGAAAACGTGTTAATCACAAATGGGAAAAAAGTTGACTTTACAGTGAAGAAGCCTGGAAGACATCACCTGAGTATGAACATTCTGATGGGATGTAAGGTCCTAACATCACTTCTGTGACACCCCTGCCAAAGATGCATTACTGGAATCGGATCATGAGAAGGTATTAGACGAATGCAAAGTGATGGACATCCCACCCCAAAGCTGGCCTATAATGTTTCCAAGAGTCAGGAAGGTCGAGGAAAGAATGAAGAATTTTTCCAGACTAAAGGAAGCTAAATAGACATGACAAGGAAATGCCATGCAAGAATCTAGATTGGAATCTTTGCTATGAAGGCTGTTACTGGGACAACTGGTGACACTGGAATGGAGCATGAAGATTAAATGGTAGTAATTTATCAATGCTAATATTTTTTATTTTTGAGATTGTACTTTGGTTATGTAGGAGAAGATCTCGGTCTTAGGAAACACACCCTAAACATCTGTATGTGATGGGACATAATATCAGTAATTCATTCTTACATGGTTCAGGAAGAAGAATTTCTCTGTACTGTACTTGCAAATTTTCTGTAATTTTGAAATATTTCCAATTTAAAAATATTAAAGCAGTGCTTTTAAAACTTCTTTGAACACATTGGGAGTGAGAAATGTATTTGACATCAAGACTGGTACAAAATATATTTGTAAGACCAAAACAAAAAGCATCACAAAACAAAACAAAACATATCCTTGCTTAAAAAGATAGTATCAAATATGGTTTTATAAATTGCTAATATAACACAAGAAAATAAATTGCAAGAGAAACAGTAAAGAAACAGATCCCAAAAGCATGGGTAGAGCTTACTAAATTGATTTCCTGACCTACGATTTTTGTCTAGTCTTTTCCCAAGTATATTATAAGAGCAAACACATATATAGGTTGTATCATGCCCCAGGCACTGTTCTAAGTATTTTGCAGATACTGCATAATCCTCACAACAATCATATGAGGAAGGTAACATTCATTCCCGTCTTAAAGTTGATGAAACTATGGCAGAAAAAGTTTAAGTAATTTGCCCACGGTCACACAGCTAGGAGAAGGTGGAGCGGGCTTAAAATTTGAGCCTGACTTCACAACACCTTGCAAAAGAGATAGGATTATCCCTCATTGGGCAGATTGGGTAACCAAGGCCCAGGGAGACTAAATGGCCAGGCTGATTCTGAAAAGCAAAGACTGGTCCCCAAGAACAGACTTGCATAGTCAGGGAGAAATGTCCGTGCTTAGATCCCAAACCAGAAACCACTATTTGTTCATCAAACCCAATTATAAGACAGCACTCCACTTTCAGCAACACTCAGGCTGTCAGTGGAGAGCTTCGCTGTCCAACATGATAGCCGCAAGCCATATGTGGCTGGTTAAATATAAGTTAATTTGAATTAAACAAAATTAAAACTCCGGTGTCTCACACTCGTCGCTTTTAAACATGCACTCACGAGCTGATGGTTCCCACACAGCACAGCACAGACTACAGGCCATTTCCGTGGTCCCAGGAGGTTCTGTTGAATAGGTTCGAAGCTAGACATTGCTTTGCAAGGGTTCAAAAATCATTCTTTCAAAAGAGGGGACTAGCACATTCTGGATATCCTCTAGTTATATGCAAGAGCAAATTCTATCAGATTTTTTGTTAACCACAGTTAACTGTGTTTTCACTGAAGTGGCATTTCCATATATACTAACAAGGCAGAAAAGAAAGCCCATTAGCCCACAAACCCCAACTTGGGTTTACGATCCATGGCCATGATACCTGACGGTACTTGTAAACTCCCGCCTTGTATATTTCTAATCCATGGGCTTGAAACCCCAGATCTTGCTTCTGTGTTTGGCATTCTGTGTCACACAATGTATGTATTGCCCTGAAGAACTACAGGTAGAGAAAAAAGAAAACATAGTGTTTGCAAATACCAGCAGCTACGGATTTCTAAATGCTCAGCCCAACCAGGGCTGTTACAGACCTAACCTTCATCATTCTCACCCTATCCCTAGGAAGCACGTGTGAGTATGTCCATTTTAGAAAAAAGACACAGTGCTCACAGAAGTGAAGTCACCTGCCCAAGTCCACACAGGTAATAAATAAGGAATATGAACTTAGATCTTTCCACCCCAAAATCCACATTCAGTTTCTTCCTGTGAATGGATTTATCTAATCCAAAGCAAGCCAAAGAGAGACACTGATTCCAGCATAAAAATAATTCTGACAGCCCACTGGAAAGTTCATCATGATATTCATCAAAGCTATTAGGATCACAGTAGACTAACAACTGATAATGTTGATGCTAGGTCAGAGGGAGGGTGGAGAGTAGGAAAGAATAACAGATGAAAAGCTTTTTTAAATGATTAAAGATAAGAATGAAGGGAGGAAATGTCTGGCTGGCTAAATTTTTCCCCAATCTGTTGCTGACACATTCTCTAACTGGGCCCTAACGCTCATCAACATCACCGCCAGGTGGATTGAAATGATAGGTCTTTTCTGTCTTACCCTCTAGAGTCCAGTGCTGTGTTCACATATGAGGTATGAGGACGTCATTCTGGCTTATACATGATCTTTACACTAAACTTTATGCTAACTAGAACAGCCTGTTTTGTGGCCTCTCAAACACACATTGGACGTCTGCTTTAACCATTAAAGAAAAGAATGCATTTAAAAATCAAAATGGAGTAACTGTGGTTTAGGTGTTCAAAATGGAGCCAGGTGGCCACTGCGGATGTGGTTTCAGACATGTTCCTGCATCACTGAGAACTGGAATTTTCTGAACTGTATCTGACTCGAGGACACCCACAGCTGTTCTCAAAATAATCTGCTAGCAGCTGCCAGCTGCAACCTCATGGTCTCAAGGTCTCCCCTTGTAACTAAGCAACCATTTTGGACCCCAACCAATTCCTGCCTAACAAGCACCCTTACTTCTTGCCAGCTCCAGTCCTGATTCTTGACAAGCAACTTATGTAATTTTGCAGATTTTAACTTTCATGAGCATCCCCCAACGTGTAGTCCAGCAGAACACAATTCAAGGGCTTCTTGAATCTGTATTTCCCGGGCTATAGTCCTCAGTTTGGCTCAGCTAAAACTCTTTTTTATTCCTATTATAGATTATTAATTGATTATTTCTGTTGACAGCTGTAATAATGTGAAATTTTATATCTGAAACTGTTCATACAGTGGCCACATGTGGTTATTTGAGCACTTGAAGAGCACTGAGGAATTGATTTTAAATTTTATTTAATTTTAATGATTTAAACTTAAATGTATACAGCCACATGTGGCTAGTGGCTACTGTATTGAACAGTGCAGCACTAAATGGTGAGCTGTGAAGGTTAGGGCAGGGCTTTCCCATCTGTGTCCCCCAACACCTAATGTGTGAATGAGTTGTTTTTGGGGGCCACCTTCTAGGGTCAGACTCCCTGGATCCAAACCCCAGCTCTGGGACACCTAGAGGAAGAAACCTAATCTTGTTTGTACCTCAGTGTTTGCATCTGTAAAATGGAGCACCATAAGTGGGTCTCACAGAAAGTTTCAAGTTTTGGAATCTAAGTGGAGGGCAAATGGCTGTGCATTGCATGATCTTTTCAACCTGTCTGTGGGTGTGAAATTGTTCATAATGAAAGCTGGAAAACAAAACGCTAGTACTAAAAACAAACAAACAAAAAACAAACACTAGTACTATTTTACAAGACTTCTCTGAGTATTCAATGACACCTGGAAAGTGCTTACCACGGTGCTTGGCACCTAGAAACAACGGATCCTTTTAAAAGTTGAACAAATATTTATTTGGCAAATATCTATCCTCTGTAGGATACCAGAGACAGAACCTAAAAGAAATAAGAACATTCAGTGAGTACTTCCTAGATACCAGATACTGTCCTAACTGTTTTATATATATTAGCTCATTTTTTAAATTAAAAAAAATGTTTTATTGAAGAGCAACAGACATACAACAAATACATGAATCAAGTGAAAATTTATATAAATTTCATACACATTATTTATATTTATATTCACCTGAGTAATGACCTCAAGAGTCAAGACGTAATATATTTATCACCCCAGATGACTCTTCCGTATCCTTTCACAGTCAATACTGTCCACCACCCATTCCAGTGCCACAAATGTAAGCACTACTTTGAGGCTAGTTTTGCTTCTTCCTGAAATTCATATAAATAAAATCATACAGAGCACACTCTTTTGGTGCTTTTCCCTTAGTATGTTATCTTTGAGACTCTCCAAAGTGGCATTATTTAATACAATAAAGAATGTTTTCCAGGACAGGGAAACAATCTAAATGTCAATCAATAGATGACTGGATAAATAAGTTTTGGTATGTGTGTGTGTATGTATATATATGTATGTGTATATATATGTGTGTATGTGGTATGTGTATATATATTATATATATATAATGTGCATATATGTGTGTGTATATATAATGGAATACTACTCAGTCATTAAAAAGAATGAAATGCCATTTGCAGCAACATGGATGGACCTAGAGGTTGTCATACTAAGTGAAGTAAGCCAGAAAGAGAAAGACAAAAACTATATATTACTTGTACGTGGAATCTAAAACACTGACACAAATGAACTTATTTACAAAGCAGAAACAGATGCACAGACATACAAAACAAACTTATGGTTACCAGGGGGGAAAAGGAGGGGGGAGTTTGGGATTTGCAGATACACTCTACTATATATATAAAATACTATACATATAAAATAAACAACAAGGTCCTACTGTATAGTACAGGGAACTAAATTCAATATCTTATAGTAACCTATAATGAAAAAGAATATGTGTGTGTGTAAGTAACTGAATCACTATGCTGTACACCAGAGACTAACACAACATTGTAAATTGACTATACTTCAATTTTAAAAAAAGATTTATTTTTTTGCTAAGACGCAACGATTACTGGAAAGATGAGCACAAGACTGACAGGGGTCAATGCTCTGTTGCATTTGATGTTCCCAGACTAACATGTGTTGTCTGATTGCACAATGCTCCCACCATTTTTGTCCAGTTTTGTTTTGAGATTATAACCATCACAAAATTAAAAGTAATAAATTAGCTCCTGTCCTGTTTTTTATATATTAGCTCAGTTTAATCCTCACAACTCCTCTATGAGGCAGATTTGTTATTATTTATTTACTTTTAGGGTAGTACTACTATTGTTTCTGTAATTTTTCTTTTTTCAGTGTCTGACATAATTTCAGACTTACAGAGAAGTTGTAAAAATGACACAAAGAATTCC
This sequence comes from Camelus ferus, assembly GCF_009834535.1. Lineage (NCBI taxonomy): Eukaryota > Metazoa > Chordata > Mammalia > Artiodactyla > Camelidae > Camelus > Camelus ferus. Next base: position 16,778,149 of record NC_045704.1, on the reverse strand, counting down.
TATATACCCTTCAACCAGTTTCCCCAAAGTTAAAATTTTACCACATTGATCATCTTTTTTTCTATTTCTATAGAAATATTTTTTTCTTTCCTGAATAGTTTGAGAGTAAGAGGCAGACATGAGAACACTTTCCCTCCAAAATATACATCGGTGTGTATTTCCCCAAAGACATCCTCTTACATAATAACAGTACATTTATGTAAATCAGGAAATTAACACCAAACATAAATTATCTAGTTTGTGGACTTCCTTGAGATTTTTGCCAATTGCTTGTAATGTCTCCTGTAGCAAAAGAAAATCCTGGTTCATATACTGCATTCCGTTGTCAAGTTTCTTCAGTCTCCTTTCACCTGGATCAGGGCCCCATTCATTCTTTGTGTTCCACGAAGGCAGTAGTATTTTTGCAGAGCAGAAGCCAGTTATTTTGTAGAATGTCCCTCAGTTGGGGCTTATCTGATGTTCCCACAGGATTCCATTCAGGTTGTGCACATTTTGCCCCAAACTACAGAAGCGATGCTGTGCCCTTTCTCAATGGATTGTACCAAGAGGCCCATGATGTCTGTTTGCCCCCTCACTAGGGATATTAACTTTGATCACTTGGTGACATTGGTGGCTGCCAGGTTTTTCCTATTTATGTCACTATTTCCCCCTGTGTAATTAATAAGTATCTTGTGGGGAGATAATCTGTGACCATGTAAATACCCAGTTACTCCTCAAACTTGAACCCACTAGTTTTATTTTTATTTTATCTATCTATCTATCTATCTATCTATCTATCTATCTATCTATCTATCTATCTATCTATTTATTTATTTTAATTGAAGTACCATCAGTTACAATGCTGTGTCAATTTCTGGTGTGCAGCACAATGTCCCAGTGATGCATATACATACATATATTCATTGAACCCACTAGTTTTAACATGTACATAAGCATGTTTTTTTCCAACACCACCAACCAATTAACTCAATTCGGATACTACCTGGCATTATCTACTTGGAGATGGTGTCGGATTTCACAGGTTATGGGCTCAGTCCTGCAAGACTGCCCTCGCCCCCCACATTCAGATGCCAATTGCCAAATCCAAGTTGTTCAAGTTGTGTTTCTGACTGACAGGCTGTAGATTAGAGGTCCCCACGACCCTGTCCTTGGTGTCGAGGAACATGTCTGCTAGAGGAACTCAAAGAACTCAGAGAAGCTTTTCACTTACTGGATTACTGGTTTTTTACAAAAAAATGTAACTCAGAAACAGCCAGATGGAGGAGATGCACTAGGAAAGGGGCAGGGAGCTTCCATGCCCTCTCCAGGTGTGCCACTCTCCCAGAACCTCCACATGCTCGCCAACCCGGAAGCTCTCTGAACCCCATCTTTTTGGTTTTTTATGGAGGCTTTGTTATATAAGCATGATTGGTTAAATCATTGGCTATTGGTGACTGGTTTCAACTTCCAGTCCCTCTCCTCTCCAGGGAGAGAGTCTGAAAGTCCCAACCCTCTAATTACATGGTTGGTTCCCCTGGCAACCAGCCCCCATCCTTAAATGCTTTCCAAAAGTCACCTCATAAACATAAGCTTAGGTGTGGCTGAAAGGAGTTTATCATGAATATCAAGACACCTTTATCACTCTAATTACTTACGAATTTCCAAGGGTTTTAAGAGCTCCGTGCCAGAAACCAGGATGAAGACCAATGATACGTTTCTTAAATCACAATATCACAGCATCTATTATTGATTCTTGCCTGAATCAGGTATCATTCTAAAGGTTGCCAAATGATGATCTGATTCCATGACTCCTTATACAATCATTCATTCATTTTTGACTATAAGAATACTCTTGCCTCTCTCTTTTTAATTTATTTTACTTATTTATTTAATGTCAGTATATAGTCATGGATTCTTGTTTATTCTGTGGGTTATAATCTTTTACTATCCTTATTTAATCTAAGGCTCAACTTGTCCCAGATTTGGTCATGGAAATCCTCCTTAAGATGTCTTCTTGTGTCCCTCTGACACACCCCCATCATTCTTTGAGTACTTCCTTACTTTCTAGATCATCTCTTTTTACAGACGGAGAAACTGAGAGAGAGCAGTTGGATAACTTGCCAAAGTTACCCTGCTGGTGGCTGGCAGCACCAAGATTTGAATGCAGGCAGTGTGTTTCCAGAATCCAAGCTCTTAACCATTGATCGTATTGCCTCATTACAGGGGCAAGAACCATGACTTCTTGTTCATAGCCATATCCCCACCACTCAGCATGATGCCTGACCCATGATTAAGTGTTCAATACAAATGTGTTGAACAAATTAATAAATGAATGACTGAATGGTCTGTCATATCTCTCAGGTCCTAACTTCCCTCCTTTCCAGCTTTAAATTCCACTCTTAATCATTATAATTACTCTTTTGCATACACTCCCAAGTTTCTGGCTTTGTCCTATTCAAAAGACAATCTGCCAATATCCAACTTTTTACCCACTCAGTGCTTCTACCAAAGTGATGTAAGTGACCAATGCTGGTGTCAACTGAAAAATAATGTAGGAGCCTGCAAGTAAGAAAAAGAGTTTATTTGGGGTCTTAAGAATTGCAATTTGGGAGACACAGATTCAGGGAACTCTGAAAGAGTGTTCCAAGGAAGAGAAAAAGTCGGATGTTCATAAAGACATAAAGACAAAAAGCCACGAAGTTGTTAAAAGTTGCTTGGTGAGAATAGTGATTGACTCTAACAAAAGTCAGAAAATATCTGTCCTTAAGGAATTACAAGTTGTTTGAGCATTGGAGTCCAATAAGTAGATAGACTGTCACGAGTTATTTTAGGGTAGTGTTGGAGAAGTATCTTGAGTTTCTGGCCAGGAATCTGGTCAAAAGATCAGATTCCATCCAGGCTGAGGCTTGCATAAGTCACACTTCCTTAATGGCCTCTTGGCTCCATTTTAGAGAGCTTTCTTAGCAATACCAACTCCATTTTGATTTTCCTTTCACACTGGAGAAAAATCACACAACCCTGCCGAAAAGCCTGACTTTAAATTTGTGATCTATAACCTCCAGTAAGCCCTTAATTCTGCCTAGAAATCAGCCTAAACTTTCACGGTCCATTTGCATGCCACCTCTATTTCATACCTTCTCAACTCTCCACAAAGTTCCTCCCATTATCCCCTTGGATACCATACAAGTGAAAAATTACTCAAAATTATCAGTCTTATGGGAAATGCATCTTAAAACCACAATTAGATACCACAACACACCTACCAGAATGGATAAAATTTAAAAGACCTAGTGACGTATGTTGACAATAATGTGGAGCAACAGGAACTCTTATTTACTAGTAGGACCGTGAAGTAGGACGACCAACTTTGGAAAGTGTCTGCTAGATTCTTATTAAATTAAGTATACTTCAATCCTTTGACATGGCAGTTCCACTCAGTATCTACACAAGAGAAACGAAAGCTTATCTTCATAAAACACAAGTATACAAGAACACTCGTAGCAGCTTCATTCATAATAGCCCCAAATTGGAAACAGGTGTCCATCAATAGAAGAATGAATAAACAAACAGTGACATACCACATTCCGTTGAGTGAAAGAAGCCTTACACAAATGAATGTATACAGGTGGGGGAGGGTATAGCTCAGTGGTGGAGAATGTGCTTAGTATGTACAAGGTCCTAGGTTCAATCCCCAGTACCTCCGTGAAAAATAAATAAATAAATAAATAAATAATTACCCCCCAAAAACCCCCCAAAATTTAAAAAAATATGAAATTATAAAAAATGCTCAAAAAAGGAAAAAAAAATTTAAATGAATGTATATAGTATATTTCCATTTATACAAAGTTCTAAATCTTTAGATATTGAGCACTTGCAACATGGCTAGTGCATGGGGGGTGGGTTACAGCTTAGCAGTACAGCACATGCTTAGCACGCAGGAAGTCCTCGGTTCAAGCCCCAGGATCTCCATTAAAAAAATAATAATAATATAATAAAAGGAAAGAAACATGGCTAGTGCAAACTGAAATGTAATACAACCATAAAATACACGTGGGATTCCAAAGACTTCATACAACTCCCCCAAAATATCTCATTAATAATGCTTTCATATTGACTATATATTTAAATGATAATATTTGCATTAAAATATATTATTAAAATGAATTGTTTCTTCTCATTTTACTTTCTTTAATGTGGATACTAGAAAATTTTAAATTACATATGTAATTTAATTTGTCTTATAATATACTTCTGCTGGGCCACTTGGAAATAAAGTAAAAGAGGGACCACATGTAACAGGCCCACTCAGGGATTATCTGATTCTCTGGGGTAATAGGAATATGTCTTAGTATTTATTATTGATTAGGGACCAAACTCTATAAAGCTTAGATATTAACTTTGCAAATAATATGATGGATTGATAAGTTGCAAATGACTTTTGTCTGGCAAAGATGCAAATAATTTCTGATGGAATGATTTCTGCCCAGTAAACAATAAAGCCCCAGAAATTAAGGTTTTATCAGCCTGTAAGACAAGAATTAGGTTTTGAATCTCACTTATCAATCTTATTTCAGCATTCTTTCTTCCCTTGACTAAATATGCTTCCATCTCGCCTATATGTTTTTGAATCAACTGTCCCATCTTGCTGATTCCCTCTATTCTGAGCACTTACTACATGGCAGGCTCTGAACTTGACTTACCTTATCAAGTTAAGTCTCATAAGAGTCCTAAAGGTTGGAAATATTATTATCCCCATTTAAGAGATGAAGAAACTGAGGCTTAGAGAGAATTTCCTAGCTCACTCATAGTGAAACAGGGTACAGAGTAGTAACGGAGCTGGGATTTAAACTTGGGTTGTCTGACACGAGTCTGGCCTCTGAACCTCTATTTTACACTGTGTCTTTGTTATGAAGGAAACTGTCCCCCCTACCCAGTAAAGATATGTTGAAGTCCCAACCACCAAGACCTGTGAATGAGGCCTTATTTGGCAATAAGGTCTTTGCAGATTTAATCAAGTCAAGATGACTAATATCTAATACGACCTTATAAGAAGAGAGAAATTTGGACACAGACAGCGAGAATGCCACATGAAGAAGGAGGCGGTGATTGGAGCGAGGCACCTACAAGCCAAGGAACACCTGGGGCACCAGAAGCTGGAAGAGGCAAGGCAAGATCCTCCCCTAGAGGCTTTGAAGGGAGTATGGCCCTACCAACACCTTGATTTTGGACTTCGGGCCTCCTGAACTGTGAGACACCAAATGCCTGTTGTCTTAAGCCACCCAGTTTGTGGTACTTTGCCATGGCAGCCCCAGGAGAATAAGTCTCTGAAATGGACCACACAGGGTGGGTACATAGTGTGGAGATGAGTGAGGTACCCCCAGCAATAGGGGACCCATACCTGGAGGGCATCTTTCCTCTGTCTCTCATCTGTGTTTGCAAAATGCCCTGCTCCAACTCATAGGGCACCATATCAGGACAGACTGTGTCTTGGTCTCCCCAACCACAGCGGGGGCTTCTGGAAGTGAAAGCTTTATGGGCAGAAGGGATTACCTGGTGTCCTATCTAGCACACCCATCTGGGTTAGCTCCACTTTTCATTGTCTTAAAGTATGATAGTTACACTAAACTAACAGTAAACTGATCACAAGGCTAAAGATTACTGCCTGGTGGGAAACAGTCGGTTATTTCCTTCTGGATATTGACCAGTTCGGCATCCACTTATAAATTTATTTCAGCATTCCTGATCGCTGATATGCATGTGTACTTGGAGTTCTCCTTTGAACTGGCTGTAACATTTTATAGGTTCCCTCATTCATGAATGAGCTAAATAAAATCTCTGACATATGTTCATCTTGTATCTGTGTAAGAGCTATGATTTTACGTTTTAAAAAATAGTATCCTTCAACACCTGCTCCAGCTCTGAGACTGTACATCGTCTGCCACGCAGGCCTGAGCAGGAGGCAGGGGTTCAGGACACACTGGGGAGAGGCAAGAGAAGCCTTCATGCCAGAAGTCCTAGGGGAAATCCAAGAGTCTTTCCCTCAACCTTGGAATTTCTTCTAAAGATCAGAAAAAGCCCCCACGGAGTAGAGGTGATAAATTTCCAGCCTCAACACCCTCAGAAGCCCAGAAGTCCTCTTACACCACCAAGATGGTAAAAAAAATTGGCTCAGAGTTACCTGAAATCATGTAACATGCTGGTTATTAGGTCCAGCTTGTCAAAGCAAAAACTGCACGGGACAACATTAAACAGGCAAGAAGCCTTCGTTCAAGGGCATTGCAATAGAAGACAGAGGCCACAACTCAGTCTGAACTCAACTCAGCTCAAACAAAAGGCAGCTGGGTTTTTAAGAACCGGGGTAGGGGGTGGGGGTCTTAGGTCATTTGTGGTTGCTAATTGTCTTCACCCAAAGGAAAAGGAATCATTCTTGTATTTTGAGGACAAGAGGTAGCTTCACAACTTGGAGAAAGGCATCCACCAAAATCAGGCTTCTAAGGAGACTGGGAGATAGAAGTGCTATTGCCTTTGATATTTATATTTCAGAGAGATGGTTCCCAGGTCCGTGTGAAAGACATTTCCTGGGTTGTAAAACTGGTGAGAGGCTTTTAAAGAGATTTATATGCATCTCAAAAGGGCAGAGAAAGAATGTACAATGGTAAGTTTTCTAAAGTAAATGCACTAAGAAACAGGAGGTCGGGGCCACTGTGGATAGACCATCCGGATTCTGGAAGGGCTAGGGTGAGAAGGAAGTCAGTGGTTTAGAGGCAGGAACAAGTCCATCTAAAGTTTAGTTAAGCTGAGGGAAAAGTTACAGCCCCTTGGTCATGCTCTATACAGCTGGTCTGCTTGGGTTCAAATTCAGACTCCACTGCTTATTAGCTTGGTGACCTGGGGCAAGTTACTCAACCTCTCTGGGCCTGGTTTCCTCATCTTATAAAATGCAAATAATTTATACTTAATTCATAAGATGGTGGTGTAGATTAAATGTGTTAATCCAAGTACAGCACGTAAGCCAGTACCTGGCACATAATAAATATATTACTTGCTGTGGGTTAAGTTACTTTACCATCCCGAGCCTGGGTTTCTCCAATCATCCCATCCGAGAATTCACATGTAAAATTAAATGAAATAATGGCTGCAAATAACCTTAGCACAAGCCTGGCACCTGGTAAGACTCTTAAATGACTAACATTCCTGGAACTATAGTTACTATTACTGATATTTGTATTGTTTGTTGTTCAGGCTCTTATTCCGTATTTTGTTACTATAATCACTATTTACTATTATTTTATTTTATTATTACCTCACACTACCCCCTATTATTAATAGTAATATTGGCAATGTTATTATTATTATTTCACTATTCCCCACATCTGGTCCCCTCCCTCAAGCAGTCTCAAAGGCTGCCAGGGCCTCTCCTTCCTAAGCCAGGCGTTTCCTCCCTGGGCCTCTACGCCTTCATCTGATTGGAGGAGAGGCGGGTGGGGCTCAGGCCCCAAGTCTCCAACAGGAAGCAAAGACTGACAGCAGCACCTTACATCCCTCTGGACAGGTGGGACGCCGGGTCAGAGCCACTGAATGAGTCCTAAGAAACCAGACAGATGGCAAGGTGGGCGGGGCCTGGGGAGGTGTACAAACCTGTGAAACATGCATGGCTCCCAAGCATGGCTAAAAGCCCTATTCACCCCTCCATGCTGCTCAATGGTCTCATCCGGTCTCCCCCTCACCAGTGGGATCGTCCATAAGTGTGGCTCTACCTCAGAAGACAAAGGAGTTGAAAGCCAACATCCCCCAGGGCTGTGACTCGGGATCTCAGCTTCTTTATCTGCTAAAGGTCTTGACTTTCCCATCCTAGCCCAGTTTCAGGTTAGTGTAAGCAATGAGGTAAAAATTACTTCTTTAAAACACTATACAAAGTAAACGTTTATTGAAGCCTTTATGTGCCAGACATTGACCGCACAGAGGCCTAAGGTACAGTCCCTGCCCTTGAGGAGCTCACAGTCTAGAAAAGAAGACTCCAAAACGATTCCCACAAAGATGGAGGGGCAGGCGGCAGAGCCTTCAGAGGACGGAGCCATTTTGTCAGCCCGCCTCTCCTATTCCAGGTTGGCTGTGAAAAAGCGAATAGGAAGCTTAGCATCGTCTATCCTACCTTCCCTGGGACAACTGACTTCCCTCTGTCCTAGGCACCGAGAGGAGACCAAGGAAAGACAAAGATGAGGGGGATGCAATTGATGCCCTCAAAAAGCTAGGACACCCTGGCAGGATGTATACAACGGTGACTTTATTTCCCGAAGCCGCAAACCAGTGCAGCAGAAGCTGGGGGGGGGGGGGGGGGCGGGGGGGAGGAGACTGGGAGAACAGGGGCTGGGCCAGCCCAGTCCAGTGGTGAGAGAGGGAGTAATGGGAAGAGAGGGGACCCAGGGCCGAGGAAGTAGGACAAGAGGTGGAGAAGCTCAGAGTAGGATGCCAGCAGCCGCAGCCAACAGAAGAGCAACCCACCCCGCCGACGGAGCTGCAGAGCCTTTATTATGGGCCTCATCTTTTATAGGGTACTGCCCCATATTCCTACGGTCCTGGTGGCCACCGGCACCTCCAGCCGCTGGCACCTCTTCCCGGGAAGTCTCAGGTTTGACCTCTGGTGGAGAAGTCTGGCTGGTAGGGGATGGGGTGGGTTTGGTAGTGGTGGTAGAGGTGGAGGTGGTTGGTGCTGGGGTAGAGGTAGTGACGGAGGTGGTTGGGGCCGCAGTGGTGGACCGAGGAGGGGGCAGCAGGACAAGGGGCGGGAATCGAGGAGAGAAGTAGGTCTTGTTGCGGAGGTCCGAGTTACAGCGGGACCCCTGGCAGCAGGAGCCGCTGAGCATGAACCCCGGGCCTGTCACCGAATCCCGGGTGCAGAACTCATCCTGGACGCAGCCCCGGACAGGCAAGGATACAGTCACATTAGCTGCAGGAGGGAGACACCGGTAGGTCCATGATTGGAGGGAGGGCACAGCCAGAATGAAACTTAGGGGCAAGACAAGAGCAAGAACCCCCAAAACAGAGGACAGAAGGGCTCTTCATCCAATAATCCAAAAGTCTCAGTTCAGGCCCCACTTTGAAAAACACCGTCTTACTGTCTTTGGTGCATGGTGGACCACATTTCCCACAGTACTTTGAGAGGAAAAATGTGTAGGCTGAACTACAAGTCCCACAATGCCTTGGAAGAAAAGTTTGGACTGGGATACACTTCTCCAAAGAGCACTGCCCCACTCCTCCCCTTCTCCCGCCAAAATTCAGTCAGAGTCAGAACTACATCTCCCATAATACACCTGGCAGACGATGGCATTCGAAGACCATCTCCCATGGTTCCCTGAGGCTGAGGACAGGAGGCTAAACGGCGTTTCACCTAATACTCTGGGACATGTGGCGACCCTAACCCCTTCGGTTTTAAGGAGTCAGAAATAGATTCCCCACGATACTGGGCAGAAGCTTGGAGGCTTAAATACGTTTCCCATTGTACGTCCTCCCAATTCTGCACTGGACAGGCCTCCATGGAAATTAATTTCTCCCAAAACTCTAGGACAAAAGCATTCCTATTTCCGCGCTGTTTTGGGGAGAGGGCTGCATTTCTCACTATGCTTTAGGACAAGCCAAGAACGTAGGCCTACAGTTCCCAGAATGCACCAGAGTTGGGGGAACTCTTTGGGTAAAGAGCTATCTGCCGCCCATGAGGCCTCAAAAAGGCTACAACAACCCTTGCAGACCCAGCGCTCCAGAGCTCGCTCACCTGCAGTCAATGTGACGTTGCCGTCGAAACAGCCCTTGTAGCCGTGGTCGCTGGCGTTGTAGCAGCTCACAACAGGTGGCGCCGTACCCTGGCACGCCTCGCGGCTCAGCCCCACGCAGCTGTAGCACTCGACGCCGTTGGGCTCGTAGGCACTCTCATTGCCTGCGAGGGGAGCGAGGAGGAAGGAGGAGGTCGAGGGGGTTCAGGAGGCACAGCTCTACTCGCCGTCCCTGTAGCCGAAGGCTCTGACCCTCGACGTACAATCAGCTCAGCCTCTGGCCCCGCCCTGTACAGTGGCCCCGCCCATTGATCATAGCCCCGCCCCTAGCAGCTCCGTACGTCAACAATAAAGTCCCGCCCCCTGCCTCGAGGCCCCGCCCCCAACCCGCGCTGCGTGCTCCCCTTCCAGCTTGTGACCGCCCCTAGCCGCCCAGCCCCGATGTGGCTCCGCCTCTGGGCCTACGGCCCCGCGTCCACCGACCTGCAGGGTTGAGCGCTCTCGAGGTGAGGTTGAGCTTGGCGTTGCAGCGGTCCTGGGAGCACTGCTGCAGCTGGATGAAGGCCAGAAGCCCATGAAGGTCCAGTCCGCGGTCATTCTTGCCGGGCAGTCCCGAACCGCAGCCCCGCACTGCCACCGAGAATTGCCCGTGGACTGTAGAGAGGGGAGAAGGCGGGGTCAGAGGGCCGGGGCCTCTGGGCGGGGCCTCGAATGGACCAGAACGAGAGGATAGACCCGCAAGTGTAGCAGAGCTGGGGCCTCAGAAAAAGCCGCTCCGAAGGGACATCCTACAGACCGAGGGGCGGAACCTCAAAGAGCGGAGTGCGAGGTGAGAGACAGGAAGAGAAACACGGGACACAATCGACGCGGGACGGCCAAGAGTGGAGCTAGGACGGGGCACGACCATAGAGGGGCAGAACCGCAGAAAGCAACATCAGAAGAGACTGAGACTGACAAAAAAGGCACGGGATCAGAGACAGATAGGGACTTCTAGGAGCTGTGGCCTCAGACAGGGGCGGGTCAGAGGGGCGGAGCCTCAGCCTAGGGACCCTAGGAGAAGACCCCTCTAGGGATCTGCAATACCAAAGACCCCCTTGAATATGGGAAGCTGGATTGATGGGGAGAGGATTCTGGCAGGGACAGAAGAGGGCAGGGAGATCTCAATGGTGCAGGGAAAATGGATAGGGTGTGCCCTTGAAGGAAACGAGGTCCCAGATCTGGGTACTCCCAGTTCACCCCACCTGTTCGCAACTCTCCTCACCGCTTTAAGCCCTAATAGTGTGTTGAAGGGCTCAGTCCAGGCTGAAAGGGAGGAATCAGGCTGCATTGTGTGGGGTGTGGCCAAATTCAGAGGGAGGAACGGTACTATAAGGAGGCGGGGCGCGGATGGAAGAGCGTGAAGGGTTACGAAGAGACCCCGAGAACCCACTCACTAGTCTCCACCGCCCCTACGGCCTCGGTGCATACGTCCACGCCCGGCGGGCACTTCACGGTCTTGGTCTTCTGCGGAGAGCATCCGTCATCTGCTTTCTGCACGCAGCTGTAACACTCCAGGGCCTGCACTCCTGAGGGTGCAGGGACCGGTAGAACTGAGCGATCCTTACTGAAGCCTCTTCCCCCAAAGGAGAAATAGTCCTTCCCACTCCCTCTGTCTCTGTACAATCCTACTGCACACCCTTTTCCAGGGCAGGGGTAAGAAAAACCTCCCCACAAATCTGAGGCCATGAGATACATTGTGTCCCTTTCCTTCAAACCCCCTCTGTCTACAGTGGAAGCATCTTTTCCAGAGCTTCCTATGCCCAAGGTGGAGGAACCCCTGCCATGGATGAAGGGGCTCCTTCCAACAGTGTTCCACTCAGGATGGGAGAATTTTACCCACAGTCAGATCGGCTCAGTGAGTGATCCCTTCCCACAGCGCTCAGGATGGAAGAAATTTTCCCACAGCACCCCGGGGCAGGAATCCTTCCCACAGCCCCCGCGGCCGGAGAAGCCGATCTTTCCCACAGCCGGTCTGCTCAGGGTGAAAGAACTTTTCCCACAGCCCCCTCTGCTCAGGATTGGAGATCCTTCTCACAGCCCTGTCTGCAGGGGGTGGGGGAACTCTCCTCCCTAGAGCTCCCACTCAAACTTTCCCAGCAGCAGACTCACCTTCTCGAAGCAGCAGTGGCAGCAGCAGCAGCAGCCAGCCTGTAGTCCAGATCACTGCCCGGGTGCCTGCTTTCCTGGTGGGGCCCATGGTTCCGACCTGCTCTCTCGGCTTCCCCCCTAGGTGTGCCGCCTCCCAACCCTGGCCCTCTTACCTGAGCCCAAGATGAGTAACCTCCCCGCAGGCAACCCTGGCCTTGCCCAACCAGGCCAAATCAGCGTCCGCTGTGGGGTGCGACACCCGCCCCTGGGTGCGTCACCCACAGCTGCCAAGGAGGGAAAGGGCGGGATTCAAGGTTCCCTGGCAGTTCCCAGGAGAAAGTCTGTGTGTTTGGGGTGGGAGGGGGGAGAGGGGAGAGTACTGAGGCTCACAGAGAGGGTCTACTCCATACCTAGCATTCAGTAAATACTGAATGGGTGCCTGCAGCATGCCAGCTTTGAGCTGAGTGATGCTGGAGACTAAGACAGAACCAGCACCTGTCCTCACAGAGCTCACAGTCTGATGGGGGAGACAGATATTAATCAAATAATCATACAGATTGTTATTTATGAGGACAATGAAGGAAGAAGTGTAGGGAGCTACAGGGTGGTGTGGAGTCTAGAAGTGGGGGCTGGTGGGTGAAGCTTCCCTAAGGGTGTAAATGGAGTTGCCTTAGGGTCTCAAAGACTTGAAGGTTTAGTCCGTGAGGCTGGTGGGGAATGGGAGGGGCAGATCCCATTAGCAAGCAGAGGGAGCAGCCTGTGCAAAGACCTCTGTGGGAAGTAGCATGGACCATTCAAAATACAGAAAAGAGCAGTATGCCTGGAGCTCAGAAGGTGAGAAGAAAGAGGTGGAAAATGAGGCAGAAGAGCCAGGCAGGGGCGAGATCATTCGGGGCATCACAGGCCCTGAGAAGAGATTTAAATTAATTCTGAGAAAGATGGAGAATGTTTCAGGGGGTATAAATAATCTGGGGGATACAATCAGATTTGCTTTTTAGTCTATAAGTCTGGCAAGTGATGCAAAAACTGGTCAAGAGATGAAAAGGAAAGAGGGAAGAGTGGTTCCCTAATCCCATGGAATTACATGGCCATGAAGACAGACCAACTACTGGTCTGGGCAGCAACGTGAGTCTCGTAATTCTATGTTGAGTTTGGGAGACCTTAAACAAATAAAAGATAGCATGTGACTCCATTCCTATGTCTAGAACAGACAAAACTAATCAGTGGTGAGAGAAATCAAAACAGTGGTTACTTTGGGGAGGGCACTGCCCCGGAGTGAAAGTAAGGAGACCCCACTATCTTCATCTGGGTGATAGTTACATGTGTGTACAAATATGTGATGAATCACCAAGCTGTATGGGGTCTACTTATGCACTTCAATGACTGTGAACTATTCTTACAAAAAGAAATGGGGGGTGTAGTATAGCTCAGTGGTAGTGCTTGTGCTGAGCATGCACAAGGTCCTGGGTTCAATCCCCAGTACCTCCATTAAAATAAATAAATAATAAATAAATAAACCTAATTACCTCCCCCCCACTCCCCCCAAAAAGAAAAAAGAAGTGGGGGGAATACCACTGTGGCCTCTATTTAAAAAAAAACAAAACTGTAGAAGGAGTGAGAGAGAAGACCAGGAGACCAGGGAGGGAGCTGAGCAATCTCCCAGGTAAGAAAGAAAGAAGCAGCCCCTGGCAGCTGGGAGTTGCCTGGAACTCACAGTGAGGCCTGGGCCCTCTGTTACACCCCAGCATCAACAGAACACTAACATCAGACGGGACCACCCAGTGACCTGGATGGAGAGAGATACACAATCAGGACCATTGCCTGAACACAGAAAGAAAGAAACAAACAAGAACACTGTGTGAACCACGAAATAACTAAGCATCTCCATGTATAAGCAAACATAAGTGACTGTATTGTATTGTATTGTATTGTATTATATTATATTGTATTATATTATATTATATTATATTATATTATATTATATTATATTATATTATATTATATCATATTATATTATATTATATCATATTATATTATATTATATTTTGAGCTACAGCTTTAACTGTGCTTTGTTTCTCCTGACTCATAGATAAGATTTAGCTATGGCGGGAAAAATAGCGGCTGTGTTCATAAAGATTTTATCCATTCCCCTGACCCCATAGGGCACCCCTGTTCCCCAACAATGACTATCAATTCAGTCACCTAGGTTGGGTCACCTGGGATCAGGCTGAAGCTCAGAGAGAGAAAGTGAATGACTGATCATGAAGTCATTCAGCACTGCCCCCTGACTCTCTGCCCCCCAGCCTTGAAATCCCAGCCCCACTTATGGTTTGCTGTGTGACCCTGTCTAAGTGTCTTAACCTCTCTGAGCCTCTGAGGTGTCTGGTTTCTAATGAAGGAGAGTCTTTCAGGGTGGAGTGAGGCAGTGGACAAAGTATCAAGTCTGAAGTCAGACAGACTGAAATTTTAATCCTCTCTGCTGTGTGAACTCAAGCAGCTCCATCTCCCTCTCTGAACTTCAGCTGCCTCCTTTGTCAAAGGGGTCTGAAACCTCCTGTCTCCTGAGGGATGGAGTGAGGCAGGGTGACAATACTATTATTATTGTGTGCTCAGGAGCAGAAGGCCCTGCAGGCTCCAGCAGCGTGGGAGAGTTTCAGGGAGGAACCCCAACTGGCCAGACCAGAAGAGCTGGCGTCTTGGGAGGGAGTGGGACCCAGGGTGGGGAGTCTCCTCTTGCTCAGGCCTGCCCGGATCCTGGGTGCCTGAGCCTGGAACCAGAGCCCCTGCCTGGCCCGGGGCCAGAGACAGAGGAAGGTTTGAATGCTGGGCCTCTACTTACACCAACTCTGTGACTCTCCCCAGCTCCTCTCCACAGGGGTCACTGCAAAATGATTTAGAATTGGTTCCCCAGATAGATGAGCAGAAGGGTCAGTGTGGAGGCACCACATCCCCAGCCCTGGAGTTCAGGCCAGGGCCTCAGACAAGCCTAGGGCGATATTTACTATGGGTTTTCTGTCCCCTGGGGAAGAGCAGGCTTGAGTCCAGTGACGTTCCCAGCCTGTCTCAGACTCACTCCCTCTGGGACGTGCTGAGATGTGTCAGAGAAGGGGTGGGGTCAGACTCAGGGCTAGCTACATAATTTGTGGGGCTCAGTACAAAATGAAAATATGTGGACCTGGTTCAAAAGACAGGAAAGAGTGTTATTAAATAAATATAGTATTGTGCACTTAAAAATCTGTTAACAACAACAACAATTTGTTGACAGGATTGATCTCATATTAAATATTCTTACTGTTGAAAACACACACATAAATGGACACCTAGGAAATGTTGGAGATGGATGCATTTATTACCTTGATTGTGGTGATAGTGTTATAGGTATATACATATGTCTAAATCCATCAAATTGTATACATTAAATATATGCAGTTTTCTTATATAAATTATACTTCAACAAAGCTATAAAAAATAAAAATTTTAAAAGTAAATGCACAAAAAAAAGGCACTAAAGTAGAAACTCTCTTTTCCTTTCTTCCCCCACCTCTCTCAATCCTTACGGTGTCTAATGTCATGTGCCCTTGGGCACAAGGATACTCGTGGGGCGAGCACAGCACAGACCCTCACAGGTATCTAGAGACCCTGCCCCCCAACTAAAACAACCTGGGTTCCCCTTCCACTAGCTGCCCGCTGCCAAGTCCCACTTGAGATGCCATCAGGCATGAGATGCCTGACCTTCCCGGGGGCACCCAGGCCCCTACCAGAGCTGGAGGATAGCAGAGGTCACTGGGCAGGGGCAGGCAGACAGAACATGTCCCGAGGAGATGGGAGATGGCAGGTGTGGGACCCTGTTTGAGCCGAGGCCCCAGTCTCCCTAGTTCATGCTCCATGAAACTTCAGACTCCACTTACAAAACACAAATTCAAATACAAAATTAAGAATTTTCAGCCAAGGAGCTTTTCTGAACTCAGAGACCTGTCAACTATACTAGTCACACGCTTATGATGCTGGTTCCAGAAAGAGAACCCAGTTTGTAGACGGGCTGGGGGAATGAAATGATCCAAAAATGATCTCTGACATCTGGAGGTAGAGGCCAAGGAACACCTGGGGTCCCCAAGGGCCTGGGGATGGGAGTGTTTGCATTCCCAGGCCTCAGGGGGCACATCTGGATCCTCAAGGAATCCTGAGACAGGACACCCAGGTCCTGAGATGTGAATCAGAGACCGAATGCTGTTCCAGAGAGGTTTAAGGGAGGAAAAGACCTGTTCCACACAGTGACAGCCCAGAGTCGTCAGGGCAGTAGGGGAGCCCAGGTGACTGTGGAAGCCTACCAGAGATCAGGGAGAGCTTCCTGAAGGAGGGGACAGACACCTCGGGTGAGACTTAAAAGATGAAAAGTTCTATGTCTGTCTTGTTCACCACCGCCCCATCCTCAGCATCTTTGTCATCAATTTATTCAACCATAAGACAGTCCCTCAACACCTAGTTTGCAGATAGGCCCTCTGCTGTGTGCGAAGGACTCAGTAATGATGGAAACAGCCCAACTCCCACCTCCTGGGGCTCCCACCCAGCACCGGAAACACAGTCATCAGGAAAGATGACCCAGAGTAGTCAAGACTGTGATGCGGAGAGCACAAGCAGAGTGATCAGGGCTAGGGTGGGAAGGCCTGACTCAGTCAGGAGAATCAGGGATGGCTTCCTGGAGAAGGAAACATCTGATCTATGACCTAAACGCTGAGGAGTAGGGCGGAGTGGGGAAAGGTGATTTAGCAAAGCGAACATTATGTACAAAGACCAGACTGAGAGGTGAAAAGATAGCATTTTTTTCACTTTCATAGAATATAATGTGCCCTATGGTCCTGGGGACACAGTCGTGACCAGGACAGCCCTGGCTATGCCCTCATAGATCTCCCTGTCCATCAGGACATGGGTCCATCACCAGTGATGATGCAGGATGTTCAGGGATGGGACAGCTTAGCTCAAAGCCAGGGCTTGACCCAGCTAGGGGAGTCAGGAAGGGCTTCTTGAAGGAGGCGACATCCCAGTTAAGGCCTGAAGAATAAGGAGCTGGCTGGTTAAGGGAAGGGCAGAGGGAATGACATGTGCTAAGGCCTGGAGGGCAGAAGCCTCTGAGTTCCCAGAAATTGCCAGTAGCCCAGTCAGGTCCAAAAGGGTGGAAACAGGCGGGCCCACAAACTGAAAAAACAAAATTGCCACAAGACTAAGGATGCATGCCTCCCCACTCTCCCTCTCCCAGCCATGACCTTGGGGTGGAAGGCCTCCATTCCTAAAGGGGAGAGCTCTCACAGATACCCATACCTCAAGGGTCCTGCCTAGGAGCCAAGGGGCCCTGGACCCCTGTGCTGGGAACCTCAGCAGTAACCACTGTTTTCCTTCCATGTTTAATTCGGTATCACAGGAGCACCAATAAATAGTTTCTTCCGGTCCCCGAAATCTTCCTCCTGCCCGGGACAGAGCCCCAGGGGCTGGCTTCCCGTCTGGGGAAGGCACCTGCAGCCCAGAACATCAAGGCTTAGACCAGCCCAGCCTCGAAAATTCCCAAGAGAGTTCCAAAGGGGAGGGGCAGGGCTTCCAGGTGGTGGGCGTGGCCTGGGAGGAGGGCGGGCAGGGCGGGGCCTCGCTAGGACGTCCCCCTGATAGGGTGTGGCCAATCAGGGGGCGTGGTTCTCGTCAGCGGCTGTCACGATGACGTCCATCCAAATACGCATGGCCTCAGGGCTCGGGGCCACCATGTAGAACAGGCGTTCATAAGTTTTGACACAGAACGTTAGGCGAGGGTTGGGGCTCTGGAATAAGTAGTGGAGTAGAGGTAGTTAAGAGAATGGATACGGGTTCACCTGCTTCGAATCCCACCCTTGCTAACTGACATGCTGTGTGGCACTGGGCAAGTTATTTAGACCCCCTGAATGTTTCCCCATCTGTCTTCCTAAATGATGCTACCTACTTCACTGGGTTATGACGATTAAATGAATCAACACAGGAAGGCGCTTAGAATTTTGGGAGCGAGAGGAATTTAAAAGAAGGACTCATGTCCTCTCCCTCTAGCTTACCTTCTCCTATATTAGAAATATGGATATTCTAATTTCCCCCCTCCCCCCGAATCTAGGTCCCCTTGGTTTGTAACTGGGGAAAGCTAGTGTCTACAATCCCTGTATTGAGTATTCACTTGCCAACCTTGAATAAAGTAAATCCCTTACATCTGTTATCTATTTTGAACCTCAACTCTAAGGAAATGGACTGACGGCTCATTTCGCAGGTGAGAAACTACGACTGGAGAAGGGAAGTCATTTTCCTGATGTCCCACAGCGGGGATTCCAACATAAACTCTAAAAAGCCACAGTCGGTCACTCTCCAGAGCTTTCTAAACATTGTATCAGTTGCCAACATGTAGATTTCTGGCACTGCATTTTTATAAAAGTTCCAATTCCTGAGTTCTCAAGGAAAAAAATAAATATGGATATGACACCATGGGGCCCATTCCCTTTTGGCAGTTCATGGGCAGATGCTGAGAAATGATCATGTCTTTTCGATGTTCCCTGGCTGCCTCAGTTCTCACCCTGCCCTTTTTCAGTCTTTTAGTCTCAGCTTGGCATCTGAGTTTGCCAAATTTTTGCTCTAAAACTTTTGTTCCAAGAAGAGTTACAGTGGCTGAGAGCCAGAGAATGAGCTCTTAATTTTTGGTCCCTGCAGTGAAATGACCATTGGTCTCCTCGGCTGGATGGAGGACCCTGACAGTAAGGGCTGTGGGTGGCCTTTCCTGGGAATAAACTCAGGCCTGAATGCTGAGGCTCCAACCAGGAGGACAGGGCAGAACCCAGCAGGGGCTTCACCTTGAAGGCACAGCGTAAATGGTCATAGTAGACTTCCTCGATGGCCTGGAAGTAGATGACGCCTTTTAGCTTGGCCTCTTCTTTGTCTGATGGAGGGAGGTGAGGGAGAAACAGAGCCAGTGAGAGGTGTGTGTGTGTGTGTGTGTGTGTATGTGTAGACGTCAGGGCAGGAGGGAAGTTATTGGACCCAAGTCCTGAGACTGGGGTTGGCATAAGGAACATGGTGACAGATTCTGAAGGTCCCTAAAGTAATGTGGCTGGGAGGTGAAGCGAGATGGAAGACTGAGTGTGGAGACTGGACAAGATTGGAGAATGGGATCCTGGGAGCTGGAATCCTAGGTCCCCGAGAGCCTTGGTCCAAGAAGGGAAGGGACTCAGGGAGAGGTTCAGGTCCTTCCTAGAGAGGAAGGAGGAGGGGCCTGGACCCCTGGGTTTAGGGTGCTGGTAATGTCCAGACTCCTCCTGTGTATCTTATCTTGGGGTTTGGGAAGCCTGAATTGTACAAAACTGTTACCCATGTTACTCAGGAGGGCTGGGTCACTAAATGGGGAAGGGGCTAGGGATCCAGACTCATGGGCCTAAGAGAGAAGAGGGCCAGGGGTGAGACTTCTAGGTCTCTGGAGTAAAAGTCTGGCATCACCTCTTCCAGGGTCCTGGGGGCCTGAGGCCCAAGGCGGCCAGGCTGCGCTTACCCGCATAGTAGGCCAGGCGGCGGGCCTGGCGGTCAAAGCAGAACCACCTCTTCCTCCAAGTTTTGATGCGGCCTCCCATCTTCACCAGGGATCCGCGGCAGCATGCCCCGGACACCTGTATATGTGGGCAGTTATCCGGGTTGTGGCCCCAGCGTTCTAGGTGCTGCCGCAGATCCAAGACTCGAGGGCCTGGAGGGCCAGATGGGGGAGTGGGAGGGGCCTGGGGAGGGAAGAGAAGGGGGCAGCTGACGTTGTAGGGTCAGGAGGGGGTCCTGTAGCTCCAGTGTAAGGCTAGGCATGGCCTTTAAACAGGAACATCAATAATGACGATCAAGGTGATATTTCCAACAGCTGCGCTAATTGACTGACATTGCCTGGGGCTTTACCAGCATCAATTCCTTGACTCCCCACGGCCACCCTTGGGACAGGGCTACTATGAGCCCCATTCTTCAGATGAACACACTGAGGTACAGAGAAGGAAAATAATCCAGCCAAGGTCACACAGTGGCAGAGCTGGGATGCAAACCCAGGTCTTCCTGACCCTAGCACTGACCCTGAAACACTAGAGGCATGTCACAGAAGTAAGGGACCCTGATGGGACCTACTGCCTCTGTAAAACAGGAGCCAAATAGTGAGTGATTAATAAATTAGAGCACTGTTTCCATTATTATTATTGCTGATGACATTATTTTTGTGATGAAATTAGTGATTATTACCTGTGCTAAGCACTTTATAGGTATAATCCCTTTGCCCCTTCAAACTCTCCTGGAGGGTAAGTACATCATTTTACAGATGTGGAAGCCAAGACTCAGAGAGGTTAAGTAACTAGGCCCAAGGCACACAGCCAGAGCTGACCGAGCCAGGACTCCCCAGGCAGAGTGGTCATCTCAGGTGGCCATAAGGGGAGAAGAATTAAGGCCATGAAAGTGTCTACTGCCCCGAGGCCCAGCCTGATTATACCTATTCTTCCCAAATCATCCCTGCAAAGAATGGTAAGATCCCCATGGCCACGCTGAGGCTCAGAGCAGTACATCTCAGGCTTCAGCATGCAAGTGGACCCTGCAGGGATCTTGCAAAAATGCAGACTCAGATTTAGTCTGCACAGGGACCCTGATGCTGCTTGTCCACGGACCACACTTTGAGTACTGGGGGCTGAAAAGACTGAAGCAAGGCCAAAGCAAGAAGGGATGAGAAACAGAGGTGAGACTCATTGGATGGAGACAGAGGAGAGTGAGGAGGGGAAGTGGGGAGGAGCCCGGAATGCACAGGAGGGGAAGGGGTGCTTAAAGGGCATCCCCGGGGTCATCTCACCAAATCTGCACAGTAACCCTAAGGTTCTCCATGTATGGAAGGTCCCACTAGGTGTCTGGCACCATGCCAAGTGATCACCTCGTTGCCTCTCCCAAACAACTGTCCTCATTTCACAGAGGAGGAAACTCCCATCAGGCTTTCTGACCTGGCCATTCTGATTCCAGCCATGAATCCCAAAGACACACTTGCTTACGCATACAAGAAGGCAGCCCGAGGTGTAAGGGGGCGGTGGTGGGGTGACAATGCAGACAACACAGGGCAGGCTGTTTAATAAGTGATGATGTTACACAGCAAGTGCTTCATTTTTAATGAGGTAGAGCTTAGGCCTGACAACCCAGAAGGCTCCACCGGCCTTCCTGCTTTATTTCTCTCCCTGGCTCTTAACGGCACCTGACCTGCTACTTGTTTTACTTATTGATGTTGCTTTTTGTCTATTTTCCCCGCTACACACAGCTTCCCCGAGGGCAGGGATTGTCACTTTGGTCACTGCTTTCACTCAGGGTCTACCACATGGTAGGCACTCCTTAAATATTGGGTTGAAATAAATAGGGAAAGGCCAAATGGCTGAGAAAACAAAAACCAGGTTGGGAATGATGTGCTCATTTACAAGGAAAATAAATTCACAAAATATGGTCTGACTGATGTCTGGAAAAGTAGAAAAAAAAGATCTGAAGGCTTCTCAACAATAGAAAACACCTGCACTTCAAGCAGGGCAAAGGGAGACCTTCACGTTCCCAAATTCTATAGTGTTTGTTATAACAAAAAAGTATCCGTGCTATTAGTGGAGGTAAAAATAACATTTTAATAAGAAGCTGTCAGCTAAATCCAGAATATGAGAAACTCTACAGGATAAGTGACTTTGTCCATGAACAAATGGCATTTTTTTAAGTGGGGGAGGGAGCAGATTTCAGAAATTTTTAAAAAAAAATTTCGAGGAGGGTAGGTAATTAGATTTATTTATTTACTTATCTATTTATTTTAATGACGGTACTAGGGATTGAACCCAGGACCTCCTCCATGGTAAGCAGGAGCTTTATCACTGAGCTGTACCTTCCCCCCATCTCAGAGATTTAAGAGACGTTTTAACTACATGCATCGGGTGTGCTTTGTTTGGATCCAGATTCAAATAACCAACTTTAGAAAGACATTTTGGAGATCATTAGGGAAATGTGAATATGGACTATATATTAGAATGTTCCAGTATTTTAATAATCTCATAAAGTATGACAGTGGAATTTTTCTTACGTTAAAAAAAAGCTTATCTGTTGGAGATACATAGTGAGGTATGGATGAAATGATACAATATCTGGAATTTGCTGTAAAATATTCCACTGCAGAGTAAAGTATGGGTGAAATGATACAATATCTGGAATTTGCTCTAAAATACAGGAGGAATCAGTACAACAAAGTTGGCAAGGAAAACAAGATTCAATATTGATAATCCCTTGAGCTGTGTGGTAGGTATATTGGGGCATTTATTAATCTATTCTATCTTTGAACATGCTTGGCTATTTCTGTAATAAAAGTTTTTTTAAAGCAATCAAACAAGTAAAACAGAATTTAAAGTAGTATTTAAAAGCCCCAGCATGTGGTTACCCTCATTCTACAGTAAGTGCTGACACTGTCACCCACTTACAGGAGAGGAAACTGAGGCACAGAAAACCGAGCATGTTACCCAAGGACGTGCCATGGAGACAGAAGACCCTGAGGGAAACAGAAACTAGGTCTTTTGAGCCCCCCTTTCCTTGCCAAGCTGGGGACACTTTTCTGTGCCACTGGAGGAGAGGATGGGGGAGATGAGAAAGGCCACAGGCCAGGGGACCAGACAGAGCAGGGGAGAGGAGGGGGAGGGGGAGGGGGGGGACTGACCATGATGGCAGGTACAGCGGGGCCCGAGGAACCTTCCGTGCTCCTCCTGGTCCCTTCCTGTGGATGTGAAAGAAAGCATCAAGGAGAATGCTCACATAAGAACTGGGGACAATGTCCTGGGTTCCTGGGTCCTGAAGGAGGAGGGGCGGGGGGTCTGGGCTCCTGGATCTGAGGGAGGAGGGGCTGAATCTCCTGACCCCAGGGAGGAGGGTCTGGGGTCTCACCCTGGCCTGGAGCAGCCGCTCCCTCTCCGCCACCGCCTGCTGCAGGAGCCGCTCCATGCGGGCGATGTCTGGGTGGAGGGCCCCACAGCTGGGAGGAGGGGACAGAGACCAGGACAGGTTACAGGGGCCCAGCCTCTTCCTCCCATCTCCCCACCTTCTCCCTGACATCTCACCTATTCCCGGGGCCACAGTTCAGCAGCTGATAGAGGGGGTGTCTCCCAGAGTCTCCTGCTGCTGGTGGGAGGGCCGAGGCCTCCAGGGCTCCTGGGGGGAGAAGAGCTGGGGCTAGGGGGCTGAGATTCTCCCATGTCTAAGCCCCTCCATCTCTCACCCAGTGGAGGCACCCAGGTTCCTGTGCTGCAGAGGGCTGGTGACGGGGGAAGAAGGAACAGGGGACGGCGGCTATACTCACCAGTACAATGGAGAGACAGAGGCCGCGGGGATCCCCTCTGGCTCCCTCTCTCTCCCCTCTTCCGTGTTAGGCTTCCCGTCCTCTGCAGGCCAATGGAGCCCTGAAAACACACAGGGCCCACGCACACCGGAAAAGATGCTCAATCTCAACCATTAAGTCAGAGAACCGCCAAGTAAAACCACTATCTCATTGGCACAGATCAAAAAGCGACTGTAAACATGATGCTGAGTGAAAGCAGCCAGTCACAAAGGACCACACAGTGTAATGTCCAGAAAGGGCAGATCTAGAGACAGGAAGTGGTTTAGTGGCTGCCAGGGGCTGGGAGGAGAGGGGAATTGAGGGGTGACGGCTAAAGGGGACAGGGTTTCTCTGAGGGCAATGAGTATACTCCAAAATTGATTGCGGTGATGGTCGCGCAACTCTGTGATTATACTAAAAACCACTGAATTGTACACTTCAAATGGGTGAATGGTGGGGGCAGGGAATAGCGCAGTGGTAGAGCTCATGCTTAGCATGCACGAGGTCCCTGGGTTCAATTCCCAGTATCTCCACTAAAAAAACTAAATAAATATACCTAATTACTTACCCCCCAAATAAATGGGTGAGCGGTAGACTAGGTGAATTATTATCTGGATAAAACTGTTGGAAAAAAAAAGCCCACTGTGCTGGTGAGGATGTGGGAAACCCAGACACTTTCCCATTATGCTGGGGCATGTTTTATTGGAACTACCTTTATGGAAGCCAATTTAGCTCTTCTTCAAAAATCAAAATGACAAATGCATAAACCTTTGAGCCCCAATTCTACTTCCAGGACTATATAGCCTGTGGATACACTCAGACATGTGCAAAATGACCTGAGTTCAAGGTTACTCCCTGCAGAAGCCTGGGGACCACCTAAGTGCCCATCACAGGGGCTGGGGTCTATAAATCAGGGATCATTTGTCCAGAGGAAAACTCAGAAGCATATGAAAGGAAGAGGATGCTCCTCATATCAAGTAGAAAATCATGTCCAAGACAAAAGCAAGTACAGAGCAGTGGAAAGAGGATACTACCCATGCATAAAAAGAGGGGGAAAGGATATACATGACTGACTGTATCAACACAGAGTATCTCTGGGAAGATGCAAGAACCTGGTAGACCTGGCCGCCGCGGGGAGGGGAACTGCGTGGCTGGAAATAATGGCGGGAGGCTTTTCTCTGAATATCCTCCTGTACCCTTTGAACTTAGAACGAGGGGACTGTTAGGTTTTTAAAAAATAAAAAATAAACATGACAACCAAATGGAGCCTGTGTTCCTGGACCAGAAAAAAATTTTTTTTGTTTGTTTTTTTGTTAGAAAAAAAACATTTGTGGACAACTGACAAAATATGAGTAACATCTGTGGACTTGAACAGTATTATTTCAATGTTAGCTTCCTGAATGTGGTCACTGCACTGTGGTTATGTACAAGAATGACCTTGACCTTAGGTAATAAATATAGAAGTATTTAGGGGTAAAGGGGAACTATGCTTCAGAAGAGAATACATTGTGTGTGCGTGTGCGTGTGTGCGTAGAGAGAAGAAAGCAAATGTCAAATGTGGGAACATGTTAATTACAGAATCTGGGTGACAGGTATACAGGAATTCTTTCTACTATTTCTGCAATTTTCCTGTAAGTCTTAAATTATTTCAAAATTTAAAAAATACCAAAAAATAAAAATAAACTTATTTGAAAGTAAGTAAGTAAAGAAATAAACCTGAAATAATTTCTTAAAGAAAAAAACAGCAACAGCTCTGCATGAAAATAAAAAACAATAAAAATAAATAAGTTGCATAATTTGAGCACCGATAGGGATATTCATTGCCATAGATGGTAACTCATCCAATATATGTAATCCATGAGTTAATAATAATACTAAAAGAAAAATCGAATTGATCACCTTGGAGGATGCAAGAGAACCAGTCCTTTATTCTAAAGACAGGTGAACAAAGTGAAACCATCAAGCATTTTTCCTCCATTTCCTACAAAAAACCATATCCCTGGGTAGCCAAATAATCAACGAAGGCAAGTCCTTCTTTATAGAAATACTTCAATCAATAACTAAAGGACTGACAGATGGAATTTTACCACTCATGACCTCTAGTGAGCCAATCAACAAAGGCACGGAGGCCACAAAAAGAGAATCAGATGTACAGCCCCAAGAATACTTGCCAAAGTGCTGACCCTGCATCTGCTCAGCGCCCCCATCAACTTTATAGGAAACAAAGAGGCAGAGCGAGGTGACATGGACCCCCGTGGATGCAATCAGCAAACCCTGCCTGGGACACTCTACAGAGCAACAACCTGCTTTCTCCACCAGATAAATTGCAAGGGGGACAATAAAAGAAATGGTTGGGTTTGGGGTGGGGTCTATGGGTTAAAGGAGACTTAAAAGAAAGACAGAGCCATGGAGGGGGAGAGGATAGGTCTACCATAGCTCAGTGGTAGAGCGCGTGCTTAGCGTGCACAAGGTCCTGGGTTCAATCTCCAGTACCTCCATTAAATAAACAAATAAACCTGATTACCTCCCCACTTCCAAAAAAAGACACCCACACAGAAAAGACAGCCACACACAAAAAAGTAAGACTCAACTATAGTTTTTAGGGGATAGACACATAACTGGTGGAACTTTAAAGAAATTTAAGAAAGATACTACGATAAACATCAGTCCAGGGCTACCGTCCAGGAGACTGATGCAGGGGCACGTGGGGGCTTCTGGACCAGCTGCCAGGTCTATCTCCTGACCCAGGTGGCTGGTACCAGACTGTTTCCATATAATAAATGTAATCATTAAGCTGTGTATGTGTTGGATGTGATTTTCTATATTTGTATTATTATTTTTAATAATGAAAAGTTTAAAAAAAAACATAGCCAATATTTATCAAGAGCTCAGTCTGTGCCTAACAAGGTACTGGGCACTCAGCAGGCCCATTTCAGCTTCTGACAGCCCTGGGAGTTGGGAAAGTTTGGCTCCACTTCATAAAGAGGAAACGAGTCCTGAGTTTCTGTACCCCTTCACACTTTCCTTCCTTCAACTGATCTTCCCCACACTTCCTGGCTGAGAGAACATAGCACTGAGGAAAAAGGCGAGTAGAGAGACCCAAGCCCTGTCTGTAAGGGACTTCCGTTGTAGGAACTGAATGACCCGTCATATAAGTGTATTGTCAGAAACTGCTGTGAGTGAAGAGTGTTATAAAAAAGGATCACCCTTACATCTATCAAAATTCATCAAATTGTACATTTGAAATATGTGTATTTACTGTACAGAAATTATTCCACAATAAATTAATTTTTTTAAAAAAAGGATCATCTTCCAACTGGAAGACCAGAAACAGCCTTCTAGACACTGACTCTAAGGCTCAAAAAATAAGAGTTGGCCAGGGGAGACTGAGGGAAAGGGTGTTCTAGGGGCAGATCAGCAAGTGCAAAGGCCCTGAGGCAGGAACAAATATGGCATTTTGGTGGGTCAGCACTCCTGCAGCTGAGCAGAGTGAATATAGGGAGGAATGGTGAGAGATGGGCAGGGGCCAGATCATGTGGAGACTGTGAGCCATGGTGAGGAGCCTGGAGGAATTACTGAAGGCTTTTGGTGGGAAAGTGAAGTAGGAGGGATGAAAGTCACTCTGGCTGTGGTTTGGAGAATAGATTACTGGGAGACAAAAAGTAAGATGGAGACACCATTGAAGAGGCTGGTATAGGGTCACAAAAACCAGAGATCAGGATGGGAGTGGATAGAATAAGGATGATAAAAGTTATAATAATATTAATCATTATAACTGTAATCAGAGCAATAGCAGCCCACATTTACTGAGCACCTACTGTATGCCTGGCAAACACTAAGCACTTAAATGCGTTAACCAATGAATGCTGTTATTAGTCCCATTTTGCAGCTAAGTAAACTGAGGCACACCCGTGTATCTAAGTTCAGCCGGCTAGGAAGTGGCAGAACAGGTATTGGAACTCAAGCAGAGTCGGTATACTTAGGCATCATGTGATCCTGGGAAGAAGGGGTGGAACTTGAGAAGGATTTAATAGGACTTGGAGGGAGAGAGAGAAAGGGGCAAGGAGGAGCAATTTGTTAATTCCTGCATCCATTTAGCCACTGTTTACTGTTTATCTGGCTGAGTAAATAAATATTCTCTGGGCTCTTTGTGTGCCCTGAGGACTCCCATTGCTCCCTCTGACCTAGTGCTAATCAGGTGCCCACTTGGATTCTGAAGGATGCCTAAGAAACCCTCGTCTCCCAAAAGGCACAGGCTGTGGAAACAGGCAGACCTGGTTCAAACCTAGCTCTGCCGCGAAACTGGGTGTGTGCCTTTGGCAAGTCACGTCTCTTCTCAGGCAGATTCCCCCTCTGTAATGTCCCGCCGCCATGCCGTGGCTGATGCATGGGTTCACCGGGTGACCTCATGTGAAGCACAGAGAAGAGTGCCCAGCACAGCCACCAGTGCCCAGGGGCCAGTGTCTGGCCCCCAGGCGACCCCAGGTGCAAGGTGGGTACCAGATCCATGCCGGTGGGTATAGGGTCCACCTGGCTTAGAAGCTCCATGTCCAGCAAGGGCCAATAAGTCAGGGAAGGGCTCCGTAGGAATGGACACGGCTTCCCACCAAGTATTTATACATACACAATTCACTTATAAGGGTCATGTTTACCCTAAGTCATGTTGCCTGGCAACAGAGCTGACAATCCACCTTTATCACCCTTCTAGGGGAACCAGCTAGAAAGATCTGCTAACCATTTACCCAGATAATAATAGAACCTACTTCTGCAGGCTCTTCTGAGCAAAAAATAAAATTTTATACATATATAATTTCATGAATATATAGTATATACTGTTGAATTATATGTCCATGAATTCTATAATATAACTTTTATATTAATATATATATAATTTTATACTATACATATATGTAAAATTAGGTTGAAGCATGTCAATTGTCAATATTTGACTGTTTCTAACCTCCAAATAATAGCAATTCCATATGGTTTAAAGAGATAAGATGGCTTTGAGTAGACCCTGGCCTAAATTAAGCTCTCAAAAATTATTATTAATAATATTAGTGTTGTTAATATTAATTAACAAATAAAGAATATGTAGCATATTATATCAGACAACATAATTAACAATTATATTTTACCCTAGACAATGTGATTAATCGATAATAATTAATAGTGTTATTATTATTGTGTGTACAAAGCCACACACAGAGATCTTTATGACAGCATTGCTTAAACTGCAGAAAACCTCAAATCACCATCCGCAGAGGGAGGGGTAGCTCAGCGCCCCCATGTAGGATTGTGTGCGACACAGAAGCTCAGAATAATTAGAGCATAGGCTCTGGAAATAGTGCCTGGGTTCAAATCGCTAGCTGGTTAAGCAGCACCTCTCTGCCTCAGTGTCTTCATCTAAAAATGGAAATAAGAACCTAGCTTGCAGAGTTGTTGCAAAGTCTTAATGAGTGAACCCATGGGGAACATTTAAAACAGTACCTGGCACCCCATAAAGTCTCAACGAATATTTGCTGTCATTATTACTGTTCCTGTAGACATTGTTATCATTAGAGTCATTAAAAAGGATGAGGCACATCTGAGTGTATCAACAGGAAACAATCCCTGTGACAGTCTTAAGTTAGAAAATAAAAGCCAACAAGTAGCTAAGACACCCTTTTCTTGGAAAAAAAAATTTTACATGATATAACAAAAGCTACCAATTTCTAAGCACTTACCCCATGTCCATGCAACTGAAACAAAACTTTTTCATTGCGTATTTACCCCTGCGTCACACACATTTACTCTATTTCATTAAAAATTTTTTTTTAACTTTTATTTTTAATGGAAGTACTGGGGATTGAACCCAGGACCTTGTGCACGCTAAGCATGCCCTCTACCAGTGAGCTATACTCTCCTCCTACTCTATTTCATTTAAAAAATTGATAGCAACCCACTCAACAAGTGTTTTAACCCATTAATACGTTGGGTCCCCCCAGTTTTAAGCAGCTCTGGAAGGAAGGATATCCAAGAGACAAGGAGCTGCACTGCTTCTGGGGAAGGGCTGTGGGCTTTCTTATCAATATGTCCTCTTTGGTCGCTTTTAAAATTTACACCTGGGTGGGCACGTTCCCATTTCTCCAAGGGAAGGGTGGGGTGTTAGGCAGAAGAAAGAAAAAGAATAATAAAGCTGGAGGCTGATAAAAATAAAAATACCCCCTGATCAACCTTCCCTCTCCCCCACGCCCCACGGCAGAGAAAGCCCCTGTGACCAGGGAGACCCGGGGTAACCGAGGCATTGAGGGGGCACCTGGAGGGAGCTGTGAACGGAGAAGAGGCAGGAAGAGGTGGCGGCGGCAGCATGGGCAGTGGGGTCCTGGAGAACCAGCAACTGGCGGTCTGTTTTCTGGGTGAACAGGAGCTGCAGGAGAGGGGGTGAAGGTGGGTGACTGCTGGAAGGATGCTCTGGCCCCTGCCTCCAGTGCCAGCCCATTTCTTGGATGGAAAAACAAAGGCTAAGGTCTCAAGAGAGCTGAAATGTGGTCTCAGTGAGGGAGGACTGTGGACAGAGGCTGCTGGTTCCCTGAGGAGGAGGGCCTGGAGGCCTGAACTCCTGGGTCCCAAGAGTGAAAGGGGTCAGGAGTTGAAAATCCTGGATTTCAAGGGGGTCGAGGGCCTGGCTTATTGGGTCTGAGGGAGGAGGAGGCAGACAGGTACATGAAATGCCCATACCTTAGTGAGGGCCTGTTTGGACTCAGGGAAGTCCCCGCCAGGGGATCCCTGAAGGTGATTGAGCTCCAGCAGGCGGCTCCGTTCCTAGGGGAGGAGCAAAGGCAAGACCTCAGCGACCACCACACCTTGGCGCCACACGGGACCATCTCAGCAGCTGTCCTGGCGCCAGGAGACATCTGCGGTGCAGGGGTGGGGTGCCCCCGGGGGAAGTGAGGACAGCGGACAGGTGTCTGGGGCACCCTTACCTGCGTCAGGGCCTGAAGGGCCTCCTCCTTCTTCCGGCTCAGCCCCCGGGTCTCAGCCGCCATCTGCTCCCCCAGCGACCTGAGCTGCTCCTCCAAGACCTGGATCCGGCGCTGTGGGCAGCCCAGGGCCCTGGTTACTCAGCTGCCCCAGGGGCCCCGGCCGGCTCCCACAGAACCACGTCCTCCTTGAGAGCCTGGGGTTTGCTCCACCCCATGACAGAGACCCTGGGACCTGGGTGCCTGGGAAGGGGTGGGGGACTCAGGGTTAACCTCCCTGGTGCCCTCTTCCCTTCTGGGGGTCCAAAGAGGCCTGAGTGGGTTGGCGGGACGGAGGATCCGATATACAGAGACTGAGGGAGACAGAGACCCAGAGAGAGTCACTGAGAAAGAAAGAGAGAGAAAGGGACAGATAGAAAGACAAAGCAGACTAGATACAGAAAAGAAGACCCACAATAGACCCCAAGAGACAGACATGCAGAGAAAAGAGACAGAACAGAAACAGGCAGAAGCTGTGTGAGACTGGAAGGGAAAAGAGAGAGTGGCGGGAGAAAGATCCAGAAATAGAGGTGGAGAGAGGAGAGGCAAGTCAGAACTTCCTAATCCAAAACTTCAGGAAATTTTGTATTAAATATAGTCAAATATGTCGCTTTTTCCAGCAGGACCTGTCAGATCCTTGACATAAAGCTCCGAGAAAAGACTGGTGGGAGCATCTTTTGGGATGAGGGCTTGAGAAGCATGGAGTATAGTGGTGTAGCTCCAGTGGGTTCACATCCCAGCTCTATCCTTTAAGTGACCTTGGAAAAGATTACTGGGGCACCTTAACCTTCAGGTTTTTCATTTACAAAATGGGAAAAAATAATGAATTTTCTCCAGGGATTGTTAAAAGGATTCAATGACTAAATGCTCAGGAACCATTTAGGACCATGCCTGCTACACAGTAAATGCTCAATAAACATCAGCGATTGTCGTTACTAATCTGAAGAACAGGATGCAGGGAGGACATGAGGACCGAGAAGGGACCAGACATGGCGTGGAGGAGGCAGAGGGCAATGGCGAGGGAGGCAGGGCCAGCCCAGCCTGACCCACCCTGTGCTGCGCCACGCTGGCCTGTAGTTCCTGGACCTTGGGGTCCCGCGCCCGGGCCCCGGGTTTGTCACGATCCTCGTCCTCCCGCCGGCTCTCCTGCTCCAGCTGCTGGAACTCCAGGTCCTCGTAAGCATGCTGGGCCACGTCCAGCTGTTCTCTCATCTGTTGGTGGGAACACAAAAGGGCTGGAGGCCTGGACCCCTGGGAACTGGGAGGGTCATGGGCTGGGGCCAGGATTCCTGGGCAGTGAGGGAGGGGAGCCTGAGGACTAGACTTCTGAGTCCTGGGGGTTAGGGGGCTGGGGCCTGAATTCCAAGATGGGTGGGAAAGGAGGGGGCTGTGGGCCTGGATGACTGGGTCCTGAGTGGCCTGGACACTGGGTCCCTGAGAGGGTCTCACCTCCTGCACTCTCTGTAGAAGCCGCTCGCGCTGGTCTTCCGGCTGCAAGTCAAGCTGTCCCTGGGCCTCCTGGAGTCTTTGGCGAAGACCCTCTACACGAGCCCGCTCTTGGCTCAGCCGCTTTTGATCCTGA
The DNA here is from genome assembly GCF_009834535.1 of Camelus ferus. NCBI lineage: Eukaryota > Metazoa > Chordata > Mammalia > Artiodactyla > Camelidae > Camelus > Camelus ferus. The sequence continues at coordinate 16,746,319 of NC_045704.1, read as the reverse complement.
ATGAACAACCAGGCTCTTAGCCTCAGCCTGAGCACGGGGAGGGAAACAGAGGCCAACCAGGGCCAGGCCTGCCAGATTCAAGGCCCTCCCTGCCTGGGGTGTCCCCCTCCCTGCCTAGGGTTTCGGCTCCATGAGGGCAGGGACCCTGTCTGTCTGGTTCACCCTGCCTGTCTGGAAGGAGGGCACAACATGAAGCAAATGAATGGAAGCTGAAAAGTACAGGAAGTGTAGGGGGCAAACTCTGGTCAAGGAGGAAGGTGGGGTGGAGGGAAGTGGGAGGGAGCCAGTGGGAAATGGCAATGGAAAGGCAGGCAGGGAGCAGCTCATATCGGGTTTGGCCCACCAGGCTGTGGAGCCCAGATCCTGGGAGCCATGGAAGGACTGAAAGGATGGAGCAGGTCTAGGTGTGGAATCGTCCCTCAGGGAGATAGTTGAGGGGTTGAGACCAGCTCCTTCATGAGTCCTCCAGGCAATGAAAAGGAGACCACATCTGAGGTCTGGGCAGTGCAGAGGTAAAGGAGACAGTCTAGACAGAGAGGTTTAGGGAGCACAAAGAATAGGGCATGTGGACTGACAGGCTTGTCAGTTACCTGTCAGGACTGACAGGTGAGAGATAAGGAGGCGTGCAGAGCGAGGCACAGGACTCTGGCCTGGTGACCAAAGGGACAGTGAGACAGGGACAGTGTGGAAAAGGGAGTTGCTGAGGTCAGCTTTGGATATGGTTAATGAGAAGAGGCCAGACTCCTGGGTCTGAGGGAGGAGGTGCTGGGGGCCTGTGCTCCTGAGTCTGAGGGAAGAAGGGCTGGACTCCCAGGTTCTGGGGCAGGAGGGAGCATGCAAGAATCAGTATCCTAGGAAGCAGGACACATAGGTCTAGATTTTGGGAGAGAACTCAGGGCTGGGAGAAATACAGGCTCTTTGAGGGTAAATGAAGACCCCAGGGCCTAGCCCCAGGAAATTCCAGTATATAAGGATAAGGGTAAAGAGAGAGATTGATAGAATTACAAAGTTACCCTTTTCCAACCTATAGTGCTAACCAGTCTAAGCCATGACCACCAGTGGATGTTAAAGCCTTTAGGTAAATGATTATTATGCAGTGATCAGAGTGACCTCACAGAAGAGACGATGCTCCCCTGACACAGTGCACAGGAAGCACTACAGCACATCTGAATCTGATCCAGCCCCTGCATCTAACCAACCACCTGCCTGCAGGAAGAGACACGAGATAAAGGACACCCCAGGCACACAACCAGCCACGTGCATGGGACCTCCTCCAACAACTAGGATGAGGGGGAAACAGTCAGGAACCATTAGAGGTGAAACAAGACACACAAGGCATTTCAGCCGATTACAATATATTGGCCTTTCAGGGACCCGATTCAAACAGCCTGACTGTTAACTGTCGTTTTTGAGACAATCCGGGACCCACAAAAACTGGACTGGAAATGAGACAATATTAAGAACTTATTCATTCTTAAGGTGTAATAATGATATAGTGATAATGTTTTTTAAAAGGCAATATTTTCAGGCAGTATGATCTCTGAGATTGGTTTTCAAAACTAGGGACGGGGAAGCAAATCGGGGGATATGAAACCAGACTGAGAATTAATCACTCAGCTGGGCAGTACATCACCTGGCAGTCCTCTAACTTATATTTTTTTGGTTTGAGTTTTTTTCACAATGTGACATTTAAAGAGCAAAGAGGGATGAGGCAAAGGAAGATGCCCCATTCAGCCAGGTCCCAAAATCATGGACAGGGAGGACGGAGGAAAACAAGGAGAGGCATACGCCCACCTCCCCACCCCCAGCCCAAGTATCCCCATTTGGGGAATGGGGGTAACCCGGGGGCCCAGGTCCTAGGAGCACCACCAGGCATAGCCGTCCAACAAGGAAGAAAACTGACGATGAAGACCCAGCAGGACGAACAGACCTGTTCCTGTTGCTCTTGGCCGCCCTGCTCTGCGTCCACCTGCTGCCCCAGCAGCTCCCGGAGCTGCTCCTCCTCCCGCCGAGCGGCCACTCGCTCCCCAGCCAGCTCACCCCGCAGCAGGGCCACCTCCACCTCCATCTGAGGAGAGAATGCAAGGGCTGGGACCCAGAGGCCTGGGTCTGAGTAAGGAGAGGGCTGGAGGCTCGGACCCCTGGGTCTGAGTGAGAAACCTGGGAATCTGAACCCCTGGATTCGGAGGGCGGATGGAGCTGGAAACCTAGGAATCTGAACTCCTAGATTCGGAGGGCGGATGGAGCTGGAGGCCGAGTAGGCTCCCGCAGCAGTTGGAAAGGACTGGTAGCCTGGCCTTGAGGGTCCCCTAAGAGTAGGGGCCAGATTTTGAAAGAGCTCTGCAGCCTCACCTCGATCCTCAGCTCCTTCCGCTGACGCTGTAGCTCCTTCACTCGCTGCTCCATCAAGGCCACGCGAGTCAGTGCCTCCAGCTGCTGTGCTCGAAGCCGCCGCGCAGCCCCTCGCACCCCTTCCCCAGACTGAGTGGGTGCGGGGGGCGTGGCCGGAGTCTGAACGGGAGGCGGAGCCTCGGCCTGAGGTTGGAGAGTATGTGGTCAATTGAAGAGGACTCGCCCCCTGCAGTCACTAAGTAGGTCTGTTCCCCACCCCATACCCCACTCGGAGGGTCTGAGTTGGCCTAATTCCACCACGCTCTTTCATTCGAGGAGGGAAGGGTGCAGGTCCGCTAACTGCTCGGCCCCAGGAGGTGGCCCAGGGGCTAGTAATCTGAACAGGGGATAAAGAGCCAACTCAAGGATGGTGCTTCTTTTTCTCTCTCCAGGTCCCATTCTCTTGGGGTCACGTCCTTGTAGGCCCTGCATCTCTCTTTCTCTTTCCCCGGGTCTCTCTGAGTGTTTCCTCCTGTTTCTCTGGATTTGTCTTCCCGACTTACTGTCTGTCTTCTGTCTCTGAATAGCTATTTCTCTTTCTCCCTCGGAGTATCTCCCTCTCAAGGTTTCTCTGTCTCTATTTCTGTTTCTCTGAGCATCTTTGTTTCTGGGTTTCCTCTGTGTCTCTATCCCCGTCTCTTTGAGGCTCTGTCTCTGGTCTTTCAGTGTCTCTGTCTCTTGTGGATCTTTGTCTCTCTGTCTCCTTTGTCTCTGGGTCTCTGTCTATCTGCTCTCTCACTTGGTCTGGGTCTCTCTGGCTCTGGGTCTGGGTCTCTGACTATGGGTCTGGGTTTCTGGCTCTCAGGAGTCTCCATATCTCTGGGTCTCTATCAGGTCTCTCGATACCTATCTCACTGTCATCCACTTGGGTCTGTCCCTCTGGGTCCCCAGTGGCTCTCGCCCTCCCGGTCCCTCACCGCATCGCGGCTGCTCTCAGTGCTGCTGCCTTCTCCCACTTCTTCCTCTTCCTCCGCCTGCTGCTCCGCTCTTTGGGCGCTCAGAAGATCTGCAGGGGCCTCGGGCACCTCCTGCTCGCGGGGGTCCTCGGGGTGCTCCTGAGGCTGAGTGGTCTCTTGAGACAGGATGTCTGCGTCGCACTCTGGCGGCGGGGTCCCCTCGTCTGGGTTGCTGCGCGTCCCCATGGCCGCTGCGGGGTCCTGTTGGGTGGGCGGGGCCTGGAGTTCCGGGGGGCGTGGCCCGGTAGCGTGGGGGCGTGGCCCAGGGCCCTGAGCGGCGCCCCCCCCCCCCCCGTAAGCTCTGGCTCTGGGAGAGTGCTCCAGAGGTGGGGCCTAAGAGTTCAAAGGATGGGGCTGAGCATTCTGGAGGTGTGGCCTGGAGTTTCTAGGGGCGAGGTTCGACGGCTCCTAGGGCGTCACGCCCCTGGAGGCGGGACCGGAATTTGAGTCCGGGGTCCCAGGGCGCCCCCTGCTGGCCTCTCCCTGCTATCCAGGTGTCGAGCCTGCACTCTCACAGCAGCTCCCCACAATCCCTTGGACCACTTTAAGCGACCCTATCACCTTCTCCTTCGCGGACTCTGGAGTCCGGGCTCCCGCCCAGTAATCTTAGCTCCGACCCCACTGTGTAAGGGAGCGGCGCCCCTGCCGCCTCACCCAGGGATCCAGGAGTCGGGACTCCTGCTCTCCCTCTCTCTGGACAAACCAGGAGCTTGAGTCTTCCGCTCTTCCCGGAGCGAGATTCCCGCACTGCAGCCCCCTCCACGCCCGCAGACCCGGGCCCCTCACCCGTTCAGGCTCCGGCGCGCTCCGCTCTGCGCTCCAGCGCTGCCGTTTCTGCCCACTAGACAGGTGGCTGGGAAAGAGGGAGGAGAGAAAGGCTGCTCTGTTCCCCCTCCCCAGCAGCCCGGAAGTGGAGGGGGGGCCAACAGGTCTAACAGCTCTGGAGGGAGGAGAGAACGACCAGCTTGCCCCGCCCGCAGTCGCCACATCTGGCCTTCCCGGCCCCACCGGCCCCACCCTCAGAAAACCCAGCATGACGACCCCCTCACTCCGCCTCCAGCGCCCCCATTCCTGCCCCCTGGAGGGCCAGGCGCCTTGGTCACCTATGTATAAGCACCTCCCTAATGCCCAGACCCTGGGAATCCAGAAGGGAAGAAGGGAATGGAGACAGGGGCCTCTCCCCTCTAATGAGCCCTTTTGAAGGGCCCCGACCGGTTTGGGGAGCTGGACAAGGGGAGGGGGTGCCCTGGGCTGAGTAGGAGACCTGCCCAGAGACAGGGGAAGTGTGACCTCCCCCACTTTACTATGGGTGGAGGGCAGAGGTTAAAGGTGTCAGCCAGACCCTTTCCTCTCTGGGCAAAAACAGGAAAATAACTGGAATGTGAGAAAGGATTATTGGATGTCAGGTGCTATGTATATAAAGACTTCACACACATAAATTTATTTCATCCTCACAGCAGCCTATAGAGAAAGGGACTATTATCTCCATTTTAGGATTAGGAAATTTAGGCTGAGCAGGACAAGTGCACACAAAGTCTACACATGATATTAACACCATATTTGTCCTCTGGAAAGTCCATGTTCTTAACCATTAGGTGTACTGTCACTCAAGCTAGGAAGTGCCTGGGAGATCATTTCAGATGAGAGTAATGCTAATAGTTAACACTGATAGGTCTGCCATGCAGGCAGTGTGCCAGCCACTTCATACATATGGACTCAGGATCATCACAACACCCTGTTATTAGTACTATTATTTCCATTTTACCGATGAGGAAACTGAGGCTCAGAGAAGTGAAATGCCTTCTCCTGGGTCCCACACGGGGAAGTGGTTTAAACTTAAGACAGTGTTCTAATTCAAGGAGCTGAGAAACCCTGCCCCAAATATCTGTTTGCTTCTGATCTTGTGAGTTAGAAAACCTTCTCCTTCCAGGCTCCCAGTGTTTCTACCCTGCCCTGCTCCCTGGTCTCTCCAAGGACCAGAACTAACCACAGGCACCTCAGACTAGAAACCCAGTTGGTTCCCCCAGAAAACAGAAGTCAGACTCAGAGGAAAAAAAAAAGATTTTTATTTAAGAAGTTAGAGAGGCTGGTGAGGGAGGGGAAGAAGAGAGAGGCTCCAGTGATGGTACCTCTCCCTTCACCCCACCTAGTACATTCTTAACGGATATAAGAACCTGAGAGTCGAGGTCAGGAAGGGGGTGTCTGGACCCCACAGCGCATGTTAGCTGGAACTGCAAAGTCTGAAAGGAAGAAGCTAAGGGTGAAATCAAGGGGCCCAGGCAGACCCTCCCACTTCCCCCATGCCCCACTGGGGGCCTAGAAATCTTAATAGCCCTTCTTATTGGGGAAACTAGAGTTCTGGCCCTGGTGCTCCTCCTCCCTTCAGACCCAGGGCTCCAGACCCCCAGCACCTCCTCCCTCAAACCCAGGAGTCCAGAGCCCCAAATACTCACCTATCTGCTGAGGTTTGGGCAATTTCAGTTCATCCATGACCTTGACAAACTCCTCACAGCTGAGAGTGAGCCGAGGGTTCAGAGTCCGCTCCTCCTCCACTGTAGACACAGTGAGTCCTAATGGCCAAGGGAGGGGGAGGAATTTAGACCAGTCCAGTGCCTTGAATCACCAGGAACTACATTTCCTAGAAGGCCTTGGGGTAGTTCTCTGGCCAAGGACTAACAGATTGCTTTCCCTCCTCAATGGGCACAATGGGAAATGCAGCTTCCCACAGTTCCCTAAGTTCTATGAGGAAGTCTCAGGAGAGCCTAAGCCTTCTGGAATTCTAGGTGTCATAGTTTCTATGTCCACACTCCATACACCTAAGCACTTGATCTTTCTGCCAGAGGGATTTCTGGAAGTTGTAGTCTCCATGCTCTGTGAGGCTTACAGCAGTTTGGTATAGCTCCCTCTCAAATACTAAGTTATGTAAATCCCACACCTCCTCCAGGAAGCCCTCACCATGGTAATCATGAGCAGGGTAGATCAGACAGTCTCCTGGAAGTGTGAAGATCTTTTCATGAACTGAGTGGTACAAGGTCTTAGCACAGCCTGTGGAGGGAAAACTCAGAGGTCAGAGGAGCAACAGGAGGAGAGAAGCTCCCTAACCCCTTTCCTTCAGGAAAAGGGTGGGAGAGTAAAAATCACTGTAGCTAAACCCTCGCCCTCATTTTCTGCCAGCAGCCCTTAGTCTGGGTAGAGAAGGGGAGGGAAGGGCATTCTAGGCAGGTGGAAGAGCATATGCAAAGAATTGAGGAACGGTGAGAAAATCAGCATGGCTGTAAATAAGGTTGGGATGAGACCCTGAAGCACCAAGACTGTGTTGGGAATGGATAAATGGGAGGGTAGAAGCCTCAGAGAGAAAAAGACAGAGACTAAGATGGAGAGATAAGGAAAGAGGAAGCAAGAAGCAACCTGGGGATCTGATTACCCCCTGCCAGGTCACTGTGGCTCTGTCTCTCCTCTCTCACCCCTCCTCGCCCACCTGCTGCAAGGCAGCTACTCCCCACAATCCACTGTCCACCTTACATTCACACTCACACGCAATGGGGAGCTGAGGTTCGGAAACTAAACACCCTCCCCACAGAGAAAACCCTTAATCTAATCCCCACCCCCAGCTAAACGCCAAATGTACCACCACCTCCTAGCAGTTAAACTACTGAATCTAACAACCTCCTAGAAGCTAAACTGCTAAATCTAAACTCCTGAAACAAACTCCACACCCTTCCCCCAACCAGCTAAACCCCTCCTGGTGCGGGGGGTGGTGTGTGTGTTAAAAATACGTCCACAAACGCTTTGAAACTCTTCTCTTCAAAATATGACATTTAATTCCCCTTACCTTGACATACTAGTCTAGACTAAGTGACTTGCATCTAGGATACTGCAGAAATAAAAGAGTTTATCTTCTGAGACTAGGTCATTAAAAACAAAAATTAGGGCTTCTGTCTGTCTGTCTGTCTCTGATTGTTCCCACTGGGAGACTCCAGGTGCCATGTCATGAAGACATTCGAGCATGCCCTATGGAGAGGTCTACGTGGTGAGGAACTGAGGCCTCCTGCCAACAACCAGCACATGTCAAGCCTTCAGATGACTGCAGCCCAGGCCAGCAGCTTGGATGCAACCTCATGGGAGACCCTGAGCAAGAACCATCCAACTCAGCTACTCCCAGAGTCCTAACTCTCAGAACCTGTATAAGATAATGTTAATCACTTGTTTTAAGCCATGAGGTTCTGAGGTGATTTGTTTTATAGCAATAGATAACTAACATATACTCTGGAACCTGTCTCCCAACGGCTAAGCCCTGAACCCAGCTCTCCAGCTGCTAAACTCTAAATCTAATCCTGACCCCCCAAAAGTCTAACATTCATTATTCATTCTTGCAACTGATGCTTAGAACCCTGGCACCCACATAGCCATTCTAAGATCTTGGGCTGGGGAAAGAAGCCTGTGACCTTGCTGGAAGTCAGTCCGCCCACACCCTCGGATAAGCAGGGCGTCTCCCGTGAAGGCCATGCTGTGGTCATTCAAGACGAAGGTGACACAGCCTGGGGTGTGGCCAGGGCTGGCCCGGGTCTCCAAGGCCTGGCAGAGAGGGAGAGTACACAGAGTCACCAATAAGCCTGTGGATTTATCCTCATGGTGAAACCGGCCTCAGAAGTCCACATCCCATCCCAGGGTCACATCGAGATAACCTCTTTTTGATAAAAATGTTAAGTTAGATCTCAGGCTCAAACCTCACACCAGAGTAAACTCCCAATGAATTAAAAACTTAAAGTGAAAAAATAAAACCATAAAATTATGACAATAGAAATACAAATGAATATATGATCTCTGGTTAGGGAAGAACATTCAAATGTGATCCCCAAAGTCATAAATCATTAAGGGAAAGATCAGTGGTTTGAATTTAAATGAATCTGAAGTTTCTGAATGGCAACATCATAAACAAAATGTAAATAGAACCAACAAGCTGAAAAAATACATTTGTAACACATATATACTACACAGTGGGCAGGATACTTTACTTCCAAACAGACCCTGCAAATCAATAAGAAAAAGATAAGCATACTACAAAAAACATGGAATACTAAGCAGTTATTTAAAATTATGTCACTGATGTAAAATTTAACAATGCTATACACAAATATTTAATGGCATGGAAAGATGTTTACTATCTAGTAAGTGCAAAAAAAAGTTACAAAGCAACTTGCACAGTGTCATCTTTTTAAAAAACATATTCATTAACTCAAAATATTTTTTAGGCTTTTCCTATATTATCTTTTTTTCACAATAAATATGTCACTTTATAATTAAAAATAAAACACAAAATTCAGAATAAACTAAAGGTCTAAACATTAAAAAAACCATAAAAATTCTAGAAGGAGACATATTTATACATATAAATTATTGAGGTAGGAAAGGTTTTTCTAAGCACAATAGGAAATTCAGAGGCCATAAGGTAAAACAGGGACAGATGTGACCATATAGTTTAACTTCATTACAGAAAAAGACAAAATCAGAGTTACCAGACAAAAAAAAAAATCAGAGACAGTATTAGCAGCATGTATAAAAAAGTATTATAAAGTGTGAATAGCCATAATATATAAACAATTCCTTAAGCATCAATAAGAACCCCCAAAAGGGAAATGAGCAAAATAAAAAAATAGGCAATTCATGGAAAAGGGAACAAATAGTCAAAAAAAAAAAAAAAAAACTTTAAAGGTGTTTGATTTCCCTTAAAAGGAAGGAAGGGGAGGCGAGATCTCAATTTTAAAACTCTTATTTTTCACCTATCAGATTGGTAATTATCAGATTTGCTTAGGGTGTTTGAAGCAAGCCCTTTCATTCCCTAGGTTGTGGGTACAACTCAGTAAAACCATTTTAGAGGGCAGCTTAGTCACTTCTAGCGACATCTCAGATGCATACACTTTCTGATCCCGCAAAGCCACTTCCAAGGCTCTGCTGTTAAGAACCCCTGACACACAAGCACAGAAACACCACCCAGGGAGAGCTGACTATCTAAATCCCCATACTCAGTTCAGGGAAGCAACTGTCAGAAAAAATTATTACCCCAATGATCTAACAATCACTTATAAGATTAGTTCCCACTCACATATCATTCCTCGTCTCTTAACAGAGCCCGATTAGTTCCCACTCACACATCATTCCTCCTCTCTTAACAGAGCCCCCTCCCACCAATTAGCATCCTTGTCCAAGTCAGTCATCTGCTGACTATTGAAGGACACCATGTGCAGACCCTGTTTCTATACCCAATACCTATTCTAACCTTCCCTGCTCAGATCTCCAATTTGATTTGGAACATCAGAGTGCCCAGCCAAGCACATTCCCAGCCTCCCTATAAGGGTGAGTAGCCTCTGACAGTTCTCTGGCCAATGAGATCTCAATAGGTCTCCTGAGGATTTCTGGGAAAGCTTTTCCCTTCCTGATAAAAAACTGCCACCTCCCCTTTCCACTTCATCCAGCTCTGAACACAAGGTGTGATGGCCAGAGCTGCAGCAGCCACTTTGCAACCATAAAGAAAAGCCCAAGAGAATCCCACAAATGATAGGAATGCCAAATCAAAGAAAGTAACTATCTTCTTGCAATTCCTGCTATAGGAGAAAATTGAACTCCTATTTATTTAAGCCACTATATGGGTTTTTCAGTTCCTTTCTGCCAAACACCTTCTTAACTCATCTACAATAGGATATATGTGCAATGCAAAACAAGTGCAAAGCAAAATCACTAATCTTGCAAAATCTTGTGGGAAAAATCACATCCCCCAGCCAAAAATTAACATTATCTTTTCGTGGTAGAGGGATGATCTTTCCCTTTTTATTTCATATGTTTCCATACTCTCTGGATTTTTTTTTTTTAAAACAAAAAGCACAGGAGTCTTTTGAACTAAAAATGTGGATGGATATTCAGGAGTAATATTCAAAATATTTAACTACAGTTATAGCATGGGTACTGGCCAATCAGAAGGATGCCAGCTATAAACAACCAGTAGTTAGAAAGTGTATATACAGTTGACCCTTGAACAACTTGGATTTGAACTATGTGGGTCCACATATAGGCGGATTTTTTCAGTAGTAAATAGTACTACATGATCCGGTTTGTTGAATCCATGGATGCAGAAGAACCGCAGATAGTGGACTGTCTGTAAGAAAAGCCCTGATTTTTTAATGTAGGGAAGGTCAGTGCCCATAATTCCCTGGGTTGTTTAAGGATCAACTATATATGGTGTATGCAATTGTGTTATGTGTATAAATGGAACACAATTTTAATATCAATTGAATGAAATCCTGCTTGCCTCATGAGCCAAGATTCCCTAAGCCCCTAATGACTGAATCTATATCGCAAGTGGCTTTGCTGTTGACCAGCCTCCCTGTTTATCTTTCCCTTTTCTCAAATATCTGTCCCCACAATCCTGCTCATCTCAGGCCTCTTCTCCTTGGGCCAACCAGCAGCCTCCTCTCTGGCCTCCCAGCCTCCAACCCATCTCCTTCCTGACCCTGAGGAGGTTTTCTATCACCCAGATCCAATCTGGCCCCTCTCTGCTCCAAACCTTTCCCTGGCTCCCACGGCCCCCAGGGCAGAATTCTGGTTCCTCAGCCCCTGCTCTGGTGCCTGCCCACTTTCCCAGCCCAGTGTCTCATAGCATTCTCCTTTTCCCAACGCACCCAGCTACTCTGAAGCCCAGGGTAATTTCCAGGAGACATTAGAGTTTTCCCACACCTCTTTGCCCAGGCAATTCTCTCTGCCAGGTACACGCATCCCTCTTCTCCCATCAGTCAGAGAGAAGTCCCACCTACTTTTCAAGAGCCCTGGCACTGATCGACCCCTTCTCCTGTGCCTGGCTCCCTTCTAAGCACTCGGCATGACTAACTCATTCAGTCTACATACATCTTTATGGAGGAAGTACCCTTCCTGGCCCCATTCTACAGAAGAGGAAACTGAGGCACAGAATGAAAACAGATTATAACTACATGCAATGATATGGGTGAATTTCACAGATGCTATAAGCAAAAAAAAAAAAAAAAAAAAAAAAAAAGAGTGCACTAGGCATCAAGGATGGAGCTGGGAGGAATGGAATGAAGTGTGAAATCTCAGCCTGCCCAGGACACAGTAAGGGTAAGTGGTATTACATGAAGCTGAGATTTCAGTTCTGAATCCAGGTGAAAATATTAATCTCTTGGCGAGGACACACGAACTAGTGGTTAAGAGCAACCTCTGGAGCCAGATGACATGGGTTCTAAATTTGGCTCTGCTGTTACTAGCTGTGTGACCTTAGACAAGTTACTTCACCTTCTCTGCTCATTCGTAAAATGGGGCTAATAATTGTCCCTACTTCATAGGGTTATGAGGAACATTCAATTATTTCACATATGTAAAGCACTTTAAAAATGCCCAGCACATAATAAAGGCTATATAATAAAAAATAATAATCATATTTTAAAATTCCAAAAACACTGATCTCGTGGAACCACAAGGCCTGAAATCCTGGCTCAGCCACTTTCTCAGCATAACTTTTGAGCAAGTCACTTTCCCCTCTCTGTAAACTGGGGAAACTATTTCTGATCTCACAATGTAGTTATGAAGGTTTAATGAGACCTATTTGTCAGAAAAGGCAGAATGGAGGCTCAAAGGCCAAGTTCAGCCATAGCAGTGTTTTGTTCAGACCCCTCAGTAGTTATTAAAAGTCTGACTTTGTTTTTGACCTTTAAAAGTTTGGAAGATTTCTCAAAAATGTATATTTGCAGTTTCTAATAAAAAAACAAAAGGCTTGGTAGTAGACAGACTACATTCTGAAGCATGAATAATCAACTTTAATTATGTAGTGGGTGTCCTCCCAAAACGGGAAGCACACCCCAACATTTGTGCCCCACCACTTCCTGCTGCCAGGAAATGGTACTTGATTCTGAAAATCCTGTGAGATAAATGCCGAGAAAATGCACTTACAGAGCTCAGCACAATGCCTAGTGAGAAGTGAACACTCAATATTTGTGAACTATTATTAAGTTATTTTATTATTGTATTATTATAGTATTATTATTATTAACCAATACAAAAATATCTGTCCTCTACTTCAGCTGATAGCAGAGAGAAGTGTTAGAAAAGGAATTAAATGACCCCATGAGGAAATAACCAGACACACCCAGAAAGTGGAACATTCTACAAGGCAACAGGCAGGAAGCTTCAAAAGTCAAAGTCACGGGACAGAGAGGGTATGAAACTGCTCTAGATTAAAACAGACAAAAACACCTAATAGCCAGATGCCATATTTGAACCTCGATTGAGTCCTGGTTCCTATAAACTTAAAAATTATTCCTGGGCAACTGGATAAATTTGAACATGGGCTGGATTTCAGAAATACTTAAAAATTATTCTCTATCAATTAAAAAAATTATTGTGTATCATTAAATGTGACAAAGATTTTGTAAAAGGTTCTCAAAGTATAGTAGAGGGAACTCTGAAGGTCTGCATAATCAAAATTATTTTCACAATAGTGGGAAGAGGTCTTTTGCCCTTTTTCATTCTCATTCTGCCTTGAAGAATTCAGTGGAGTTTTCCAGAAGCTCCATGACTTGCGATGATGTCATCGCTCTGACAGTTGTTAAAATATGTGCTTCTGTATTCTTGGTTTTTTTTTTTAAGTCTCAGTTTTAACTTCTAACCTAGTAAAAAAAATTTTTTTGCATATCTGAATAGTTATATTTCTTTTTTAAAAACTTGATATATAACTGACATGTAACTAATACAGTGACTATTGATAGATAGAACCCAGGTAAACAAAAGCTTTTTCGGGCCCTCCATACTTTTTAAGAGGGTTAAAGAATCCTGAGATGAATGCATTTGAGTTGGTGAACCAGTGATGTCGGAGAAAGTGGTTATTCTTAGAAGTCTTTAGAAATGTCTGCAGTTTAGCTTTTGAATGCTAAGGGGGGCAGGGAAGTATACACACAGGAGGGAGAAATAAAGCAAAGGTGGTAAAAATGTCGGTAACTGGTGAACATCAGATGAATGGTATGAGGGTGTTAACTGTACCATTATTTCGACTTACTATAGTTTTGAAAATACTAAAAATAAAACCTTGTGGGTGGGGACACCTAACTTCTTGCCCTAAGCAGTCTCACCATTCCCAAAACTTGTTGAGTAATCCTCTTAGCTGTAGAATATTCTGCAGGGATCTTGTGGGGCCTGCCTAACCCCATATTCTTTCCAAAGATTTATTCTTCCCTTTCACGATGCAACAAGTGCGTGACACAGCTCCACAGCTGCTCTTTTGCCTACTTCCTGCCACAGAGCTATCTTCCCAAAGCTACCTCCCATTAATTAAACCCGACGCAAAAAAGGAGCAGGGCCGCTCCCTTGCCTGGCAGTTCCCGTGGGCCGCACTGCCCCCTGGTGGCAAGTCAGCTCTCGCCGCCTTTTCCATTTGGTCTCCAAGTTCATACCTCTGCTCCGTGTTATTCAAAAGCGCTTTATCTTGGGATAACCAACTACTGTTTTTAGGCTCTCTAAATTCGAAAACCCAAAATGTCATTTTCTTTTTCTTCTTTTAAAAAAAATTTAAAAGTTGAAGTACAGTCAGTTACAATGTGTCAATTTCTGGTGTACAGCAGTGTCCCAGTCGTGCGTATATATTTATATTCTCAAAATGTCATTTTCTGTTGTAGCTAAATTCTCTGAACCTTCATCAGCTAAACATTCCTTTCTTATGTGAAAGAAAACAAAATTAGAATTTGTTGTTCTGTTTAGGGGACCATGTACTGATAACTACAACGTAAAGATGCATCAAAAAATAGGATGGAGTGATGGATGGATAGAGGTGTATGTTGTAAATGTTTTCCCAACTTTTCTGTATGCCTCCATCTTTTCACAAAATGTTGGGGTTGGAAGGGGCGGGGAGGTGGCGGGTAGATTGGTTCCATAATTCAACTATTTAATTCCAAATAGGAGGAACCACTGAAAACCACAGGTGGGCCACATGATGATCATCTGTGAGCTTTTAAAATACACTGATTTCTTGCCTCAAACAATTAAATCAGAATCTCTAAAGTGGAACCTGACAAGGGAGAGTAATAGCTCAGTGGTAGAGCACATGCTTAACATGGATGAGGTTTTGGGTTCAATCCCTGGTACCTCCACCAAAAAAAAAAAAAAAAAAAAGATTAAAGTGGAATCTGAGGGATTAGTATCTTGAGAAGCACCCTCCCAAAATCAATATATTTAAGGCAAGACGACTCTTCTGAATCCGTCACCCATGGGAGCTAAAACTGTCAAGTCTCAATCGTTGCTTATTAAACCAGAAAAATCCATTCTACAATGAAACCATCCAAATTTGGCTCACCGTGAATGTAAAATGTACAACCAGTTCAAAAACTGGCAGTTTCTACTAAAGTTAAATATACCTCAGTTCTGAGACACAGCAAGTCCACTCCCTGGAATTGAGTGTAACGGCCACTAAGAGATTTGTATAAGAATCTTCACAGCAGTGCTATTCAGAATAGCCCAAAACTGAAATCAACCATCAAAAGGAGAATGGATATAAACTGTCATCAATTCATGTCACAATGACATGCTCTACAACAGTAGTTGGCAAACTATGGCCAGTGCACCGAATTTGGCCTGCCACCTGCTTTTGCAAGCCTGAGAACTAAGAATGGGCTTTATACTTTTTCATGATTGAAAAAAAAAAAAGTCAAAATAAGAATGACATTTCACAACACATGAACATTAGTGAAATTCAAGTTACTGTGGCCATCAGTAAAGTTTTGTTGGAGTAGAGCCAGGCTTATTCATTTATGCATTGCCTCTGAATGCTTCCACACTAACAGGAGAATTCAGTCATTACAACAGAGACCCATACAGCCTGCAAAACCAAAAATATTTACTGTCTGCTCCTTTACAGAAAAAGTTTGCCAACCTCTGCTATATCCCAAGAGAAAGAAAGAACTACAATCATATACAACAGTATGAAGAGTAAAAGAAGCAGACACAGGAGTACACACTATATGATTCCTGTTTATAAGGTCCAAGATGCAGAGAACTAGCCTATGAGTAAATAAGTTAGAAGAATGGTCCCTTGGCAGGCTGTGATGCCCAGGGAGTGGGACAAGGAAGCCTTCTGGGATGATGGTCATATTCTGGATCTGTATCTGAGCAGTGGATACACAAGGACAGATGTGTGTAAAAATTTACCAAGCCACACACGTACAATATGTGCACTTTTTACTATATAATATGCATGTTACAATTTGAATTTTTTTAAATGGGGGGGGGGAGAGGAAGAGAAAAAAGTGCCCAACTTTAAAGGTTTATAAGGAACTCGGTTGAAGACCAAACAAAACGCTGAATAATCATAGAGACAGAAAATAAAAAGGACCGTTGACAAGGATGTGGAGGAATTGGAACCCTCACACAACTGGTGGGGACATAAAATAATGCAGCCACTTTGGATAATAGTTTCTGATAACAGTTTGGCAGCTCCTCAAACTGGTAAACAGAATTACCACATGATCTAGCAATTCCATCCTAGGTATATACCCAAAAGGAATGAAAACATACGTCCAAAGACTTGTACATGAATATTCATAGCAGCACTATTCATAACAGCCAAAAAGTGGAAACAATTCAAATGCCCATCAATTGATGAATGAATAAATAAAGTGAAAAATATCTGTACAATGGAGTATTATTCAGCAATGAAAAGAAGTGAAACACTGACACATGCTACAACATGGATGAACCTTGAAAACGTATGATCAGTGACAGAAGCCAGTCACAGAGACCACACATTGTATTTTATCATTTCTATGAAATGTCCAGAAGAGGCAAATCTACAGAGACAGAAAGTGGATTAGTGGTTGCCTAAGTCTGTAGGAGTGAAAAGGGGGCACAGTGGGGTGACAGCTAAGGGGTGTGGGGTTTCTTTCTGGCTTGATGAAAATATTCTAAAATTAATCGTGGTAATGGATACACAACTCTGTGAATATACTATGTCATTGAATAGTACAATTTAAATGGGTGAACTGGATGGTTTGTGAATTATATCAATAAAGCTGTTTAGAAAAACACATGCTAAAGCTACACCTTCACAGCTAAACCCTTCCACACTGAATCACTGAAATCACTCATCCAATTGAACAAAGGGCTCATCTTGACACAAAACTCCAATCATTTCTAACACTTCTAAGGCTTCCCACCCCCAAGAAATGCTCGTTAGCACCTGCTTATCATATACAGTGTACATAAATGTACAATGCATTTTTTTAACCTGCTTCCAGAAAAAGGCTTGAAATAAAGAGGCTGTGACCAGTGGAGCTAAACCCTCTGATCCCACGCATAGTCCTCATTTCTGCAGAATACTGACTCAGATATACTGTTCCTGTTTAGCAAAACCCTCTAACCTGGAGGCTGAGACCTCACCCTGTCACCTAACATTCTGTCCCCAAAGTCAGGCAAACTTTCTAAATCTTTAGCAACTCTGATCAGAAAAAAAGTCCTGCCAGCTCTTTCCCCTCCCTCTGAGGGTCACTCCCCTTTGAACCCTCCTCACCCATCATATTTCCCTCGACTGAAATTCTTGCCAGAAACCTGCTGATTATGCTTGTGGCAGAGAGAGGAGGTAGGAACCTTCAGACTTTCTCCTGTGTGGTAATAGCAGGGCTGGGGTTAGGGTGAGGCAAGCAGCCGCCTAGGGCACAACATTTAAGGAGGCGCCAGCCTAGGGCACTACATTTAAGGAGGCGCCCACTTGAAGGTGCCAACCCTGCCTTTGCACGACCTGGAAAATGAGCGCCTCCTTAAATATGTTTGTCTTCACCCTAGTCCAAGCCCAGGGCAAAAGGACCCTCTTCCTCCAACAGTGGCTCTAGGATGTCAGGGCTGGGCCTCTCAGCCTTGACCTTGGAATTCCAGCTCCGAATCAAATTGTATGAGACACCAGGCCAAAGGAGCTGCCCCAAAGCTACAGGAACTTCCAAAAATGTTGACTTAAAGGGCTTGGCTAGAGATACACCTGCCCAGGGCCTCTTGCCCCAGTTTTCCACCTGGGTTTATGGTGCCCTCCACCCAGAGAGAGAAACTGGAGCCCAGGATCAGGAACCCAGGTCTGAGGCCCCTCCTACTCCAGGACTCAGGAGTCCAGCCCTCCAGCCCCCTCTTTCCTTTACTCCACGAAGTCCAGGCCACCACCCTCTCGGGGACCCAGCATCCAACTCACAAAGCGCCCGAAGGGGATGGAGTCTCCATCCTCAATGTGCAAGTCAGCCTGGGCCCCACTAAGGCGGGAGATCATAGACTGGCAGCCGGGGAGTAGGGTCCGGAGCAGCCCCGTGCCCGTAACGTGGTCGGCATGGCAGTGGGTATTCACTAGGAGAGAGAGGAGGGCCAGGTCTAGGAGCGCACAGAGAGGACGCAGGATTCCCAGCCCCAAGCCCCGTTCTCCCTCAGACCCAGGAATCTGGGCCCATAACTCCCCAGTCCACTCTACGGCCCCGCCCCTAAGACCCAGGAGTCCGACCCCCCAAACTGACCAGCATACAGCAGCCGCAGCCCCAGCTCCTTGATCAACTGGGCATCCCGATGCGCTGTCTCCAGGACTGGGTCGATCAGAACAGCTTCTCGGGACTCTCTGTCACCCAGGAGGTAAGTGTAGGTGCAGCTCTTGGGCTCAAACATCTGGGAAGGGGGTGGAGGACAGGTGAGAGTGCAGAACCAGACTCCTACTCATAGAGGACCCAGGAGTCCAGGCTTCAACTCAGTTCTCTTCCTAAGATCCAGAAGCAGAAACCCCAGCCCCCTTTTATCCCCGGAGTCAGGAGTCTGGGACCCCAGCACCTTACTCCGTTTGAACCAGCGAGTCCCAACTTTAATTTACCCCCAATTCTAGGTCTCCATCACCCTCTTCTGTAAAGGACGCAGGAGTCTGGCCCCAAGCCCAGGGGATCCCAGATCTCTCCCATTTAAAGGACGCCAAAGTCTAGCCCCTCGCCCTTTTCCTCAAAGATCCAGGCGTCGGGGCCCGGGTATCTGTTCGGATTTAAAGGACCCACGAGTTCCGCCCCCGCCACCTCACAGGGCCCAGTAATCTCGCTCCCGGGTCCAGCCACCTCGAACCTGCCGTAGGAGGATGGGGGCTCCAGACCCACTCTGTTGGCTGAGCTGCCGTCCGGCGACCCTCAGTGCGGACCCCGCCATCGCGCCAGCGGCCGGATAGGGACTGAGCCGAGGCGGAAAGCCTGCGGAAGCCTGTGCACCAGGGCTGACCCCCGGAGGGGCGGGGCAAGGGGCGGGGCAAGGGGCGGGGCCCGCCTTAAAGGGGCAGAGGGTGCCTGGGGCCAAGAGCGGGGCCGGCGGAGAAGGGCTGGGGGTGATGGTGAGACTTCAGAGACCTAGGAAACAGTGAGACCTGGAGAAAGAAAGAGCAGAAAGCCACTCAAAGGGCGACGGAGGCACACCGGGAGAAGCACAGACTTCTCTCCCTAGAGAGAGAGAAACTCAACAAGAGACCCTAATATACTCATCGCCCCGGGGCCATTTTATTGGAAAAGCAGGTGGTCGAACCCTCATTGTTAGAAAGAAAAAGATGTTTGGTTCAGTGTCTTTAGTGTCTTTGGGGACTGTTGGGTGGGTGTCTGGTCCCAGAACAACAGATTATTCTGTTAAAGTTTATTTTAAAATCGCTTAAGTATTTTACCAGGGATGTTTGTCTCTTCTCAGGAAGAAATCATTTTCAAAAAATAATTGTCCATGATACCTTGCCAAATCAGGTTGGGGATCATTTGGCGTCTGTTGGAATGTGAGCCTCTAAAAACAGCTTTTGTTCATTTACACCAAGGACCCAGAGATGAGAAATTGTCTAGTCATCAAGTGTCTGAAAGTTTGCTCTTTGGAATCATATCAGTAGTTAGAATATGGCATCCCACTCTTGTCTGGAGGGTCTAAGTCACTTCATCACAGATACAGAAGGCCGACTCTACCACACCATTTTATATAAGGGACTTGCACATTTGCCGATTTTGGTATCCAAGGGGGTCCTAGAACTAATCTCCCATGGATAACAAGGGAGAGGGACAACTGTAACTGTCTCTCCCCCTGTGTTTAGAGAGACAGCCAGTGCTTCTTCTGTGGTCCGCTCTCCTTAGCTACAGCAAGTCCATAAAACCCTACTTTGTCCCTGGTCGGCTTTATCAAGGGAGAGATTCAGCCAGCCACTCGGAGACAAGGAAGATGTTCAGAGACTCCGTGATACCAAAAAGAGATCTGGAGAGACTTTCAGAGATGCATGGAGAAATACAGAGTTGACATGGGATGTTCGTCAAAGAAATATGGTCACAAAGGTACATTTGGAGATTCTAGAAGACTGTGGAGATGGGGAGAGATGTGGGGAGCAGGGAGAAATGTGCAGGAAGAAGAAGAAAATCTTTCAGCACTGGGAAACACCCAGATCGAGGAGAAACAGGTATAAAGAACAGCTCAGACTCAAGGAGAGACCTTTGTTCATTTATTCCTCACATTGAGGTCTCCTGCATGTCTGGCCCAAGCTGGGCAAAGCTGGGGACTCAAGGTGAGTCCTCAGTTTGGTTGGTGGGGGAAAGGGGTACAGACATCAGTGTTAAAACAAGGAGAGGTACAGAGATTGCCAGGAACTCAGGGAAGGGAGAAATCAAGAAAACAGGGACCCCCAGGTACTCTTTACTGTGAGAGTCCCCAAATAAGACCTCCTCACACCTAGGGCCCATTCCTAAATAATTTTTGCAGGATTGCTAGACCATTACTTGTCCCTTGAAGGTGTACACACCCGGTGGGGGTTTTGTAGGGTCAGCTATGTGATGTTCTAAGAGTTAGAAACTGGCATCACCCTTCCCAGCTGTGTGACCTCGGGCTCAAAACTTAACCACTTCTGGGCTTCTGTTTTCTCATCTGTAACTTGCAGTTGAAAATAGCTCCTCTCTCACTGTGAAGATCCAAGAAAAGATACATGCACCCCAATGTTCATTGCAGCATTGTTTACAATTGCCAAGATAACATCCATCAACAGATGAAAGGATAAAGATATGGTACATATATACAATGGATGACTACTCAGGCATAAAAAAATGAAACATTGCCATTTGCAGCAACATGGATGGACTTGGAGGGCATTATGCTAAGTGAAATAAGTCAGACAGAGAAAGACAAATACCGTATGATATCACTTATATGTGGAATGTAAAAAATAAAATGGTGGGGAGGGAATAGCTCATTGGTAGAGTGTGTGCTTAGCATGCACAAGGTCCTGGTTTCAATATCCATTAAAAAATGAATACATAAATAAAAACCTAATTGCCCCCCCAAAAAACCAAAAAAATTAAAAATAAAACAAACTAGTGAATATAACAAAAAAGAAACAGACTCACAGTTACAGAGAACAAACTGGTGATTACCAGTGGGGAGACAGAAGATGGAAGCAATACAGGGGTAGGGGATTAAGAGATACAAACTATTAGGTATAAAATAAGCTATGAGGATATATTGTACAACATGGGGAATATAGCCAATATTTTATTACTTTTAATGGAGTATAACCTTTAAAAATAGTGAATCACTAGATTGTACACGTGTAATATATAACATTGTACAGTGACTATGTTTCAATTTTTAAAAATATCCAATGAGACCACACATGCAAAGAGTTTGGGAAGCACCCAGCACAGAACAAGTTCTTGGGTATTCTGCTCTCAGGGAGGTGGCTATCATTGTTTCATCACCATCCTTTATTCCTTCCTTCTCTTGCTACTTCCTCCCAATTCATCATTAAGCCCTGTTAAGTTAACCTCTCCAATCAGGCTGCTTTTCCATCATCACACCCTCTGCCCTAGTCAAAGAGGTAGCCAAGTATGAATGCAAATTACACAAATCCCAGGGTTAGTTTGCAGAGGTTCAAATCCTGGCCCTGCTACTTCCTGATTGTGTAACCTTGGATAAGTCTTTACACGCCTCATTTTTATCTTCTGTGCGACGAAGAGTAGCACCTCCACTTGAAAAACTGTTGTCAGGATTAAATGAATGAACATATACAAAGCACTCAGGACAGTTTCTGATATACAATAAGTGCTGCAGAAATGCTGGTAATTAATATTATAATTAACATGTAACAGCCACCTCACTGGCTTCTGTGTTCCACTCTGCCTCCCTACATTCCATTTTCCATGCAACAGCAAGTGAACCTTTTAAAATGTCAATGAAAAAGAGGCAGAAGAGTCACAGCAAACAAATTCAAGTGTGGATCTTGCTTAAATCCTGATTCAAACGAATTAAGTGTAACAAAAAGATTTTTACGGGATACAATGTATGGCATATGCATATAGCTTCAAAATCACCTGAGAGGAGTGGGTGGGGGAAATGAAACAACCTTGGTCATGAGTGGATAACAGTTGAGGTTGGCCAGTTCTATTACTGATGCAGAGAACAATTCTATTACTCTCTTGACTTTTTCTATAGGTTTGAAATAAAATAAAACATGGTACTTGGAAAGGAAAAGAAAGATTCAGATGGGACCATGGGGGAAATGTGGTAACATAAAGAAACAAGTCTAAATTTTGAAGGGTGTGATAAAGATACTGTGGTTATGTGTAAAAAAGAAAAAGTGAGTCCTTATTTTTTAGAGACACAGGCTGAAGTGTTTCTGGATGAAATGTCTGGAATTTACTTCAAAATAATTTAAGAGGCTCAAGGAAGGGTGTTGGGGGATGATGAAGGAAGACTAGCCATGTTGAACCTAGGTGATGGCTATATGGGGGTTATTTTCATCCCCTCCCTCTCCTTTTATGTATGTTTGAAAATTTCCATGACCTTAAAAAATGGTAAAAAAAAAAAAAAAAAAAAAAGACGATATGCAAACCTCAACAAGTTCATATCACTTCCCATGTTTAAAACTCTCTCTGGGTTTCACATCCAGTTTAGGCCTACTTCCAACTCCGTGACCTCAAGTTCACATTTTCCCCATCATTCTGTCTTCCCATCAGAGAGGGCTTGATTACTAATTCTTTCAAGTAATCACTTGACATAGATTTCTTGGACACCTACTATGTGCTCAGCCTTGTTGTGGATGCTGGGCACAGGGAGATGAACAAGAGAGAGAAGTTGTCCATCTTAACAGAGCATGCATTCTGTGAAGACAGGTATACAGGGTTAAGCACACACAAGGGGGATGAGACAACAGAAGGATGGAGGAAAGGAGGGACTCTATGAGCTGAGGGTGGGGCAGGGGAGGCCTTCTGTAGTGTTAATGTTTGGGCCAAGATCTGAGGCAGGGAGTTAGGCAGGCAAAGTGATGAAGAAGGAACTTGTGGGGACAGAAGGCACAGCTAGTGTAAAGGCCATGAGGTAGGCTTGACCATGGCATGTACAAGAAATGGAAGGAAGATCAGTGAGTTTGGAGCATGACGTGACAGATAGGAGAGATGCCTTGAACACAGCATAATCCTTCCCATCTTGGGGTCTGTGCACTTGTGTCCTGGGACAACCGTGACCCTGCCATAGCTTAGTTCAATGCACAATAAAAACAAAAAGTAATATTGATAACATTTACTGAGCACTGTAAGCACTGTTCTGAACACTTTTCATTGGTTACTGAATTTAATCTTAACAACCCTCCATTTTATAAATGAGGAAGCCCAGGCCTAGAAAGACTTGCCCAAGGTCACACAGCTGGAAAGTGGCAGAGCCAAGATTTCAAAGCAGTTACTCATGCAATCTGG
The DNA here is from genome assembly GCF_009834535.1 of Camelus ferus. Lineage (NCBI taxonomy): Eukaryota > Metazoa > Chordata > Mammalia > Artiodactyla > Camelidae > Camelus > Camelus ferus. The sequence continues at coordinate 16,723,233 of NC_045704.1, read as the reverse complement.
CTCCAGAGCCCAAATAATCTTTCCGTACAACTCCCACGGCTCCCAGGGCTTGCCGGACTTTGTGAATTATCAGGCTGAAGACCCACCCACGAGGGGTGGTTTGCAGGCACTTCACGGTTATTCCTGTGCTGGGCGGGAAGGTGCACCGTCACTTCCCAGGGGAAGGGTGACACGCATGCCTCTCTCGGCCTGGTACCAGGAGCTCTAGCCAGGCACCAGGTCTTGGGCACCTGGGGACCGCCTCCCTCCCCGCCGCCGGGCCGTAGCATTGGGGTGGGGGTGGAGGGCTAAGAATCCTGAATCGCCCAATGGCGAAGAGTGCCGAGCGCTGTGCAAATAACGTGACTGTCTTTGGGCGTCAGCTCGTTCAGAGCCCAGAGTCCCGCTCCGCCCTCTCTCGAAGAAATGGCTAGACTTTTTTTTTAGCCAACGCCTTGAGTGGTATAATAGGCAGCGGGCTCTTGAAGCTGATTAGGGATACGGAATTCTCTAAAAGAAAGGGGACATAGAAAAAGGAAAACTGCATACGCTGCGCGCTGTCTCAGTGGTTTCTGAGTTAGGTTCCCCCATGTTAGCTTCTACACGTGGTTGACTCCCGTCAGCCACCGTAGGCCCCACAAGCCGCGGTACACTTTCCTCCGGTCCTTCGACCGTTAGCTCTGCGCTTGCTCACCAGCTTGCCTTGCCTTACGCACCTACCCCCTCCTTCCATTCCGTCTCCCTCGCACCAGCCTCCGCGGGCCGGGACTGCGCATGCGTACTGACACCCCCACCGACCTGGCGTGGGAGGAGGGGATGGAAATGAGGCTGGGCCCAGCGGCTCGCGCGCGCTCCCTCCCTTGCCCTCCCGTCGCAGGCCAGGCGGTGCAGCTCCGCGGCGTCCGAAGGCAGCGCCGCAGCGGCCGCGGCTGCCGCGGGAGGGGCCCAGAGCCCCGCCCCCGGGGAGGGGCCGTCCGCAGGTGAGGGGGAGGCAGGGATCTGGGCCCGGACACCTGGGTTTTCGAGAAATGGATTGCGGGCTGGACATCAGAACTCCCGGAAAGGGATCTATTGGGTCCTGATGCATAGGTCCCGGAGGGGCTGCATCGGGTGCCTGAGCTTTGGGAGGGTGCATTAGTACCCGAATGTCATGCTCCCAAGGGGTTCGTTGAGGCCCGGACGCTTAGGACCCCGAGGGGGAAATCCATTAGGGGTCTCTGGATCGCAGCACACTAGCCACGCTCATTCTGTGTCTTCTTCCAGGTCTCCCCTCTACCCTCCCCGGCTCCAGCTCCATACCGGGGATGAAACTTGGCGACAAGAAGGAGGGAGTTCACACGGCGTCAATGGACTGAGACTAAGCCAAGCGCCGGGTAAAGCTACCTAATCCCGCCCACTGAGCGCGTAGGCTCCTCCCCTGGGGCAGAGTTGCTGAGCAACCGACTTTGAGTCCTGTTTGTATAGCTCCACCAATCCCTGTCTTAGGTTCCGCGGCCGGTCCGCCAGTCTCTGGACATAGGCCCCGCCCACTCCGCGCTCTTGAAGGCCCCGAGTTAAAGTTGTAGAGGCCCCGCCTACTCCACTCGAAGGCCCAAACCCTGGGACTAAGTTCCAAATGTACTGCTTCTGGTCGGGTTTGCATAACCCCGCCCACTGTACTCTTAGGCCCCGCCTTCCCGCAGCGCCCATCCTCCCTTTATAGAATTCCAGACTTAAATAGACCCTGCTCCAAAGCAGACTGACCCCTGACTATAGGCCCTCTAGCCCTATCCCCAACAGCCTAATAACCACCGGCGTCACCTCCTCTCCCGCCCTAGGCCCTCCCTGTAGGTTCCTGGGTCAGCAAGATGCAGGAGCGCGATGTGGAGTCTGCGGCCGGGGTCACGGATCCTAGTCCCACTGGCAAGGAGCCTGTGACCAAGGGAGAAGGTGAGCGCGGCCCCATCTGTGGGTAGGGGTCATTTTTCAGGAATTGGGACTAAGAGGGAATCTCAGGGTGAAAGTTTAAGGGCTCAGGGTGATAACCATTTCGGATCCCAGAAACGCGACATTCTGGGGAGTCCTCCAGGTAGTCTTTGGGGATCTCAGCGATCACTTCTAGGGCTCAAGAAATTACAGGAGGGACAGGGGAGATGACATGAAGGATTTCCGGGTGATCACTTGGGAAGATACTAGAAACGGACATCTTAGCTTCGGGGAAGCCTCAGCTCTGGGGTCCAGCTAGGTAACCCTTTGGAGTCTCTTAGGATGATGCATGGCAGAGGGGTGAGGGGCAGGAATATGCCATTTGGGGAATCTCGCTGATTCTTGAGGTGCCCAGGTACACTGGAATATCAAGGTCGAAGGGGAGAGCGGTCTAGACTCAGGGCGTTGGCTGCTTCCTGGAGCCCACCAACCCTCCTGTCCCCTAGCTCCCGACCAGGGCCTGACGCAGAAGCCCAGCCAGTCGGTTCCAGGGCCCAACACATCCGCGGGGGCGCCTTCCCGACCCCGCCGGCGGCCCCCGCCCCAGCGCCCGCACCGCTGCCCCGACTGTGACAAGGCCTTCTCATACCCGTCCAAGCTGGCCACGCACCGGTTGGCGCACGGCGGCGCCCGCCCCCACCCGTGCCCCGACTGCCCCAAGGCCTTCTCCTACCCCTCCAAGCTGGCAGCCCATCGCCTCACGCACAGCGGCGCCCGCCCCCACCCGTGCCCGCACTGCCCAAAGGCCTTTGGCCACCGATCCAAGCTGGCAGCCCACCTCTGGACCCACGCGCCCGCCCGCCCCTACCCGTGCCCCGACTGCCCCAAGTCCTTCTGCTACCCCTCCAAGCTGGCAGCCCACCGCCACACGCACCATGCCACGGACGCCCGCCCCTATCCTTGCCCACACTGCCCCAAAGCTTTTTCATTCCCCTCCAAGCTGGCCGCCCATCGCCTATGTCACGATCCCCCCACCGCACCGGGCAGCCAGGCCACTGCCCGGCATCGCTGCTCCAGCTGCGGCCAGGCATTTGGCCAGAGACGCCTCCTACTCCTTCACCAACGAAGCCACCACCAGGCTGAGAGCCAGGGGGAGCGGGAGTGAGCCCACCCCTTGGCTCACTGGCTCCCTCTGCCGCCAGCCCCGATCAATAAAGAGGTGGCATCTCTAAGCCTGTATGGACTTGCCTCTTGCAGATAGCCGGAAGGGAGGTTGGCCCCACACTGGCTCTAACTTAGAAGGCGGAGGACCTCGTTGTTTCGGGGTGGGGTTGGGAAGGGAAAGCGCCATCCACAGAGTTAGTCCTGGGCCCCAAACCATGGACCTGGAGGTGTGGTTTGAAAGCCCTGGCTCTGGTTTTTCCCACTTAATCATATGGCAAGGTTAAAACACCTGTGGGCATCGTGTGCTGAAGAGTGTGGGGAAACAGGTTCTCTCCTTATTGTTGGGAGTTTAAATTAGTGCCTGCACTTTGGCCATTGACTGTATCTATAAGAAACAAAATGCACATATGCTCATGTCACCTATCGCACTTCTAGGAATTTATCCTTTAGATAAACTCAAACACGTGAAAAAAGGTATGAGAGTAAGGATGTTCACTGCAGTGTGGAGGCTGTGGCCAAAGACGGGAAACAGCCTGAATGCCCATCAGTAGGGGACCAGCTAAGGAATTCCAGTTCGGCCAGAGAATGGAAGATGTAGCTGTAGGGGAAAAAACTGCAGCTCTACATGTACTGACATGGAAGGATTCCCAAGATAATACTAAGCGATAAAAGCAAGAACAAAGAGGTATACTACCGATAGCATAAAAATCTTTTTAAAGCCTGAGCTTTGGCGCCAGCCCTGACCCACTACTTAAGAGCCTCAGGGTCGCAGACAAGCTCTGTCACATCTCCAGACTTAGATGCCTTATCTATAAAACGAGAGTGTTATAGGGCCTCCACAAGCATCATCTCAGGCAGACAGTTCCCCTCTTGGAGCCTGTTTCTCCAGCTGTAAAACAAGGATGACTGAGCTGATTTTGGACTGTTCTTCATTCTACAGATGTGTATTAAGCAGGTACTGTGTGCAGGGCCGCACACAGGGTGTTAGGAACACAGCAGTGGGCCAGACAGATCTGGTCTAGTGAGGGAAGTGGACACCAGTCAAGTCGTGGCAAAAACAAGGTAAAGGAGCCGAGTCCACTTTGAAAATCAAGTAGGGAGCCTTGTCTCCCCTCTCACCAAGAATGATTACAAAGCTGTGGTAATGAGGCTGGTGGTGCAGGCTAGTGGGAGGGCACTGAGCGCTCAGATACAGACCTGTGCTTATGAGGCATTCTCATAAAACCTTATTTACAAAAATAGTAGATGGGCTGGATTTTGCCTGTGGACTGTGGTTTGCCAGCCCCTCCTGTAGATGAGTTGGGAAAGGATAGGCTGATCTGTGAATGAGCTGATAGGGAAGAAAATTAAATGGGATCCTGTGGTAGGCAGAATGATGGTTCCCTCAAAGCTGCTCCTAATCCCCAGAACCAGTATGTTGGCACACACGTGGCAGAAGGGACTTTGCAGATGTGCTGGAGGGTCTTATGTTGAGATGGGAGATGATCCTGATTATTCCAGTAGGCCCAATGGAATCACAAGGGTCCTTACAGGGGAAAGAGTGGAAGAATCAGAGTGGGAGATGTGACAATGGAAGCAGAGACTGGAGTGATGCGGGGCCAAGAGTCAAGGACTGCATGCGGCTTTTAGATGCTAGAAGAGGCAATGGATCCTCATTTAGGGATTACAGAAGGAACATAGCCCAGCCGGCACCATGATTTTAGCCCACTCAGACTGACTTTGGACTACCAATCTCCAGAACTGTAAGAAAATAAATATGTGTTGTTTAAAGCCACTATGCTTGAGGTAGTTTGTTACAGGCAGCGTAGAAACTGACAAAGATCTCTACCCCAAGAGCACACACAAAAATAAGTTTCCAGTGACCTAAGATCTGAGTTTGAAAGACAAAACTCTAAAGCATTTAGATGGAAATAAAGGAGAATATCATAGTAACCTCAGAGGTAGACAAAGTTATCGTTTAAGACACAAAAAGTACAAATTGTAAAGACTGGTATATGTGACCATAAGCAAACCAAGTTACAAACTATGAGATACACACAGTATTACAAGGGTGTATACCTGGCATTTCCTGTTAGACAGAGGGTTAGGAAAGACCTTGAGGAACTACTGTTTGAGCTCATATCAGAAATGGAGGACAGGATGAGATGGTTTGTGGAATCCCCAGCAGAAGGATGGAACCAATTAGGCTGAGGGACCGGGGGCTACTCAGCAAGGCCTTGGGGGAGGAGAAGGATCCCTCCTGCAAACCCGGCAGTATGGCTTGTGTCCTGGAAGATTTCCTCCAAAGCAACCACTACCATCAGCGTTTCGAGGACACAAATTCATTTGAGAGGTGCCGATCTGGTCCAACCTTACCTGGTCCAGATGCGAAAGCTGAGGGTTAAGAGAGATGGGATTTGGCCACAACCAAACCAGGGGGCAGCGTGGAGTCAGGGTGGATGCTGGGCCTCCTGACAAAGCCCTGCTGCTCTTTGCACGTGTTCTGCCTTGAGGACCTTTGCACTTGCTTTTCCTCTGCCTGGAATGGCTCCCCCACCCCCTCCCTTACTTCTCCCAAGTGCCTGCAGAGGGGTGAGTCCTGAGTCGCCTTCCCTGATGACCCTATCACTCTACTCTCTGTATGACACTGCCCTGCTTTTTCTGCTCATGTAGCATTTATCACTGCCCAACGCTGCAGGGCACCCACCATCTCTCTCCTCCAGCAAAACCTCAGCCCCTTAAAAGCAGGGACTCATAGAGTGGAGGGTATAGCTCAGTGGTAGAGCACATGCTTAGCATGCACGAGGTCCTGGGTTCAGTCCCCAGTACCTCCATTAAATAAATAAATAAACAAATAAATAAATAAACAAACAAACCTAATTAACTTCTCTCCCCTACAAAAAATAATTTAAAAATCTAAAATATTAAAAAATAAATAAAATCAGGGACTCATGTCTGTTTTTTCACACATCTGAGCTCCATGTGTTTCACACGTGGTAAGCGTGGTTGGCAGAATAATGGCCTCCCACAGATGCTCACGTCCTAATCCCTGGAACCTACGAATATGTTACATGGCAAAGGTGAATTAAGGCAGCAAAGGAATTAAGGTTGTTAATCAGCTGACTTTAAAACAAGGAGATTATCCCAGGTTATCCGGGCAGGTGCAGTGTAATCAGCAGGATCTTCAAGCGTGGAAAATGAGACAGAAATCAGTGTCAGTGATACAGCCTGAGACTCAACTGGCTGCTGCTGGCTTTGAAGATGGAAGATGAATGGAACGTAGGCAGCTGCTAGAAACTAGAAGATACCAGAACAAAGACTGTCTCCCGAAGCCTCTGGAAGGAGAGCAGCCCTGCCAACACACTGATGTTTAGCCTAGTGTGCCAGACCTAGAGTTACACATTTCTTTTGTTAAGATACTAAGTTTGTGGAAATTTGCTACCTGGCTCTGACCCTGCCCTTTGCGCTACGACCTCTTCCTGACCTTCCCACTCCCAGGATGAAGTCCAAGCTTCTCGGCCTGCTGTCCACAGCCCTTTGGGACAGCCCTGTCTTCTTGCTTTCTACAGTGACGGCAATGTTCTCCATTTGTGCTGTCCAGCCCAGCAGCCAGTGAGCTGTGACCAGTGTGACTGGGGAAGTGAATTCTTCCTTTCATTTCATTGTTGTTAAGTTTAAATAGCCACCTGTGGCCACTGGCTACTGCACTAGATGACACAGCTACACGGACTGGGCCCACCTTTCCAGCTACATCTATCCCTAAAGCCTTGTCACCAAAGGGGCAACACTCCTTCAACTGCCCCCAGGCACCAGGGTGGTTCCCACTTCCTGGCCTTCACCCACACTGTGGCCCCTGCCAGAACGCCTTCTCATCTTCTACACTGATTTTTTTTTAATGGAGGTACAGGGGACTGAACCTCGAGCATGCTAAGCACACACTCTACCACTGAGCTATACCATGCCCCCCTACTCTGATTCTCTAACACCCAGCTCAGTTCCCACCTTGAATATGGTGCAGCCTTGAAGGGGTTCAGGATTTGGGTGGGTTGATTAAAGTGCCCATTCCCGCATTTCTACCTCCCAAAAGAGATGATGTAAAACTAGGCTGATAATGGTTACCCAGCTACTTCTGAGAGCCCTGGAGAAAGGGAGATGTCCCTGGCCCAGGGGAGCTGAGACTTCAAGAGAGAGGCTCACCCCCTGAGCATCCTGGACTGCAGCCCAGGACCCACAGAGGGACAACCAAGACACAGGAATGCGCTCAGAGCATCAGAACCAGCAGAGGGGTGGTGCCGAGCATCAGATTCCCAATTCCCTGCCACCTGCCACCATAGGGATGAGGGGCCAGGGAGAAGTGACAAAGAACTCCTCCCCTACCAGACCCGGATAGAGAGCCCTTTGTTCTTCCGGGACCCCAGCGCAGGAGTCACCAGGCAGTCGGAAGACCTGGCTCTCAGAGGGGAAGAAAAACCAAACAAAAGACTGAAAGCTGGGAGCCTATTGGGGGTTCTGGGAGACTCAAGTGAGAGGGACAGCTGCTCCAAACCAAGTCACCTTTATTAACCTCGTGTGTGTGTACACGTGCGCACAAGCATATGCTTCAGGCCTGGGGCACCACCCCGTAGAGCTGGTAGGGAAGTAACTTCTGCTTCTCGTTGCAGCTGTAAATCCATCGGGGACGGACGAACACCAAGGAGGGATTGTCCATCAAGGCCTGCGTTGTTGGGTGGGGCACACACGGGAACTGGTGAGCCAGGAGGGGATGGAGGGGATGCGAAGGCAGGTTGGGTCTCCCTCTGGGACTCACCTCCTCAAAGCTGGGGTCCCACTCCTGTGCCGTGATCACAAACTGGACCCGGTCGCTCATATAGTCCTCAAGCTCCCTGGCAGGAGGCAGAAAGAGGCAGAGAATCGGTGTCCCCCTTCCCCCTCTTGAAACCCTACTCCCCAACCATCCTCAAAGGCCAATCCTCTCTCTGTCCCCACCTATGTCCCCTATGGACCACCTGTGGGTCCCCCACTCTCCCACGTGCCACTTTTGCCACAGCCACAAAACTGGCAGCTCCCACTGTCACCAGTCCTTCCAGAAGGGTGGTGGGGAGCCGTACTTTGGAGAAGAGGAAAGCAGAGGAAGCTGTGCATCCAGGGCCACTGGGCAGAGCGAGCAGGCTGGCATCAGGCTCCATGGCCTGTGCCCATCCTGCAGGACATGCCCCTTCGCCATCCTCCGAGTGGCCTTCCTCAACCTAACACACCCCCTCCCCCAGAGACTGACCCATTGAAGGCTGTGACATATCGGCTCAGCGTCCGCCGCTCGTCCCCAGGGAACTCCCCGTACAGGAAGAAGTGTTTGCCCTGGAAGAAGTCTGCAAGGGCGACAGGGGAAGAGCCGAGCATGAGGCCCCTGGAGCTCCAAGGTACCAGCCAGCAGCCAGCCAACACACGGAGGCAAGACAGGAAGGCCGGAGAGGGGATGGGGGTGTCCATGCACACCCTGGTGCGGGAAGAATCCATGATGAGCAGTGCTTCTAGCCAGGCCCATCTGAGCCTCTGGGGAGTTGTTTGTTTTTGTTTTTTGTTTTTTTTTGTTTTTTTGCCTTAATGGTAAAAGACACAATTACTACTTTTGCAACACGTCTCTTACACGAGGTAAATCACTTCATTAGCTTGGCCCGTGTTGGAAATTTTACAGCCTGCTACTTCCTCACCATGGCTGTCGCACTCCTTTTCACCTGTGCCTTCTCTGGCTCTGACCTTCAGGCTGGCTCTTTCTTCATTCTGGTTTCACGTGACTCTCCATCAGCTTCCCAATGCCACGTCTGAGGCTTTGGAGGATCAAAGTACCTTCCTGCCCATCACCCACAAGGAACGGGGTGGAAACGGCTTCTCTCAGGGGCCACTGAACCTCACCTCTGCTCGGACCCTCTGACTGCCCACTCTCCCTCCATTCTTGACTGGCAGAGGCTCTGACTCCTGCCCCACACCCCCCATGTTTATATCTGGGGTGACAGATAACCATACCAGCACCATGTAGGTTCCAACAGAGATTAGTGCCCACATTGTCTGTGTGCCCAGGCCCCCTGCCACACTGACAAAACTGAATCTGGGGTTTGGGGCCTGGGCACCTGCAGATCTTAGAAGCCCCCAGGTAGTCCTGAAGCCTAGGGAGGGGGACGCTGTGGCATGAGGGAGTGGAAAGCCAAAGGAGGTCACGCCTGGGGCTGGGCTGTGATGGAGGTGGTCACAGAAGTCAGGAGGGGACAAGGGAAGCAGAAGAGGATGCTGGAGGGAGGGGGATGGCTCCAGAGGACAAAGAGAGGGCAAAGGCTCGGGAGTGGGAGTGAGGAGACTGGGAGACAAGTCACGGAGGGCAGTAGCCATCCCAGGCCTGGCTGGGGCAAGTCATGGCAGAGAAGTGACAGGGCCAAATCCCACATCAGGAGGAAGGAGTTACTACCTGGTAGCTCGGGAATTGGCAGGTCAGGAGACTCTGGGGGACCTTCATTGTCTGTGTTCTCATCCGTGGATCCGGCATACGGGTCCTCACCATTCTCCCCCTGGCCAGGAGGCTGCCTGTGTTCCTTCTGCTCAGCCACCCTGGGGGAGACAACAGGGGTGGGGGTAGAGCACGCCAACCATATCTGCCTCTGCCCAAGGCTGGAGCCACCCTGACCCCCAGCCATAATCCTACCTTCTCAGCTCATCCTCAGTGTCCCCAGAATCTTCACCCCCATGGTCCTGTCCTGTGGGTGGAAGCTTAGTCAACACAAGGCCACTGCCTTGTCCTATGGGACCCTCCCTCCCAGCCTCATGCCTGAGCACAGATGTAGGCATCCTAACCGTCAAGCTCAGTTGCCTTCCAGATCCAGTTATCAGGGCCCCTCAGCCCCACTTCCCCAGATCCACTGTCTGGGATCCAGCCCCACCTCCCTGAGACCCAAGAGCTCAGGCTTTGAGCTCCTTCTCCTTTTAGATAAGGGAGTCTGAGTCTCTGGTCCCTCCTCCTCAGACCAGGAGTCCAGGCCCCCGGCCCCTCCTCCATTAGGCTCTGACCTGACTGCTCCCCCTCAGTGCCAGCATCTTCCTGGGTCCCTGGTGAGGCTGGTTTGGTCTCTCCTGGGGTTGGGGGTCTCTGGGGTGAGCTGGGTCCTGCTGCCTGAGGGGGCTTGGCTTTGGTCTGGGGGCGCTGAGGAGGGAGGCTGGGTCAGTGAGGGAAGGGGCATCGCGGGTGTGTGCCCACAGAAGGCAGGAGTGGGGAGTCTGGGGTACCACAACATACCCGAGTCCTCCTCCCGCCCCGCCCTCCCCCACCCACACAGAGGGCACCGGACCTTCCGGGGAGGCTTGGGGGCTTCATCCCCGCTGCCACCGCTGTGAGAGCCCCCCTCATCCTCGCTGCTCGAGTCTGGCCCTGCCATGAGGTACCTGGGGGAGGAGGAATCGGGCCTCAGCCCAACAGCAGACACGTCCTCCAGAGGAGGTGGCGAGGTACTCGGAGCCACGGCCAGTGGCACTGACTAAGTACACGGGGTGGCCATCGTGGCCAGTCTCCTGGCTTGCCCCACCTTCCTCCCAGCTCTGGAAGGGCTCCATGGACCACCAGTCACCCAGCCACCCATACTGGAAACCAGAGCACTGCCTGGCTTCCCTTCCCTCTCAAGGAAGGAAAGCCTCATTTCAGAAAGGGAATAAAATAAATCAGAAATCATTTTCCCCTTTGAGAATCAAAGCCAGTTTCTCACTAGGTGAATGCCGACCAATTAAGGGGAAATTCTCAAAAGCAAATCCATTGTTAAAGACTTTGACACTATATTTATGGTTCCTCAAGCCACTGACACTTCAGGAAAAGACTCCTCCTCGTTCTGATCACAGTAACAACGGTCTGGGAGATCCTAGGTGCCGGGGACTGTGCTGAATACCTGGTAGATATGGAGTCACTGAATCCTGAGGTTGGTGCTGTTTTCACAGATGAGAACACTAAAGCCTGGAGGGAGGAATCACGTTGCCCCCAAATCCCACAGCAGAGCCCGGACGTGGCAGAAGCGAAAGAAAATGTGGGCTGTGCTTTCCTGGTTCTCCCGTTAACACCCTTCTGCATGTGATTTGTTTCAAAGCTGGTGACACACTGTTCGGGTCAGTCACCCTCACCGTAAAACCATGGCTCACGGGAAATTCAGAAGATTTAAAGTGTAGCAGTCAACTGAAAAATGGATGGTGGATTTACTAAGGTTTTTCTTTAAAGTGTTTTGAATTAAAAGATTTAAAAACCCTCAATTTGTGATTACTGTGGAGAGAGCCACCCTTCAGAAGTCTTCCTTCTATTGCTGGATTTTAAAAATATAAAGTGCTTTATCAATTTTTTTTTTTTGTGGGGAGGAGGGTCAAAACCCTGTTGCAAATCCGATACTAAATCTACACGCTTTCCCAGGCAGTGATCCAAATCCAGTTACTTTGTCCCGAAATATATCTCCAGTCCATCCCTCCTCCCACCCAAGTCCCCGCCTCCTGCAGGGTCCCCACCTGCAGCCTCCTCTTGACCCTCCGCCCCTCACGACAGAGGTGGCCCTGCCCCTCTCACACCTTCCATGGCTCCCCACTGCTCCCAGAGGAGACCCTGGGCACCAAATGGGTTTCAGACTTCTGAATTTTTCAGATTTTAGGGAAGCGAATGGCAGGTGTGCAGTTTGGTATATAACACCCCCCAGTGGGGTATATGAAGGAGTGCCCTGTAAAGCAAACCCATTCATATTTCTGTATTAAACACGACGGCACGCTTAGTGGGATAAATGAAGTCCATAAGAGCTTCACACAACTCAGGAGAATCACGCAGCAAGTGAGTTTGTGCTAAATGTAGACAATCTGTTGGTTTTTGGCTTCTAAGCGTGTTTGGATTCCAGAACTACAGATGAGGGGTCTGTGGAGCTGGGTGGACCCCAGGTGCTAGAAGCACTTTCTGAGCCGATCTACCACCTTCTCGTGTCCACCTCCACCTGCAGCCTCCATGACAGACTGTCTCAAACAGGCCGGGCGCAGCCCCAACACTGAACACACGCAGGCCTTGTCTTCTTTCCAAGGAGGTGACTCAAGTCTCCCCTCCAGTCCCCGGGCCGCAGATCTGAGCCGGCCCTTTCCCAGCTCAAAAGCACTTTATGGCTCCTGCTGCCCCGGCCTGGTTTTCCTGCCACGTCCTGCCTCCCACTGCAAGCCAAGCACCCCCTGAAGCTCCTCCAGGTAGACACAACCTTGGCTCCTCCTCCCAGCATGCTCTCCGCCTCTGCTCAGCCTGGCAAATCTCTCCTCCTCCTTGAAGACCCCTAGCTCACTGTGGTCCTCCCCTTGGGCCTTCCTTTTTTTTTTTGATTTTCTTTTTTTTTATATAGTGAAAGGTTTTTTAAATTTTTAATTAAAAAAAAATTTTTTTAATGGAGGTACTGGCGATTGAACCCAGGACCTCGTGCATGCTAGGTATGCCCTACACCCACCCTTGCTCCAAACTTTTGTAACAAGTCTGGCCCCTCATCAAAGTCAGATGCCTTTGAGGGCAGGACCTCACGTTTGATGCCCAGCCTGGTACCGAGCAGGGCCTTTGGGGTCTTGCTCTGAATGGATGTAAATGGACCCCAAATCTCTATTCTCTACCCTCAGCCTCTGCAAACGCTGCTTGTCCAGCGTGCAATGTCCCTTTTTCCTTCTCTGTTCCCAGAGCCCTCCACGGACTCCCAGGCAAGCCTCTCCTCTCTCCTCCGGGTCTCCCAGCCTCTGCCCCTGCTCCTTGGAAGTCTGCTGACTCTGGGCTCCCCACCTTCTCCAACGGCAGGCCCCAGCCTGATTTCTCTCCAGATCCCTGGCACTGCCTGGCCCAGGGATGAGGGGCAGGGTCAGTATGTGCGTCTGCGTGTGTAGAGCACACATGTGCAGTGGGGCCTCACCTCCGTGAGGGCAGCCGCCGCCGCATGCGGTGACAGTCCAGCACCCACTCTTTCCGCACTATTCGGCCACCAAGGCCAAGGACCTGGCTGTACTTGGGGGTGTTGGCGAAGGCACAGCTGTGGGGTGGGGGGCAGAATGGAGGGTGTCAGTCAGGTGTGATCTGAGAGGCAAAGGGCAAAGAGAGACAAGGGAGGCGGGGAGGGAGAGACAGAGGGAGGGAGAGACGAAGGCACAGGTGGGGGAGGAGCCAAGAAGACATAGGGAGATTGAGGGGAAGACGTAAGAATCAGAAGAGAAAGAGAGGCAGAGGATACGGAGAGAAAGCAGGATGGAGGAGACAGAGGCGGAGGAGAGGCAGCGGGGAGCATGGGGCTGGGGGCACAGGCCTACATGAGGTGGGTGCTGTCTGGAGTCCAGTCTGGCCGATACTTGGCCCCCAGCTCCAGGGCCTTGTCCCGGAGCTCTGAGCGGAAGGGGTTCTGGAAGCCACTCAGCACCACCACCACACCCTGAAGGATCTTCCCCAGCTCCTGCGGGCCAGCTCGGGGTGCCCGGGGCTCAGCGCCTTCTCCTCGGGGCTTCCCTGGCGCTGCCCCCCGTGCTGGGGCAGGGACGGGGGCAGCGGCTGGGGTACGGGTGGGAGCTGGCACTGGGGAAGCCGAAGAGTAGACTCCGTTAGTACTCCTGGGACGCCAGCCCAGCCGTCCTCCCTCGGACCCAGGAGCACCAGCCCGTGTGGGAACAAGGAATCCAGTTTGCTCACATTTGGGTCTCTTGAGGGAGGGCGGTGAGGGCTGGGCTGGCGGTTTGCTGGAGGTCTTCTTCTCTTCTTGGTTTAAATCCAACTTCCTCTTGCCTTTGGGGGACTCCTGAGGCTGCGGGGGTGGGATGGGTTGAGGCCTCTGGCTCCTCTCCTCCTTTTCTGCCCCACTAGGGTCTGATGACCTCACCTTGGAGGTGCTGCCCACAGCCTTGGAGGCCGGGGAGGCCGAGGAGGCGGCACTGGAGGCCTGCAGTGTAGCAGCTGCATAGCTGGGTCCTGCAGGCTCACTGGCTGTGACTACAGAGAAAGTGGATCCAGGTTGAGAGGGCTGGGCCCTCAGACCCTCTACTCCTATCCACGGGACACAGAGTGCTGTTCCCAAAAGCCAGCAGTGATCCAGGAGTCTGGGTCCCCAGCCCCTCCTCCCTCAGACCCAGGAGTCCGGGCCCCTGGCCTCTACTCACTGAGGACCCAATTTTCCACACTCACCCGGGAGTGTCTTGTTGATCCGGCTGAAGAAGAGAGCCCCGGGTCTCAGGGAGCTGGGACTCTCATCCTCCTCCTTCACACGGAACTGGCCGAGCTTGGTCACCTTCTAAGGTCCCACAAGGTCAGTGCAGTGGGTGGGCTGTGGGCAGGTGGGGGTGAAGAGGTGGGGAGAAGGCTCTGGGCAGTGGTGGGAAGAGCTTACCTGGGATGATGAGGCCTCTGCCTCGTCTTTGTCTGGGGGGCTGTGAAACCGTATAAAACTCAGGCCATAGGGGGCGTCCTGGGAAAGGAGGGGTGGGACTCAGGGAGTCTGCCAAGGACAGAGGGCTGGCCCCAAAGCCCCTTTCATTCAGGGAAACCCCTTTCTGGCTCTTTCCCACTAAGGATGCATGTGCCCGAGGAGGTGCCCGGATGATAATGACAAAGACAATACCAGCGAGCTGTTACTGAGCCCTAACTGGGGGTCAGGGTCAGTGCAAAGCCCTTCACGAAGCCCTGGCAAAGGCTGCTGGGTGTCTGAGTGAATACACTGTGCACCCCAAGTCCTGCCTGCGGAATGGGAGGAGGCTGCATGCCACTTTTGAAACTCGAAAAAGCTTCGGGCTCTTTCCTCCTCCACAGAGTGGATGCAGACCATAAGACGGAAGGAGCCTGGGTCCCAGATGACCGGCTGAACAGCTCCCGGGACAGATCCACAGGTAAGAAGTACACCTTTGTGTGCTGTATCACACACTCGGGTCCTGTCACCGCAGCCTAGCATCCCTAACTGACAGCAACCCTATAAGGACCAACAAACTGAGGCTAGAGAGGTGAGGTCCCTTGCCTGAGGTCATACAGCTGAGAAGTGGAGTAGCCAGGTCTTAAACCAGCCTTCTGACGCTAGCTCTCATGATGTTAATTACAAGGCCTAAATCTATGAGGCCATGCCTCCACTGAGTCAGCGGCTCCCCCTTCCAATTCCCCCGTAGTCTTGCAGGTCAGCCTTCCTAATTTTCCTCCAGTAAATGAAGATTCCTATGTGGGGAGGATCTCAAACATTTCCAGGAATGCAGGAATCCAGCCTCCTCATAATCCCATGGGGAGACCAGCTGTCCGGTCTCCCCAGCCCTCTGGGACTCCAACTCGGCCCCTCCTCTCTTGTGGCTCAGGCCCGAGGACCCCGCACCCAGCTCCCACCCAAGGTACCTTGCTGTAGGGCTGGCTGCAGACAATTTTGACACGGTCCCAGCGCTTCTCTGCTGCTGCCCGGACCAGTTTGTCAGGCCCAAAAATGCGAACACGGTTGGGGTTTGAGCCACTGCGACTCTCAGAAGGGGACATGAAGGAAGAGGTGACCAGAAGGACCTGGAAAAAGGCACAGTGAATGGGAGCTGGGCCTGGCCGGTTTCGGTGACACCTCCTAGGGGCTGGAGGAGGGCAGGGGCCCCAGCAGGGACGAGGGAGTCACCAGGTCCAGCTTGTATGTCAACGTGCCTCAAGGTCTCTAGACTCGTCTCTTGTTTCTGGGCCTCCAGTCAGTCCTTAACTAACACAGGCCCCAGAGGGACACTTCCACTTCCAGATCTGGACGATCCTTATCTAAATCCTTCCACAGAGTCTTCCATATCTGGCCAGCTGCAGGCTACCCAGCCTAAGGAACCCTTTGAGATGAGGATCTTCACCACAAGCCCAACGTGCAAACACCTTCTGGAAACACATGGAGGAGTCAGCAGAAAGGCAAGGGGAAGGAGGCCAGAAGTGACAGCACAGAAGTCTATTAAGTGACTGTCTCTCAGTCCGCACGCACCCTTGGTGGCTCAGTTCCGTGATGCTGAGCAGGGTCCATGGGCTCCTTGTCAGGCTCCACCAACAGGGGGCGCGAGAGAGAGGGGATCAAGGATGGAGGAAAGAGGAGGGCTCTGCTGTCTCTGGCAGGTGAGCAGCAACCCAGGTGTGGTTCCTTCTGCAGCTGTTTGCCAGGGGTTGGGGAGGGGGACAGCAGGTGAATCCAGTTTGCAGCTTCTCAACACTTGCAGAACTGGCCTCAGGGCATCCGCTCAGGGACACAACAGAACCAGCAGGGAAGCACCCCTTCCTCACGGTCTGAGTTTTAACTCCAAGGGCCCTATCTCCAAGCTTCTAAATATCATTGTTTCAATAATTCCAACCTCTTCCTTTGTTCCTCCAACCCTAAGATTGGTGGCCACTCCCTGCCATTGCTTCTTTGTCCAACCTTAGTCTTCCCACCTCTTCAGGTTAATACCTCATCACCAATTCTCTCTGTTAAATGTAATTGGGGCAGTTTCAGTCTCCTGGTGAAACCTTGACCAGTACAGCCGGTGGCACTGACATTGGCGTTTGCCCTATTGCTGATTCCAGGGGCCACAGAGCTTAATCTGTAAGAGCTCTGGGTGGTGGTAACAGCGGAGAAGGGGAGACAAAGCCTCGGCTCCAAGCCAAGAAGAAAGGCATCTCAGAGACTGTGGCCACAGTGCATGGAGCTGGGCCCTCCAAAGGGCAACACCCTTTGTGTGTAATTTAGGGGGACATGTGTCTCATGGGAGAATCAGTGGGAGAATTTAGCTCTCAGGGGACAGCAGAGGAAAGATGAAAAATTCTCTCTGGAAACTCCTAACTGCGGGTCTGTACTCAAGGAGTTGGAGGAAAAATCCACATGCTACCTGTGTGGAAAAACCCAAGTTGAAAACTATAAGTGGTCCCGTGTATGCAGTAGCACCTGATGCCAGGGCAAACCCCTTTAGGAGGAACGTATTCAAACCAGGCCCTCAAAGAATCCCCACAGATATATTCCCCAAGAACAGAAGTTATCTCACACACACACACACGCACAAGGCATGAGGAAACAGGCCGCCATGACTTAGGGTCAACAGAAACCACAAACTGTGGACTCAGACCCACAAAGACTGCGTGTATTAGCACTATTTACAATAGCCAAGACATGGAAACAACCTAAATGTCCATCAACAGATGACTAGATAAAGAAGTTGTGGTATATTTATACAATGGAACACTACTCAGCCATAAAAAAGAATAAAATAATGCCATTTTCACCAACATGGATGGACCTGGAGATTGTCATTCTAAGTGAAGTAAGCCAGAAAGACAAAGAAAAATAAACAATAAGTTCATACTGTATAGCACAGGGAACTATATTCAATATCCTGTAGTAACTTATGGTGAAAAAGAATATGAAAATGATTATATTTATTTTCATGTATGACTGAAGCATTATGCTGTACACTAGAAATTGATACAACATTGTAAACTGACTATACGTCAATAAAAATACATATACAAAAAAAGAATTCATGTATTACATTATCAAACACACAATAAAAGTAAGTGTGTTTAATAGTTTAAAGAAATAAATGGAGCTACAGACAGTACAGACAGCATGATGGAGCAAAAACTGACCAGTTTTGAAAAAAGAGTGGGAGAGCTGCATGTCTAACACTAAGGGATGAACCATGATTAGTCCAAGCATTAGAATTCCCTCTGCCAGTGTTGGTCCAAGGACAGGCACATGACCCAGGACTGGCCAATATGACGTCAAGAGGAAGCCTGCTGGAGGCTTCTGGGAAAGATTTTCTTCCCTCATTAAAAAGAAACAGAGGATGGAAGAAAACCACTGCATTTCTGCCATTCCACCCCTCCACTTTCTGCTTTTTTTTTTTTTTCCCCACTTTCTGCTTTGGATGCTACTAGGTGATGGATGGAGCAATGGCAATCATCTTGTAACCATGCAGCCAAGACCAAAAGAATCAAGAGGTGCCCAACTTAGCACCCTGACTTTGTTCAGCTGCCAGATCAACTCTGGGTCTGCCTAATGCTGGACTTCTCTCCTAAGGAAACTATAAATATTATTTGGCAGTAAGCCAGTTTTAGTTGGGCAAAATCTATTACTCAGTCTCTTTTCTGACACACTGTAAAATCCATGAAATTAGGAAACAAAAGCTTTTTGCTGAGAAAAACACATACTGTAACTAGCTGTCTCTTTGTGCTCAGCCCTGATTATGAAAAGGAAACAACAAAGATGAAGAAAATTATACAGAAGGGAAGCCATCTTCCTGGCCCTGACTATACTTGTTTATAAAAGGCCTGTTTTTGAGCTGATGGGGGAGCTGAAGTATCATCTAGTGACTAAATGAAGGGGCAACGCAAACTGTGGTTGGCAGCTGCCACCCATACAAAGGGGGAGCTTTCCTCTGAATGTATTCTTCTCCCATTCATTGTAAAGAGAAAACAACTCCAGCTGTTTTTATCATCCAATACTGTCTTTAAGGTTCCAGGATTAAACCTTTATTCTCTAGACTGGGTTAACCTCAAAACCTTAGGTATCTCCTTTGTAAAATTAGGAGGGCTAAAAAAAAAGAACATGTTGTTGATTTTGTAGAAAACGGCATTAGTTATTATAATACGTGCCTTTGGCTTGGGTTGTGTAAGTGACATCAACACGGACCAGCCCTGCTCGACCCTTTTTCCTTTTCTTTCTTGGCTCTTCCAGCTGCATCTTGTCTCTGGGCAGAAGCCAGACATTGTAAGCCCCAGAGTGTCGATTTCTATTACAGTTAAAACATATACCTACCCTAAGACCCTGCAATTCAACTCTTAGGTATTCACCCCAAAGAGATCTTATACAGAGGCTTATACAAGAATGCTCACAGCAGTCTTTTTCATAAGAGTCAAAAACTGGCAACAGCCCAGATGCCTGCCAACAAGGGAATGGATGAACAAATTATGATCTACGCTTCTGGTAATACTGCTCAGCAATAAGGGGGAACAGACCGCTGACATATACACATATGGAAGAACCTCAAAAAAACAGTTCATTGAGTAAAAGAAGCCAGCCACAAAAAAAAAACACATGTTGTAAAATTCCATTTATACAAAATTCTAGGACAGGCAAAACTAGTCTGTAGTGACAGAAGAGAGATCAGTGGTGGCCTGAGCTGAGGGTGGGAGGGCTGACTGCAATGGGACATGAGGGAGTTTTCAGGGATGCTGGCAATTCTCTACGTCCTGATTTGGGGGATGGTTACGCAGGTGTATACATCTTGCAAAACTCTGACCTGTACATTTTCTTGTGTGTAAAATATACCTCAATTCAAAACAATTTCTCACTGCAAGGAAAAAAATCTTGTAGGAACATGATTTATTCACTTAAAATTGTAAAATCTCTTTTTCACAGTCTGCTTCCTTTTATCCAAAAACATTCTGTTGATTAACCAGTTGACTAATGATCTCATCAATCCAGCTGGAATTAATGCAACCAGTTAAAAAAAAAAAGACTGGGCCAGCTTTCAAATATTCCTTGTAGAGCAAAAGGCATCCCTGCCTGTAAATGTTTGTCACAAATGAAGCACCTGACAGAGGCTTCCCAAGCAATTCAGGATCTCAGTTTGCCGGCACATCTCTGAGAAGCTCTGGGACCCGAGGAAAGCAGTTTTGCTCATCACAAAACAAACGGGTGCCTCTGGTTCTTTACGCAACTGCGATGCAGTCTTGGCCTTGGCCCTGCTGTGTATGGCTTACTGCCTGGGTCTGCTCTTTGCCTCTTTGTACGCTGGGGTCTTCCAGAGGGCTGAGGTCAGTGCAACTTGTCTCCACCCCAGCCTGGGGCCCAGGAGACCCTGGGGCGGCAAGGGGGCCCCACTCAAGCCCCTGCTTACCTCATAGTCTTGCTCCGCGGCCCCTCCAGCCGAGCTGCCCACCAGCACCTCCACGAAGGCCGAGCCATCATTCCCGATGTCCACGCTGTGTATCTGCTCCTCCTTCTCCAGCTGCAGGGGAGGGAACGCATGCTGTCAGTGCTGCTCTGCACACCCCCTGGGCTTGCTGTGGGACCTTGAAGACAGATGGCCCCCATCTGGGCAGCCACTTCTCCTTGTGATGCCAACTCAGTGACAGTGGGGGTCGAGGCTGGATGTTCCCCTGGGTTCCCTGCACGCAGTACAAGGTGTGGCCTGGAGTCAGAGCTCGAAAATATTCACTGACTGAATGAACAAGCCCACACACCCCCTTCCCTGACTCCTCCAGACTTGGCTAGACCGGCTTATGACCCGCTACCACAGAGCATTCCTTGCAGACAAAGGCACAGGTGTCACCTCCACCCCCAACCACACAGGACCCTGTGGAAGCTCCCTGAGGGCAGGGGCCTGGTTTTGCTCACCACTGATGCCTGGATTGGAATCCCAGCTCCACCACACCCTAGCTGTATGGCCTTGTCAGCTAACCTCTTGGAGCCTCAGTTTCCTCATCTGTAACATGGGGGTGATCACCATATCGAGGATTATGCACATAAACACTGTGGCCACAGGGTGAGGCATGGAGCAGGCACTCTGCCGCTGTCAGTCAGGAGGCATTATTAGTTGATGCTTGATAATTATTTGTCAAGAGAAGAAAAGAGTGAACTGTAGGAAGGCTTCCCTCAAAGTTTCTGCCACTCCCGCATGACAGTCAAAGGCACAGAAAGCTACGTGAGGGTGGAAGGCAGTTAGGAACAGCTGAAGCAAGTCTCCTGCTTTCCAGTCTGGGGCTTTTTTATTTGGCTCCTAGGATGACAAGTTATTTTGACCCTCAAAGGCATCTTGCCCACCACCCTACACGGTCCCCTCTGCCCTGTCACCTCCTAGTCAGGAAGTCGCCCAGACACTGCCTGCACACTGCTACGAGCAGGGACATCACTATAAGGGAGGAAGGAACCTGGACCTGGGGGCAGGCAAGCCTGGGTTCAAATCCAGCCCTGCCATTTCCAAGCTGTCCAGCCCTGGGTGATGGACAACCTCTCTGAGCAACAGTTTCCTCACATGTGAAAGGGGAGGGGCATCGTAATAACCCTCCTTCTGAAGGGAGTTGAGATGACACAGAATAATAATCACCATGACCCCCAGCAATTGCAGCAGACACCTAAGTGCTCATGATGTGGCAGACACATAACACCTGTGTCTTCGCTCTGTGAGACAGGAGAGAGAAAATTTTCTCTATTTTACACAGGAGCAAGTGGAGGCAGGAAGCGGTTATGTAACTTCCCCAAGGGCACGCAGCTCGAGCCCAGGCAGGCTGGCTGTAGTCCCCGCGTGCTCCTCCACCCATCACAGGTCCGTTGGAGAGCGCCTCTTGGGGATGCCTGCTGCCCCCCCCCCGCCGCTTCCTGCTCTGAACCCTGGGATGGCATGCGCAGTACCGCCCAGGTTTGCGAGAAGTCCCAGGCTGACTACTCAGCTTCTGGCTACACTCCTCCAGCCACACGGGCTTCCCTCTGTCCTGGCTGGCTCCTTCCCACCACAGGGCCTTTGCACCTGCTGTTCCCCTTGCCTGGCCCACTCGTCCCCCAGACCTTCCCACAGCTGGCTCCTTCCACCATTCTGGTGTCTGCTCAGATATCACTTCTTCAGACAAACCAAAGTAGCCTCCCTCACCTCCTATCAGGTGCTCTTCTCTATCCCCTCACCCTACTTTTTCTTCATTATCACCACTTGATACTATATAGGTACACTTTTTATTTGTATTTGTCTAGCAGCTATCTCCCTCACCAGACTTTTAGCTCCATGAGGGCAGGGACCATATCTAAGTCACTCCCTAATGTGTCCCCAGTGCCGGACACCATGTCTGGTCCTTCTCAGCTCTGCTTACTTACTGTTGTGTGATTCTGGAGCAACTGGTTCCCTGTCACCCCTTGTGCCTGTTTCTTAACCTGTAAAATGGAAACAGAAACTGCTTCTACCTCATAGGTTTGTTGTGAAGATTCAAACGAGGAATATATGCAAATCCTCTTAGAATAGTGCCTACCATCGAGCAAACACTCTGTCAATGTCAGCTGATACTACTGTCACAGAAGGCCTTCGATACATTCCTGATGGATGGACAGATGGACGGGGAGCCCCAGTAACCATCTGTCGAAGGAACAGTGCCCCTGAGTTGTATCCTTGGCTCTGTCCTCCCTCCATCTGTCACAAAGGGACATCACGGCTAACATTTAAAAATTCTTAAAATAATGCCATTTGCAGCAACACCGATGGACCTAGAGATGATCATACTAAGTGAAGGAAGTCAGACAGAGAAAGACAAATATTCTGTGATATCACTAATAGGTGGAATGTAAAAAAATAGTACAAATGAACTTATTTACAAAACAGAAACAGACTTATAGACATAGAAAACAAACTTATAGTTACTAAAGGGGAAGGGGCGGGGAGGGATAAACTGGGAGTATGAAATTAACAGTTGCACACTACCATATATAAAACAGATAAACAACAAGGACTTACTGTTTACTGTTTACAATATCTTAAAATAACCTATAATGGAAAAGAACCCAAATAAAGACATGTATATATACACACACACACATACATATATATAACCTAATCACTTTGTTGTACACCTGAAACTAACACAATACTTTAAATCAACTATATTTCAATTAAAAAAAAAAATCCTCACTGTGTGCCAGGTGCTAGGCATATTAGTCTCCAACTGCTGCTTTAACAAATTACCACAAACTTACTGGCTAAAAGCAACATATCTTCCAGATCTGGAGGTCAGAAGTCTGAAATGTGGCCTCACTGGGCTGAAGTCAAGATGTCACAGGGCTCCTTCATTCCTTTTAGAGGTTCTAGGGGAGAATCGTTTCCTCGTCTTGTTTCTAACTTCTAGAGGCTGCCTTTGTTCCTCGGCTGTGACCCCTTCCTCCATCTTCAAAGCCAGCAATGACATCACTCCAACCTCTGCCTCTGTTATCACATCTCATCTGACTCTGGTTCTCCTGCCTGCCCTCCTTCCCTCATAAGGACCTTTGTGATGACACTGCCCCCCACCCCCAATCACACAGGCCAATCTCACCATCTCAAGATCCTCAGTTCACCACATCTGCAAAGTCCCTTTTGCCATGTAAAGGACATATTCACAGGTTCTGAGGATTAGGATGTAGACACCTTTTAGGGGGACCATTATCCTGTATACCACACTTGGCTAAGCTCTCCCTGGGCCAGGCATCACTGAATCCTCACAACTACATTGGGAGGAAGGCTCTGTAACTCTCCCAGCTTTACAGATGGGAAACTGAGGCTCAGACAGGTAAATAAATAGCTCACACATCACACTCAGCTAATGACTGGTAGAGAAATTCAGACCCTAACTCCTTTCCAAATCCCCTATTTCAATCCTTGAGGTAAAAACTCAACATCTCTACCTCTCCCACATTATAAACCATGGGACCCTCCATCTACTAGGATGTATATATTTGTATTTTAAATGAATAATTCTTTTTTCATATACAACAACTTCTACTTTAAACACACATATACTCTCTTGTCTTTCTTCTTTTTGATAAATAAAAAATTTCTGATAAAACATGGAAACAACCCAAATGTCCATTAGCTTATCAATGGATACACATTGTTTGGTATTTACCTACAATGGAACAGTATTCAGCTGTGGAAAGGAATAAGGCACTGATCTAAATTACAACATGGAGGAACCTCAAAAATATGAACCTAAGTGAAAGAATTCAGACACAAAAGGCCATATATCGTATGATCTTATTTAAATGAAATGTCCAGGATAGACAAATCCATAGAGACAGAAAGTAGATCAGTAGCTGCCAAGGGCAACCTGGGGAAAGGGGAATAGGGAGGGACAGCTTAATGGTTACTGGTTTCTTTTTGGGGTGATGAAAGTGTTCCAGACTAGAATAGTGGTGATGTTCACAGAACACTATCAGTATATTAAAAATCCCCAAATTATATACTTTAGAAGGTTAAAATAATAAATTTTATGTAATGTGATTTTTATTTCAAGAAAAAAAAGAGGTGAGTGTTCAGTATCAGCTGTTAGGAGAAGGGCTTACGCACAAGATGACTCATTTGTGGCCCAGGTTTGTGTGCGCGCCTTTCCCAGGAAGACAAAATGCATGACTGCAAAACAAATGGAACATGGAAGGTTTGCAAAGTCCCTGAGACGTCTTGTTAAAAAAAAAACTGTTCCACATCCATGAAAGGCAACGTTATGCACCATTTAAAAGAATAAGGTAGAAATTGGTGCAATGACAATGGATTCCAAGATACAGTGACTTGGAAAAAAAACAAGGGAGGGAACCATGTACATACTATGTACTTTTAAAAAGGGGTGGATATGTACACTTGCATGTGGAAAGAGTGATCCGGGGGGGCCACACAAGAAACTGCTCACAGTGGTTACCACAGGAGGGAAGACCTGGGTAGCAGAAGGTCCGGAAAAAGGGCAGGAGGGAATGGAAGCAGGTGGGGAGGGGGCTTTCCTTTTCAGTGTCTACCCTCCGTTTTGTGCCTTCTAGGTTATGCACCACATACATATAACACTCATTTGAAAAGTAAGGTTAATAAAACCACAGTGGTTATCTCCAACAATGGAATACTATCCAGAAATGAGAATGAAACTTCTCTAGCCGCACCCAGGAAGGAGGATGAAACTAGCAAACAATGCTGGGCGGGAGCAGAGCAGACAGACATAAAAATATTCTATACTGTGTGTTTCTGTTTATGTCCAGTTCAAAACCAGGCAAAGCTAATCGATGCTGTCAAAATTCAGGGTCGTGGTTACCCTCTTCAGGGAGTGGTGACAGGAAGGAGCACAAGGGGATGAGGTGAAGGCGGAGGGGGCGTGTTCAGTTCCTTGATCTGGGCGTGGAGTACATGGGCTGCAGTTTGTGATGATTCGCTGGGCTGTGTGCTTGGCTGTACACTGGCGTCATGTCAGAAGAAGGTAAAACATTTAAAAACACCACGATGGGTGATGAGTAAACCACTGACAGACACTGAACATTTCTTCTAAAGAATACACCTCCAGCAGGGCACTGGAGTTACACCTGGGCTGCACCCCAGCCACCCTCTCTGGCCCAGGGGTGGTTAGCAAAGAGGTTGGAACTGTCCCTCTCGGGAGCAGGCGATGGGTTGGCGAGCCTCTTTCAGCCACTGCAAACAAAAAAAGTGTGTGGCGCTGTCACAAGCAGGGGGCTGAACCCCAGGGGGTAATATACAGATATTGTGAACTATTATTTGGAGGAAAAAATACAGGATAGGAGGAGAACCCACAGATTAGCCTACGTGTCTTATGTCCAAAAATTTCTGCTTATCATTTGCTTGAAGAGAACCAAAATTAGCATCCGGTGAATTTAGAGTCACCCTGCATACTGGCAACTGCCGTCAGATTTTCCAAAGGGTCTCCAACATGAATTAAATTAACAACCACTACAGTGCTGCCTACACTGCGCTTGTCCCCTGCAGTTTGTTCTCAACCTGGAAATCAGAAGAGTCTGCAAGAACCTAAAGCAGATTCTGTTCCTCCTGTGCTCAGAGGCCTTCCATGGTTCCCATCTCGTCCAGAGTAAAAGCTTAAATCCTTACAATGGCTTTCAGGCCTTACGCATGTTGGGGGCCCTCTACCCTCTACCCCATCAGTTCCTACCTCGCTCTGCCGGCTAACTCTGCTCCACTCACACCACCTTTTTGCTGTCCCTCAAGCCCCTCAGGCACCAATCTACCAGCCAGGCACCAGCCTGCAAAACATCAGCCTGCCTCGCAGCCTGTGTTTATTCCACAGATATTCACAGAGTTCACTGCTCAATGTCAGCTTCTCAGGGAGGCCTTCCCCAAGTCCCTATTTGGACAAAAACCTCTCACCACTGCCTCTTCTCCCACTGGAGGCATTCCTCATCCCCTTAAACATGTAATTTCCTCCACAGCACTCATCCTCTGACACACATTTTACTTCCTGATTTGTCAATGTGCCCCTGCTAACATGAAAGCTCCACAGGACATATTTTCGCCTGGTGCTGCCCACTGGACTGTGCCCCAGTGATGGGCCTATAGAAGGCGCATTTATAAACAAATAAACCAATGACTCCACCCACTTCTGGGTCTACAGGTCCTGTCCCTGCACTGACAACTCCTACAGCTGTCTCCAGCTCCATGCTCAATTCCCAACTGCCTCCTGTATGTCACCCCTTGGATGTCCCAAAGTCACATCAAACCTGGACGTCCCAACCAACGGGTCACCTTCTCCAGCTGTCCCTTCCCTAGGATTCCCATGTTGGTGACAGCTGCAACAGCTCCCTCAGTCCCCCAGGCCAGAGACTCCCGTGCCTGGCCTGGCCCCTCTGGCTCCCTCACTCATATCCTGTCTCCTCTCTGCTCCCACTGCAACTGGGGTGGAGAACCAAATGTGATTTTCCTGATTTTATAAGAGAGCCCAGCAGAATCATCGCCCAGTAATAAAAACCATGAATCCCTCCCTTTACACAAACACCTGCATGTTGACAGATCACTTTTGCAAACATTATGTCACCTAACCCTGGGCTTCGGTTGCATTATTCTCAACGGACATATGAGAAAACAGTTTCAGAGAAATGAACCCATGTGCCCGAGGTCACAGAGTGAGTAAGAGGGAGAGATGGGAACTTGAATCCAGGTCCTAAGACTAAACTGTCAGCAACCTGTTTTTCAGTTTGAAATATTGGCTCTAAGTAAGTTGTATAACCTCTCTGGGCCTAGTTTCCTCATCATAAAATGGGATAACAATAGACTCTCGGTCATGGGGTTTTTATGTGGATTCAATGAATTAAACCATGTGAACCGTTGAGAATGGTGACTGGTGGTTACACTGTCAAATAAATCTTAGCTCTTATTATTATTACTATGTGAGAGGCCTGAGAGGTATTTAAACTCCTAAAATTATTCAGAAAGTCTTATAGGTCTGTGGATTTTTCATGGGAAGAGAATCCTCAGCTTCTCTCTAATTCTCAAAAGGATCTGTGAACCCAAAGTTTTTCAAAACCACTGGGCGAGAAAGAGACAAAAATATGTCCAACACAATCATGTAAGTCTTGCTCCCAACATCCCTCCTCAAACACCCCTACATTCAGGAGGAAGAAATGTGGCCAAAATCAAGAAAGCCAACTCAGTGTATGAACACAAGGCAGTATGACAAAGTGGTTAAGAGCACCAACAGTGGGTTCCAGTCTTAGCACCGCCATTTATTAGTGGTGAAAACAGCCCTTACGTCCTCCCGCTCCGTGAAGAACCAGATCACGCAGGTAAAACACCCAGGCCGCACCTGGCAAAGAACAGATGCTTAAAACATACTTAGCTCTCTTCTCTCACCAGTTTCTTATGCCTGACAGGAACAGCCTGTTTGGAATTTGGTAACCATCTCTGGTCAAATTACCCTTCCCACTTTGCCTTCCTCCAACTTCACGGTCTGTGGTGCGGATTCCATAAGAGCATGTACCAAAGCCCTCAGCATCCCAGAACTGATAGCTTAGACCAGCCACTTCACTTCTCCCCTCCCTATGCTTCAGTTTCCCCATCTTTAGAAAGAGCTATTGATCAGCTTAGATGATCTTCTGAGACAACTTCCAGCCCTGAGCCCACTGACTTTAGAAAGCAGGATACATGGCAATGATTCACTCTGTTCCAGGTGAGGAAGTGGAAGCCCAGAAAGTAGCGGCAACCCACCTGGGCCACATGCTGACTCCTATAGTCATCCCTGGCCTAGTCCGTTGATCACTGTTCTCTTCTGCTAAGGGCCACAAGAATCACACTGCTCATTTTCCACATAAGGCCCCAAGGGAAAGTGCCTCAGCCTCAATCTACTGCTGGTTAACCCAAGAGCAGAGTCTGGACCCTGGGTCTCCAGACTCCTATTAAGAAGGAGAGAGGGGAAGGGCAGGATCACCTGGAGCACCACAGAGATGGTCTTCTCACCCGCCTTGGCGGCCCGCCATTTCCGGTAAGTGTCTGCCTTGAGAAGGTTTTCTGCACAGTGGGCCTGGAGAGAAGAGTGGGAAAGGGAAAGTTAGGTACAGAGATGAGAGCTAGGTTCCCAGCTCCCAGATTTCTCCTTTGAGTCCTCTGAGATCCCCGAGATTTAAGTTTCCCTATTAATTCCCCCGCACTCGGCCTTGAGTCCCCTACAGCATTTTCTCCTGGAAGTTCACCTATGAGCCCTCTAAGGAAGCTCCTCTATCTCTCCTATTCTCTCTAGAAGTTCCTCTATTCCACATCTCTCCCAGAATTCCCTTATGGCCTCTGAGAAATTCCCCCACGATCCTCCTCAGAATTTCACGAAGTCCCATTTATAAAAGGAAAATCAAAATGAAGTCGGTATGGCTAAGAGCCCTCTAAAATGGAGCCTCTGAGGAATTGTGACTCTGCAGGTCTCAGCCTGGATGGAATGTGACCTTTTGACCACTTACTGCATTAACACAGGCATCTAGAACACCTGCCAGAAACTCAAGATACTTATCAAATACTTACCATAAGGTAACTCCAGACAGCCTATCTATTTATGGGACCCTTTACCCTAAAGTAACTCATGACAGCCTATTCTTTAAAGACAAATATTTCTTTACATGTATGAGTCAACCACAATTCTCTCCAGAAACTTTGACAACGCTGTGGCCTTTGTCCTCAGAAGCCCGACTCTTTCTCGTTCCCAATACTCTCCGTTTTCCAGGAATCTGTGTCTCCCGAATTGCAATTCCTAAGCCCCCCAAATAAAGTTCTTTGTTCTTTGCAGCCCCACACTGATTATTGTTCAACACCTTTTAGACTCCCAAAGTTCTCCCAGAGCCCCCTCGTGAATTCCCTTACTTCTTCCAACCTCCCCCACGCCGGTCCCTCACCGAGTCCTGGCTACTGCAGGACACTACATGGCGGAGGCGGATCTCCGGCATGTCAACGTCGCGGGCTTCGCCTGGCCAGAAAGATGCAGGAGAGTCTGAGTTTAGGGGGCGGACATGGAGTGGTCCCTGCGCGGGCTTAACTGCGCAAGCGCGCGAGCCTCGGGCCTTTCAAACAGCGGCGCGCCGGAGGTCGCGTCAACACTGCGCAAGCCCAGTGCGGCTCTCCGGAGGAGGGGGAGAGGCGCTGAGTTCCCTAGCAACGAGCTCTTCCTTCCTCCCTCGGGCCAAACCTCTCTCTAGCCCCTCCTCCCGGTGACAGTCACACCATGCTTTCAGCGCGCCGAGCAACCGGAGCGGCCTCCGGGATTGGTCCCCAGGAGAAATTAGCCATTCTCACCATTCTCACCACCTAAACCGAAGACCAGAAAGCAAGAGGATTGCAAACCTGAGTGAATTTTTGCAGGGAGCCTGGAGCCTACCACCACAGGATCCCCTCCACTGGTTGCTGGCTAATCCCCCACCGCCCACCACCACACACAGAAAAAAACCTTTCAAGATTACGCCTGAGGCCAAAGGAGAGTGGGTAAAGGAGCTAAATAAAACACAAAGCATGTGCCCAAACCAGACACACACACCCAGCCTTGAGTGCTTCCAACTGTGCCTCAGTTTTCCAATGTGACCTGTGGGCATCTGTCTTCTACCACGCCTGCCCCTGCCAGTTGACAGGCACCTCTCTGTTCAGTACCCGAGAGACCCAGAAGTGCATCTCGGGGTGAGGTCGGAGCCGAAGACAGCCCAAACACAGAAAAGGGAGTCTGAGCCAACTGTGTGAGAAAGGGAAGGGAGACAGGTGCCCGTGCCCCCGCAGAACGAGCCTGGACATGCTGGGTGCTCCCAGGTAGGGCCCCACCCACGCTGGGCACCTCTTTGGGAAGAGAGAAGGAAAAAGGGATCTCAGTCTTTGCAAAGACTCTACCTTACAGGGAATCAAATGATTCAATTCTGAACTTGGCCTTCAGGCCAGAAAAAAAAAAAAAAAAAAAGAGGGGTAGGTGGGAAGGGGGATGGGAATGTGAGAAAATAGGGAAATGACCTTCTGGGTCCCAATGGAAGAGCAGGCTGGAAGCCCAGACTGGGCCCCCGTGGAGGAGGGGGCTGGGCACAAGATGCCCACGTCCCTTTTGGATTCTGGTTCCACCTCCCCAACCCAGAGCTGCCTGCTCCCAGATCTTACGTCAGCTCTTTCTCACCCTAGGGGTAAGGTGGGTCCAGACCCACCCCCTCCTCAGCTTCCTATAAGAGATGGGAGCTGAGGATCTGGGATTGCAGGTTCACTCGTCCATCATGAGGCTCTTCACGAAACCTGAGACCTTCCTGATGGCCTCTGCACTGCTCTGTGCTCTCCTAGGTCTGGGTAAGTGACCAGGGGTCTGGACTCCTAGGACCCTAGGAAAGAAAACTATGAGACAACATTCAGCAAAGTCCTCCTGGGGGAAGAGGAGCTGTCCTGGAATTTCAGATTCAAGGCAAAGGTAGAGGCTTAAGAAGAAAACCTGGGGCCAGAAGTGGGAATAGCTTAAAAACTCCTGTGATTGAATCCCTGAGAAAGGAGGGGGCTTGATGGGCTCTGAATTCTCTGTCCCCCAGCAAGATCTCAAAATAAGGCATCTGAATTCTAGAAAATCAGAGGATAGCATGATTAGAAAGGGAAACCTTTAAAAAAAAATTGGGAGAGGAGGAGAGATTTCCTTTCTCCCAGGACGTTAGGGAGTTCAGGTCTCTGGTCCTCTCCTCCCTTAGATGCAGGAGTTCAGGCAAGCCCCACTTTCCCCAGGACCCACATGTCCGGATCCCCAGTTGCCTCCTCTGTCAGGACAAAGGAGTCCATGCATGCCCCTGCCCTCTTGGCCCTCACTCTCCCTTCCTGACTTGGGGTGCAGATCCCAGCCTCAGGCACCCCTGCCTGAGCTCCTACCGTCCACAAGACCTACTCAGGGTACCTGCGAAGAAGAGGGCCCCATGTTCAGTTGGACCTGAAGCTGTCTGAAAGTCCATGGAAAGCTTCACCAGGACCCCTCCCTGTCCCCAAGCTTTCTCAGAGGTCCCTCATATCCAAAGTCCCCAGCCTTGTAATTAGGTAAATAGGCTCCATGGTGGAGTTGCTTCCCGCCCCTGAAAGCAGCTTTGCTAGCAGCACCACTGCCTTCCTGCCAGAGCTTCAGACATTTCCCTGGACTGCAGTCAATGTCCTGCCCGTGAACCATCAGGGAGACACCTGACCTTCCTCCCTCAGACCCCTTGCTCCCATCCCCCTCTGGACTCTGAAGTGGAAATCTTGGCCCACAGACCACACCACCCTTGACTAGAGCCCCTCTCTCTACCCCGCAGGGTACCCACTAAGCTGTGAGGTGTGTACGGGCCCCGGACCCACCTGCAGTGGAAGTGTGAAGACTTGCGACTCCCATCAGGACTCCTGCGTGGTCATCGTGGCTGAGACAAGCAAAAGTAAGAAAGAGGGCAGGGCGTGGCTTCAGATCCTGGGGAGCGGGGCGCGCCTTCAGGGTCGCAGTTACCACCACGCGCACTGGGAGGACCCCTCGCGAGGGGAGCGGGCAGGAAAGAGGGAAAGACAATCTCGAAGTGGATGAAGAGAATTTGATTGGATGATAGAAATCACTGTTGTCGGGGATTTTGGAGAATAAGACTCCAAAAGAAACGTGGGGGGTGGGGCAGATATGGAGACTTTCTTAGGCAGGAGGGGATTAGGAAAGGAAAGATATGGGGAATAGAGAAGTCGAGAGAGGGGGAAAGTCTGAAATGCAAGAGGTGGAGGGGGTTATAGAGGAGAAGAAAGAGAATGGAATGGGTTGGAAGGAATTGTGATCACATTGACCATTTGGGGCAGTGGGTAGGAAACGATCAAACGATGGTGGAGGAGACTACCCCAGGCATGGTGGGTAGTGCGAGTTGGAAGTGACCATTCCTGACAGGAGGAGGAGAGATGATATTGGGGTAGAAGGAGAGATATAAAAGGGAAGATAATCCTGAAGTATGGCGCAAATCATCGCAGAGAATTGGAGATGGGGCAGTGGGGAGGCGCATGGGTAAAATGGGAGTGAAGCGGCAAGACATAATGGAAGGGCCTATCCCAGACCTGAGAATGGACGGGGGAGAAGGGAGCAAAGGAAGAAACCACTGGCAGGGCCGGGGGAGGGTTTATTCAAAGCTGAAAGAGATCCGGAGACCCTTAGTCAAAGGAAGAGAGAAGATGGGGCAGGCACAGGGTGGGATGGGAGAATGGAGTCTGTGACCTGAGGTTAAGGGCAAAGTAGAGTGTAGGAAGGAACCATCCCGACTGGATGGGGTGTGTAAAGAAGAGATGGAAGACTGGGGAGAGCGAAGGTTTTGAAGGCTGGAAGAGACCATTTCACACAGGCATGGGGGTAGCCAGAGGCTCCTGGAAAAAGACCACTACAGGCGGGATTCTTAGAGGATGGCAGTGAGGTGGGTGCAGGGGAAGAGACCCTGTCAGGCCAGTACCAGGGCTTGCCAGTGGGAACTGCAAGAGATCCACCGAAGTCTGAAAGGGGTGGAGTAGTTTGGAGGCAGATAAGGGGGTATGACTTTGGGGGGCTGGAGGAGACCACCCTAGACAGCCGCAGGCTGGGGCAGGTGTGATGCTGGGAGACACCTGGAGGTCTGGGATCAAGGCCAGGGTCCCCGAACCCTCCCTCCTCCCCACCCTGCAGAGAGCTACCGGTCAGTGAACACCCACAAGGGATGCATCAAGTCTAGCGCCTGCAGCACTGGTTTCCTCTCCATCACTGTGGGCCCTGAGAACTACATGGTGTCCAACACACACTGCTGCCAGAGCGACGGCTGCAACCATGATGCGGTGCCTGGTAAGCGCCAGCTCGGCGTCCCTGCCTGTCCGCCCAGTGTGCTGGCCCACCACTGGCCCATGCTAGAACGTTGGGCAAGCATCTTCCTTGCTCTGAGCCTCTGTTTTCTCACCTGTAAATTGCAGTGTCCACTAGCAACCTGTGTCCCCTGGGGTTGTTATGAATTTGGGAAAGGGTTTAATGTCACTGTGCACCTTACATTCCACCCTCCTCTCCAGCTCCCCAGAACAATCGTACTGAGAACGGCCTCCAGTGCCCTACCTGCATCGCACCCTTCAAGGAAACATGCTCCTCGACTAAGGAAGTCCTCTGCGTTGGCCAGGAAACCCACTGCGTCGCCTTTGTTGGCAAAGTGCAGGCTGGTGAGGGGCACCTGGCTTTCTGGAGGAGGGGATGGGGGCCCCAGAACTGAAGGTCCATACTTCCAGATTCAAGGGGAGTTAGTGGCTCCAGAGAACTGGGTGAGGAGGTGGTAGGGGCATGACCCCCAGGTCATGAGGATGGAGGGATTGGATGAAGACCCTGACTCCAGTCTGAAATCCCCTCCCAGGTATCAAGTTTGCTACTCAGGGCTGTGCTACAAAGAATACCTGCCACACCAAGCCTGGGACCCTGGTGCCCTCAGCCTCCCACACCTATGTCATCAGCCAAGTCAATTGCCTCCCAGGCCCCCAGCCTTCTGGCAAGGCTAAGTGAAGAACTGGGGCATCTATGGCATTTGATCTCCATTCGTCCTCATCTACAGCTTCCCATGTGCCTATAAATTAAACAGTTTAACCAAGCACGTCTGAGTCCTTGTGATGTGATGCATCTCAGGGAGGTGAGATGCCAAAAGCAGGGGTCTCAACCCTTGGGAACCCTCTTTCTGGAAGGAAGATCCTACCTTTTATTAAGGGATTACTCCCTGCCAGTCCCCTGTCCTAAGTGTTTTTCATGCTGTACTTCATTTCATAATCCCAACAAACGCTGTAGTTGAAAATATTATTCCCATTTTACAGATGAACAAACTGAGATGCAGATTGCAGTGTCACTTGCCTTGCGTCAAACAGCTAGGGAGGGTCAGACTCCAGAGTCCATGATCACCTCTCTTGATTAACCTCTCCCTCTTTTTGCCTCAGTTTTCATGTCTGCAAAATGTGGATATTAATAGTTACAATCTCATAGTGGCTGTCTTGAGTCAAATGAAAGAAAACTACAAAGCACTCAGTGCAGTGCCTAGCACCTTTAAGACAATGTTGGTTCTAGAGACAACGTGTCTGAGCAAATAGTAATCATCGTAATAGCTGCCACTTAGTGCGTGGCCATTCATTGGCAGGTGCTCCACCTTGGCATCAATCAGGGCAGACTGGATTATGCTACAGTAACAAACAAGTCCCTAATCTCAGTGCTTTAAAACCACAAAGTTGTATTAGTCAATTTGTCCTGCAGTACTGCTGTGTAACAAACTGTCCCTAAACTGAGACTTGTAACAACAAGCATCCTTTTTTCTAATGGTTTGTAGGGGCTCTGCTTCTGACTGTACATTGGTGGCAGTCTGGGAGGGGGATTCAAGTCCTTCTTCATGGGGTTCCACGGTCTTCTGGGATCAGTGGCTCCCTGGCTAATGTTCTTCTCATGGTCAATCACAGGGGAACAAAAACCAAGTGCACCAAAGGCCCCCACCAAGGTTGAGCATATGGTCAAAGCCAACATCAGTGGAGCAGGGAAGTGTACTCATCCTCCAGTGGGAGGGAGAAGAGTGGTATTTGCTGAAGAAGCACCCATTCCCAAAAAGTTGATTCACCCTTCACCATCCACATCTAGCACCATCCACAGGGCATTCTGCTCATCATAATCATAGAACAGCCACCAGCTTGAACAATGCCCCATTTCTGTGCACAGGAGAGAGCCCAGGAAAGTTTCACATCGGTGATTAGATGCTGTGACTTGGAAGTGACTTGACACAATTCACTGGATGGAGCTAGTCACAGGGCCCTGCCAAACCCCACGGGGAAGGGGGAAGGAAGTGCAGTGTGGCTCCTAATCACCACCCCCACTGCCAGACACATTTCACAAATGAATGGCAACCATGACCTCTTAGAGGCCGTTTCTCATTTTATCTTCACAACTGCTCCATATGATAGGTGCTATTACTCTCCTTGTTTTCAGGAGAGGAATCTAAAGCTCAGCGAAGGAACATCACATTGGAGGTCACACAGCTAAAAAGCGGCAGATTTTAAGATGTTAATCATTGGGTCACGTCGAGGGAGAGACCACATCAGTGAGAGAGGGAACAAGCCTGTATCAGTTATCTCTTGCTACATAACAAACCACTCCAAATTTCAGTTGCTTAGAGTAATTGCCTTTTATTTAGCTCATTTGGTGGGTTGGCAATTTGGTCTGGATCAGCTGGGTGGTTCTTCTACTGATCTCTGCTGGGCTCAGCTGCCAGTCAGCTGGGCAGCTCTGTTTCACACGGTTGACACTGGCTGGAGTGTCAAGGCTGACTGAGCCACATGTCTCTTATCACCCAGCAGGTTAGCCTGGACTTCTTGATGTGGTAGTAGTGGTGGCAAGGGTCCCCAGGACAGCAAGAGAGGAAGGAACTTTTCAAGCCTCTGCTTGTATCATGTTTGCTATTGTTTCAGGGGCCACGCAGATCACGTGGCCAGGTCTAGTGTCAAGACGAGAAGGGAGTATCCAAGGGTGTGGCTACAAAGAAGCTGAACACATTGGGGGTATGAATGGGCCACGCTGGTTCCTGGCAAAGATGCCTTACCATCACAGCCCCCAAGGTCTAAATAATTACTAGTCCACCCCACCTCCTTCAGGATGGCAAAACTCAGATAAAGTCTCTTGATTCTGGCCCAAGGGATTCTATCCTGCACATACCACCCCACTTTTGTATCTCCTCTCCAGGGACCCAACCTTGGACCCCTCCTTCCTCAGACCCAGGAGTCTAGGCTCCTAGCTCATCAAAATCCCAAGCATCTTTTTCCCCCTTCCAACTCCCAAAGGACAGACACACATGGGTTTCAACTTATTTTTATTCACTCCTTCAAAAAGCACCACAGGCCAACCCACCCTTGATACGCCCACCCTTCAAGGCTCCCCATCCCCATGGACACTGTGGACACAAGCCTCTCCATCATCATCCAGACAAGTATGAACCACAGCTCAAGTGACGAGTCTTTTGTGCCTATCCTGCTTCTGGCGATGGCAACACCAAGATTCATTGTACCTTACCTTGAATTTCTGCATTCAAGGGTCTTCCAGCCTGGAAGTGCCATGTAGACACACCTGGATGGCAGCCAGTGATCCACCCACAAGGGAGTCTCAGTCTTTTTTGCTTGGATGCTCCTAAAGACAGATGCCTCACTAGCAACTTGCTGCCTTTGCAGAGCCTAAAATTCAATCCCTTCAAAAGTATAATTGAAAAGGCAATCACTCCAAGAGATAGCCATGACACCCAGGAGTGCCCATATACAACTACCTAAACACAATCAGCACGCTCCACCATGGACAGCGACACAACAACAAACCTGGGTCTTGATCTCAGGCATGATTCGCATTGGCCAGGGGGCAAAGGGAATTTGTAAAAGGGGAGCGTTGGGCAGAGATGTCAGACAGGACCAAGTCAGAGATGGTGCCAAAGTGGCAGAAAAAGAGGAGGGCACTCTGAGCAAAGGCATGAGAGTGAGACAGATGCTCAGACTAGGGTCGTCTTCATGCTGCCTGGGCTGAGGGTGTGTGTGCAAGGACAGCAAGACTAACGTTTGAGCTCCCAGTGTGCCAGGCTTCTCAGCAGCGGCTTCAAGTACATTGATATGCATGAGAGAGAAGGTATGTATGTACGTACATACACTGAATTCTCACAATAGCCCTGTGAGGTAGATGCCATGTGCTGAGTGACTTGCCCAAGGTCACCCCTAGAGTCAGTAGAAGAAGGGCTGTCTGACCCTAGATCAATCCGAATAGAATTTCCTGTAATAATGGAAGTGCTGTAGGGCTGCGCTGTCCAATACTGGAGCCACTCACCACGTATGGCTGGTGCAACTGGGAAACCGAAGCTTACATTTTACTTACTTCTAATTAATTTAAAAATGGCTACTCAGCTCAGTTATTGGAAAACCATTCAAAATGATTGTGATGACTTGGGTATACAAATCAACTTCTTCACATAGGAGTTTTATGAAACCTAAATACGGATCAAGAATTTCTGATGAGAATTCATTGTCTGAATTGAGATGTGCTGCGAGAAATACACACCAGATTTCAGAGACTTGGCATGAGAAGAATGTAAAATATCTCATCAGTACTTTTCTATACAGATTCCATGTTGAAATGGTAATATTTTGGATATCCTGGGTAAAGGGAAACATATTAGAATTAGTTTCATCTGTTTCCTTTTCCCTTTTTAATGTGGCTCACATTTTATTTCTACTAGACAGCACAGCTCCACACCTCTCCGCTCCTGCACGTGGCGGGTGGGCTTGATGGGAGAGGCTTGAATGTGGACCAAGGAGAGGCGTAGACAGCGTTGTAGTGGGTATTACAGATACAGATGAGTAACGTTCTCCTAAGGCTGAAGAGAGCTTTGAGGACAATGCCTGGAGCCCTTCAGTATTGAGCTAAATGCTTTTTCCCATCTTGGCTGTCTCAACTTTAATGGGACAGATTGTGCCAGTGGCGGGAGTTCAAGGTGGACATGGGGGGAATCATCCCTCAAGCACCCGTCCCTCAGGTTGGTTACCCTTGTCTTCAGCTGTCAAAGGAAATAGGATCCCAGGAGTATTTCTGGTCGTCGTCCAGCCCTTTCATGTCACAGATGGGAAGATAAGGCACTGGCCCAGGTCACCCAGATAGACAGTGGCAAAGCTGTGCTTGCTTCCCAGGCCCCTTCACCTGACAGGGGCTTTCTCTCGCATGATACGCCTTTTCTCCCCTATCTCACTCCTTTCCTGTATTGTGACCAGAGGCCCAACAACCTAAATTCCAGCCCTAGTTCTGCCACTGATTAATGAAATAAAATAAATATTTATTAAGCACCGTCTGTGTGTCAAAGCACTATCCTAGGTACTGGGGATACAGCATAGAACAAGACAGGCATGGGGATAATAGCCAATAAACAGGTAAATAAATAAGGAACTTTTCTATGGGAATAATTGCTACAAGGAAAATTAACCAGCTGAGATGAATAACTGAATACTGGGGGTGGGGGTGTGAGCTACTTTAGTTAACAGTGGTCAGGGAAGGCCTCTCTGAGGGGACATCTGAGCTGAGACCCGATTGACAAGAAGGAGCTAGTCATGAGAAGATCTGGGGGCAGAGCATTCTGGGCAGAAATAACAGAAAGTGCCGAAGTCCTGAGGCAGGACCCCGGTGGCCCGCTCAAGCATCAGACAG
This sequence comes from Camelus ferus, assembly GCF_009834535.1. Lineage (NCBI taxonomy): Eukaryota > Metazoa > Chordata > Mammalia > Artiodactyla > Camelidae > Camelus > Camelus ferus. Next base: position 16,685,078 of record NC_045704.1, on the reverse strand, counting down.
AAGATCTATCAGGTTGGTTGGGGATGGGATGGGGCAGGGAATGAGAACAGGCAGGGGCCTTGCTGTGGGCTGTTGAGCCTCGAGCTTGCCCACTCTGGGCTTTGCCTTCCCATCTAACATAACAGATTCTACTGGATGGCCTGTCAGGTCCCCCTTTTCTATTTTTGACATTGAAGAATTCTGTGGCTTCTCCTCTACATGTAGCTGGCAGCCTAGAACATTCCAGGCACTGTGCTTTCTGCCTTTGCCTCACTGTAGCACTTTCCCATGGTCTGGAACACCTGCCCAGTGGTTCTGTGGGTCCCCTGCTCCCTGCAGTGTTCTCTGTGTACACCAGAAGGCAGCATTCTCTGTGTCCCTCTCGGGGATCTCTGAGGTAGCCAACACAGAAATGTTTGGACTAGTGCAGCAGTACAGCTGCTTTTCCAAAAAGGCAGGTGTACAAAATACCAAGGCCAGAAAGGGTTAAGGTTTAATGACAGAAGAAACCAAGACCCCTAAAGAAGAGAGGGATAGGGGAACAGACTCCCCAGAAAGCTCCATAATCGCTCAGCACCTGTAAAATAGGGGCAGTCATATCCCTTCCCAGGCAAACTCAGAGAAAGGCAGTTGCCAGAACCCAGATCCATTAGGGATTTGTGGACAACATCTCTGAGGCACGAGTTTCTGCCTTTCCACACCCAGAAGGCCTCATTCCTAATCTCTGCTACCCTCAGAGCCACCATGTCCGGACCCCTTGCTTCCTCCTATTTTTGTGGTACCATCCTCCCCAGAGGAAGGGAAAGAATTTTGAGTCCCCAGGTCCCCTGAGGAACAAACAGTAGACACCCCTCTATTCCCCAAGAGGGACCAAAGGGTCCCCAGCTCTCTCACACAGCCCACCCGTTCCCTCCTCCCACCACCCAGGAATTAGGAACCAAGGTCCCAGCCTTCTTGGGAGCCATAAGTCTGAGACCCCAGAGACCCTTCTTCCCCCCAGTAAAGTTTCAAAGCTCACTGCCTCTTGAGGAACTGGGAGGCTGCATGCAGGCCTAGCCACACCCAGGAAACCTAGACCTTATATCCCTTTGTGGTTCAGAAGTCCAAGATACCAGCTCCCCGGGGAACCCAGACCCCCCCCCCCCCATGCTGCAATCACCCTTCATCAAGAATCAGGGTTTCTACCCCCTCTCCCCCTGGAGGACTAGACATCTAATAGATCCAGTGTTCACTCCCTCGGAGACCAAGATATGCCCCCTTCTAGGAGTCCACATCCTGTGGCTCCCAGAGAAATCAGGAGTCCTGTCCCCCAAACTCTATTCCCCTTCAGGACCTAGGAATCCTGGTGACTAGATGTCACACATCTCAACCGGTAGTCAGAGCCCTCATCCCCTTCAAGCACCCAGGATTCCGAGAGGCGGCCCCCTGCTCTGTTATCTCACAGGCCCAGACATCCCATGCTAGAGTCTGGACCACCCCCATGCCCTCTCCCTCCAACCGGGACTTGGAGTCCGCAGCCGCTGACAGAGTCGGGCAGCCGGGACCCGGGGCACCCCGGTCCTCAGCCCACCTCTCACTGCGCGGGCACCTGCGGTGCCAGCACTGCCTCGGCGTCGGCCCGCATCTCGTCGAGCGCCTGCAGCAGGACGCCGTGCGACGCGCGGTAGCCCAGGCCGCCGGTGGCCGCCGCGCCGCCCGCGGGCCACAGGAAGGAGAGCGCGCCCAGGGCCGCGCCCCCGGCGGTGCCCTCGCCCGCCCACGAGCCCAGCCTCGCCTCGACTTCGGCGCGCGTCACCGGACCCGGGAAGCGCGTCCGCTCGGCCAGCACCCCTGGCGCCAGACCTAGCGCGAGCTCGCGTCGTGCCAGCGCCGCGGGTTCCAGCCCCAGCGCCCGCCGCCACTCCGCCAGCTGACCGCGCAGGAGCGCCACGTCGCACGCCCAGCCCAGCCCTGGTACTGGAGCTGCCGCCGCCGCCAGGCTCGCCAGCAGGGCCGGCCGCCACGCCCCGGCCCGCAGCGCCGCAGCCTTGGTTCGGGCTGCGCGGGGAGACGCGGGTGGCAGCGCCAGCAGCAGCGCTCCTGCCTGGGCCGGGGGCAGCGCGCGCCGCAGCCACTCGCACAGCCCCGGGAGTCCGCCCGGCCGCAGCGGGAACACCGGCGGCGGCGCCTCCTCCAGCACCTCCCACGTCTCGTCCTCCGGGCTCAAGGCGGCCGCGCGCTCTGAGTCCCCGCTGCCTGATCTCTTCACGCCCATGCCAACCGGCTGCAAACTCTCGCTGCCTGCTTCCTCTGAACCTACCCCGCCGCCTGCTTTCTGCGATCTGGGGCCACGTTTCTCCATTTCCTCACTGCGTGCGTTCTCAACACCCCCTCCGCCGGCGTTTTCTAAGCTCTCGCCGCTGGGCTTCTCCGCTGTTTCCTCTTCTTCCAGAGCCTCCGGATCCTCGCCCTCGCCGTCTGTTCGCACGCAGACCAGCGGCGCATCTGGTAGCACCAAGGGCCGGACCCGGGCCCAGTCCTTCTCAGTGGGGGCCCCAGGGGTGACAAGGATGAGAGCGTCATAGTGGGTTGGGTGGGGGGTGGCAGCAGTGCCCTCGGAGCCCAGAGGCACGGTCCAGAGCACCACGTTGGGGCGCTCTGGGGCCGGGTAGGGCGTGGGCCCCTCGGGCGCCGACGCAGGCACCGCACTTGGGTCTTCAGGATCTAACCCGAGTAGCAAGTCCAGCACAAGGTCCATGTCAGCCCTACCCGCCACGGCCAGGTCCAGGCGCGCGCTGCCCAGTCGCTCCAGGCCGGCGCGAACCCACGACAGCGCCGCCTCCAGGCCACCGGTCTCGAAGGCCTCGCGCACAGCCTCCAACTCTGCAGCGCCCAGGACCTCAAAGCCATCCTGAGCGGGTGGCAGGAGCCTGCGGGGACAGGGAGGGATGGGATCAAGAGCAGAAGAGGGACTAAGTGGTGGGAAGCTGGGCTAGGGGGACAGGATTGGGTTATGAAAAGGGCGGATCTTTCCGAATAAGCAGGAAAGGGAGGGGCCAGACTAATGCCACAGAAAATAGAAACCAGGGACATGAAGAAAAGGGCTTAAAGCAGGGACAGGATGGCTAGATTGAAATCAGGTTTCCAACAGAACCTAAAATGGAGACCCGACAAAGTCTTTCCCGGGCTCACACTCTTTGGGAGCTGGGCTTTCCGAGGGACCTGCTGGATTAAGAAAAGGCTGTACTGGGCGGGGCGAAACTCAGAGTGGGGCTTGGAGCAAAGGCAGAATTGCGACTGTATTGTGGACTAAACGAAAACTGGGCCCTATTCAACAAGGTCAAGGTCACCAAGGGCACTCTTTTCTGAGTAAGGAGTGGGGTAAAGACCAGTGAAGGGAAAAGCCTCATCTGCTAGTTCTCACCAAGAGGGAGGAGAGGCTGCCCTTCCCTGAGCTTCGTTTTGATGTCTATAAAACGAGGCCGCTCGGCGTTGGGGGAGAAAATTCAGCAAGTGGGCACAGAGATGAGAGGGGATTAGAGAAAGGAAGTGGGGGAGGGCACCCAGAAACAACAAAGCCTCGCTGAGGATGTGGCTTTCTGGAGACTGGGGTCGCTTGAGAGCCAAGCTGATGGCGGGGAGGAGGGTGAAGACGGGACAGAGTGAGAGCTCCTTCACAGTTTTGCCTGGGGGAAGTATTTGGGCGCGAGGTCCCGGCCTCTCTCAGAATTCTCGCGAGGAAGCGCGGCTTGCGACCTCAGAGCACTCGCAGGAGGCAGAACCTGGATGACAGGTCGGGACTTCTAGCTGATCCTTGGCTGGGGCCTAGATGACAAAAAAGAGTCAAGCACCGAGCACTAGCTTGGGGTGGAGCCTCGCGGACCTCAAAACCTGAGCTGAGGGGTGGGGCCTGGATGAGGGAGCAGGGCTTCTAGCAGATATCCCGTTAGGGCAGGCCCCAAACTCGCTGGGGGCGGGGTCTCACGGACCTCAAAGAGCACCCTCAGGGATGGGAGGTACAGACTAAATAAAGCTCCAGGCCTCTTAAGACCACCCTGAAACGCCGCGCTCACCTCTGCAGCGCCTCCGCCTGGCTCCGCAGCGCCGCCCGCAGGCGCTCCAGCTCCTCGCAGCCGTCGCTGCTGCGGCAGTCTGTCGGTACCACGAAGAGAGCCGCGGCTCCCAACCCGGCGCTGTCCAGCAGGGCCGCTGTCTGATTCCGGGCCTGAGCTTCATTCTGTGAATCCCCAGGACGGAGGTTCCGCACAGCCAGCAGCGGGGTCCCTCGGGCTAGGGCGGCCCGTGCTGCCTCCCCCAGCTCTGGAGCCAAGGGCTCCCCATTCCCCTCCGGTCCGGGCAGCACCAGTACCAGCACGTTGGCCTCCGCTGCCCAGGGCCCCGGCGCTGCGGGTGGACAGCTCAGCTCGCCCAGGAAGAGGCCAGGGCCCGCAGCTCTCAAGCTGGGGAGCCCGGAATCCGGCCGTCCGTCGGGGATCTCTACCGTCTCCACATCCTTGTCGCACAGCGCTGCGATCAGCGCAGACTTTCCTGAGCCCGGAGGCCCGAGGAACAAGACCGTCACGTCACCCCGCGGCGTAGGCATAGCTGTAAAGCAAGGAGAGAGAAGATCCCAGTCAGGGAACACCAGCCTTCTTCTTTTCTAGCAGCCCGACTCTGGTCTCAGACTTCAGCCTTTCACCTTGTCCCTTCTTTCGTTCTCGGGTATCACTCCCAAGCACCTAGAAATCTGCCGCCCAGGCCCTATTCCCCAGGAACCCTGGAATCGTGTTTGCCCTCTTTCAGGGCATTTCCCTTTCCGCTTCAAAAACTGAGAAATCGGCCTCCAGCCCCTTCCTCCCTCAGGGACACAGATGTTTTTAATCCTTCACTCCTCCCTTCCAAATCACCAACCGAGCAGACAGCCGGCACACGGGAGAGCGCAGTCAGCAGCCGATCAGCCGATGAGAAGCCCCGCCCCTGGGGTCTGAGGACGGAGGCCGAAGAGGTTAGAAAGCCGTGATTTGGGGACGCCCAGACGCTTTCCGGGGGCTCTAACCTTACGTCATTCTTTTTAGGAGGGGGGTGTGACTTGGAAGCGTGACCTCGGGGACATGGCCCTTTACGGCGCCTGCGCAGAACGGCCGAAGGGCGCTCGCTGTACGGGGCCTTAAACAATGAAGGAGCCACAGCGCGTGCGCGCCAGGAGCACCTACCACACTTGCGCAAAACGCTTAGGTCTGTACGGCACGGGTGGCTTGCAACGTCATCATTACGCACCCCAGTGCAGAGAAGGACCCCTCCCGTTATTTTTGAGGGCCGGGCTGGCGCTACTTCATCACCGCCGGATGGCATTACGGGATCTCCGCTTCAAAAGTCTCATCAGGCGGAAGGCCTTGGAAACCACCTGAGACTCGGTGGGCCCTACCTCGCTTCCCTTCGGGTGACGGCGCTGAGACGAGCGACTGACAGGCGCAACGAAAGGCAGTCCCCTGCTGTCCAGAGAAAAGCGGAGGCCTGAGCCACCCGCCTTGGCAGGGAGCCGAGGGCAATGCCTGGGGCAGCGGGATACACCGGCTGAAAGCGCGCGTGGGAAGCGGGAGCTTTGGGTGGAACAGGAGTTTCGGGATGTCAAAGGAAGATGTCTCCTGGGAAGAGGCAGGCTAAAGCGTGGGTACCACTACCTGCCTCAAGACACGTGGGAGAAAAGGGGATGAGGCTGTGTCAAAGATGAAGAGTCCCGCGCTCGGAGTTCAGGGAGTTTAATGAAGGAAGCATAGGTCAGAGGTCTCACGCAAGTAAGAAGACTCTAAGGGGAGCCACAAACCCGGGGAGTCTAATCTTTCGGGAGGATTGAATCTCCTCTAGTGAGCACTCTTATCAGGTTAAAATCCAAGGAGATGGTATCATGGGGGTCAAAGGCTGGCAAGGAGAGCCAGTCAAAGGTCATAAGATTAGTGGGCCCTCTAAAGCCGGCTGCGATGAGCAACTTCAGTTGATTTACTATTATGTCCTGCGTGCTCTTCTCTTGACCAGAGGTGTCCCAGTCACCACGGAGGACCCGCACCCCAAAGAGACCATGGAGCAGCAGGAATTCGTCCAAGGAAAGAAGTCTCCAAAGTCCAGAAGGCGACATCTGTGAGTACTGCCGACCAGAGGAGGGTGGGGTGCAGAAGCTGAAGCTAAAAGGATTACTAGAGCATTTCAGTGTCCAAGGCGTTGACAGGACTTGCCTGTTGGGAAGGAGCTGTAATGGCCCCCGAGCTGCCCTCCTAGAAGCTGTTCCTCCCCCACCCTTACCCTTAACTACCCTCAGACATACTCCCTCTGCTCTGTCCACATAAGCATGAAGGGGATGCAATTCAGAGGCACTGAGCAGCATCCAGAGAGACTTAGAGTGCGAGAGGTGGCTGGGAAAAGGCAGAGAGCCCCAATCCCAACTCTGCCCCAGACTTTCCGTGTGACTTGGGCTTCTGTTTCTCTGTCTGTTAAAAGGGGTTGGCACTATTCACCTCATAGGGCTGGTGTGAGGACTAACGGCAGAAAAATGGAAAGCTTGATGTTTATGAAAGTAGCCAGTTAGACACAGGAAAAAAGCAACAGCTTTTACCGAATGCTTATTATGGGCTAGGCGCGTTCTAAGAGTTTAACATTTGTTATCCAGTCCTTGCAGACCCTCTGCAGTTGATAATTAGCACTTTCAGATGATGGGACTGAGGCAAAGAGAGGTTAAATATTTGTAACAATGAGAGCCACAGTGTCAGTGCTCTCCAGCCAAAGATCACAGGGACATACCTGGAGTTGGAACAAGCTGGGTTTACTGCTCACTGCGTTGAGGAAGCACACACACCATGGGGCATCTCTGTAATAAGGATTTATTATAGGATATGGGTTTGTGGTAAGCGATTTGGGGAAAGGTTCAAGAAAGGGGTTTTACTCTGGATGGATGCTGCCAGGAAGTGGGGGCAATTATGTGGCTGGCTGTCTCAATAAATCTTACCTAGAAGGAGGGAGGAACAAAGCACAGCTCAAGCTGATTGGTAAAGCAGCAACCGGCACGGCACGCATATTAGCCAGGACAGGTGGGTGTTTGGCCATTTTTGTGGTTTGGACAGTGTTCACGTTTGTCTGTGTACAGATGGCATTATGGTGTGGTCTTGTCTTGACTCACCTCAGTCACAGTACGGCCTTGTCTGATGATGTTCTGTTAAACTGTTTATGTTCAGCAGGAGAACGCCAAGGCCCAGCTCTGAGTGCCAGGCCAGCTCTGGCTGTGGGGCTGCTTTTCTCTCTCTCAGCAATAATTATTGCAAACCACTGTGTAGCACTGTTCTAAGCACTTTGTATAAGTTAATTCATTTGTTCCTTCCAACAGCCCTATGAAGTAGATAAAACAGTGTTTTCCAGGTGAAAACACTGTTTTTACTTGCCCAGGAAGCCACAGAACTGGCATTCAGTTCCAGGCAGTCTGGCTCCAGAGGCTGTGCCCTAATCACATGGCCCTGTGGGAAGGGCAGACTCCTGGGTTCCAGACCTGACTCCACTATTTCATTTCCCAGCTTTGTGACTGTCCACCAGGGCCTAACCTTTTTGAGCCTCAGTCTGCTCATCTGTAAAACAGGTCCAATAATAGTTTGCCTGTACTGCTGTCCAGTGCTGACATAGCGTCTGGCATATAGTAAGCACCGCATGTTCATTGCTGGCATGATTCTGGAGCTGGCAGAGGTCCTGGAGACTTCAACCTCTTCCCACGTCCCTTAGGCCACCTGGGGGCCCTGCAGTGCACCCGCTGCCTCATCACCTTCGCCGATTCCAAGTTCCAGGAGCGTCACATGAAGCGGGAGCACCCAGCGGACTTCGTGGCCCAGAAGCTGCAGGGGGTCCTCTTCATCTGCTTCACCTGCGCCCGCTCTTTCCCCTCCTCCAAGGCCCTGATCGCCCACCAGCGCAGCCACGGTCCAGCAGCCAGACCCTCCCAGTCAGCTGCACCCACCACCACCCAGCCCACCTTCCCCTGTCCTGACTGTGGCAAGACCTTTGGGCAGGCTGCTTCTCTGAGGCGGCACCGCCAGGTGCACGAGGCCCGTGCCTCCCCGGGCCCCTTCGCCTGCACTGAGTGTGGTCAGGACTTTACCCAGGAAGCAGGGCTGCATCAACACTACATCCGGCATGCCCGGGGGGAGCTCTGAGTGTGGCTGAAGCCCTACTCAGGGCCATAGGGACTCTGGCTGGTGGGACCCACCTCTGATACGGGATAGGAGCCTCAGAGGGATTTGCTCCCCCCCCCCCTCCCCGGAAAGGCAAAGGGCTCCTGATAAATAGGACTCAGAAGATGCTCATTTAGAGCTTTAGTCTTTGGAGGACACAAAAGCCTTCAGGGAAACAGTAAAATCAAACAATAGTAAGACCTTTTGTTTAAAAAAAAATTAACAAGAAAGAGGGAAAACTGTTATTCATATCTCCCTCATTCCCAATTAAATAGTTTGAAATTGCGACTAGCTGCAGATTGTGTAATCACCATTAATTTTTCCCAGATGGATGCAATGGGACTTTAAGAGCAAACTGCCCTGGATTTGTGCCTGAAAGGGGGCAGGGAGAGTGAGGTATCACTGGCCTGTAATGCCATGACTGGGTCCCAGACGCAGAGCAGCCTGGGCCTTTGGAGATGGGGCAGCAAAATCGGAAGCTGTACTCTGAATTTGCGGGGGTTGCAATTCGATGATCTCTTCCTGCCTTCTGCCAGGCTTTCCCACACAAGGAGGGGCCATGGCATTGGATGGCTTTGCCCTCCTCCCCAGATAATTTATTCATTTAAATAATCTTATGTACCATTCTGGTCATGGAATATTTTTTATATGTGTAGGTGAGATGGCATGAATAAACAGAAATAGTATCTAAAAACATAAAAGGTCCATATTAAAATGTCTAAACAAGGAACTCTGGCTTTTGAGCAGGAATTTCCAGAGAACATAAGGGCACAGGGAGTGGGGAGCTCAGGGCAGAGCTGGCCTGGCCCTGTGGGGAAACTGGTTTGGAGTCAAACAGAGATACCTTCTGCTTCCTGTTGTATTTGGCCAACACTGGCAGATATCCCATTAAGATCCTATTTTCAGCTCTTAAAAGGCCCAACCCTGGGCTGAGTTCCACTGGGCCAGTTTTACTCCCTCACATTACCTGCCCTGCCCCTAGAGACAGCAGTCGATGCCTTGCATACAGCAATCATAGGCTCTGTTTGAACGGAGTATTTTGAAAGCCCACAGGTGAGATGGATGTGGCAGAGACTGAGCTATCTCCCAATGTTTAGCCAGGCACATGGTGGCTACAAAGACTACATTTCCCAGATTCCCTTGCAGCTACATGTGGCCATGTGACTGAGTTCTGACTAAATTCCTAGGTAGAGTCTTCAAGCTTCAGAAAGGAACTTGCCTTTCCTCCACCTTCCTGCCTGGAAAGTGAACATGGTATCCAGCCATCGTGAACTATGAGAGCAACCACAGGATGGCAGAGCAACAAGGTAGCAGGAGGCTGGGTCAGCTATCACTGCTGCCCCCTCACCAGTCTCTACAACGGACCACTCCCTGTGTGTATGTAAATCAGCTTACATCAGTCATTTAAAACCCTCCAATGGCATCCCATAGATAACATCCAAAGAACTTACCTGGGCCCACAAAACCCAATAGTGACTGGGTCCCAGCTCACTATGAAATCTCAGCTCCCTTTCTGTCATCTTCACTACACTCCAGCCGCACGTGCCGGGTGGGCTTTTGCCTTTCCTGCTTACACAGAATTTTGCAAGGCTACCTCCTCATTATTCAGGTCTCAACACCTGCTACCTCAGGGAGGTCTTCCTTGGCTAAAACAGCACTACCAACCCTCACTCTGATGTACTTTCTTCCTAGAATTCTCCAACACCTGGAATTATCACTCTTGTTTATGTCATTATCTGTGTCCTTCCTTTGAAATCCAAACCCCTGAGAACAAGTGTGGTGTCTTCCTCACTGCTTCCTCCCCAGAACCTGGGACAGCGCTTACTGTGGCGGCTCAAAAAATAACTCCTTGACTGTGCCCAGCTGTTTACCTAGCTCAGCCTCAGCCCACCATTCCACACTGCTCCGGGATGCTGGGCCTTCTACAACTATGCTTCCCAGACTCCCCGGACAGCTGGCTTCCTTAAGTTCTTCCCACAAAAGGTATGGGCAGAAGGAAGGCTGGAAGAGGGAAGGGCCTTACCTTGCCTTGGGCTGTTGCTGGAACCCCTCCAGCAGCAGTTCGGGCTCCTTTCTATACTTGGCACAAGGTTCTTGCAGCAGCTTTGTGGCACCTTGTCCCTGGTCCCTGCACCAGCCGCACGTGGCCCATCCTCCAAGCTCCCACTGGGTTCTGGTCATTGCACTTCTTTTTCTGTACCCCAGTCCTATAAGTGGGAGCTTCTTGCAGACACTAATTTCTCAGTTACTTGACTTTTCCACATTTGTGCTTTTAGCCTTCTAATACCCGTGTAACCAATTTCCGGTACTGAATCCTCTTTGGAATTCCTAGCCTGGTTTCCATATACTGACTGGGCCCTGAAGAACTGAATGACCCCACTGGCAGCAGACCAAGGTGTCTTGATCCCTAGTCTCTTGTGATCCTTACGAACTTTTATGACGAATGGGTAATTCCCTACATCTGTGCTTAGAAAACCCTAAGGCAGAAGAGGGCTTAGGCATGCTGCCCCAGGAAATAAAATCCATCAGTGTGGTTTTAATGAGCTGTGAATTTCTGCTTTGACAATTCTGAGATTCAGCGATGCTCAGCTATAGCGCTTAGGAAAGTCTCAAAGGGGATAAATGTCACGTTCTGAGATTCTGAGCTTCTAGGATGAAAAGCATGGGTTGTAAAAGATGCTGTGGTCTAAGGTCCTGTAACAGGCGTCAAAATGCAAATACTCTTTGGGGCAAGCAGGGTGTGAGGGGTCCAGATGGCAGACAGTGGGGACTGGGCATGTGGGAGGGAATGGCCCATTAATAATAGTTCATGACCCCCGACTCAGCTCCTGCAAACTACTGCCCCGTGGGATTGAGGGTTCAGCAACTGATTGCACAGAGAAGCCAGAAACTGCCATTTTTATGTCAAATCTGCCCATTTTTTGTTGGTAACTAATGTGATTCTAAAAACCTCAGTAATTCTTGTGACCACATATACTCCTGCACATCAGATGGTGGCTGTGGACAGCCACTTATGGTGTGTGGCTTAGTGGCTAAGATTGTGTGCCCTGTATCCAGCTGTCTGGGTTCAAACCTGTGCTCTGCTGCTTCCTAGCTGTGTGACCTCTAGCAGATTATTCAAGCTCTCTGTGCCCTGGTTACAGCAGGTGTAAAATGGTCATGATAATAGCCCCTACGCCTCTAAGGATTATGACAATGACTCAGACTCAGAGAGAAAGCCGAAGTCGGAATAATGGCCTATACAACCTGGCCCTCTTCCCCTCTGCCCTTCCCCTCCCACCAGTCTTCCCCCTGCCTTCCTCAGCAACAGCCTTGTGGCCCTGAGTACGCTCCCACAAACATTCTAAGCAGCCTCCCACCTCAGGGCCTTTGCACTCGCTGTGCCCACAGACAGCCATGTGGCCTACTCCCCTTCCTTTAGGTCTCTGCTCTGATGTCACCTTCTTAGTGAAGTCTCTCCTGACTACGCCACTTGAAACTGCTTCACACACACACACACGAGCCTCCCCACTCCCCTCCCCTTTGCCTCCACAGTACTTACAACCTTCTAACATTCCATTCATTATATATATTTTACTTAAATATTCAAGTACCTGTTTTCCTCTTTATAATACAACCTCCACAAAGGCAGGGATTATTGTTCACTGTTTTCACCACTCTATCCCCAGCTCCCCAAATATTGCCTGCATCTCCCAGGTGCTCAATAGACCACCATTGAATGAATGAGTAAATAAGTAACAGTCCCTACCTCACAAGGATCCGATGTGATTGTCCATATACAGCTCTTAGCCCAGGGCCTGGTCCGCTGTGAGCGCTGACTTAATGATGGCCATTACGGTAATTCAGGTTCTATTCTTGAAGGTTCTTAGTTGCCAAGCTTCTATGAGTTAACACACGTAAAGCGCCTTAGAGCCTGGCACACAGTAAATGCTTAGTAAATGGTAGCTATTATAATAATTAGGCTTCTATTTTCAAAGAAGCTTTGGTGCCAAGCTTCTGCGGATTAGTACCTCCCATCTCAGAGTGGGAGCCAATGTTTCAAGAAGGCTGTAATGAGCTGGCTCTCTGCTCCCCTCTGGCCTCACTGCTCTGGCTCTGCCACCTTTGCCTCTCCGGCCCCTCTGGCCTTGACCGGTGGAGCAGGCTCCTGCCTCCCCACACCTGCTGTGCATGGCTGGCTCCCTCCCTCCCCCTTTCAGGTCTCTGCTTAGGTCTCTGCCACCTCCTTAGGGAGGACAACACTATTTAAAATTGTACCCTCTTCCAGAACTGTTCCCCTTTCTCTGCTTGATTTATCTCCACAGTATTTACCACCATCCAGCATAGGCAACATCTTAACTCATTTACCATCTGTCCCCACCAGTGGCCCCTTCCCTCCTCCATGGAAGCTTCATGAAGACAAGGAATTTTTTCCTTCACTGGTGAATTCCCAGTGCTTAGCACACAGCAAGGACTCAAAAATACTTGTTAAATGAACTAATGGATCACAGTCCCTACTTTGCAGAGTTATTCTAAGGACCCGATGATCTCATGCAAATCAAATGCAGCACTCTGGAAGTGCTGGGAAATGGCAGCTGTAATTATAATTAAGGTTCTATTTTTGTAAGTTCCTAGATGCACAACTTCTATGAGTCAATATATATAAAGCTCTTGGACTGGCACTTGGCACCCAGGAAGCACTCAGAAAGCACAGCTATGATTATAATTAAAGTCCTCTTTGTGATGGTTCTTAGACGAAGTGGCAGAGAGCACTAGCTGTCTTCCACAAACTCTCTTCTGCTTTCTGGGCACTTGGCTAGGCTGCCTCTCCCAGGCTCCCTTGCAGGGAGCTGTGGCCATGTGACTAGTCTCTCAGCAAAGGAAGGGAAATGGAAGCAGTGTGCGCCACGTCTGGGCTGGGCTTCTAGAGAATGTGCGTACCTCTCTGGGCTCTCTATTCCTCTTCTACCGGCAGAACCCAGCCATAACCATGTGAATGACAAAAGGCTCACAGGATGGCCTGGGTCCTCAAATCACCGTATGGAACCTGTCCACCTGGAACACCCACCCTGAACTATTGTGTGAACGAGAAACAAAATTCTGTTGTGTCTGACCCAGTACATCATGGAGTCTGTGATTAAGTACAAGGAAACCACGTTGAACACATGCACTTAGGTAATGTTAATTACCTTGGCAACAATGATCCTAAGGTTTCCCAAGAAGGGGCCTGGGGAGGGTGAGATAAATGCCCAGGCACATGCCTCACATGTACATACACACACATATACGCACACACACCAAACACACCCTGGACTGACACACACAGAATTTGGCTTTTATTCTGTCCTTCACACATCTACTGCTAAGACGACACAGATTGGCAGGACCCCATCCCTATGACCACTGCGACCACCCCAATGTCCTCAGCCCCCTTCTCCCACCCCACCCACCCCACCCCTTCTGCCAAGCTCCCTGGGTAGAGGCCCTGCCTACACCTCACCCCGGGCATGCAGCATGAAGTGCCCATGCAGCTCCCCGAGGTTGTCGAAGGAATCCTCGCACTCCGTACAGTGGTAAGTGCCCTCCTCCTCCTCTTCCTCCTCCTCCTCCTCCCTCCCGGCTGGTTGGCCCTCCCCAGCCCGAGGTGGCTCCTCCTCTTCCTCCCCAAGGGCCCTGCTTTCAGGGGCTGGCACATCCTGGGGGGCTGTAGCAGGGCAGCAGAGCCGGCAAGGTGGGGTGCCTGGGGGGGCTTCCCCAAGGGGTGAGCGGCCACAGAGCTGGCAGGGCTGGGCTGGGGGGCCCGGGAGCTGCGCGGCACGGGGGGCCCGGCGGGACGGGCCCCCCCGGCCCCCGCCCAGGCGCTGCTTCACCTTGTAGCCGGGGTCATATTCAGGATCGTCAGTGGTCTCCTCCTCCTCCTCCTCCTCATCTTCTTCCTCTTCGGAGTCCGGCTCTGAGAGAGTGTATTCGGAGTCAGAGGAATGCTCTGGGCCTATAGGGGATGGATGAGGAAAGATGGTGGCCTCAGAGGACACAGGGCTGTGCCTGGCTGTTGCCTCCCGGAGTCCAGTTCAGACTCTCCATGGTATGGAGAGGGTAGCCGGGCCACAACCCTCTTCTTCCCACAGATGACTCCCCATCTCACAGAACAGAGCCCGGCACACAGCACAGGCTCAGTATCGAGGTGTCAAGCAACTAAATATCTTCAAGAACTGCATCCTGGGGGTTTAAAAAGAACAAAGTAGGAGAAGTAGGAACAATAAAAATGACAACAGTGTCCACTGCTATTTTAAGAACCCTATTTTTTATATATTAACTCAACTAATCTTCACAACAACCCTGAAGGAGGTATTATTATTATCCCTAAGTGACAAATGGGGAAACTGAGACACAGAGAGGTTAGGCGACTCACTCACCTCCAGTCACACAACTCTAATAGGGAAAGCTAAATACGGTGATGGCCTACACGGGATCTTATTTTTTAAACTAAAGGTGTACAGCTAAGCAATTCACTTACACATACATAAGTATAAAAATACGTATTCTTTTTCAGATTCTTTTCCATTATAGTTTATTATAAGATGTTGAATATAGTTCCCTGTGCTATACAGTAGGGCCTTGTTGTTTATATATTTTATATACAGTAGTGTTATACATAGTATAGTTATACTATTTTATACCTATATTAGCAGATATATAGTATATCTGCTAGTCCCAAACTCCTAATTTATCCCTTCCCACCTTTCACTTTTGGTAACCTTAAGTTTGTTTTCTATCTTAAAGTGGATCAATTTAGACAAACATTGGAACAGATATTTAAGCAAATTAAAACACATACATATATATACACATTTTGATAAATGTGGCTTTATAAATATAAATGTATAATTAAGTGAGTTAAAATATTTCCTTGTAAGTATAGATATATTACTGTGATTTCATGGGTATGAAGAACATGCCTCATAAAAGTTTAGGTTAAAAAAAGGAAAAAAATATACAGTCAATGTACAGGAAAGGGTGACACGAGCAGCTGTTAAAGGGGGTGCGGACATGAGCAGCAGGGTGGGAAGATACCACTTCTTCAGGCTTGGAGGCAGGAGCCTGCCAAAAGCATGTCCTAGGACTGCAAAAGCCTCGCCCTCCATCTATCTGGCCCCGCTCCCTCAGTTTCCATGGGCAGCCCACAGGGACCCTGTTACAACTGAGCCAGCCACACGGGCTCTGCATGTCCCTTGACACCCCAGGCAGGCACCTGCCTCAGGGCCTTGGCCATCCTGTCTGCAGATGGACTAAAGCTTGATCCCTCCTCTCTGCTGTGTCTTTGCTTATGTGTCACCTCAGTGAAACCCTGGCCAATCTGTCTAACCAGCAAACCCTATGCCCCTAAATCTGCTTTATTATTCTCCTCGGTTTATTGTATACAACACCTGCTTGTGTGTTTATTGCCTGTCCCCAGAAGCAGGGACTTCATCTTGTT
Organism: Camelus ferus; assembly: GCF_009834535.1. Classification (NCBI taxonomy): domain Eukaryota; kingdom Metazoa; phylum Chordata; class Mammalia; order Artiodactyla; family Camelidae; genus Camelus; species Camelus ferus. The sequence continues at coordinate 16,669,460 of NC_045704.1, read as the reverse complement.
CATTACTGTGCCCCTAGCATCTAGAACACTTTGCACCTGGCATTCAATTTGAGAAATCTTTTCTGAGGTTTTCACACATGCCATCCCCTCTGCTAGGAATGTCTCCTGTTATCCTTTAGGACCCAAAAGGAGGCCTTCCTCCCTGGTGAGGGCATCCCAGATCTCCTAATCCCAAGTCACTTTCTTTTGCCCTTCAACTATCCTAGCCCCAAGTCCTCAGGGCTGTGCCCTTCCAAAGTCCTTTCCTCACTAGACCAGCAGGCTGGCCTGCTCTGACTCATTGTTGGGTCCCCAGCATCACCTAGCTTAGAAGAATAGGTTATAGTTGCTGAACGTCCTTCCCTGCAGCTTCCTCTGTCTCTTACTTGTTCCTGTCCTGCTGTCTCTGCCATTGAACAAATATTTCCTGAGGCCTTAGCGTGGGCTAGTCCCTCTGACTGGAATGCTGTTCCCTACTCTGCCTGGTAACCTCCTACTCATCATTCAGGATCCAGCACAGGGCCTGTCCTCTATGAAATTACCCCTGATGTCCCTAGACGTCTCTCCCCTGTTCCCTTTACTCTGGATCCATTTCCTTGTCACTGTCCTAATGGCTGTAGCCATCTGGGCCCCAGAATGTCTCCCCCATCAGGCTGGGAACCCCTCAAGAGAAGGTCTGACTCATCTCACTGTCCCCAACAGGACACATGGGTTGAATGAACACCGGTGGCCCCGAGGCCTTGCTTTCCCTCCTCCAGGTCTTTGCCTCTGTTCTTCTCCCACCGGGAGCGACCTCTTCCTTCTCCACTAGCAAACTCCTGCTCCTCTTTAAGGCCCTAGCTCCATGTCACCTTCTCTGTGAGGTCCTCCCTGACTGCCCAGGTGGTCAGTGTTTCTCTCATCTAGGCTTTCCCTGCCCCCTAATACGTTCTGACTGCCTGGGCAGTGATGGTCAGGGTCTAGACTGGAGACTCCTGGCAGGCAGGACCTGGGTCTGACCCATCTCTGTGTCTCCAGCAATGCTGAGCCGTAAGGCAGCCTCAGGAGGCATTTGCTGAATGGCTGCAAAATAGGAAATACTTCCAGCTCTGGGCTGGGGACTGGGGCCCCACCCCTCTTTCTCCTCCCACCTCTGACTTCACACCACATCCCCTCCAGGGTCTTCACTGCTTACTGTGACTTCATGAAGTTGGCCTGGGAAAGACAATCAAGTCGTCACCCATGGCTACCAGGCCTTTCATGTCCACTGTGACTTCCAGAACCACAAGCCCTTTTGTGGCCACCATGCCTTCTCCACCTACAAGAACCTCGAAGCCTGGCATGTCTCAGGCATCCACTGGACCCTCAACGCCCACAGCGTCTCCCAAGCCTCCTGGGTCCTTGAAGACCACCAGATCGGCGATGCCCAGCAGCTCCTCAGTGTCCACCAAGCCATCGACAGCCCCCAACTCTGTCACGAGCCCAAGCAGTTCCAAATCTACCAAATGGGCAAATACAAAGGCAGCCCCTTCTAACCAGCCTAGCAGCAAGTCCCAAGTTCACAGCAGGGCACGAACACCTAGCAAAGCCAGCACCGACACCAGGGCCAGCACTGACACCAGGAGTAGCAAAGCCAGCAAGGCCAGCGGGGTAAAGGGGCCCCGGCACAGAGGCACGCGCAGCCGGGGCAGAACTCCCGGCCGGAGGGGAAGCCGCAGCTCCAAGAGGTCAGCCAACAGGACCAGCACTCCCAGCAGGATAAGAACTCATGGTGCCAGATCAGGTATGCCCAGCAGGGTGAGAACTCCTACTTCCCAGCAAAACCAGAGGGCAGGGAAGAGTTACAGCAGACCAAGAAGCAACAACCGGGAAAGGAGTGAGAGCCAGCCTAGAAATACGAGCAGAAAGAAGAGCGAAAGCCCACCAGGAGCCTCAGGTATGGGGAAGAGTTCCAGCCTGGCTGTAACCCCTAGCAGGGCAAAGAGTTATAGCCCCACTAGAACTCCCTTCAGGGAGGAAGGTTACAGCCAATCTCCATCATCATCGAGGAGGGTGAAGAGCCATAGTCAGATGATCACCCCCAGCAGGAAGTGGAGTTACAGTCCAACTGAAGTGTCCAGCAGGGTTGAGAGTTACAACCAGGATACTGCACCCAGCAGGCCCCAGAGTCACAGCCAGTCTAGCACCCCTAGCAGGCACCGAAGTCGCAGTCGGAAGAGCACCCACAGCAGGGTGAGAAGCCACAGTTGTAAGAGGAATCATAGTAGGGCAAGAAGTCGTACCCGAAAGGGAACTCCCAGTCAGATGGGAAGACACAGCCAGTCCAGGATCTGCAGCAAAGGGAAAAGTTATAACCAATCTAGAACCCCTAGCAAGGAGAGAGGTTGCAGACGGTCTAGAACTCCCAGCAAGGAGAGAAACCACAGCCGATCTAGAACATCCAGCAAAGAGAGAAGTCACAGATGGTCTAGAACTCCCAGCAAGGAGAGAAACCACAGCCTATCTAGAACACCCAGCAAAGAGAGAAGTCACAGATGGTCTAGAACCCCCAGTAAGGAGAGAGATCACAGCCGATCTAGAACCTCCAGGAGAGACCAGAGCCGATCTAGAACTCACAGCAAGCAGAGAAGTTGTAGATGGTCTAGAACTCCAAGCAAGGAGAGAGACCAGAGCCGATCTAGAACTCACAGCAAGGAGAGAAGTCACAGGTGGTCTAGAACTCCCAGCAAGGAGAGAGAACACAGCCGATCTAGAACCTCCAGCAAGAAGAGAGACCAGAGCCGATCTAGAACCCCCAGCAAGGAGAGAAGTTGCAGATGGTCTAGAACTTCCAGCAAGGAGAGAGATCACAGCCGATCTAGAACCTCCAGCAAGGAGAGAGTTCACAGCCGATCCAGAACCTCCAGCAAGGAAAGCTATTACACCCAATCGAGAACCCCCAGAAAAGAGAGAGATTATAGACGACCTCGAACCTCCAGCAAAGAAAGAGATCACAGTCAAACTAGAACCTCCAGCAAGGAAAGCTATTACAGCCGCTCTAGAACCCCCAGAAAAGAAAGAGACCACAGCCAACCTAGAACCCCCAGTGAGGAAAGATATTACAGCCGATCTAGAACCCCCAGAAAACAGAGAGATCACAGACGAACTTGGACCTCCAGCAAAGAAAGGGATCACAGCCAAACTAGAACTTCCAGCAACGAGAGAGATTACAGCCAATCTAGAACTCCCAGAAAGAAGAGAGACCACAGCCGATCTAGAACTTCCAGCAAAGAAAGAGATCACAGCAAGGAGAGAAATCCCAGCCAATCTACAACCCCCAGAAGTCTCAGCAGGAAAGGATCTCACAGCAGGTCACCAAGTCCCAATCACAATAGAACACCTAGTGAGACAAGGAGCCACTCCCCCTCAAGATTTCTCAGTGGAGCTCCAATCCCAAACCAGGATGATATTCAAGCCAACACCACCACCTCTAAGGCCATCTCACCTGGAGAGAGGTCCTCATCATCTTCTTCCAAGCTGGCATAGCCTCCAGTCTCAGCTGGCTCACGGGTCTCTGTCATGGCCAGGGGAGGGGACAGGAGACAGAAGCAGAGCAGCAGCTGGGCAGTGTCCCTCCCTGGCCAGCTTTCCACAGCCACACCTCGGCCACAAGTCCTCTGATGCAGGATGTCGACAGGTAGAGAGGAATGCTGGACAGGGGAAGGAAAGGCCTGTGGTGACACAATAAATTTTTACATAGCATCTGCCTCCCCAGGACTCAGGGTGCTCAGTGCTGTGAGCAAGGCAAAGATGACCCCAGCTCCACCCCTCACTGCCTACAGGGCCTTGACTGTAGGCTCTGCCCCTCTGGGCAACAAAGCTGTCTGAGGTTTTCATTCAGTGGGGTGGGGAAAGGTAATATTCCAAATATTTAACAGTGGGTACTAACATGGGCACCAATCAGAACTGAGAGTGGAACATGCTCCTAGGCCAGGCATTAACCCTTTACTTGCTGGATTGTGGGAAAGTCCGGGGCTGGAGGAAGAGTCCAAAGTGGCATTTGGGGGTAGGATTACTTGGTGTAGCAGTGATATACCAACCAGCCTAGAAGTAGTTCAGCATTTAGTTCAACAACTAGTATGGTTGAACTCATTTGTAAATGTTAGCCCAAATTCTGTATCAAGATGGTGTTTAGGTCGGAATCCTAAATCTGCCACATTCTACCTGTGTAGCTTCAGGCAAAATAACCTACCTTCTCTAGCCTGTTTCCTTCTTGGTACAAAAATGGCTTCCAGGGCTTAATTTATGTACTTGTAACCATGTTGAGACAGATTATTATATCCTTTGTACAGATGAGGAAGCTGAGGTACAAACAGGATTTACAGATAGCCCAATGTCATAACAACTGGTAGATGGGTGAACTAGGATTTGAAGCCTTGTCATCCTACCTCTCTTAAAATGAGCCATCAGCTGAAAAGATTTTTTTGAAGATTCAGTAGGCTCATTCATACAGATTGCTGGTATGTGGCAGGTCCTCCATTAACAGTGGCTATTACTACTCCCACTCCCAACCCTTTATAAACTCTAGCCATTCCAGACTTTTCACCTCTCTCTGTGCACACCAGGACTTTTCACATCTGTGGGTCTTTGCAAATCCTGCTATTGCTGTCAAGAATGTGCTTCTCCCCTCTTGTCTGACTGAAGAAACCTTACCCTCCAAAGCTGGCCTCAAACAGAAGAACCTCTGTACTTCTCCCCTCCCAAACACCATCTCTACCTCTTCCAAGAAGCCTTCTCTGACTCCTCTCCTGTCTCTCCCTCTTCATCAGTACCTCCCTACACACACACACACACACACACACATACACACACTGCACATACAGCTGCACCGCTTATATGCAAGGCCTGTGCTGGGCAGTGGATAATATGGTGGAAAACACATGATCCCTTCAAAGCATAGATAGAGGTCAAGTTTAATGCTGTGGACTAAAAAGAAAAAGATTAGGATTCAAGCCGGAGGAGGCTTGGGCCTGAGAAAGCTGGCATCATGCTGGCAGGTGAGCTTTCTAAAGACCCCTGGATTGAGCTTTAAGGGCAGAGAGGATTCATACCTTGCAGAAGAAGAGTTCTCGTAATACCCTATTGCCTAAGGGACCTCATTTAATTTGGGAATTCTATTTTATGCCAAGATAAGGTTGCCAGATTTAGTAAATAAAAATATACAATGCCCGGTTAAATTAGAATTTCAGATAAACAAATAGTTTATTAGAAATGTACATTCCTAATATCGCATGGAACATAGGTATATTAAAAATTATTTGTTGTTTATTTGAAATTCAAATTTAACTGGGTGTTCTTTGTTTTAACTGGCAATCATATACCAGGGACAATCAGAACTTCCAATGAGATTACCAGGAGACATTGCTCACTAGTCCAGCCTACACTTCCCCAAACCCGCATCACACAAAGCTCCTTCCAGAGCATTCCATGCCGGCTGGAGGCATTCCTTGGTGCCTAAGCCCCATTCATACAATGAACATGGCGGCCAGACTGGCTCCCACGATCTTAGAGGGGCATAAATGAGGGTCCCTCACTACCATAAAGTATACACAGTGCCCAAGATCCCACAATGTCCTAAGCCTATAGCAACCAACTCACAAGATGCCATATGCGAACCTAACAGGCACTCGTTCCCACAATGCTAGGGCAAGGAGGCAAGAGCAAAACCTTATACAGGACTATAAGGACCAGTCTCCACAATGCCCTGCTGCAATTTCCCCCAGGATGCCTCGGGACTGTAATGACCACCTTCCAAGGCGCTCTTCGTCGAAGCACTCCAGGCTTCCAGGATGCTCAGCGGAGAGTGTGTGACAAAAGGGACAGTTCCCCACAAGAAGCCGGGATAATCCCAGAATGCACCAGGCCCATAACGACTAGCAGACAGACTCCCACAATGCTTTAGGGTAGGGCATCCCGTTTTCCCAGGATGCCCCAGGGCGGCACGGAGCTGCGTGCGGGTAAAAAGGGGAGCCTAGGTTTCACCCTCCGGCCATCACGGCCCAAGACCGCTGCCGGTTCCTCGGTGACCGGAGCCGTCACTCCCATCATGCAGCGGTGCCTTGGAGCCCGCGTCCCAGCATGCCCCGCGCACCTCCATCCCGAACACTCACCGGCGCTGGTGGCCCCCGCTCCGGCTCGGCAGCAGCGGCTGCACGCCCGGACTCTGCGCCTGCGCTGCAAGTGGGCTAGGAGGGAGTGCAAGGGGCGTGAAGAGCCTAGGGCGCTTGCGCGGCGAGATAGACCATTCCTCTAGCACAGTGGGAAGAGGGGCTCTCCAAGTCGGGCCATGGACGAGGCCCGCACAGGGGGTTCCTGGCTTTGCCCCTCGCTGTCCGGGTTTACTTGGTACAGTCCGCAGCTCGACGGAACTAGAAACTGCAAGGCTCGTGCGTGCGTGAGCGAGCTTGAACGCGCCTTACTGCAAATGGGATGCGCTGGGGGTGGGGGTGCTAGCTCGGTCTGGATTCTGGATTTGAAGTCTGCTTATTTGCATAATCTTAGCGCGGGACAATGGGAGGCCTCCGGCGCTGGAAGGGCTGATTTGCATATTCCCCGGAGGGGCCATACTCCTGAGCGCAGTGATTAGCATATGAGGGGCGTGGGCCCCCCGCCAAAGCCTGACCTTGGCGCATGCGCACAGGGACTGCGGACTAGCGCGAATCGAGTATTCTCAGTTTGGTTGGGATCAGCTTACATCTGGAGAAGGGGTACAAGGGCCAACACTCGTACCAGTCCTCACAACCTTCCCCCAACAACCAGGATAAACATTTATTGCTCTCTTGTGTGTTAGGCCCAGTGCTAGAGGGCATTGTGTTTTCCGCAGTTAACATACCCGACCTCTATTCTCCTGCTCTCATCCCCCCCCCCCCCATCAAAGGAAGGAGATGCACACACAATCAGAACCACAATTCAGAGTGGTCAGAGCTTGGGATGGGTAGTGCAGAGGAAGCTGTGGGAACCTGAGGAGGCACCTGCCCCAGCCTGGAAAGTCTTCCAGGAGGTGATGATTGTCTTTAAGCTAAGGATGAATAGAAGCCAACTGGAATGGGAGTTTTTCTGGCAGAGGGAACAGCAAGGGCAAAGGCCTAGAGGCAGAAAAAATATTGCCTGGTTTGAGGAAGTGAAAGCAGTTTAGTTTATCTAGACTTCAAAGAGAGGAGAAAGTCTCCTATCCTTAAAGTTAAGAGCACAGACTTTATGCTGAAAGTATAGGAAAGCTATTACAGCATTCCAGGCTTCCTGGAAGTGATTCATTCCAGTTTAAAACTCTCCAATGAGATCCCATTACACTTAGAAAAAAAAAATCCAAACCTTTTGTCATGGCCCAGGGGCTACATACACATGGTCTAACCCTGCTCGTCTCTGACGTCACTCCCCCTCACCCCACACACACACTCCTCTTTATCCACTTCTGTCTAGCTCCACTTACCCTCAAACACCCCAATCTCTTTACCATCTCAGGATTTTGCCCTTGCTGTCCTTTTGCCTGAAAATGCTTTTCCCTCTGATCTTCGAATAGATGTTATGCTCATCATTCAAACCTTGGCACAGATACCAGTCTGACAGGCTTTCCCCGATCTTTCTAAGATAGCTCCTCCAGATTGGCTTTAGAGAAGTGAGTGGGTAGTGGATAAAACGGGACTGGCCATGAGTTGATGGTTGTTGAAGCTGGGGTGACAAGTGCATGGGACTTCATTGTCCTGTCTACTTCTGTACATTTGAAATTTTCCATAATAACAAGTTAAAAGAAAATAGTCCCCCACACCCCATTACTCTGTATTTTCTTAATAGTATTTATGGCAATCTGAAATTAAGGTTGGTTGGTTGGTTGGTTTTTTGCTTCCTTGCTGTAATCTGCTTTCCTCATGAAAGCTTTGTGGAGGTAAGAATGGAGTCACCCTTTCTTTTTCACTTTGGGTCCTCAGTGCCTAGAACAGGATCAAGTTTGAGATTAATGCTAAACTGTCTGGAACACCTAACTTTGGCCTCCTTTATTCATCGTGGCATCTCCCGTCCTTTGAACAGCACCTGCTACAAAGTAAGGTCAATATATTTTTGACTCTAAAATTACAATCATTCATCTAAAATTTAGATAAATGTTTGACGGGCCTGGAATGTCAGGCTAAAGTGCTTTGACTTGAACTAGAGGTGATGAGGAGCTAAGGAAAGATTTTTGAGCAGGGCAGGGACAGGTTTTTAGTGGGCGAGATGTGAGTAATTGAAAGCTCCTCCGGAGACTGAGTCAGGGGTCGAGTAGGCCAGGAGAAGGGTCCAGGCCATTGTGTGGGGGTGGGGTAGCTCAGTAGCTACTTGAGAGGAGACTTGGTGACTTCTGGCTGAAAAAGTGACCAGAAAAAAACCCAGATTTCTTGGAAGGACGGAGGTGCCCTTGGAGAAGTGAGGACCCTTTACTGGTCTATACTGCCCATCAGCAGTCATCACACTCCCCTCGGCCCTTAGTTTAGTAACCCTCCCTGTTGACATGGTGCAGCTCTGGGCAGAGGGACAGACACAAAGCCACCCCAAACACTTGTTCTCTCCTCAGTTTAATGGTGGTTAGTGGGATTGCCAAACCCCCTCCCCATCCCCCTCCCCGCCCCGTACAAAATGTGTTTTTTTTTTTTTTTAACAAGAAAAAGGGGGCAAAAGCCAGGATTGGGGGCAGGGGTCGCAATCTGATATTTTCATACAGATTTTTGATTTTTTTTAATATATTATATATAAAACCATAGAGACCAACACACCCTCCCCCCAAACTCCTTTCCCCCTCCCCGGGGGGCCTGGAGGAGAGATGGGGAAGGCCCCCCCAGGAGTGGGTGGACAGAGACAAATGGGTGGGACAGATTGGGGGGAGGAGGAAAGGGAGCCGAGGAACCTGGGGAAGGGGATTGGAGAAAAGAGTTGGGGCTGTCTCCCTCACCGCCCCCATCAAAGTTATGACACAAAGACACAGAATCCCTGTTTCCACGCCCTCCCCCCCACCCTTAACCCCACCGTGCAAACATGGCTTTGCAAAGAGGTGCCCAGAGCTCTGTGGAACTCCTACAATGGCTGGCATGGGGTCTGGGGCCCCCAAAGAAATCTGTGTTCCCTTTCCCTGCCCACCCCACCCTTCCCAGAATCTGATCCCTCCCCAGGAGACCTGGTTCTGCAGCCTAGGGGCCTTAGCCTTCCCCCAGTTATCTTCCCCCAACCCAATCCCTACCGCCCTGCCCTCCCTGGACTTGGGGGATCTGGACCTTTGGCCCTTGCCCTCTGGGGGACCCAGACCTCTGGGCCCTTGCTTCTGGCCCTTGCTGAGACCCAGGCATCTGACACCCCCATCCCTGCCCAAACGTCTGAGGTGTTAGTGGTGGGGGGAGAAGCCCACCATCCCAGACTCTGGTAAATGTCTTTGCAGCTGGCAGTGGGGTGGACCCCAGCCCAGGCACAGGCCTGGGGTGGAGGTGGGGTCAGATGAAGAATTCTTCTTTCCTCTTGTGTCCATCGCTGCCATTGAGAAAGGCTTCTCTTGCTTCTCCCTGCTCATCCAGGCCACTGGCCTCATGGGTCAGATAGGAGCCTGAGGGATGAGAGGCCCCCAGGGCAAAGGCGACATATATGTGTGGACCCAGGAGTTGGACAAGGGAGACAGACAAGACATATCAGACGAAGGAAGAGAGAGAGACGGAACATACAAGGAGAGGGAATCAAGTCCGGGGAATAGCAAAACAGGGACAGAGAGAGGTATAAGCAGAATTAGGAAGACTCCAAAAGTTCACGGAAAGCTCAACGCTTATCCGTTCTCCTGGTAGAATTCTCCTGCTCTGCTCCCTACTCATTCAGCAATTAGGAATTCAAACGCATGGACTTAATTCAGCTTCAACCCTTCACCCCCTCTAGGGTCTTGGCCCGAAAGACCCGCCCCTTTTGGAATTTGGGCCTCAAGTTCCGCTGGGTTTCAAATCCTGGATCTAGGCTCCGCCCCCTCATCCCAGCTCTACGCCCGCCCTCTTTAGACTCGGGTACTAGGCCCCACCCCTTTCCGAATCCCACAACCAACCACACCCGTCGCTGAATTCGAGACCCCGCCCCTACTTACCCTTCTGCCGTACTGAGCACCAGACCATGCCCACCAGCACACATATGATCAGAAACACCAGCAGCGCCAGGATGCCTCCTACAATGGCGTAGGGCACCGACGTCTGAGCCTCTACCACAGCACCGGGATCTGCCAGAAGGACAGGGCGCAGGACGAGGTCATCAGAGGACGGTCTCATCCAACTGCGCCCCATTAAGTGCCACGTCCCACAAATTACTGCCACCTGGTGGCTCCTTCTCATGGCTTCACTCCTTCTTATGCTCCACTTCCTCAAGGAATGCGTGTAGGTTTGTACACAGCCGGACCCGGCCCCCGAGTTATTTTAATACCTACCTGCCTCCTCCCCTCGCCACACCCCGCAGAGAACAGAAACAGGACATCCCCTTTCTTTTGACCTCAGGTCCAAGCCCCTTCCCATCTTGTCTAAAACGCTCCAGGTATTTAAAATGCTGAGCTAGGGCCCAGCCATTCCAAAATTCCTGCCCCACTGTCAAAAGAGCTAAATACTTAACACTTATTTTGTGCTAGGCGCCTCCAACCGCTTTATATATTTAGCTCATATCTTCACAACAACCCTATGAGGTAGGTGCTGTTGTTTATTTCCACTTTACCGATGAGGAAACTAAAGCGCAAAGATACCCGCAATAGGATGCTGCAAAACTGAATCTGAACCCAGACCGTCAGTCTGGCCCCAGAACTGTAAGAACTCTGTCGGCTGTTGCTTCTGCTCGTCGCCGGTTTGCAAAGCCTGGGTCTCAAACACTATCCAATCCAGCCTGTCATTCCCAAGGCCCCGCCCCACCCAGGATATCTCGGGGACCACGGGAAGCCCCGCCCCTGCCCTGAGCCCTTCCCACAGGCCGACAGCAGCCTGTCCTCACCGTAGACCACGAGCACATAGAGCGCCCTCGCGTGGCCGTGCTTGTTTGACGCCTCGCATGTATAGGTGCCATTATCTGCGGATACCAGGCCGGGCAGCGTAAGCGTCTCCCCGACTGCCTCGGCCCGCTCCGGCAAAGACTCATTACCGCGGTTCCAGCGGATCTGGTTTGGCCTGGGTAGGGGTATAGTGAGAGTTAGAGGCGCAGGTGCCAGCACCCAATTCTGAAGTCTCAGGGATCTAGATATGCAGCATTTCCAAATAAGGTCCCTACTAGCCCTTTCCTTCCTAGAAAATCAACAGTCCCGGGCCCAGCTTCCACCCATTACCAGGGTCTCAGGAATCCTGGCCTCTCCCCAGCCCCTTCTACCCTCAGAATCCAGGAGTCTGGGCGCCCCGACCCTTCCTCTCTCAGGACTCAGAAGTGCGGGCCCCAGCCCCCTCTGTTCATCCAGTCCTCTCTTTCCTGAGACACAGGTGTCCAGGTCCCCCAGTCCTAGTCTCCTCAAGACCCAGTAGTCTCAGGTCCCAGATCTCACCTGGGGTTCCCCGTAACAGCGCACGTCAGCACTAGCGTGTCTCCCTCCCTCACCACAGCTTGGGAGGCATGAATCCGGGCGGTGGGGGAGTCTGTGGGCAGAAGTGAGATGGGAGAGTGGTTGTCCGGGTCATCATGAGAGACTCGGAAGTTTCCCGAGGGCGGACAGCTGGTGTTGGGACCCTCGCTCTCCCAGGTCCCAGCTCGCCGGGCACTTACACTGCACGTCCAGCACATACTGCGTCTGCTTGCTGTGTCCGGCAGGCAGCGCCTGGTTCTGCGCCTCGCAGATAACGATACCGCCGTCGTCCTTGCGGTCCACACGAAACCGCACTGTGCTCGCCACGCTCCAGACCTTGCCACTTTCCTGGCCGCTAGTCACCCCTGCCAAGCCCCGCCCAGACACTGTCAGGCCGGGATTCTGCCTCCACGGGGAAGGAACAAAGTGCCCCTCAGCCAATCCCAAAGCAGGCTATTTGCCAGGCTCCGCCCCTTATCCACAGCCTTAGCCTCTAGTCCTCCAAACCACGTCCCTCCCCGAATGAAGCCCACAACCCCACGTGCCCCTTCCCAAAGCTCCTCTCTTTCACTCCACGCCCTCTCATCAATTTATTCAATAGCTATATATTGAGGGGCTAGTATCTGCCAAACCTATGCACTCGCCTCCAAGCCCCGCCCACAAATAAACGAGCCTTCCCTCCAGCCACACCTCCTTGAACCCCGCCTCCTCTCAAGTCCCGCCCTTCTCTGGCACCTCCCCACTCCGCCCCACACCCGGTAGTACCTTTCAGTTCCTTGCGGTCCCGGTACCAGCGCAGGACCGCGGCCGGGCGGGACCGTGGAACGAGGCAGCTGAGCTCCACCTCGCCGCCCTCCACCGCCTGTTCCCGGACCTCCACTACCGGATTCTCGGGGGCCACTGGCGCAGGGGGAAGAGGGCAAAGGCGGGGAGGGGGGGGGCGGGGGTCAGAGGAAGCACTGAGATGAGCTCAAAGTAACCAGGCTGCGGGATCCCAGGCACCAAAGGGAACAAGGGTCCCAGGTGGCAGGGGTCAAACACAGAGGCCAGAGGTCAGGAAGGCCGGCCATATTCACAGGGACTAGATGTCCAGGAGGTTAAAAACAGGGTCAGGTCTCAAGATAAGGGATAAGCAGAGGAGAAAGGAAGAAGGGAATGAGTCCGAGGAGGGGGAGGCCGTTACCCAGTACAGTGAGCGTGGCAATCTGGTGGTGGGTATCCTCCGTGTAGAGCTGGCAGAAGTAGCCCCCTTCATCCTCCAGGCGCGCATCTGAGAGCCGGATCCGTACCCGGCGCGGGGAGAACTCCTCAAGCTGGAAACGCTCGTCCTTCAGGGCTAGAGAGTGAACAAGCAAGAGTGAACTTGGGGAATTCTGACCTCAGAAGTCCCACCCTCCCTCCAGGAGCTTAGAGTTCAGCCCTCTGCCTCTTTTCTCCAACCATACCTATGCATCTAAAGTTACTCCCTTTGAGTAACCTAGTTATTCCCTTGGAGACCCAGAAGGTTTCAAGCCCTCCCATCCACAGGACCAGGAGTCCAGGTCCCCAGCCCGCTCCTCCCTCAGGCCCAGGAGCCCAGAGTCTCGGCTCTGTCCTCTGTCAGGCCCCAGCCCTCTCCTTCAAGACTCAGGATTCCAGACTCCAGCACTCACCACGGGTACCATTGAAGAAGAGGGTCTGTCGGGCTGGGTTCTGAATGACAACTATGGATCCATCATACTGGTGCAGACGGCAGGTTATCTCGGCCACCCCACCCTCAGCCACTGTCACATTCTCTGTCTGTACTTCCTGTCCTGCCCCTGGACCAGTAGACAGAGAAACAGGAGACTCACTGAGGGCTGCAATTCATTCTTGTCTCTCTCCCTTTGGTCCTCTCCCATCCAAACCTCAAATCCCTGTCCTTCCCCTCTCCTTCAGTTCATCACACCCAACATATCCCACAGGCTGGAGTCCAGGAGATGGAGAAAACCTGCTCTAGAATGGTATGTGCCCTAATGGGGGCAGCACAGGGCACACTGGGAGCCCAGAGGAAGCAGAGACTAAGACTGCCTAGGGAGACGGGTGGTCAGAGGAGGTTCTGGAAGAAAATACTGGAGCCACATTTTAAAGAGTGAGCTGGAGTTCACCAGGTATGGGAAACAGCTCTGTATTCACCACTTCCCATCTTTCACACCTGAGCACATGATGTAGCTTGTCTGCAGAGATGGCCACACTCTTCTCCTGGTCCCTGTACGTGACCTTTGTAAGTTAACTTTGCTGCTCTTCTCATTAAGGAGGCACTCTGACCCTGCAAATCCGGGGAGGCCGTGCAATTTGCTTCGACCAACAGAATTTGCTAGAAGTAACATCATATGAGTCCTGGAGCCTAGGTCTCAAGAGACCTTGCAGCTTCCACTCATGCCCTCTTGCTGCCCTGACACTGTCAGGTGAAGATGCCCAGACTAAGCATATCGGAGAGAGATAACCACGTGACTGGGGCCATCCTGGACCAACCAGCCCCAGTGGCACCACTAGGTGACTGCAGCCACATGACTGACCCCAGCTGAGACCAAGAGAAGTACCTGACTGATCCATTCCAAATTGCTGATCTCTAGACTCATGAACAAATAACACAATTGTTGTTTAAAGCTACTGTGTTTTGGAGGGTCTCTTAAGATGGCTAAAGTTAACTGGTATAACACACGATTAGGCTACGTTTCCTAGGATCCTTTGTTCTTAGGTGGGGCCATGTGACTGATTTCTGGCCATGGGAGTAGGCGAAGAGAGAAACACCTCTTCCAGCCTGACTCATCTCACTCACAGTCATTCATGCTGGCTGAATGTAGGGGACTCCAAGGAGCCCAGAGGAGCACAGGATCACAAGCTGGAAGGAGCCTGGGGCCCTGACTGCCTGCCCCCCGCGACCTGCCTGCACAGGATTGTAGCATGAGAGATAGACTTTTTCGTTAAGCCATTGAGCTTTCAGGGCTGTTGTTATAGCAGTTAACTTACCCTGATTAATCCACCAGAGGAACAAGGTAGGGATTAGTAGGGGGTGTTTCCAGCAGAAGAAACAGCCTAGAGTAAAGCTCAAAGCTGAGATTAATCATCATCAACATCACCATCATCACTGTCACTGTCATCTTCCAAACAACAATAACCGTAATAGCTACTGTCTATTAGGCATTTCCCGTTCCAGGCTTTGTGCTAAGGGCATTACCTATATAATTTCCATTTAATCATCACAGTACCTAAACAAGGGAGGCACTATGATCAATCCCCAGGTTTTTCCCAGTTCCCATTTTATAGATGAGGAAACTGATCCAGAGAGAGAAAATGACTTGGCCAAGGTCACAGCCTGAAAGTGGCAGAGCCGGGATCTGCATCTACATATTTCTGATTCCATGTCCTGCATCCACATCCATGCCTGGTTGTCCAGGTGAAAAGTGTCCAGCATTGATAAGGGGTCGTAGGATGTACTTGGGAAAAGCCTCAAATGCCAAAAGCTAGGAGATTTGCTTTTATCCTGAAGGCCAGTGGTGGAATTAAAGCAAGAAAGAGCCTTGGTCAGATCTGGTTACTCCCTTTTAAATGCTGGATAACTATTGTTCTATGTTTCTCATATTCTGTCTCATTCATTCATTGGAGTATTTCCTGAGCAGTGAGGAGCTTTTCAGGAGCTGGGTGCCCAAAGATGAGTCAGATGAGGTCCCTGTCCTGGAAGGCCTTCAAGATTTATGGGGAGGTAGACACAAATCACTGTAACAGCCCATCAGAAGTGTTATGTTCCCTGTAAGAGGAATAGGTAACCTGATTTGGGGAATGAGGGGCAGAAATGATTAATTCTGGGGGGAGGAGGAGGCAGAGACAGCTAGCTTCCTACCCAGGATGCATCCCTCCCTTTCTCTAGTAAGAAAATCCTGGTTGTGTTTTATGGTTGACTTATATTCAGCAGAAAGCAAAAATTCCCAGACTCCCTTGCAGCTAAGTGAGGCCACGTGATAAAGTTTTGTCCAATTGGATATATGGGAAAGTGTCATGTGGTAACCTGGGGAGGACTTCCTAAAGGAAGGGACAAGTCCTTTTTTCACCAGGTCACCTTGGTGCTGCCTGGAACTAGCATGTGATGGAGTTGCTGGAACCAAGAGCTGAAAGGTACCTGGGTCTCTGGTGATAATGTGGAGAGACCAGAAAATCCCCGGATGCCTACTTCCAGATTCTTTTATCTTTGAATATAATGTTTTGTGAATTTAAGCCACCATTACGGGTTTATCTAGCACTTCCCAGAATATCAAGCTTAACATGTCCAATCCTTGCCCCAGATATTTTCCTCCCCATGTTTTCTCCATCTCAGTAAATGTCACAACCATCTACCTGGTTGCTCGGGCCAAAAACCCTAGAAATCATTCAAGTTCTCACCCTTCCCCTCACCTCTAACATCCATTCCATTAGCAAGATCTATCCATTCTATTTCCAAAACATATTCCAAACCTATTCACCTTTGTCTACCTCATTTATCATCACCGAGTCCATCGACACCATCTCTTACCTGGAACTTCAAGAGCTACACATGAGTCTCCCTGCTTCCATATCTGCCTCTCCCCAGACCATTCTCAACACAGCAGCTGGATGGGTTTTTCAAGAAGGTAAATCAGATGAAGTCACCTCTCTGCTTACAACACCCTGAGGGCTACTGGTTACACTTAGAATAAAATCGAGATTCCTTCCTTGGGCCTTCAAGGTGTTTTGTGGCCTGGCCCCTCTCCCACCACAGTTCCGACCACCTTCTCAATATTTGCTTTACTACAGGGTCACTGGCCTTAATGTTCTTCAAACATGCTGAGCATGTTTCGACCTCAAGGCCTTTGCACTTGCTCTTCCCTCTGCCTAGAATGTTCTCCCCCCTTGATTGCCCCAGGACTGCCTCCTGTTCTCATTAGGAGATAGGCCTTCTCTCACTCCCTGCACCTTTACCTCCAGAATACTTTCTATTTCATCACCACTGTTTTATCTCCTTGGAAATTTCATTGAAATTATTTTATTAATTTGCGTATGTGTTTATTGTCTGTTTGTTCCCCATAACTCGAATATACACCCCATGAAGGCAGGGATGTAATCCATGGAGTTTACTGTGGCACCCTGGCACCTAGCAGTATGCCTGGCAGTTGATAAAAGTCTGGGGAGGTTGACACATGAATCGCCAGTGTCAGGCAGGATCTTATTTCAGCCTCACAATGGCTTTGTGACATCATCTTAAACACCTGGGTTGATCCCAGCAGGACCACTTGCCATCTGTGTGACCTGGGGCAAGTGGCCTAAGCTTCCTGAGCCTCTGATGCCCTGTCTGTAAACTGGGGATGATGCCAGTGCCCGACTCACAAGGATGAGTCCAGGACTTGAAGTTCGGGAAGCCCTCTGTGCAAAGCTGCTGTTATTACAACCCCCAGAAATGTGCCCATCCACATGCAAACCGGCCTGCCTGAACATTCTGGTGCCTTTAAAAAACATTTTGAAGCCTATCCATGGACACTGGACCCCAGGGCTAACCCAATGCTAGCCCCTCCATTTTACAGATGTGGAGAATGAGGCTCAAGGGTCCCAGGCAAGTCAGTAGCAGAAACTCAACATATCTTGGGAGTCGTCAGGACCTCTGGATCGCCCCCCTCCCCAATGAATCCCCTGCTCTCTACTTGAGGGTGCACATGGGGTGAGGGTGGGGGGCTTTTGTCTTATTCCCTCCCCCTCCTGAGGAGTCAGTAACCAACAGTGCCTGTGCCTGGAATATTAATGTCCCATGAGCTTTTGTTTCAGGGTTGGGGGGTGGTGAGGCAGGACTTTCTGGTCAGAGAGGGGCTGAGATTTTGGGGCTGGGGCACTGGCCCTTTAAACTGTGAAGACAGCCTGGAGTCGTCATGGGGATGGTGCCTGGAAAAAGGGACTGGGGAGGGTTTGGGAAAGAGTGGCTGAGCAGGTGAAATGTAGAGACCCAGAATCCAGCGTTCTTCTCCCTTAGACCCAGGAGTCTGGCCCCCAACTGCCTCCTCTCCCAGGATCTAGGAGTCCAGGCTCCTTGCGCCCTCCTCCATCAGGACCAGGAGTCGGAGTTCTCAGCATCTTCCTGCCTCAAATCCAGACGTCCCAAGCGCGCCCCCCCTCCTCAAATCCACGATTCTGGGCCTCCAACCCCCTCCTCCTTCAGGACCCAGGAGCCAGGGGTCCAGAGTACACAGCTGGTGGATGTTTCCACGGAGACCAAGTGGAGTGGGGGGAGCACTTCCTGGGTCCTGAGTCAGCGAATACCCAAGGGAGTCTCAAGGTCACAGATCCGGGAAGGTCACAGCCACCCCCTCCGTATCCTCTCCCTAGGGGGCTCTTGGTATCATGCCTCCTTCCCCCACTTCCTCCCCTAGGGAGGTGGTACATCCCTGCGTCCTGACGGAACCCCCCCTCAGCCCCCCATCAATGGCGGAGTCCGAACATCCTCGCACAAAGCATCAATTCTTCCCCAGCTCAGCCTTGTGAAGGCGCCTGTATTTGCAGGACCTAGGCATCAGGGTCCCAGCCCCTCCTCCCTCAGAAACCTGGAGTGAGACCCCCAGCCCCTTCCTCTCTCAGGACTCAGGAGTTTGTACCCCCCACTCCACCCTCCTTCAAGTCCTAGGAGTCTGGGGCCCCAGCCCCCTTCTCCCTCTGGACCTAGGAGTTCAAGCCCCTGGCTCCCTCCTCCCTCAGACCCAGAGTCCAAGGCTCAGCTACCTCCTCCCTCAGACCTAGGAGTCTGGGACCCCAGCCCCCTCCTCCCTCTGACACACATGTCCAGGACCCCTAGCGGTCTCCTACTTCAGAACCAGGAGTCTAAAACCCCAGCCCCTTCTGCCCTCAGAATCCAGGAGTCCAGGCCCCCTTTCCACTCCTCTCCTGGGAACTTTTGACTCCGGATCCACAGTCCTCAACCTCCAGAACCACAGTCCTGTCTCCCCAGCCCTCTCATCCCCCTCTTATCTGTGAAGCAAGCATCAGGTGGAGGCGTAGGGGTGAGTCAGCAGCCTCACACACAGACATCCCCTGTGGCCCCCACGTTCCTGGGATATTCAGAACTCCCTGGATTCTGGGCCTCAAGCCCAGCCAGGGGGTGGGGGAGTCCTCTGGAGGTTCCCCCTGGGCGTGGGGTCAGGGGAACAATTCCTGCTCCGGGAAGTCTGCACTGAGCGCTCACTGTCCTAGCCTCCACCCCCTGTGCCCTCTATTCACCCCCCTCCAGAAGAGCCCGGGCTCTGCTGCCGCCCCCCTGCCCCACTGGGGACCAGCTAAGGAGCCATGGGGCCTGGTTCCCAGAGGACCTTTGGGCTTGGGGTCTGCACAGGCGGGAACTAGTGGGTGCTTGGGTCCTGGTGCCACAGGCCATTGGGTGCTGGCAAGTCTGACTGTCTCCCAGCACCCACCGCCCCCAGAGAGAAAGCTGCCTTTGTGTTCCCCAAGATGGGGACAGGCCAGGCTCGCACGACATTAACCCACCCCAGGCCCCAGCCCTGCTGTGTCTAAGATCTTGGAATCCACTGCGGAACCTGACCTCCGCTCTGGGGACTCAGGCATCCGGCTCATGGGTGGGTGGGGATCAGTGACAGAACCCTCTTCTTAGAGTGGCCAGTCAGAACTTTAGGAGGGAGGGGAAAATGAGTCACTTGGGAGGAAAACATTATTCGGGATCAACAAACTGTCCCTCCACGAAGCCCCCCAACTCTTAATAGCCTCTTTATCTTTGGATCTGGGTATCTGTTTCCTCTGTTCCTTTCTGATCTATCCAGTTCCTGGCCTGAAGGGTCTCTGTTTCTGCCTGTGCATCTCTGGGCAGGCAACCCATCTCTCTCCCACTTCCTCTCGCCCACCCACCCTGGACCCTTCTTTCTTTTGGCATAAGTCTCATCACCCTCTTCTGCTATTCCTGGCAGAAGACTGAGCCAGGAAAGAGAGACTACATTTTTGAAAGGGCATAAACGAAGCCCATCTCCCATCCCCACCCCAGCCAGCTGGGCAAGGTGAGAGAGGAAGGCGAGTGACTAAAAGGGAAATGTGGGTACCATGGACACCTCCTAAAATCTGATGGCCAAGGCCATTCAGAAATATCTGATGACAATAAAAGCAGGCAGGGTCCTCTGAGATCAGGTACTCCAGCTGCCTACTCCATGCTTAACACAAGGGGAAGCGAGGCTCAGAGAGGGACAGGGCAGGGGCTGGCCCAGAAGTACACCAGAGGGGCCTGGTTTCAGAATGCTTCCCGTGATACCCAGCTCTCTCCCAACTTGTAAAGCCCATGCCATCTAATTTAAAGAAAGTTTACAGAAGGGTTTAGGGTACCAGGAAGCAGTGAGTTTAAAACTAAGCAAGGGACAAGCCTGTAGGACTACCTCCTTCCAGAAGTGCTAGAAAAAGATTCTTAAACTGGGTAGGTGGTTATCTTAGGCTATATTCTGATTCTGTGAATCCAAAGCACCATGATTCTAACTGTCAAGATTCTAGATGTTAGACATGTCAAGATTCAGGATCTTCAAGACATCAAGGCTTCAGAGTTCTAAAGATGCCAGGAGGCTAGAATCTAATGCCAGCAAGGTTCCAGAATTTTAAAGGTGCCAAGATTCTAAAGACTTTAGGATTCTGGAATCCGAAAGATGTCAACATCTAAAATACCCTCAGGTTCTTTGTTTACTAGATTCATTGGTCCTAGGAGTCTATGAGCCTGGTTTTAAGGGCCTAACAAAGAAAGAAAAACAGAACTGTATGGAGATACAGCTGAAGTATCAAAGAGCTCATCTGGTAAATTGTGGTGTGTCTGCACAAAGAAAGGGGGTAATGGTGAAAGTTCTGACGTGATGGCAGAAGACTATAGAATGAAGCAAGGCAGAGGGTGAGAGGTCAGCTCTGCCCCTCTCCTTGTCCCTGAAAGAGGAGTGGGAGGCTCTGCCTCAAACTGTAGAGTGGCAAAGGTGTACCTGCACCCAACTTGCCAGAAACCCCTTCGGGGGTCCAAACTGGAGTACCTTTCTTTTCAGGTCACCAAGTGCAACGTCCTCATTTTACAGAAAGGGAAACTGAGGCCCAGAAAGAGGAGGACGCTTGCCATTGGCTGCTCCGGCAAATGGCAGGAGCCAGGATTTACACCCAGGGAGGCCCCCAGCCCTGTGCCATCTGGTTACATTCCTTTCTCAAATCTCTACAGGACATCTAGCCCTCCCACATCTGCCCATCCACCTCCCAAGCATCCATTCCCCCCAGAGTGGCTCTCCCCACCGGGAGGGGGTGATCCGTGGCAGGTATGAGGCACACACAGCGCGAGAGTGTGAGTATGGGGGTGACATTTCCTGACCTTGTCCCTGGTCTCAGGGTCACCCTATCTGGGAGGTCTCCAGCTTTCTCCAGTGTGTGATAAGGGTATGCGGAGAGCTTTCTGGATGTCCTGGAGGGGGCTTCTCTGTAGGTCATGGCCTGGGTGTGTGAATGGGTGGGGAGGGGCAGCGTTTGGGAGGCATTTGCTGACTCCACGTGTGTGCCCACATGTCAAGGGTCCCCGTGCACTTCCCCCCCCACACACACATTTCCCACCAGGGCCCTTCAGATGCCCTGCCTGACTCAATTCCTCTCCAGGGGAAGAGAGGGACAGAGACACGGAGAAATGAAGGATGGCAATGGGGATCTCAGGATGGAAGATGTAAGGGGAGAGAGGGGAGGTGGAGAGCCAGGGGACAGGGAGGCAGTGGGACAGAGAGAGGGCATTAGGGAGAGTGGGGAGTGCGGGGGACAGGTGACAGAAGGCGCTAGCAAAACAGGAATGGCAGGAAGAGAGGGACAGAGAGACAAGGGAATGGGACAGATGGGGACAGAGAAACAGAGGTGACAGCGAGACAGGGACAGAGAGGGAGAATGGGGACAGAGAGGGAGGGCAGAAATACAGGGGGACAGAGAAGGGAATAGAGAGGATGATGAGGAGCGGGCAGAGTGACCCTGTAAAAAGGGACAGAAACCAAGGGACAGAAGTGGGGGACAAAGACAGGGTAGAGAGGTGGGGGACAGAGAGGCAAGGAGAAAGGGAGACAGAGAGAGGGACAGACTTCGAGACTGAGGGACGAGGACAAGGGTAGGGGGACAAGAAGAGAGACTGAGGGACTCAGAGACGGGCGGACAGAGGGACACAGACCGAACAGAAGGACAGCGAGGCCAGCTTCGAGAAGGCTGGCTTGGGGTTGGGGGGGGGTCTCGGGGCCTTTGTCCCCGCCGGGATCGGGGCCTGCCCGGGGTTGGGGGGGTGCTGCGGCAAGGCGGCCCGGGCCCGCGCCCCCTCCCCCGCTCGCGGCTCCCGGCTCCCGGCCCGCGCTGCGCTTTGTCCCGGGGAGGGGGCCGGCCCGGCCCCGCGCGCATTGTTCGGCCTCTGCGGCCCCACGGCCGCCCGCTTGTCACCGCGGCGCGCCCCCCGCTCCGGCTCGGCCGGCCGGCAGGCCCCGGCCCGCGACCCTACCTGGCCCCGCCGCGGCCGCCCACAGCAGCAGCAGCGGCCACTGGAAGCGCCGGGCCCGGCCCATGGTGCCGCCGCCGCCGCCGCCGCCGCCGCCGCCGCTCGCTCCCGGCCCGGCACCTGCACCGCCCGCGCCTCCAGCCCCGCCCCCCGAGCCCCGCCCCCTGCCCGCCCGGGGGGCGGGGCGCCGGGGCCGGGGCGGGGCCGGCGCGGGGAAGGGGGCGGGGAGACGCGGGGAGGCCCCCGACAATAGGGGAGAGGGCACCGAGAGAGTGTGCGGGGGAGAAGGAGAGGGGGGCGGCGCCTGAGAGCTTGGGGGGCCATGGGCGGGGGCGTGCAGGGGGCGTGTACGAGCGTGACCCGCGGCGGGAGAGTGCGGGTGCTGGGTGAGGGCAGAGGTGGTGGGTGACGGGTGAAGAGGGGAGCGTATGCAGGTGATGTGTGAGGGGGAGTGTGTCGTGGGAAAGGTGAGGGTGCCGTTGGAAGGGTACGCGAGGGTGCGGGTGTGTGTGGAGGGGAGAGTGTTAAACGATTATGTGCGTGAGTCTGTGAGAGTCGAGGGTGGGGGAGTTTGAGGGGAAAGGTGAGTGTGAGCGGTGTTTGGCGGACAGGTGGGTGGAGGTGAAGGTGTGGGTGTGGGGTGCACATGTTCCATAGTGTGAGCCTGGAGGGGACAGGAGTGGGCTACGGGAAAGGTAAGTGTGAGAGGTATTCTGTGGACAGGTGAGTACTAGGGTCAGTGTCATGTGACAGGCTGTGTGCTGAGCCACCTTGAGAAGGAAGGCCCCAGCCTGGTATCTGGACAGGGCTAGGCTGGGCTGGGGTCAAGTTTCACCCTCCCTCCTGTCCTCACCCAGAAACTCCTTGTTTCTGCATCATTCAGTGGAGGGAGAGGCTCCGTGTTTCTGCATCATTCAGCAGGAAGGAGAGGCTCTGGTGGACACCTCCCAGGTCCCAGCGACTAAGCTTCCCCACCCTGCTTCCCTGCTCTGTGTCCCTGTCTCTCTATGTGCGCTTCTCATTTCTCTTCCATCGTTGGTACTGACTCACTTCTCCAGACTTCGGTCCCTTCTTCCTGGGAGGTGAGTCTCCCTTAGCCCACTTCTGTTGGGACCTTGTAGGCCTAGTGCAGGATTGTCACTCTAAGAACCCAGGAAGAGTGAGAAACCATGGAAGCAAGGAGACCTCAATCTCTCCCACCATCATTTGACAATCAGGGAAACTGGTATATGTCAACTATGAAAATCATTGCTCTTTATTTCCATCATTCCATCACCAAAAAATGCTACATCCAGATCCACCAATGGACTTTAGCTCCCAGCATTGGGTCCTCAGTACCCAGTTCCCAGCATCCTGTCTGTCCTCAGGACCCAAGCTCCATCAACCTTTGTATCCCCAGGATCATGGCTCCCAGCATCCTCTCTGTCCTTGGGACCCAATCTTCCATCAAACTCTATGGCCCCAGGACTACAGCTCCAAGTGATTCCTTTCCCTTTCAATTCTGTTTACCTTTCTCTAAACTGGGGAAGGAGGTGTTCAGGCTGGATAATCTCGTATCCTCCTAGGGCTCATGTTCTGTGTATTAGGATAGGTGAGAGAGAAATTTCCAACTTGGATTTGGGATACTGGATTAAAGGGTAGCTAAGAATTGTCTTTCCTCCCAAGAACGTATAGGTCTCATACTCATGACTCTAACAGATTGGTATCTCCTGCTCCAGCTTCAGGGTACCCTGGGGGATGTTGGCTTGGTTCTCATCTATCTTCTTGGGGTCCCGCCTTTTCTTCCACCTGAGGACATCATAAGAGTGGTGGTCCTGTCCCTATGCTTCTCCAGGGTACTTTATCCATTAGGGTTTCCATACAGGTCACAGAAAATCCAACCCAACTGGCTTAAGAAAAATGATTGTTTCACATATAAAAGTCTTGGATATGGCTGACTTCAGCATGGTCTGTTTTAAGGGTAAATGGTCCTCTCATGTTGCAAGATGGCTGCCTCTGGGGTCACACTTTTCCTTCACATTTGGAGAGGAGTAGAGAGGGGGAAAAAGACAGAAAGACAGACTGAGAAAGCCAGATCGTGGGAGACTGAGCAGAAGAAAGAGAAAGGGAAAGAAGAAAGAGACTTGAAGAAGCCTCCTCAGCAAAGTGGGGAAGTATTTTTCCTTAGAAGCCCCCCCCCAAAACCTTTCATTGTGTCTCATTGGTCCAGACAATGCCACCTGCCTATCACTGAACTAATATCAATGGCCAGGGGATGAGATTGTGTTTATTAAATTAGACATGAGCCACAGGTTCCCCCTATCCCCAGGTCAGAGGTGAAATTAGCTTTCTCAAACAGAAGCGTATATTGGGGAGATAACTCCTGTGCCTGCTATTTTGGGGGCTGGGATGGGCTACACACTGTGAGCAGACCATTCTCGAGTTTCTGAAGTCTTGGGATGGTTCAGAGTTTGTCAGTTGTTTTCTCAGTATCATCTGTGAGATAACAGAAATATATGTTGGTCTCTGCCCCCTGATTCCTGACACAGAGCGCTTGAAACCCTTGTTAATTTCCTAAATGATAAGAGCATCAGGAGCATCTTTTGTTCTAACATTTGGTCTCTGACCACAGTTCCTGACACAGGACTCCTGAAACCTGTGTAATTTCCTGGGTGATAAGAATGTCTTTTGTCCTAATAGGTGACTCTTGGTGGGTCCTGATGAGGGCTGCTCAATGGAAAGACCAAACCTGATGACAAGCTTGAAATTTTCAGCCCTACTTCCCATTCTCTAGAAAACAGAGAAGGACTAAAAATGGGCTTAATGATCCATCATGCTTAGAGAAATCCCAGTGGTGTGGGGTTTAGGTTCTGGGTTGGTGAACATATGCAGGTGCTGGGAGAGTGACTTTCACAGAGAGGGCATGGAAGCTTGGTGCCCCTTCCCACACATTTTGCTCTATGCATCTCTTCCATCTGGATGTTGATATATATCCTTTATAATAAACCAGTACACATAAGTAATCATTTTCCTGAGTTCCGCGAGATGTTCCAGCAGATTAATCAAACCTGAAGGGGAGGTCTGATTTATAGCCAGTCAGAAGCACAGGTAACATTCTGGACTTTCGATTGTCATCTGAAGTGGGGAGTGTGGGACTGAGGCTTTAACCTGTGGGATCAGATGCTATTTCCAGGTAGATCGTGTTAGAATTAAGCTAAGCTGTAGAACACCCAGCCAGTGTCACCAAGAATTGCTGGGTGAGGGGAAAAAAACCCACACATTTGGTGACCAGGGTGTTGTGAGTGTAGCAGTGGTGTGAGAGCAAAGGAGACACACAGGAGAAAGACACAGCAGGGAAGAACTGGGTTTTTCCCCACCGTGTACAGGAAGAAGACTCATTCCCCCCCCCCCAATACATATTCCTCGCCCCTTTGTTCCTTCCTTAGAGAATCCTGATTTTGTTTAGGCATAAACCTTTCTTTAGTAGCCAGATGATGTGGGGAAGCCCCAGGAGTGAGGTCAGAACATACTTTGCCAAATATTGTGGTTCCATGCCCCCTTTCAGTGAATACTCTAGGCATGAGGGTATGAAACAAGTCAGGCAAATAAAACGTGAGGAGGGCAAGTCAGCCTGGAAGTTTGGGGATAAGCTTTCTTTGTTTTAAAAAAGAGACCCAAGAAGAGATGGCCCTTTGTTATTGCCTCTGACTGTGGGTGTGATGCCTGGAACTGCAGCAGCCATCTTGAGGCCATGAGTTGGATAAGCTTGAATGGATCCTTTGGGATATAATGGAAACACTGAATTAGTCAACACAGGAACTGTCCTAACCTATGATCTCTTGTTCTGTGAGATAATCAATTTCCTCTCTGTTTCAACCATTTTGAGTTGGGTCTCCTCTTAAATACAGCCCTGGCCACCATATTGCCTGTAATTCATGCGGAATATGTAGAAGCAGCCCTGCCTGCAGATTAAAACATTCTAAGTGGTAGTCTTCTTTTTCACTTGCTCCCCCATCTTTGTGGTAGGATCTCTCTCACAGAGGTTGTTTCCCCAGCTCTGGCTGAGTGGGCTGTGTACCATGAGAACTGCAGGAGCAGTGGATGCCTGTTTACAACCTGAAAAACTGTATTTGGTGGCTTTGATATAAACTTCCCCAGCCGTAGCAAAGCGGGTTGTAGGCAGAGCCCTGACCCAAACTGGGCCACATCAGAGGAGAGTCTATCTTTTAAAATTTTAGAACCAGACACAAGTAGTTCTTAATACTTGACATTTCAAGGTCATATTTGGCTACTATGTTTGACACAGACGAAGGTAGTCTGTGAAGAGACAGAAAAATAAAGTGAAGGGGGTAGGGTATAGCTCAGTGATAGAATGCGTGCTTAGCAACACGAGGTCCTGGATCCAATCTCTAGTACCAACTTTAAAAGTAAATATAAACCTAATTACCTAACCCCCTCAAAAAAGAAAAAATCACTATAAAAAAAAAAAAGAAAGAAAAATAAAATGAAAGCCCAGCCCACAAGGGAAACCACACATTCAGAGGAGAGGAAGAGTGACAAAGAGAGACAGAGAGACAGATTTTGCAAAAGGGAAACAACATTGATTTCACACAGCTTTTCAATTCTGTTTCTTGTCCCTGGTGCAGCCCAGAGACCGAGCTCTTGCTTGGATTCTAAACTTCCAATAACGTGGTCTTTTTTGCTTGAGTCAGCTTATACCGGTTTTATTTCTTACAACCGAGATCCCTGAACAAAAACTTGGGAGCCATTAACGATGATGTCCTGATCACTAGCTCTGGTGTAGGACATTATGAGAAATATATCTCTAGCCTCAGTCTCTGCATCATGGAACATGTATTTCTATCCTTTGATCCCCACTGTAGGGCATCATGGGAGATGCAGTCCTGGCCTCAATTTCTGCTGTAAGGCATCATGGGAAATGTATTCCTAGCCTCCAGTCTCTGCTGTGGGATATCAACTGGAGCTAGGCTCCAGATGTCACCCAGGAGAGCAACCCAAAGGTCCCTAAACTGTTTCTATAAAACAGGTAAGCCTGTCTTAGACAAGGAGGCAAGGAAGTGCCCCCCACACCCGCCCCGCGATTTCTAATAAAAACCTCCCTCTGGGCAAACTTGCAGAACACCAAAACTGATTCTGTCTTCTAGCTGTGTTTACAGGACAAGACAAGAGGGCCTAACCACAAGAAACTGGTATAAGCTGTGAACTTCCAAACTGGGACAAAGCTCACTCTACAGCTCATTACCATTTCATTGTAACAGTAAGATCTCCACCCACCCCCGCCATATTGGTTCCACCCAATTCTGACCCACACTCCGAAGGGCCATCCAGACCAGGGTGGAAAAGAGGCCTGAACTACATTCTGGGAAATCGCCACCCATTTCCACAAATCAGAATGACAAAACTGTCCCCAATAACCTTTACCCTTTTCTATAAAAAGCTTGTCCCTGTGTGTAATCAGGGAAAAGGTGCCTTTAGAGCATGAGCTCCCCTTCTCCATTCTCTGACCATTGAACAAAAGACTGTCTTGCTTGCTCCAAACTCCATTTCGTTATTGGCAGGGAGAACCTGAGCAGGAAAGAAATCCCTGACCAACCAGGGCATTTTGGTTCCACTAGGGTCTCTTGTCTAATTTGGTAACACAATCTCTGCTGTAGGGCGTTACGGGAGAGAAAACTAGCCTCAGTTTTCATTATGAAGCATCTCAGAAAATGTCATTTTAGCCTCATCTCTGCCTTAGAGCATCAAGGGAGATATAGCCCTAGCCCAGGTTTTGTCATAAGATACCATAGGAGATGTGGTCTTTCCTTCCTTCCCTCCTTCCTTTCTGCATCACCTGCTGTATCCTGGGCACTACTGGGAATACAGTAGTGAGCAAATGAAAGGCCCTGCCCTGTATGGAGTGGGGAAAATTAGCCAACAAACCCCCCCAAGCAAGTGACTGTTCCAGCCAACCACTGCAGCATAAGAAAATACCCCCAAACTCCACCTTGTAAAACTATAACCTCTTTATTTTGTGATTCTGTGGGTTGGGAATTTGAGCGAGGCACAGTGGGATCAGTGCCTATCTGCTCCACAGTGGACTGGGGCCAAAATGGGCTGCCTTCCACAGCTGGAGATGGACAGGCTAATTCATCTGGGGCCACAGATCTGAAACCTTGGTTCTGGCTGTTGCCTGATGTTGCAGGTTGAATTGTGTCTCCCCAAAATATATGTTAAAACCCTAACACCCAGGTTCTATGAATGTGACCTTATGTGGAACTAGGTAGGGTCTTTGCAGATGTGATTAAGATGAGGTCATACTGAGGCGGGTAGTATAGCTCAGTGGTAGACTGCGTGCTTAGCATGAATGAGGTCCTGGTTCAACCCTCAGTACCTCCATTAAAAAAAAACAGTTGAGGTCCTACTGGATTAGGGTGGGCCCCTAAATCCAATGCTGGTATCCTGATAAGGGGAGAGAGATTTGGAGACACACAGCCATATTCACAGAAAAGAAGGCCATGTGATGACACAGGTGGAGACTGGAGTCACAAGACAAGGACCACCAAGGACCATCGGCAAAACCCCCGGAAGCAAGGAAGAGGCCAGGAAGGATTCTTCCCCAGAGATTTTAGAAGGAGCATGGCTCTGCCAACACCTTGATTTCGGACTTCTAGCATCTGGAAGTCTGAGAGAATAAATTTCTGTTGTTTGAAGCCACCTCATCTGTAAGTTGGTAGTAACTTATCATGGCGGCCGCAGGAAATGAGAACAGTTGGGTTTCCCAGGTCTCCTGCACGTTACATCTGCCGAGGTTGCCGTGTTCAGGGTTGCTCCTGCGCCCACTTGGCTGGTGCCTGGGCTGAGATGGCTGGAACATCTCGGGCTCTCTCTCCAGTGGGCGTCCGTGCACAAGTAGCTTGGGTGTCCTCAGAGCAGGGCAGAAGGACGCTGATGTGGCAGCTGGCTTCCCCAGAGCTGGACAGTTTCTTAAAGCCTGGGCGCAGAGTGTGGCGTCGCATAACTTCCACCACATTCCATTGGCCAAAGCTGTCACAGAACCACTCATGTTCAAGAGGCGGAGATATCGACCCCACCTCTTTAAGCTACCACAATGACAGCTGGGGGCACTTGTTTGGAGGAGATCCTAAAAAGAAACGTTGTCCCTCATCTGCCCCCAGATACCATGGAAAATGTCTTTTTTCTTCATATGCCATTGGGCTCATGGGAACATAATTTTTTTTGTCTCTGTGGGTTTGCCTCAGCAAATCATGGGAAACACCCATTCTTCAATGTTGCGCTCAAAGAGTACCATTGAAATGCTAGTTCTGTCCTTTTCTCAGTCAGTCTGAGGGCATCCTAGGAAATACAGCCCAGCCTTTATCTCTTGCCCCCAGAGCAGCAGGGAAATGTAGTTCTGTCCTTACTCCCCGTTGCAGGGCATCCAGGGGTTATGTCCTATTTGATCTCCTGTCTCAGAGCCCCCCAGGAAATGCAGTCACATCTCCTTAGAACAAAGTAGTCTTGACCTTTCGAGTTTGGGAGAAGAGACTAGAAGGTTAGTGCTTGGGTGAGTGAGTTGGAAGGTTGCATCTGGAGCCCAGAAATAGAGGTGGGAACAGCTTAGGGCAGAAACTTACATGGGATAGCTTCCAAAGCTGGGGCCTTGAATGCCTGGGTCCTACAATGTGACCCCTAATTCTAGGAGCCTGAGGAAAGGTGCCACTCATTCATTGTCTATGGAGAAGGGCAGATCTGGCCTTGTTCACTGGTACAAAAAATCTTTATTTAAGTATAAAACATTAAATAAAACAAATATTAATTAATAATAACGATAGAGGCAACAATATTAATCATCATAAGAGCTCTCACCTGCTGGCCCACAGCCTTCTCTAGCTTTTCTCCTCTGGTTCTCACAGCTCTATGAGATAGGGGTTTTGACAGCTGGGAAAACTAAGGCCCAGAGAGGGCAGCATACTGGCCTGAGGTCACACAGCAAGTCTGCTTGGCTGGGAGCTGAGGGAAGAGCAAAGGGGACCCCTGGATCCAGCCAGGGCAGGAGGAATGTGGGGTTCAGGTTCAGGTCCAGAGGAGAACGCCTCCCCAGAGTCGGGCTGTCACAAGCAGGATGACAATGAGGTTGAGGTGAGCAGGGCCAGACTGGTGGGCGCCCCCAATGCGGGGCTGGATGTCCAGGGCTGGATTGTTACAGCCATTTCCGGTACAGCATGAGACGTTGACATGGGTGAGGCCGAAGGCTTCAGCCACCTGGAGGTCTTGGCACCAGGAGGGGGCTGCACAACCTCTTATGGTGTAGCTTGGGTTCCCCAGCCCTGAGGAGAGAGAAGATCGTGTGAGGCTCCCAGCTCTCGGGCCTGGCCTGGAATCCCTGGGCGACGTGCCACCTTGTGAATGCTGCCCAGAGAAAGCAACAGTTCTAAGTATGGTCCCGGGACCCCCTGGGGTTCCCTCTGACCCTTCCAGGGGATCTGCGAAGTCAAAAGTATTCTCATAATAATGCTAAAACGTCATATGACTTTTTTTGCTCTCACAAGTATACAATAGGGTTTCCCAGAAACCTCAAGACATGCGATCTTGCAACAGACAAGACATGAGAAGCAGACAGAAGAATCCAGCTGTCTTCTATTAAGCCAGATGTTAAAGAGATTGCAACATGGCAGAACAATGCCAGTCTTCTCGTTCAGTTTTTTTTATTTTGGAAAATGTCTTCCCCCAACCCCCATAAAAATATGTTACGCTCTCACGCAATGAGTTTTCAATTGTTCTTTAAAATGAATAAATACATCTTTCAAAATCTCTCAGTTTTAATTTTGAATACAGTAAATATGTATCGGTATAACTGACACAAACAATAATTTTTAAGAGCACGAAGGCGTTTTGAGACCCAAAAGCTTGAGAACCCCTGGAATATTAGAACCCGCCCAGTATTTCGTGGGATGGAATCCCACCAAGTCCGCAGGAAGGCCCGCCCACCTACGGGAAGCCCCACCCCCAAGAAGTCCACATCTCTGTGGCCGAAATGACCATTTTCCAATGAACAAGTCCTAATTCCTTACTACTCTTTGCACCCTCCTGAAAGAAGTCCTACCTTTTCCAACAGGAAGGTCCACGTCAATTAAGTCCAGCTTAACGGGAAGTTAACCTCTTGCAGAACCCCCGCCCCTCCACGAAGCATCCTCTCCCAGCCTCTTAAAGGGCCTCACCATTAGTGCCTGTGGCTTCCAGACATTGATTCATGGGACCTCGGCATTCAGTGAGGGAAGTCTCTTCGGAGGAACATCCATGGGTGCTATTCCCCTCACAGCTGTAACACTGGAAACCATTCAGTGGCAGGTTTTGAAGCTCCAGGACTTGGGAGAAGACAAGTGACCCAGAAACCACGGAAATTAGCACAGAGCGTTCACAGCGTTACCTCCCCAGCACGCGCGCGATGTCGTGCAGCCCCCTTGTGGTCAGGCATTTGAACAGCACCCTCTTTGGAGGGTTCTCTAGGGCCTGTGAGAGAAATCCCAACTCCCAGCTCCCCACTCACCCGTATCTATCCAGGTACTGGGTAAGACAAAACAGTCCCTGCCCTCAGAGGACTTACAATTTAGAGCTACACTGTCCAATATGATAGCCACCAGCCCCAAGTGGTTGTTTACATTTAAATTGAAATCAGTAGTCATAGGTGGCCAGGGCTGCCATATTGGACAGTACAGATATAGAACCTTTCCATCACCGTGGAAAGTTCTGTTGGACAGTACTAGTTTATAGAGACAGAGTAACACAAATGATATAGATGATACTGGAGGGCAGAGATAGGGAAGTTTTCCCTGAGGATGACGCTTTATAGCTGAGACTCAACAAATGAGAAGGAGCCAGTCAGGTGAACTCCTGGGGAAGATTGTGTGTCAGGGTACTGCATGTGCAAAGGCCATGAGGCAGGATGGAATTTGGCAGTTGTAGAAATGAAATGAAGACCATGAGGCAGACATAGGATCTAGGAGAGCCTTTGGGTTTCATTCTAAAAGCAAGGGGAAGTCATTGAAGTGTTTGCGGAAGGAGAGTGACATGATCTGATTTACATTAAAAAAAAAAAAAAAAACCACTCTTGCAGCTGTGTTGAACATTGCAGGAGAGGCAGCAGGAAGACCAGCAAGGAGGTCATTGCAGCAATCTAGGTGGGAGGTCATTGCAGCAATCTAGGTGGGAGGCCATGGTGGCTTGGACCAGGTGGTGAGCCGTGGAAGGACTGAAGAGGATGTAGGGGCATAAAGCATGGGTATTCATGAAGATTTGCTAGTTTCATTGAATTTCTCACAGAATCCTTCTTTGAGGGAGGGCTTGATAGGTCCATTTTTCAGAGAAGGAAACAGAGAGGAGGGTTTGCCTGCCAGCGAGCAGCAGTCAGCCTGAGCATACCTCCTTGCCCCGATCCCGGGGATCCCCTGACTCTTACCTGGGCCCCCATTGCATTTTGTGGTGTTGCAGCACCGCAGGAAGTGGAAGGTATGGTTATTGTGGAAGCCGGTTGGGCCTGGGCATCCTGGAAGGTTGCCACAGCCTCGGGTGTGGCGCTCATCCCTTGGACTCTCTGTAGGGGGCAGAGGAGGAGGTCAGATTGCTAATGTGGGCTGAGACTGGATTTGCCCACTGCAGCAGTTGACTGTCTGTCCTCTGCTTCATCCTTCATTGTAAGACCCTCATTTTCTTTGGGGCAGCCATATATTCCAGCCAAAAGATGCAATTTCCAGCCTCCATGTGGCTAAATTCTGGTCAGTGTGATCTACAGTAGAAAAGTTTTATGGGACTTCCAGAAAGGAGAATTGTTACAAAAGGAGGTATGCCCCTTTTTTGCCCCTTCTTTTCCCCTTCCTCTTTCCTGGAACTTGATCTTGAGACCTCGAGTTCCAGCAGCCATGTTGGACTATGAGGCAATCTTGAGAATGGAAGCAATATGTAAGAAATGAGAAGGCACCTGGATTCCTGGTGACTGTGGAACGGTCCTAGTGGCCCTGGACTTCCTATCACTGGATCTTTTGTGTGAGTACTAACTTTGTGCCTTGCTTAAATCCCTGTTATTTTGGGGTTGTTTAGTGCAGCCTTGGGGAGGAGCAAAGCAGGGAGGCGTGGATTGGCAAGTTGGGACCCACCTTCTAGGCTCCGGTGAGTTACCACCTCCAGGCACTGTTCTCCAGGGTTGTGGCACTGCAGGCTCTGGTCCCAGCCCCTCTCACAGCTCAGGTCTGATGAGGCACAGGAAGAACATTCGAGGTAACGCCTTCGAGGAAAGAGAGGAGGCCGACCTGTTTGGGGAGGAGCAGGAGGGTAAGACTCTGGGAAGAGCCCTAGAGACCCAGCTCCCTCAGCATCAGTTCCTCCTTATCCCACCCTTCAGCCAGTCATCAAGTTCCGCCCACTCCAACTCCTGAAACTTTCTAGAATCCATCCCCTCCTTTCCAGCTTCATGATCAGGTCAGACCTCCTTCAAAACCAGCTTCCTCTCTGGCCTCCTGGTTTCCATTCTTGCCCTTCTCACCCCAGAGCATCCCACATGGCCCAAGAAGGATGCTTCTAATACTCAAATCCAACCCTGCTTCTCCTCTGCTCAAAACCCCTCCATGGGTCCCCAGTGCTCTCAGAATTAAATCCAAGAAACTCAGTGTAGCATTCAAGGCCCATCAAAGGCTGGGTCCTGGCCACCTTTCCTGCCTCATCTACCTCCACTACCCCCTCAGACTCTGCTCCACACTGACTTCCCTCAGTCCCCGAGTGTATCTGCTGCGTGTCATCCAGCCTTTGCATCTGCTGTTGCCTTTGCCTAGAACACTTTCCCTATCTCCTACTCATTCTTCAGGGGTCATCTTCTCCAATTTCACCTCCTCCAAGAAGCCCTCCTCGACCTCCCAGGCTGGATCAGGTGCCCTACTGGGCTCCCCATTTCCAGCCCTGCCCATTCTGGGTCATCCCTGTCTGGTGCCAAGTCTGTTTCCCTTATTGGAGTCCATCCCAGGAGGGTAGGGCCAGGGCTGTCTTGGTCACTACTATGTCCCAACATGACCCAGCACAGGGGCCAGGGCCATGATCTTCAATAAATATTTGTTAAATGAATGAATGAATGAATGAATGAACAATTCCTTAAAACCCTTATGTTGTTCCCTGGGATAGCCAACCTCCAAGATGACCCCCAATGATCCCTGCTTCCTTATACCTGTGCCCTTGTGTAGTCCCTTCCAATAAAGAATAGAGCTCAGGGGAGGGTATAGCTCAGTGGTAGAGTGCGTGCTTAGCATGCGCAAGGTCCTGGGTTCAATCCCCAGTACCTCCATTAAAAAATAAATTAATTAAAAAAAAACTAATTATTCCCCCCAAAACCCCCAAAATAAAATAAAACAGCTGCTTAATAAATTAAAAACAAGAAAAGAATAGAGCTGACCAGACCTGTGGAACTAATAGGATATTGTGGATATGACATGTGTGACTTCTGCACTAGATCATGTAAGACATCACCACATCTGCATGGCTCTCTCTTCAATCACTTGCTCTTCAATCACTTGCTCTGGGGGAGAACAGCTGCTGCCATGTTGTAAGGACACTTAAGCAGCCCCACCGTGAGGTCTATGTGGTGAAGAACAGAGGCCTTGGCCAAAGCCATGGGTGCAGATCATCCACGTGAGAGACACTACCTTGGGCACCTTCAGATGACTGCAGCCCACTGTCAAACCCTGACTACAACCTCATGAAAGATCCAGAACTGCCTAGCTAAACCACTCCCAGATTCTTGACCTTCAAAAACTTTGTGAAATAATAATGCTTATTTTTTTAAGTTTTGTGGCAATAGATAATTAAAACACTACCCAATTGTGTCAGAGGTCAAAGCTTCATGTGATGGAGCTGTGATAACTTGGCCTCTCACACAGACCTCCCAATCCAGGCCAAGTGGATTAAGAGTTAATTTTCCCTGGAAACACCAGTCATTCCTCTGCCCAGGTCTTGGCTCACACTGCTCTAAAGCCTGGCATGCCCTCCCCTTCCTGACCCCAGATGTCCAAGTTGAGTTTGGGCCAAGTCTTAGAGAAATTAGAGGGCTGTCTCCGCCAAGGCTCTCAACTGGCAGGCCAGCAGCTGTAATCCGGTGAATCATTTATAGCCAAAGCCAAATCTTTCTCACCAACCATCCCCAAAAGAATAAAACTGAAAGGCCAACAACCCATGTCCTCTCACGTGAACTCCCATGAAAATGGAAGCATGAATTACCATTATTGCCAAAATGGCGGCCTTCACATCCCCACACCTGTACCCCCAAGTGCCTCCTGGAGGTCTCCTGGCCGTCCGTCAAACACCTGAATCTCTATATGCCCCAAACGGGACTCTCCATCTTCTCCAAATCGCTCCTTCTCCTGAATTCCACACCTCTGAGATGGTCTCATCCAGTCCCCCAGGGTAGAAACCTGGCAGACTCCTTGATCCTCCATATCTAGGCATCAGTCTGGATACTCCCACTTCCCTGTCTTCAAGTTCTGTAATCCTTTTGCTTGGCTGTTTCTGATCTTCACGAAGCCCATCTATTGAGTTCTTAATTTTAGCCACTGTTCTCTGTTTCCTGTTTGACTCATCTTAAAAATGGATTCCAGATATCCACTAAAAATTATCCTTTCCTCTGTTTTCTTGATTATGTTGATCATCGCTATTTTAAAGTTCCCTGTTTAGTAACTCCAATATCTGATTCATGATATGTCTGTTTTTACTGTGGGATTTTTCTCTTGGTTTCTGGTCAGCTGGTTCTTTCTATTTTCTTCAGGATATCTTGTATGTTTTGATTAGATGCCAGACATAGATGACAATTTGTCACGGCTCTAAATGATGTTATCTTCTTCCAAAGAGGATTCAGTTTTATTCCTGTCAAAGATTAGATGTAGGCATTTTGGGGTCTGGTCTATTTCAGTTTTGCCCTAACTCCTAGCACGTGGTCTCAGAGGAAAGCCCGAGACCTCTCTTTCCAACTTGGCAACTTCGTTCCCCCAGCATCATATGCCTGCTGGAGTCTCTGCTCAGTTCTGTAGCTTCCCAGAGACTATTTTCTGTAGAGTTTCTTGGAGTCTCACCCTATGCATGTACAGCTTGCCAATGCACTGAAGGAAATTTGCAGATTTGGGGACTCCCTTTCCTGTGGTGCCATGCATTCTAGGATTTTACTTCTCATTTTTCCAGACACTCTGGCAGCCCCAGACTCCAACCTCTGCCTTCTCAGTCTAGCAACGATCGTTTTCTATTTGTGTTCTATTTCCCTTCCACAGCAGCGAGTTGGAAAGTGCACTCAAGGAAAAAGCCAGCTTGTCTGTGGAATGCAACTTCTGTGCTTCCCTTATTTCAAAGATTGGAGCACCGCCACTTCCTTTCTTCATTTGCTGCTCTTGAGTTACTTCAATAATTGTTTATGGGGAGGCAGGGGAGGGTATAGCTCAGTGGTAGAGTGTGTGCTTAGCAGGCATGAGTTCCTGGGTTCAATCCCCAGTACCTCCGTTAAAAAAAAACAAACTAATTACTTCCCCAACCAAAAAAAAAAATTGCTTATAGTTTGTCCAGGGTTTATAGCTGTTATTGGCAAGGGGGTTGATCCGATACAAGTGACTCCACATGACCAGAACTGCAAACCACTCCTTACGTCTAATCCATCGCAAAGTCCTGCTTATCTACCTGCTAAATAGCCCTTAAATCCGTGCACTTCTCTCCATGGGCACAGCGGACACTTCTTTCTTTATCTGGACAATCTCACCTACCTCCAAGTTGGTCCTCTCTCATTTACCCGCTTTCCATCATTGCTTCCCTGCAATCTATCTTCCAGTCAGAGGTCAGAATAATTTGCTCAAAAATACAAACCGGATCTTGGCACACTCTATTTAAACCCTTTCATGACCTCCTACTGTTCCCCAGATGAAATCTCTATTTCCCACCACAGCCTAGAAGGTCCTATGTAATGTGACCTCACCAATTTCATCAGTTCCTCTTGTCCCATCCTTCCCTTCCTCCAGCCATGCTACTTTCACCCACCTCTGGGCCTCTGTATCTGTTGCTCCCTCCGTCTGAAAAATCCTTTCCCTTGTCTTTTGATCAGTCTGCCTCCTACTCATCCCTCAAGATCTAGGTTAGCTGATGCTTCCTGTAGGAAACCTTCCCTGACCTGAATCAAGTATCTCCCCTAGGGTCCACAGCCCTTACTCTTCACTCATCTCAGCCCTGATCACTCGGGCCTCTGTTTCCCTTATCTCAGCCCTGAACTGTGCTTCCCTGTTACATCTCTGACCTCTCTGGTCTGTTTCCCTGATCATGGTCCTGACCCCTTTGCCTGTGCTCCCCTATCCCAGCTCTGAATCATCTGGGCAGTCACTGTCTGGTGATGAGTCTGTTACCACCACCCTCCCCCCACACACATACCCAAAAACACAGTGGACCATGGGGCCCAAGGCTGCCTTGGTCTTGCTGTGTCCCCAGTATCACATAAGGGCAGGATGCGGTTTAACCAACCTTCTAGTCACCACAAGCAGGGTACGATGGCATTAGAAATGGGGCTGATCTAGGTTTATCAGTTGTTAAATTACTGAATTAACAGCTGCTGCCCAAGCTCCTTGGTGGATCCTTGACCACACCCAACTCTCTTTAAAACCCACATGTCCCTGAGACCCACACCAGACCCAGCAGGAGGCTCCAGGGGAGCCTGTTATGCTTGGTCAACGCCTTCTGCAATGCCCAGGACTGTTAAATATTTGGACTATGATCTCTGGTTACAAGTATTACTTAGACTCAATGTTAGTGCTTTCCTTCAGCACATCTAACAGGGAGAGGAAGCTGGCATCCTCTGTCTTGTCACTTCCTTGAAAACAAACGTCTGAATCAGTCCCCACCAACAGATGAAAGTTTGAGGTTAGGATGAATGAAAATCAAACAGAGTCAGGAGGGATGAGGAACAAACAAAAACCCAGCATAGATGAAGTCACTCTGCTTACTGATGTCATTGTGACGAGACTGGCTTTCTCACCTATTTCCTTCCTCACTAGGGCCAGAAAGAGGAATCTCAGCCTGACCAGGCAACAAGGGTCCATTCTTTCCCCACCCTTCCTCTCTTGTGAGAATTTGGGGAAATTTGAGCCTTTTGTAGTCTTTTTCTTAAACTGACCAGAGCCTAAATCCATGAAACAATCAAAGGTTTTGTGAACTTTCTTGACATCATTTTTCACCACCCAACACAAGGATCGTGTATTCCCGGGGACTTCCCAAGCCCACAGCACCCTGTCTGATTCCCTCCTTTTTTTACTTCCCTTAAGGACTTTCAGTCTCTGGTATCTCTCTGGTCTTTGTATCTTGGTCCCTTCTTAAGGGATCAAGAAACTAAGCACCTACTGCCTGAACCATCTCCTGTCCCATGAAAAAAATTAGATGGCAAAACATCAGTGAGATACCTCACTTACCTTTTGAGTGTGTGTATGTGTGTGTGTGTAGCTTCTTAAAGGCAGGTGTTGCCTCTTATGCATAACAACCACACACACACGTAAAACACATATGGGATGGGATAGGATTAGGGATGGAGGTGAGTCTGCAGTTGGTAGAGGGATTGGGGACAGTCTGAGATGAGGTGGGGTTGATTAGGGGATGGGGTTAGAGATGTGTTTGGAAGGAGAACAGGTATGAGTTGGAGAATGTTGACAGTAAAATGAAGTTGGGGATGGGGTTGAAAGTGAGGTTGAGTTGGGGCCGAGGATGGGGATGGAGCCAGGCTGGAGATGTGTTTGGGATAAGGAAAGGTTTGAGTTGGAGTTGGCAGTGGGGTAAGGCATGGAGTTGGGGTTGGGGTAGCCTAGGATTGGGGACAGGACCAGGATGATGGTGAGGCTGGGTTGGAGATGGTTTGGGGTTGGGGAGGGCCAGGGCTGCCATACTCACTCGGTTTGGGCCGGTTACACAAGTTTGACCCACAGATGAACTCTGTAAGGGTGATGATCTGCATGTCTATCCGATAGCTCATGGTCCTGTTGGTTTTCTCTGGGTGGGCACAGCCTCTCTCCACCACCTCCAGCTCCTCATCTCCTGTGAGGGAAGTCTCTTTGTCACTCCAGAGGCTCCTCTGGGCCCAACCAGCCTCTGACACTCTTGGTTATAAGGTCACCCACTCCCAGGGCTGACCCCTACCAATCCTCTCCTCTAGCTTGAGTCCAACTCTGTCTTTTCTAGAGTTATCCACCCTCTCCCCCACCCCTCTACACTGGGAGCCTACTTTCTCTTAGTGACAACCCTATCCCTGGGACCTTCTCGATCCATCAACCCCTCCCTTCCAACTTGGTCAACTTGACAGGGAGATGCCTCAAATAGGAATCTTTAAAGGAAAATGCTTCAAGCTTACCAAAAAGTATTAAAGAATGATATTATAAATATTGTGCATTCATCATCAAACTTTATAAAATATTATCATTTTGCTTATATTTATTTCAGATTTTTTTAAAACAAGATACCAAATTTAAAAGATACTTAAAGCCTCCTGCTTACCTCCCCAAATCCCATTCCCTTTATGCCCTGTCCGGAGGTGTAGGTAATTCTCATACCATGTATACTTAACAGTGTATACTATTGTTTATTTGTATATTGTTTACTTTTTTTGTTGCTCTATACTATTTATATTAAAAGGTATCAGATTCTGCAACATGCTTTTTTCTCTCTCAACTTTATGTTTTTGGGAAGTATCTATGTTTAACCTGCAGCCCTAATTCCTTCATTTAAGCTGCTGTGGGTATAAAATGTGTGATTATACCGTCATGTTTCTCCTCTGCTAACGCCTGACTTCAGGGTGTCTCCAGTTTTCCATATTACAAACATTATTGCTAAAAAACATTCTTATAGATGTGTCTCTGGTCACGGGTGGCCAAGGTGCTTGAGGTCTCTATATTCCTAGGAGTCCAGCGGCTGGCTGTAGGGTATGCTAATCTTTATCTGTACCAGACATTGCCACATCGCTCTGTTTGGTGGATGCACCAATTTACCCTCCTAATAGCAGGGTTGGCAGCACCACATCCTCATTGACCTCAGTATTGTCAGATTTTTAAGCGCTTGTCGATTTGGTGTGCGTGAAACGGGTCTCCTTGTCATTTTCATGCGCATTTCCCTTATTTCTTGTGAGGTAAGATTTCTTGGTCACTCGGCATTCTCTGCCACGCTGGAGTCGGGGAGCTCACCTTCCCGTATGCGCAGGATTGTGGTCCTGCAGAGGTCCTGGCCGGGGGAACACTCTTCCACCCTGCAATTCCCGTTGCTTTTACACAGCATGCACTGCAGTCCCCAGGAGGCTGAGGCAGAGAGAGGAGAGGAGAGGACAGGTGTTATTGCTCCGCACCAGGATCCGCCTCTCGCCCCCTGGAGCCCCGATACCAGCATCAGGTCTCCAGGCCCTGTGCACTCAGGTTCACGCTCCACTTCGGCCCGCCCTTCGGTTCCTAGGCTGGGTTCCCGCGGGCTGTAATTACAGGCTATCTTTAGACCAACGTTCTATCTCCGCCTTCTACCCTACCGTTCCTTCGCGGCCCACAGGTCCTTCCTACTTCCTGCCCCTGCACGTTTTCCCCGTGATCCTGTCTGCGCGCAGGACCTATCCCGAAAGGCCGATCCCCACCATCTCTGCAGGTCTGGACGTTTTAGCCCTGCTCCCATTTAGGTCCTTTCCCCAACCCCACCTGCCCTCTCTCGGTCTATTCCGCCTCGTGAGCTCTCCTCGGGGTGTCCTATCCTCACCTACTCCAGTCGATCTTTACCTTCTACCCCCGTTCCCGGTGCCCCCCGCTAATGCCCACAGGTTCTACTCCCCTTGGTGGCCTCCCCTCAGCGTTCTGTCGCCACCCAGTAGTTCGCGCCAAACTTCTAACTCCGCCCATGAGCCCTGCGGAGATTCTAACCCCAACTAAAGTGGCCTCCTCTGCAGTGTTCGCCCCGCCGACTAGCTGTTCCCGAGCTATTAGCCCTGCCCACTGGCTCCGCCCCAATATTCTGACCCCGCCCACTATCCCCGCCCCAGTGCTATAGCCCCGCCCACTAGCCCTGCCCCAAGGCCTTTTCCTGCGCACCAGAGCTCCTCCGTGGTCCCTTCCCCACTCCAAATTCAGAGTCCTCCCGAGTCATTACTCGTTCTTGGCCTCCCGCGGCCCGGAAAGTTTTCCGAGTTATTCATTACCCAACCACCTCCCAGCCCCTTCCCCCACCTCCCGCCCCGCCCTGACAGTTCCTTCTCTATTTCCTTTCGTTTTTCAAACCTTTTTACATTTTCCAGAGAAAGGGAGTGAGAGGGCCGTGTCGGCTAGAGGACAGTGAAAAGGAAGGCTCCTCGAAGGACAAGGCTTGGGTCCCCGGCGCCTGGCCCTGCCACGTTCAGCCTGACTCTCGTTAGCCCTTTTGTATAAGGAGCTCTGTCTTCCAAGTGTGTCTGCGTGTCAGTGTGTGTGTTGGTGAGGGGTGGTGGGGCGGAATCAGACATAGTGAGGAGCGATGTGGGAGCCTCTGCGGAGTCAGAATCCCACTTACTCAGTGACCTCGGGTCACTTAGTTCACCTCTCTGTGCCTCCTTTTCCTTCTCTGTGAGCTAAATTGTTCCGCCTGCCAAGTTCGAAATTGCAAGGAAGGCGCTTAGGAGAGTGCCTAGAATAAAGAGCGCACTCATTAAATCGTGGTTGTTAAGTGCCTTCACTCATCTATTACTTCCTGAATGTCTGCTATGTGCCAGGTGCTGTATCGTGTGGGGCTGCAGACAGCAGGAGAATTACTTGAGTTGGAGGGAAGGGGGCCTGGAGACTGCGCCCTTCTCCAACTCATCAGACTCTGAGCTCTCTTCCCCTCCCCTCCCCACTCCCTTCCGGGCCATCGGACCCTGTCCCCTGGGATTCGGGCCCCACCCCCTACCTGGAATGCTGGCCTGAATTGACAGCAGCAGCAGCGGCAGCGGCAGCAGCAGCGGCGGGCGGCCCATGTCCGGCGGCTGCTCCTCTCCGTGGTCTCCCTGCACCTCTCAGTCTGGCCCCACGAAGGAGACAGTTTTGTGGCCCTGAGGGCTCCTCCCAGAAATTTTGCGAAAGAACGAGTCAGCCCCAGATGCGTGGTTTATCATGCACCCTCCCTCCTTCCTCAAAAACTTCCTTCTCAGGGTGCGGCCAGCCTGGAGTCGGGGGGGGGGGGGGGGCGGCTCCTCTCTGACTCATGTTGGCCGTGGTCACCTCTGTCATAGACTGCCTGGGTGCAAATTTTCTGTTCTCTCTTCCTGCTATGGGCAAGGGACCTCAGCCCTCGGATTAAAACTCTTCCCCACTGGAAATTTGTGACTGATTATTAGATCATATAGGGCTTTCGTTAGTTTCGTTAGGAGGGATAATGGTATTGTGGTTGTGTAGGAAAATGTCTTTATCCTTTAGACGCTGAAATATTTGGGGATGAAATAATATAATGGCTCCAGTTTACCTTAAAACACTTTAGCCAAAAAGTAGGTATTGCTGTTATGATGGTTTTGTGGTTATGCGGGGAAATTTTTCTTATTTTTTACAGATGCTCACTGAAATATTTAGAGGTTGAATGTCATTGATGTCTGCCTTTCCCTTAAAACACTTTAGGAAAAAAGAAAGGCAAAATAGCAAAATATCTGTATCAATTTTATCAAAGTAACTTACCTGTCTCCTCTGTGTTTGTAAAGATTCAGAATAAGTTTTTTAAAAAGGAAAATGAAGTGCAAACAATAAAATAGTCTATCCCTCTCAAGATGCTTCTAACCAGTCAGAGCAATTTAGTGCAGTTGAATTAAATGCCTGAAACAGTCACTGGCCCATATGCAAGGCTCAACAGATTCTTTCAACATTTACCGAGGACCTGCCAGGCACAGGTCCAGGAGCTGGGAACACAGCAGGAAACAAAATCCCTGTCCTTGTGACTGTGACAGTAGGGAGTAAATACCCGTTGTCTAATCTATCGCTGTCAGGCAGTGATAAGTAAAATGCAGAAAAACAAACCAGATTGAAGTTACTGCAAGGGTACAAGTGAGGCGAGGTTGGTTTTAAGCCAAGTGATCCAGGAGGGCTTTCCTGAAGAGGTGGCATTTGAGCAGAGACTGAATGTAGTGAGGGAAGAAGTCGGACAGATGGTCCAGGGAGAGTTCTAGGGAGAGGAAATAGCCAGTACCAAGGCCCTGACGTGGGAGTGGACCTGATGAGATCTAGGGACAGCAGAGAGGCCAGTGTGACTGCAACAGAATCAGGAGGGACACAGTGGTAGGCAGTGAATAAACAGTAGCTCTGTCTACACTATGGTAATGATTATACAATTGTGATTCTTACTAATTCATCAGAGCCTTAAGGTAATCATTTTAAGATAAAGTGAGAAAAATCCCAAAGAAATTCTCTCTTCTAAGAGGCAGTATAGCTTAGTGGTTAAGAGTGTGGGGGTTGGGACCAGACTGTGAGGGTTCAAATTTCAGCTGCTCATTAGCTGTGTGGCCTTGGGCAGGTTACTTAACCTCTCTGTGCCTCAAGTCCATTATCTGGAAAGGAAAGCTCAGTACCTCCCTCCCAGGGCTGTTGGGCTAGGGACATAAAAGAGGCACCTGCCACATAGTACGTGCTCAATTTAAAAAATCATCGTCACTATTGTTGTTACGCCTGACTCTAGACTCTGGCCCTGCAGTTCCTCTCTGGGGGATGAGCAGGGAGGTGAGAAGTCATAGTCTGAGGATGGCGGTTGTCATGCTGACCCCCTAGCTGGATCACCCTAGATCAACAGATACCCTCCTTCTCGAGCTTCAGTTTCCTCATGTGGAAAATGGGACCCCTCCCGGGACTGGCATGAAGACTGAAGGGGATATTAATGCATATGAGGTGGGGGGATAGAAAGATGGGGTGTTGGTCCAGGTGGGTTTGAGACTCAGCTCACCCACTTGCTCGTGGGGGGCCTTGGGCGGGTGGCTTCAATCCCTGGATCCTGCCTTTTTCCAGCTATGAAATGGGTCTGGGGTGGGTGGTGGCGTCTCTCAGTGGAAGGTAAGTTCAGGTCTGGAGACACACAGAGCTGCGTGGTCTGGCACTAACCACTTCCGGGCAGGATGACCTCACTGCTCTGGGCCGCAATTTCCTTCCTGGTTGGGAGAATGAGAGCTCTGTCTGGGAGCCCTCCCATCTCTACCCAGGCTGCTCTGGTCTCCCGAAATCCGTCCATCTGTCTCCCTGTCTGTGTCTGTCTGTCTTTTTTCCCTCTCTGTTTTGATCTTTTTCTTTGTCTCTGTCTTGCTTTGTCTCTCTCCATCCCTGTCTCTCGTTCTGACTCTGTCCCACTCCCTCTCTGTCCCTCTATCTCTGTATCTTTGTTTCTTCTTTCCGTCTCTTTCTGTCTCTCTGTCCGTGTCTCTCTCTGACTCGTTCTCTCTCACACACACAAGTGACACACACTTGTGAG
Source organism: Camelus ferus (assembly GCF_009834535.1). Lineage (NCBI taxonomy): Eukaryota > Metazoa > Chordata > Mammalia > Artiodactyla > Camelidae > Camelus > Camelus ferus. The sequence continues at coordinate 16,625,022 of NC_045704.1, read as the reverse complement.
GCCCAGTGACGTGTTACAGGAGGGCGCAGGCAGGAGGCTGGGCCGTGCTTCATCCCAGAAAAGCGGCAGGAACGTCCCTCCTCCTCGTGACTCACCTGGGCCTCACCTGGCTCCTACCTGTCTGCTGGGTCCCCAGGGAGGCCCCCAGGTTTTGGGGGCTTCCCGGGGCTGAGGAGAGGAGACTCTCGTGTAGAGACAAAGAGGGAGAGAGATCAAGAGAAACAGAGACACAGACAGAGGGAGACAGGAAAGGAGAGACAGTGAGAGAGTAAGAGGCCAAAGACGGACAGATAGGGGACATCTGAGAGGGACAGAGACAGAGACAGAGACTGAGAAAACAGCAACTGAGAGCTGAAGACAGAGACAGCAAGAAATAGAAGGACAGAGAGACAGAGAGAGAGAGAGAGAGATTGACAGATGGAGTTATGGAGAATGACCTCCACTTGCCTTCAAAGAAAGAAAAGCAAAGACAGAGACTGACAGATACTATGCGCATGCAGGCTCATCTGAGAGCCCCTCAGCCTCTTGCCACCTGCCTGAGGAAGTGACCATCTCTGTCCTGGGCTGATTGTGGGGGCAGGTCTGTGGCCATTGCCTCCCTAACTCCAGGAGGCCTGACAGGCAACACTCATGAGCTTTCCCATCCTGGCCTGATCACCTCCTAAATGGGGGGCATCTCCGCTTGGGGCCTCAGCTTTCCTCTGTAAAAGCGGGGGCACAGAAGAGGAATCACCCTCGGGATTGGCAGAGCCAGGAAACCCCTGAAGTCCACACCCTTCTTCCTCCACTTTCCAGACAGAGAAACTGAGACCTGAAGGGGGAACTTTATTTATTTTTTATTTAACCAATTTTTAAAATTGAAGTATAGTTGATTTACAACCTCGTGTTAGTTTCTGGTGTACAGCAAAGTGATTCAGTCATATATATATATATATATATATATATATATATATATATATATATATACATACATATTCTTTTTCATTATAACTTATTACAAGATATTGAATAAAACTCCTTGTCCTATATTGTAGGAACTTGTTGCTTATCTGTTTCTTTTTTAAATGGAGATACTGGGGATTGAACCTGGGACCTCATACATGCTAAGCATGAGCTCTACTGACAAAAGGTAAGAAGACCATTGTTCCCCTACAGCCTCCGGAGGGAGGGCTCTGTCAACCCCTTGATTTTGGCCCTTTAAATCATTTCAGATTTCTGACCTCCGGTGCTGTAAGAGAATACATTTTTTGTGGCTTTAGACGCTAAGCTGGTGGTAATTTATCATAGCAACAATAGCAAACGAATACAGGAGGTTAAGCCACTTGCCTATAATGACTTGTAAGTATAGAGTCAGGATTTGGACCCAAGCAGTCTGGCTCTGCCGCCCGCGATCATAACCACCATGCTGAGTGTCGCTGCCCCAGGCAGACAAGAACCAGGAGTTAGAAGCCCCCAGCCTCTTTCCATCCCGTCCTCCACCAGTCCTCTTTGCCATGCTTCCCACTGGCTTCATGGGGTTGGGGTGACCTGGGAAGAAGAGGGAATCTAGAGGGAAAAAAATGTGCTGAGTTTGTGCAGAAAAGAAAGGTTCTCCTGCCTCCAGCACGTTGCAGTTCAAGTTCCACTGCTTAGCTGCCATAGCAGAAATAACCATTGCAATCCAGGGGCCAATGCTGCTAATGGGTAAAGAGCTCCTATTAGGGGTTAAAATGTGTGCCCACCCCCCCCCACCCCTGCCAGGAAAGGAGCGAAGGAAGGAAGGAAGGAAAAAAGAAAGAAAGAAAGAAGGAAAGAAAGATGTTGAAGTCATAACTCCAAGTACTCAGAAAGTGACCTTATTTGGAAACAGGTTTGTTGCTGATGTAATTAGTCAAGATGAGGTCATAGCAGAGTGAGGTGGGCCCCTAATCCAATATGACCAGTGTCTTTATAAGAAGACAGACACTGAAGACAGAGACACAGGGAGAAGGCCATGTGATGGTGAAAGCAGAGGTTGGAGTTATGAGCTGCCAGCCCAAGGCAGCCAGAGAATCACCAGAAGCTCGTAAGGGGCCAGAGAGGATCCCTGTGTTTCAGAGAGAGCACAGTCCTGCCAACACCTTGACTTTGGACTTCCAGCCTCCAGATCGTGAGACAATATATTTCTGTTGTTTTAAGCTCCCCCTACCCCCGCCTTGGTGGTACTTTGCTGTGGCAGCCACTGAAAATGAATACAGATTCAATGAACTAATAGAAAAATTAGGAAAAATGGGAAGCACAATGGCTCTTATAGAAATGAAACTGGAAAGGGGGGAAGGTATAGCTCAGTGGTAAAGCACCTGCTTAGTATGCACAAAGTCCTAGGTTCAATCCCCAGTGCTTCCATTTAAAAAAAAAATTTGACACTAAAATACCTTTTGCATTAGCTGGCTTTTGCTGTTACACCACCCCCAAAATTTAGCGGCTTGAAACAACAAAAATTATGCCTTATGCCTTAAGATTGTGTGGGTTGGCTGGGCCCATCTTGGTCCAGGCTGGCTCAGCGAGGCCTGGTTAGTCTTGGATGGCTTCACTTGTAGGTCATCGGCTGGAGTGGCGGGGGTGCCCAGAGCCCTTCCCATCCTCCGGGAGGTAAGCTTGTTCACATAGTGGCAAAATAGGTTCTCAGGAGCAAGAAAGTGATAACAGAAGCTGCAAGTTCCCCTTAGGCTGAGGCTCAGAACTCACACAACATTATTTCTGCCACATTCTATTGGTCGAAGAGAGCTCCAAGGCTGGCTCACAGTTGAGGAGAAGGAAAGAGATTCAGCTCTTGATGGAAGGGGATGCACAGAATTCATGGCCACTAGCATCTTACCACGCCCTTTCACCTACAGACTGGCAAAACTAAAAGAGTCAGATGATGCACAGAGTTGGAGAAGCCGGGTGGAAATAGACACTCCCACATGCAGCTGGTGAGAGTGTAAATTGTTACAACCCCACTGATGGTCATTTTGCAATCGCTCTCAAAATTACAAAAGTAGAAAATTCTTTTGATGTTGCAAAACCACTCACCTCTTCTGGAAACTTGGTACACATGTTCTTCACTGCAACGGAGATTGTAATACTGAGCCATAGGAAAATACCTGGCTGTACAAGAGGGACTTTTATCCAATGGGAAAAAGAAAGAGGAAATTGTATAATTCAGATTACACGATGGTCAGGTGGAAAAATCCAAGGGCAGAACAGTGTATGACATACCGCTGTTTGTAGGTAAAAGGTGGCTGGGGAGGGGATGCCCAGCCCTTATTTGTTTGGAAGCGCATTAATTAAAGAACTCTTCTGATATCCCCTCACCTCCAGGTTTCAAATTAAGGGCAGGAAAATGTCCCTTCTCTGCCTCCCTGCCCTTCACGCTCTTCACTCCAAAATCCTCATATTTGTGCAGCTTGTGGCCTGTTTACCCAGACCGAGTTATCAGCTAACTTTTGCGGAGACTGGCTTCTGGTCACAAAGCCTCCAAAACACCAGGCGCCACTCCTTCCTCCCCTACTCCAGCCTCCCTGGGGACTGTTCTCCCTTCTTCCCACTGCCTAAACCAAGGCACTCGGGATTCACCTGGGAAGGAGGTGGGCTTCCTCCCCAAACTTGCCCCTGCCTCAGCACCCCATCAAGAAGAGCTGCCTCCGGGTTCCTGTCTCTCTCCCTTAGGACCGGCACCTTTCAAAGATTGCTCCTTGACTACACACCCTGATTGAGGGACCTGCCCCAGCGTTTGGGAAGCCTGACAAGCCTGCGGAGTGCCCTTGGACTGGTCTTTTCTCTTAGTTGAGACCTCTCCTCTGAGCCAAGGGGAGAGGCCAATTCCAGCCTTGCCAGGCCCACTGCTAGATGATGATGGTGATGATGGTGATGGTGGTGATGATGGTGGTGACAGTGATGAAGGTGATGGTGATGGTGGTGATGGTGGCGATGGTGGTGATGGTGATGGTGATGTAGCGTTGACTGTTCTCAGCACTCTGCATAATTCAGCTCATTTTACCCCCACAGCAGCCCTTTGATGTAGGTCCTCCTAGCTGCTCTATTGGAAAAACAAGAAAGCTGACGCTCAGATGAGTGATTTCTCCAAGACCACCCATCTTGAAGCAGCAGAAGTGGAACCTGAATCCAGGCTTTCTGGCTTCAAAGTGCTCACCCCTCTCTGGATGGGTGTGTGGTTTCCTTGAAGCTTGAGCATCACTAGTAAAAATCCCCCCAGCTGTGACATAGCCAACACTTGTCGAGCGCTTATGGGAGGCCCTGGGGTTTGCCAGTTTAGTGGCTGAACACACTGAGGCCCCAAACAGGGGAAAGGATATCCCCTGAGTTACCCTTCAAAGGTAGGGACCCAAAGCTATTAATAATAATAACAACAACAACATGCCCATCACCCTTCTCCACTATGTAGTTTCGGTCTTGTCCCACGTGCCCCTTGGGACTCAGTTTCCCCATCTCCCTGCTCCCTAACACCCCTTCTCCCCTGCCTGGTATCTCAGTGGCCAGGGTCACAGGTGGGGCCACTATTTCCTCAGCCTATTTGCTTTCCCACGTCCAGGACTGCCACCCCAGCCAAGGCCCTTGAATAAAAGGCCAGGGCACCTGGGTCTGGCTTCCTCCTCTGCGGTCTAGATCATGCTCTGGCTCCTCCCTCCCCTGGCGCTCCTGGGCGCTCTGGCAGCCCCAGAAGGTAGGTGCATTGTGTGTGATCCCTCAGAGAGGGGGAGGGTTGGCTCAAAATCAAGCGGGTGGTGGGATTCTGGCTTCAGAGTCTGAGCCCCGGCTCCTTCTACACTCGGCTGTTCGTCCAGCAGAGGCAAGTGGCGGGAGTGTTTGAGAGCATAGTTCTGAAGCCCAGCTGCCTGGGTTGTAATCCTGGCTCTGCCCCCTTCTTAGCTCTGTGACCTTGAGCAAGCCACTTAACCTCTCTGGGCTTTAGTTTCCCCATCTGTGAAATGAGGATGATAATGACCTGGCATCTGGGGACCATGGGGGGCATTCATTGAATCAATACATTTGAGGAGTTTTTTAAGAGCTTAGAGTAGTATCAGGTGGTATGTAGCCTTGTCTGAAGGTGAGCTCTTATTAATAACTTATTATTCCTTTCCTTGGCCTGCCTGTCTCCCCGTTGGTGCTAATTCTACCACCTTTGGCTCAGGCTGGGAATCACAGGATCCTAGCCAGGGTCTCACTGTGTGATCTTGGGTGAGATGCCAAGTCCATCTGGCTTCAGTTTCCTTATCTATAAAAGGAAGGTATGAGATGAGGTCAGCAGTTTTCAGACTGCTCCTTGGAGCCTTGAGGGTTCTTGGAAAAGCTTCAGGGGTCTCTGGGAGGTTAAGAAGAAGGCTTAGTGGACAGACAGGACTCTTCTCAGCCCAGATGATGAAGGGAAATAACACTTTAATCTATCCTGTTCTTCAGTTGTGAGGGAGATGTTGAGAGAAGGCGTTCCATGGCGAGCCCTAAAAGATTAGGGAGACTGTCAGCAGCTCCAGCTTGGAGAGGCTGATTCCATCTCCAGACCTTTGCCCACACTGTTCCACCCACCTGGAATGCCATTCACACACCGCGGGGAAAGTCATTCTTAATGCTCTCCACACATCCCTCCCCTCCCACCCTCAGTCTTTAGATCTATTCTTGAATCATGTGTGAGTGTGTGTGTGTGTGTGTGTGTGTGTGTGTGTGTGTGTGTGTGTGTGTATGAGTGTATGTGTTTGTTCTCTTTCTCAAATTGCAAGGTCTGAGCACACCTCTCTCCCCGCAGGGACCTCCAAGATGTATCCAGTCTGCCCTTGGCTGGGAAACTGCACTGAGAGAACCTGTCCTCCGGCCCAGGACTCCTGCCTGTTTAGCCAGCTGCAGCTGGGTGGGGGCAGAGAGGATGGACAAAGTGCGTGGGCAGGGGGTTGGAGGGGAGAGGCATGGACGGGCCGCCCTGGGCCTGGAGGTTCCCAACTTTGCCTGGTAGCACAGCTCAGTACCGCAGGGAGTGGCAGCGGGGAGGGGTGGTGTCCACACCAGCTGAGGTCCCAGGTTGACCTCCGGGATTTGCTACAGAGTGGGCAGAGGTCTGGGGGGGCGGTGTTGGAGGGGTCTGTAACCTCTCCTTAAATTCTATCATCAGCAAATGGGACTCTCATCAAGCACGGGCCCTGCGTGGCCCCTAGGGAATGCTGAGAAGGTGTCTATGCCCTGACCTACAGCCCCGACTTGGTCTCCGGGTCAGCACAGCCTGCTGTGAATCAAACAACGGCAGCAGGGCTGCCCAACAAGGTCTGTCAGCGGGGCCTGGGGGTCACACACCCGGGTGGGGTGTCACGGGAACCTGGCCCTGGTTGCCAGCTCTGCCTGGCTGCTTGAGGCAAAGACAGCCTTCATTTTCTCCTCTGGAAAATGGGTGTGAAATAACTTTGGCAGGGGGTGCCTCCAGCACAAAGCTGTCGGCACTTGAGAAACGGTAGCTGTGCTTGTTGAGAGCTCGGGGTGGGGGTGGGGGGCTGCGCAGAGGCCCCAGACTCTTATTTTCTCCTTAGGAGAGGGGCTGCCCTGAAGGTTAGCCAAGCAGAACGAGAAATGTCATGCGCGGGGACGGGCCCAGATCCCGGGTGAGGGGAGGTGCTCGCTTTCAGGTGCTGACGCTGCATTTGCTCCACCTGGACAGTGAGCCCCTCCTCACCGGCCTCACTCTAGACCTGGCTCTGAGTGGTGATAAAGATCAGGTTTTTGGCTGCCGGGTTCTTTTTCCAAAGAAGGCATTTGTATCTATTTGACAGGTGTAGCAGTGGGGAGAATGAGGCCTTTCCACACTCGGGGCTCCTAGCCTTCCTTCTAAACCCCTGGGATTTCCCTTCTCTTAAACTGTCCGCATCAACCAAATAAAATAGCCAGGGGCAGGTGGAGAGGCGGGCATGCTATTCTGTACATAAAATGCCAGTTATGATCATAACTGCTTCAAACAAAACTCCTATGTGCAAGGAAAGGTTGAAGGGACCACCTAGGAATACTTTGATCACAGCTGTGCTCTCCGTAGAAACTTTTTTTAGTATTTTTTGAGGGTAATTAGGTTTATTTATTAATTATTATTATTATTTTTAATGGAGGTACTGGGGATTGAACCCAGGACCCTGCGCATGCTAAGCACTGCACGCTACCACTGAGCTACACCCTCCCTGCTACCACAGAGACATAATGTGAGCCATACAGGGAATGAAAGCTTTTTGAGTAGCCACATTCAAAAGCACAAAGAAATGGATGACATTTATTTTAATAATAGAGCTTATTTAAAGCAACAAATCTAAAATATTATTTCAACAGGGAGATAATCAATATGAAATTACTAATGAGATATTGTACTTTCTTTTTTCAAATGAAGCCTCTGAAATCTAGGGTGTGTTTTATACTCACAGCACATCCCAAAGGGAACCAGCCACATTTTAGGTGCTCAGTAGCCACGTGGAGACACTAGTCACGTGTCAGCCAGCGCAGTTCTCTCATCTGCTTTTCTGTATCTGCCAGTGTTTCCATACAAACCTCCATTAAAACGATTCATGGTTTAGTTTTGACTCAGGAAAAATATGCTTAGACAGCTTCCTCTTAAGTGTTTCAGGTTTCTAAGAAAACTCTGCAAATTAATCAGATGGTGGAGAACCTGCAAGCCACGGTCCTACTCTTTTGCAGAACACCACAACATCTTAAAACCTGAAACACCAGCCTCACTTTTTCATCACTTTTGGAGGCCGGGGTCTTTGAGGGAGGGCTTTTGCCTGTGTGGTCAGTGTTGCATCTCCAGGACAGAACCTGGCACACAGTAGGTCCTCGAGAAATCTTTGTGGAATTAATTAAAGAACATTTAGGATTCAGCCTGAAGGTTTGTTTAGGACAGAGGAGCAATTTAGGACCAACCCCACCTAGAGGTGCTGTTCACTGCTCCTTGGAAAAAGTCTTCAAGGGCTGGAAAGAGGTGGCTGAGACTAGGCTGGTCCCACTTTGGAGGAAAGTGCCCCGGGGGGTGTGGGTGGAGGCAGCAGGTCCAGAGGGCTGGTGGGGGAAGGAGGGCTGAGAGGTGGGTGGACCTCAGCCCCGTCTCACCCTGACTATACCCACTCCCACCAGAGGCAGGACCCAAAGCCCAGCCCAATGGGGTGAAGTGTCACTATTATTCTGGGGATAAGTTGGCCCCATGTGACTCCCTTTCCATCATGAACTGCACTGGGAACCAGACTCTGTGTCTCACCCTCCATGGGACATGGTCTGGATATAAGAGTTCCTTTCCAGAGGTTATTTGCATGGCTGGCCTCGCTCCCACCTGCACAAATGTGTTGAGGTTTATTTGCATGTCGGTTCTGGTTATCTATTGCTATTTAACCAATCACTCTCACCCGTAGTGGCTTAAAACAACAAGAATCGTATTATTAACTCTTACGGTTTCTGTAGGTGGGAAATTCAGAACACAACTGCAGGAAAGTTTTGAGTCTCTCATGTGGCTGCAGTCAGAGAGCGGCTGGCGCTGGAGCTACAGGGTTGAGAGCAGCCAGGGGCTTGCTAAGCATCTCATCCATGTAGGCTCTGGGCCTTTCCATGTGCTCTCTCCACATTGGTTAGACTGGGCTTCCTCACAGCGTAGCTGCCGCCATCTTTACATGGCAGCGGAAGACTTCAAGAACAAGTATTTCAGCAAGCAAGGTGGCAGCTGCATGGCCTCTTATGACCTAGCCGTGGGAATCACACGATGTCACTTCTGCCACGCTTCACTGGTTGAAATGGTCGCAGAAAGTCCATCTGGTTTCAAGGAGAGGCGATACAGACCCGCCCTTCTTGGTCTCAAAGAATTTGCAGATGTATTTTAAAATCATCACTGTGTGTTTGCAAATGGTTGGAACAGAGGCTTTTTGAGCAAAAGGCTTAGAATAGAGCTACACTGAGCAGAGGACAAACTATGAAACCAACACAGTGATAGAGAGAAGTGGCCTGGGCTTCTGCTCCTGGCAGTCTCAGGGACTAGCTCCCCCAAGAACTTTTCCTGCTATAAGCTGTAGCATGCTGGGAAAGTAGGGTGAGAGGAACCAGAATGGTGGGAGTGGTCCACTCTGGTGGGGAGAGGCATTTTACCACTGCCATTATTTAGAAATGCTGGTATATGGTGATGATAAAAAACAGATTGACTTTCACTTGATTTTATTGTTCTTTTAAACTGCTCTGCAAACAATGCACCCTCTTATATCCTGCTTCTGGGATGGATTGCTCCCACTCCCCATCTCCCTTGGTATTCTGATGTTTACAAATGAACTAGATGCTATAGAAAAAAAAATGTTCCCATGATTTTGGGTGCTTACAGGAAATTAGGGAAATTTCTGAAGGTCTCCAAACAAAACAAAAATGTGAGCAGAAATAAGGAGAGCAGTGAGTAAACATGGATGGCACAGTGGCCCTGAGAACGAATGCTGTTAACAGCCTGCTTTGAGTGATTAGATTTTGGGTCCACAGCATGGTTGTGGAGCTGACCCTTTGACTCCCACATAAGCCAAGGACCTTGGAAGGAGGTTGAAATGATGCCAGCTTGGTAGTACTCCCGGGCTTTCAATATAACCAAAGGCAAATCCCCATCTAGGGAAAAGTCTCCAGGACTCCCACAGATGGACATCAACCGAATATGAACTCATAATCCAGAGCTCAGGAAATGCGCAAGGAAACAAGCCACCATGAGTGATAGCAGAAGTAACAAACAACAGATACAGATCAACAAGGAGCTGTTGTAATTAGCTGCTACAGAACATAGATATATGTGACACATGTTAAAAAAAAATGAAGCTAGGACTGCTCCCCCACAAATGAGCAGGCAACAAGAGGTTGTAGGAAACGACCAGAAAGATTTGAAAATGAATCATATGGAACTATGGGAATTTTCAGACAAAGAAAGGCAGACATCAATGTGAAAAGGCTCAAGCTCTGAGTTTCCCCCCTGCAGCTTACCCCTGTTTCTGCAGTGGATCCCCAAATCCTGAAGAGCCGTGCTACACCAGAGATCTGCCATCTGCAAGCAAACAGCACCCTGGGCCCAGAAGAGTCTGGATTTCATCTGACCGACAAGCCTGAATGCTACTATGTGGCTTCTCTCGCTCAGCCAGGTGTCTTGAACCCTGACTTCCTGAGACCCTACCCTCTCTATCCTTTCTGGATTCCACATGCCCTTCCCAATCCTATATGTTCCCAGGGTACTCCCTCCCACTACCATAATGCTCCCAGGGAGTTCAGTTACCCATATGCACACACACACACACGCGCGCGCGCACATACACACACACGCGCGTGCACACGCACACACACACGCGCGCACACACACACACACACGCACACAGATTCACACCACCTGACACCTGGAAGTAGAAAATTCCGTTGGCGCATATCCACACATCCACAAACATCTACATTTACATCCCAGCACCCAAAACACACCTACAGAGGAGCGCACATTTCAAAACACACACATCCTGTTGTGTAAGCGAGACTAAGAGATCTTGGTTTAAATAAGAAACCTGGTGGTCTTTTCCTTTTCTTCACTTCCTTGCTTGTGAAAGAAGACAGATTTGCCAACAGTCTTCTCTGGGTTGAACAAAGAACATGGACAATAATTTTTGTCTTCCAGAAAAGAGAGATGTTAATTGAGATAGTATTTACCAGGGCAACAGCTATCTAAGTGAGACAACTGAACAGAATGACAGGTGTTTCAGAGGCACAAAGGCAATTTTCAAACCTGGACAGAACAGCATCTCGTTAGCTCTGGGGACATAGAAGTCGCTTTTGTTCGAACCTACACAGCAAGGACAGTTCTGTGATGCAGAAGAGGATGTGTCTGCTGAATCTGCGGGCAAAGTGGGAACATTCTCACCAACACTTCCTCAGATTACCAGCTGCTAGGAGTTTTCCTTTTCAAAACTAAGCCCAGGATTAAATGAATGATCACAGTGAAGAAAAAAAAAAGAGGTAGACTCAATCTACAGATGCTAAAATTTGCACCATGGAAAGGGAAAAAGGGCAAAATAGGATTGCTAACAACTGGAACAAGGGACATGGAATTTTTGTGTATACAACCCCTGTGGACATGTAATATATCCATGCAGGGACACGTTGGTTGTCAGAGCCAAACACATGGACTGGGAAAGAGACAGGTACAAACACAGAAACATACAAAAGTACAAAATATACACAGACGTGCTGAAACACTTAGTAACATCCACAAACATTCGCATCTGAACACCAACGTCTACATCCAAGCACCCCAGACCTTGCTGGAAACACAGACACACCCAGACACAGAAATATACACAGACCCACAAAACCAGCCTTGTACACATACACATAAACACGTGCTCTGTTCACACAGATATGCACGTAGACACCTACACGTACAGCAACTCACGGAGGCAGACACACGAACATCCCCACCCTTCCTTAGACCATTTCAGAACGTATAGACAGAGCGCAACGCGGGCATGCACAACCACGTGTGCACAGAGAAATGGGCCTGCGTGCTTGTACACACAAACTGCATAATCACAGAAGTGCACACAGCAGCGTATTTGCGTAGTCACAGGTACATACCGATATGCTCAGAAATGCACACACACACACACACACACACACACACACACGTTGTCCTCCAGCCAGCTCATCTGCCTCTTTCCCCAGGTTCCCAGGTACCTGCAGCCCACTCCAAGGCTGAGGGCACCATCTGTTTCACCTGCTCAGACATCTACCATTGTGACCCTCTCCCCTGCACGGAAGACAGGAACTACTGCCTTCAGATGGCAGGCGTCGCAGGTGAGTGCCCTGCGGACAGGACTGGGTAGGAAAAAGCCACAGAGGCTGGTGTCAGTGGAGGATGTGAGTTTAAAGTCTGATGCCACGTTTGTCATAGTTATTTATTGCTGAATAACAAATCAGCTTAAGACGCAGTGCCTTAAACAGCCACCAAAGGACAAATACTGCATGATTCCACTTACATGAGATACTGAGAGAGTTGTCACAATCATGGGAAAAGAAAGAATGGCAATAGTTTCAGTTTTGCGAAATGAAAAAGTTCTAGAGATCCATTACACATCATGTGAATATTGTTGTCACCACTGAACCATACACTTAAAAATGGTTAAGAAGGTAAATTTTGTATTATGTATTTTTTCAACAATAGCTCCTTTTTTTTTTTCTTTTAAAGTTGGGGAGGTAATTAGGTTTATTTATTTATTTATTTTTAGAGGAGGTACTGGGGATTGAACCCACCTTGTACATTCTAAGCATGTGCTCTGCCACTTAGGCTGTATCCTCCCCCCTTAATTATGTTTTTTTTTTAAACCACAATGATAAAAAAATAACTTCATGGCTCAAAACAACTATTTATTATTTCTCACAACTTGTTGAATTGACTGAGCTCAGCTGGGCTGTTTTTTTCTGCTCTAAGGAGTGAAGGCTGAGGTCCAAGGTGTTGGCTGCATTCAGCTGGGAACTCAGCTAAGGCTGAATGTTCGATAGAGCCTCTTACCTTCTGGGACCTCTCTCCATGTGGGCTGTCATTAGTCTGTAACCTAGTTGAGTTTCCTTACAAGACGGCAGTTAGCTTCTGAGGAGAAAGAAGTGGAAACCATCTGCTTCTTAAGAGACAAGCCCGGAAGTGGGGAGGGTAATAGCCCAGTGATACAGTGCATGCTTAGCAGGCATGAGGCCCTGGGTTCTATCCTCAGTACCTCTATTTAAAAAAAAAAAAAAAAAGGAAGTAAATTTTGAAAAAAAAGAGATAAGCCGAGAACTGTCATACTGTCACTTCTGCACAGTCTACTGATCAGAACAAGTCACAAGGCCAGCTCAGGGGTGAGGAAATAGATATCACCTCTTAACCTGGGAGTGGTAAAGTCATGTTGCAAAAAAAGCATGCAAAAGTCTGCATCTACTGAAACATTCTGACCAGGGAGCCCCCAAGTCCCCTGTCAGTCTGCCCCATAAAGGGAAAAGCTGGATCTTCTGTAAATGGGATAAAGAGTTGAATTGAAACCAGCTCTTCTCTGGCATAAATTCCAAGAGGCGCATGAATGGGAGAAATAGGAATTCCAAACCAGGAGGAATAGTAAGGATCATGTACCAGACCCAGCGCTGGGCATTTCTGGGGTTCTAGAGAAGTTCCTGGCTAAGCCCATGCAGGACTCACAGAGAGGTTAGGGAGAGATTACAGGTACAGAGCAACCTTGTCAGGGAAAGAAAGACTTTCTGAACCACGTGTCTTGATGAACAATGTCAGCAAGTGCATTAGAGGGCACCTAACGCATCTCAGTGCATCTCAGGCAGAGTGAATGCCAACAATGGCACCCAGAGGGATTTAGGGAGCTCAGCTGGGGGGTGGCTCATGACTACTTCTCCCCCTGCCCTCCATATCTCTCCAGCCTTAGGCAAAGATAACTGTGTTGCTTGGACAAATTATTCCTGCGTGGCCTTCAATGACTGCACATTTGACAACTTCATCTCTACCTTGATGTACAGCATTGGCTTTGGCTTCTGGATCAACATTACCTGTTGTCAAGGCAACTGCCAAGAGCCCCCTCCTCTCGGTATGCTGCCACCAGAAAGCAGGCAAATGGGTGGCCAAGGAGGTGATGGGGTGACTTTGGAGGAGAGTTTGTCCTGGGTTGGGGAGGGCAGGCACTCAACCCCCATTCCCCAACCAAGCTGCCCTAAGGCACCCTGACCCCAGCTCAGTGGGAGAGACCGTTGAGGTCATTAATTCCCCTGTAGTAGAGCCCATGAGTGCACGAAGGGCCCTGGGAGGTCCTGAGAGTCCTCCCTTTTGCCCACGCTCCCCTATACAGCCACTCTGCCAGCCTCAAGAACCCTGAGCACGTTCTTGTGTCCTACGTGTCCTGGGGGCCACTCAGGGCCCTGCAACCACTCCTTCTACATGCAGTGTCCCAGCGGGGAGACTGAGTGTGTCCAGATGAACCTGGTGTCGGAAGAAGGTAAGATGGGCGTGATTGAGCCTGAGTGTACTTGGGTTTGGATCCAGGCATGCCTGGGTTTGGGAGTTCATCTCTATCATTCACTCTGTGTGGCCCAAGATAAGTAACTTCACCTCTCTGAGCCTCAGTTTTCTCTCCTGATAAATGGGAGTGGTGGAAGCACACCTCACAGGGTTTTGGGAGGAGGAAGTGAGCTTATGAGAGCGGTGATGTAGCAGAGGGCATAAAGCAAGATTCTGGGGCCAGGCTGCTTGGGTGCAAATCCTAGATCTTATGAGCTGGATCACCTTAGGCTGGGGGTTTCCTTTCTCTGTGCCTCAATCTCCCCATCTGAGAAAGGGGATAATTAGAGTCTCTTATCCATAAGACTGTTGTGAAAATTAAATAAGATCATCCATTAAACTTCTAGATGAGTGCTGCCCAGAAGAAATACAATGTTCACATGTGTAATTTAAAATTTTCTAGTAGCCGTATGAAAAAGTAACAGGTAAACTTAATTTAATAGTACACTTTATTTAACCAATATATCCAACAGTTATTTCAACATGCAAATGATATAAGAAATTATAAATGAGATATCTTATTCATTTTTTCCTACTAAGTCTTTGAAATCTGGTGTGGATTTTACACTCACAGAATGTCCTAGTTTGTTTGTTTGTTTGTTTATTTATTTATTTTTGGATGGAGGTACTGGGGATTAGAACCCAGGACCTCCTGCATGCTAAGCATACACTCTACCACTGAGCCATCCCTCATCTCCATGTCCCAGTTTAAACCAGCCACATGGCAAGCACTCAATAGCCACATGCAGCTAGTGGCTACTGTATTGAAAAGCATAATTCTAGAACATAGTGAGGGCTATGTATGGTGTTTCAGTGAATCTAAAATGATATCCTTGCAGGGGTAGGGTCTAGCTGAGTGGTAGAGCACGTGGGTTCAATCCCCAGTACCTCCATTAAAATGATATTGATGGGAAGACAGGAAGGCAGCTCTATTCAGAAACGTTAAAGTGTATGTGTGATGGGAGCATGGGAATATGCGTCTTGGAATTGACAACATTCAATTTTAGTGGCCATGACTGTTATGTGTGCGTAAGGCTTACATGGACAGACCTTCAGTCAATCACTGTCCAGAGATGGATGTGTCGGCGAACTTGGGTTTGTGTGTACAGTGGCATGTGTGTATTGTGTGTATGTGTGTGTGTTTCCTTAGAGGGGTGATGTGTCAGCAGGGAACCTGGGTGTGTTTGTGCAGATTGTTTGAGCCTCTGGGGGCATCTTGGGTGCTGTATGTGATTGAGATGTGCCTGTGTGCATGTGTATGCGCTTGTGTATATGTGTGTGTGGGTGGGTGTGGGACCATGACTCACAAACACGGCTCTTTGAGGAAGTGTACTCCAGTTCAGTGCAAGAGGAGATAAATACAGACCATGCCGTGACACTAACATTTCTTTCTCAATTTTGTATTCTAGAGAAATTCAAAGATAAATAAAAGAATGAACCATTTAGTAAGCCCCACGTACCCTTCATCCAGCTCCAGTAATTATCATGGCCGATCCTGTTTCATCTCCACCCTAGCCCCATCTAATTTTGAATACACACTCAGATATCCTATGACTCAACCCTAAGTATTTCCACACATCCCTAAAAGATAACTGACCTAAAAATAACCAATCGTGATGAAGTGTTTTACTGTTGGCAAAATAAGGCTATTTCACTTTCACATTCCCCATCAAATCCTCAGTAAACTAGCTACATTTGTATATTTACCTTTATACATAAACAGATCACATCCTATCGTATTTACTATGTCATATACGGCCCTGAGAGGCACAGAAAATAGTTGGGAAACCAGCTGGAGGAATGTGCGATGCAGCGTGGCCTCCAGGTGTTACAGTTTTCATTCATATTGAACACAAGTAAAAGAGCACCTGGAACGTAAGTGTAAGGTGTAAAGACTAAGAACGGAAGGCACGGCCGTGACCAGTCGCAGCTCAAGAATCAGAACATTCCTGGTGAGTTTTCCCGAAGGACATGGATTTGAGGGCCTTAAGTTCCCTCCGAGGTTGGCCCGGTCCCATGTGTCCCTTTCCATGTGACAAAGTCTTTTACGCAGGCGACCCCGCGGGGCTGGAGGGAGTTGCAGGGAAATCTGCTTGGTTTGGAGAAAACCCCGGCGTCTGGGGATGGCGGCGCGGAGATGGTGCCAGTGGTGACGCACGTGTGCCAGGCGCGCCCGTGCAGGGGGGACACCTGCCCGCGCGCATCCTCACGTCCCGGTCCCCACGCGCGTCTCCGCAGGCGGCGGGAACGTGAGCTTGGGGGGATGAGGCACGAGCGACCTGTGCGACAACGAGGGGTTCCCCGAGCTCCCCGGCTGCCGGCTGGCACACCCGCCGGTCTGCAGGGCCAGTCAACGCGCGGTCATGGACTCCGAGTGCTACTCGGGCGCGGCGCCTGGCGCCCCCATCGCCCTGCCTCTGCTGGTGGTCGCGCTGGGCATCGCGGCCCTCTCTTGAGCCCTCCCACCCCAACCATCCTCCCCGTCCCCGAACCCCGCTTGTTGTTCGGCTAGATGGCGCTCTGATCTATACTGGGGCATTTCTAGGGGCCTGGAAGATTCTGGTGAGAAAGTAAAAAACCAAGAGTGAGCCTCCTCCCTTAGATGAAGGGCTTCCTTAAGGCTAGTCCTCTGTCCTCACACCCGGAGCCCAGAGGCTATACCTCCCCCCTCAGACTAGGCTGTTTTTCTTCCTCATAGTAGAGATGCTGTCATGGTTACACATTCTCCTTCAGGTTGGGGGCCCCAAAGACTAAGCATCCTTCCACAAAGTAGGGGGTCCCCAACACCAGGATACTCCCTCTGGCTAGGGCTGTGTCTCTTCTCGCCAGCACTGGGAAACAACTCCTGCCTCTGTCTTCCTCTTCAGGGTCTAGCAAAGTCCTGGGCAGCCAAGGCGGAGCTTGAAGACCAAATGCACACCCAAGCCCCCAGGCTTTTAGAGCAGCCCATTCCACTCCCACCATGGGCTCTCCTCAGTCTGGACTCAATCTCCCAGTTGTAACCAAATCTGAATGAATCGCATCCCACAATGCCGAGTGCTTTGGGTTTCCTTTTTCTGACATCATACCCTGGAGCCCCTTATATGGTCTGCTCTCTCTTCTGGGGGTTCTGGGATCTGAGGGGATGTGCAGATGACAATGCCTGGGAGCCAGGATGGGCATAAGATCAAATGCTCAGTCTCGAGTGAGCATCATTTTAGAGCAAGCATTGGACCCAAAGGATTGAGCAGAGAGGTAAAGCTGGGGAACTTACAGGAGGCAGAATGCCAGGAACCATTTGCTCTCAGCTGGCAGTAATAGAAAGTCCAACTGAAAGAACTGAAACAATTCACCCCGCATTCATTTAACCACTATTTATTGATCACCGTGCTATGCACCAAGCACAGTTCTAGACACTGGAGACACCTAGTAAACAAAATCCCCAGCTCCCAGGAAGGTTATGTTTTCGTGGGGGAGGAAGATGATAAACCTCTCATAGGGTATTCGAGACAGTGATGAGTACTCTGGAGCAAACAGTGCAGGGAAGAGGAGTGGGGACCACTGCTAAAGGAGTGCACTTACGTACAGGGCAGGTGAGGAGGCCTCGGTGAGGTGACAGCTGAGTACAGACCTGATGGGGCTGTAGGGAGGGCCATGCAGATGTTTGGGGAGCCAGCTGGGGGCATTCCAGGCAGAGGGAATGGCAGAGACAAAGGCCCTGAGGCAGGAGCAGTGAGGAATAACTAACGTTGTACAGAATAATAGAAAGAACGGAGGTGGGGGTATCCAGGGGTCATTAATTCAACAGTACAAAGTACTGCTTTTTACTTGTTAAGTAATATGCCTAGAAAGCAAAGATTTTGTGTTTTATTAAAATTATTTCCTCTGCTTCATGTGATCTTAATCAGATCTTTGATTCCTTAGAAAAACAGAAACTTCTTAATATTTAAAGAGCTAAGTTTTGCTCAGAACTATGTAACCTTCTATATTTGCCTTTGAAATCTTTTTGTTACTTTGGTGAAGTAGGCAAGTGTCATTGCATGATAATCTGTGATCCAATTTAGTCAAGTATCCAAAACCTTTTGATGTTTTTTTTTGACAAACTTCCCCCAAATAAAATTCTAAATAAAATCTTTTTGACCTGAAAGTAACTTTGGGAGTTTCCAGAGGGCCTCTGCAACATCTTAAAAGATGCATTCCCTTTATTAAAAAATAGATATTAAACTTATTAGGCTAATTTGGAATGTTAAATGGCATGGTAAACATTGTCAAATAAGTGATGGTAAACCTTCTTAGGTTATATTGCATGGGTGAATATTATTAATGTGTGTTCTAGAAATTGTATGAATTCCTAACATTCTGATATGTCCTGGTATGGTATTTTGGGACATAATTCTGGTTACTGTCTTAAAATGTGTGTTTCAGAAATAACCAAATTTCCTTGTCAGTTGCACTATACTGAACTTTCTCTCATCAGAGCCCTAGCCATTGCCATTTTTGAGTCCTTTCTCTTTTATAAACAGTTATTGTTTTATTCAGGTGCTTTTACAAAAGCATTCCTGCAAAAGCACTTCCTATTCAAAGCGATTCAAGGAAAGGACTTTTGACAAGTACAAGTTTCTGCTAACTTTAACATCATAAAAGTGACCTAGGTAAGAATTTCCAGAACTAAAGAAAAAACTGGATTCAAGCAGAACAAGTATTCATTACATAGGACTGAATGAACTGAGGATGATTATAATGTTTAAAATCACTTTTTGTTTGAAATAATACTGTTCTTTAATGCTTTGTTTTCTCATATTTAAGGAAATCTTTCCTCTTAAGCTATCTATGGCTTAACAATTTGACAAAGTACACCTTTGTAAACAAAAATTAAACATTTACTTTCTCTCTCTACTTGATCTCCCTCAAATTTGGAAATTTTTGAGTATTATTTTTATGGCGATATAGTTATTTACAAAAGTTCAAGAAAAACCTATTCTCCTTGTAGTGGGACAATTAGAAACATTGGCTGTGTGACCAAGGCTTTAACTGGAATATCATATTCAAGTGAGATATGCTTAGACTCAGATAGGACCAGACAACTTTAAGGAACTGCTTGAACTTGGGCTTGGCTTCCTGGCCTTGAGAGGTTTTTAAGAGTTCCATCTGAGATTCCTTACAAAAGTTCCAAAAAAAAAGAGATTTAGAAAGAGCTTATATGATCAATCACTATTCTTGCTGCATTTATGTAAATTTATGTAAATAATCAGGCCAAGTTTAATGCAAATAAATTTAATTTTACTCTGTATCTTTGATAAAAATGGGAGCAACTATAGAGAGAGAAATTATGTTTGCATCTTTGTCTATAATCCAATCTGTAATGGTCTCTGAGGTTTTGCTATATATCTCTAAATTGGACTGGATCCCGAATACTTCTAGTTTCTTCAGATATCTGGCTATGAGTCTCCAAACTAATGTTTCAGTCACTAAGAGCAAAGATTGCCCTTGGATCTCCTTGGAAGGGACTATACCAGGTACTGCTCATTACCTGGATGGCAGCCAAAATTCAGGGACTTGAACCTTAGAGACGCATCTCACAGCTGAGAAAGTCTCTGCTTTCTGCTAAGACCTGTCTGTCTTGGCTTAAAAGCCAGCCTAACCAGTTACTAGTTTTGTGACCTTGGGTGAGTATCTAGACCTCAGCTTTCCCGTTGGTGAAATGTGGTAATGATGGTTTCTACTTATAGAACTGATGTGAGGGTTGAATGAGTTGATACGAGCAGAGAAATCAGAAGAGCACACGTGGTAAAAGTTCAGTCCAAGTAACCAGGAGCCTTTACTATTATTACTGGGGAGGAGGATCCCCTTTGGATCATGCAGCCAGGATATGCATTTGACTCCCAGAACCCCTTTCTTTCTGCTCCCGACATGGCCTGTCTAGAGAATGCCTGCCCTGAGGTGTGGGTGCGGAAGAGCCTGGGGTGGCAGGGCGGGGATGAGGAAGGAAGGAGATGTTTCTGTGGGACTGAATCCCCCACAGATGGGGCCAGGATATGATCCACGTCGCTGAGCCAGCAGCCCGTGGCAGGTGTTCAGGAAATGCTTGCAGGCGGAAGCAGTCATTGAATGAATGACCGTGACCCTGGAGTCTGCAGCGGGGAGAAGGGGACTTTGGGGGTGGGGGGGTGGGGCCAACCTGGACAGAGACTTTAATTTTATTGTACATTTCTACTGAAATAATCATGACACTCCCGGAAAAGCCTTTGGTTCCCCCCACAGGTGAAAGGTGTAAAATCCTCACTGTGGGCTGTCATGATACCTGGGGCCAGGTCACCTCTCAGGCCTCATCTCCTCGAACTCAACCCCTCGTCACTCATTTCCCTCTGTACTAGCCACCGTGATCCTTCCTGGACACACCAGGCTCACTTCTGCCTCAGGACCTTTGCACTTCCATGCCCTCTGCCTGGAATGCTCTTCATCCTGATGCCCACGGGGCTTGTTTCCTTACTTCATTCAGATCTCTGCTCAAATGGAATGTCACCTTCTCAGACAGGCTTTCCTGGACCACTCTCAAAAATAGCACACTCCCTCCCCCAAATCACTTGGCTATTTAGTGACCTAAAACTTGTTATTTCTCACAAGTCTGTGGGTTGGCGGGTCTCAGCCAGAAGGTCCTGCTACTTCCATGTGGTGTCAGCTGGGGTGATTCCTATGGCTGCATTCAGCTGGAGCTCAGCCTGGCTGGAATGTCCCTGATGGCTTCAGGCTCATCTCCACGTGGCCTCTGTCTTCTCCATGGGGTCTCCCCAGCAGGGTAGCAGGACCTCTACATGGTAGCCCAGGGCTCTGAGGAGGAGAAAGCAGAAGCTGCCCTCTTAAAGTCTGGCTGTGGAAATCCCAGAATGT
The DNA here is from genome assembly GCF_009834535.1 of Camelus ferus. NCBI lineage: Eukaryota > Metazoa > Chordata > Mammalia > Artiodactyla > Camelidae > Camelus > Camelus ferus. The sequence continues at coordinate 16,604,102 of NC_045704.1, read as the reverse complement.
CATTTCTGCTACATTCTGTTGATCACAGCAAGTCACAAGGCCGGCTCAGGTTCCGGAGAGCATAGAGACCCTCTCTCTTGATGGGAAGAGCAGCCTGTGTCTATGGAAAGGGGAGAGATAGTTGGCAGCCATAGCTACAGCAAATACAGGAAGTACCATCTCCATCACTGCTGTGTTCCTGGACTAGCAGACGCCTAGTAGACACTTGGGAAGCACCTTCATTGATTCTGTGATGTGCCTCCCACCTTTGCCGCATTTTAGCAAGTCTGAAATCAGGAAGAGTCACAGTCGATGGCGCCTTACAATCGCCATCAGCCAGGCAGCCATGGTTTCGTAGCTGTCACCGCCTGGATGTGATAATCCAGCTGCTTTGAATTGCTTCACGGCTGCTCCCCAGTGGAGGACAGAGGACTTGTGGTGTGCAACAGCAGGGCTGTCCATGGCTCAGGGGCAGGAGTGACTCCATGGAGCCAGACTCTGCTTGTAGGTACAGCTGAGCCAGTTCACATCCCTTGCATTTTCTTAGTTGGCACAGACAAGATAATAAGACACAGATGGCCTTTGCCTTCATGGAACTTATATTTTTGGGAAGATGTAGATAATAAACAAAAATATGATAGTGTCAAAGAGTATTCCTAGATAGACACATGAGTGGTATATGATAAAAATCCATATATTCTAAGTCTACAAAGAGCTCTTGCAGTAAGTGTAAAATAAACATTTTAAGCGATAAAAGGAAATAGAATTTTATTGGCAGTAACCGCCTCCCCCCCCCCCCCCTGCTTGTTAGTGGGATAGAAAATGATGCATCTGACAACCAGTGGCACCTCAGTTTGGATGATCTGGGGAGCAAACTGGTGGAAGGAGTGGATGATGGGAAGATGTGTTCATCTCGTGTGTCTGTCTCCCCTCAGCCTCAGCTCCTGGGTTTTGTGTCTGTCTTGGGAAGACAAGTGGGAAATCAGAATTCTAGCCCTGGTTAGATGAGCCACTCCTTGTGACAGGCTTCACACCCACACCTGGCGCATCCTAAATGCTCAGTAAGGGAACACTGGGCCCTAGAGTGTGATCACATCAGCACCCCCACCAGCCCAGGAGGTCTGTAGGAGCAGAGATGAGTGTGAATCATACATCTGGACCAGCACAGGGACTGGCCTAGAGTCGGGTCTAAACAGATGTTTGTGGAATGACCAAATAACTCAGTGAATTATTGGGGGAATGAGCTCGCTCTCGCGCTCTCGCTCTCTCTCTCTCTCTCTCAACTCAGCTTCTTTGCACGGGCTGGTGCCTTAGCCTGGGAGGCAACTCCCTAGCAGGCCATGATTCACTCCTACTCATCCTTCAGATCTCAGCTCAGATGCCTCCTCCTCCAGGAAGCTCTCCTTGACCCCTGAGCTGGGTCAGGTGGCCCCTTTGTGCTCCCACAGACCTCCAGTGTTCCCCATTCCAGTCCAGCTGGCTCTGGGCCTCCACTGTCTGGGGATAAATCTCTGAGTCCTGTGGGGGCAGAGGCTGGGGCTATCTGGGACATTGCTGCGTTCCCAGCACCCAGCCCAGGACAGGGCCTGGAGAGATGCTGAATGTTTGATGAGTGAAGAGAGGAGAGGAGGCTTGGCAGACAGGCATGGGTGCAGCGTCTCTGGCTGGCGCTCTCAGGAGCTGAGAGAAAAACCCCTGGCAGCATGCCAGCCAGTATCAGACGCATCTGTCCTGATGGCCCTGCAGCTGTCTTGGCACACAGTCACCCTGAGCTGTGACCACCCCCTTTTCCTCCGACATGGAGCCCCCATGGGCAAAGCCTGTCCTGATGCACTTCTGGGGCCCTGGCTCATGTCTGGGCACATGGGATCAGGAGCTGGAGGAGAATGAATGGACCTGGTGGGTTTCTAGAGATGCCATCCGAATTTATTGTCTGCATGTAATCGTGACTCTTCTGGTCTGGAGGTCTGTGTGCGCCTGAATGCGGGTGGTTTGCGAGGCTGTTGCATCATGTTTGTCTAAGTTTGGTGTTTCCATAATGACTCTGTATTTGAGGATCTGTGTCCTTGCTTTCCCTCGTGGGCTAGAGGTGTGTGTCTGTGAATTTGGCGGGGAGGAAACCAGGTCTGTGTGTTTGCTGCCTGGAAATGTCTGAAACTATTTTGCAATCTCAGGGTCTCTGCTTTTGCGTCTGTCAGCGAGGATGTGAATGAATCTGCGTGATTGCTGGTCTGCATTTCCCTCTTGACTGTGGTTTAAGGACGCTGTGCTCTGTAATCAGCAGACTACTCTTCCCCATTCTCAGTGTGGCCTCGAGCTAGTCTCTTCCCCTTCTGGGCCTCCACTTCCTCCTCCGCTGTTTTTGGAGGCTCCTTTCCAGAACTAAGCTTCGAATCCTTCAGGAAAATCCTTTGAGTAGAAGGGACCTCGGGTTACATCGCAGGAAATGGGGGTGGAGGAAGGCTTGGGCAGAGAGGAGGCCAGGAGGAGACAGTTACAAAAGGGCCAGAGGGTCCAGGGGAGGCTTAGAAGCTGCAGAGATGGGGCCGGAACTGAAGGGAGCTGGGGGAGTCCCCTGTGGCTGGGGTTCGGGTATCTTGATCTCTAGAACTTCAGCTCCTTCTCTGTGTGCATCTCAATCCTGTCCCTAGGGTCCCGGCTCTCTGACTCTGAGTCTGTTCTGTCTCTGAGCTGGTCTCTCATTCACTGTGTTCTCCTGCCTGACTCTCCCTCTGTTTTTTTTTTTTTCCTGGGAGTCTCTTTCCCACCTCAGCTCTCTTCTCTCTCTCTCTTATTTTTTTTTTTTTTTGGAGGGGCAGGTAATTAGGTTTATTCATTTATTTATGTTTGAGGGAGGTACTGGGGATCAAACCCAGGACCTTGGGTGTGCTAAGCATGTGCTCTCCTACTTGAGCTACACCCTCCCTGGCACCCCACCCCTCTTTTTTCTCATTCACATCTCTTCCTACTTCCGTCTCCCTCCTTGTCCCACTGATGCCATTTGTAATGGTCTTGAGGAAGCCGAGGAGGCAGAAAGCAGAATGGAGGAAGGTGTCCTGGAAGAGTCAGCACCTGAGTTGGGATTAGAAGGATGGGCTGGGGGCTTGGGAGGAGAGGATGTTCAAATTCCAGGGCAGGAGGAAGGCCAGGGTCAGGTAGCCTGGAAACCAGATACTGAATTGGGGTGTGGGCACTGCCCCACCGCCACCTTGGGCCACAAGTCCTGGCCAGGGCCAGGCAGGGTCATGCTGGCACAACCTTTGGTGAGGTGGGTAGGTGAGTAGACAGTGCAGAGAAAGGAAAGTGAATGACTTGTTTGGAAAACTGAGTTCTGGGATGGAGGAGAAATAGAGGGTGGAGTGGCCAGCAGGGCCAGGTCCTCAGATGCCAGGCTGCTGAGCTGGGACTTTGTCCTGGGGGTGATGGAGACCACTACCAGGTTTGAACAAGTCTTGGTGTCAGAAAGATCTCTCTGGGTCGCTGGTGGGGAACTGGGGGCCCAGTGAGACCAACCAAGTGAGCAGCTGGGGGTGGGATCCCTGCCCCACCATGGGACCCCGCCCCCTGACATCACTCACATTATTGCACTAGGGCTGGCTGGCCAATAAGCTGCAGCTTGCTATTATAATGGGTCCTAGCAACGGGCCCCGGCCTTGGGCTAACAGGGAGGAGACCCCACCAGCAGGGAGAGTGTGAGGGGAGAGGGAGAGCCTGCAGGGCAGGTGAGTCCCCCCGAGGGCAGAGCTCTCCAGCTGGGCCCCTTGGGTCAGCCAAGGCAGCTGTGTCCAATCCCAATCCCAGCTCCCTCAGCCCTAATTCCACCCAGTGGCCACTGGCTGTCCACCCCTTGCAGTGGGACCCAGGATCTCCCACTTCTCTACCCAGGCCATGCCCAGGGTGCAGGAGGGACTAGGTGGAGCCTGGGGGAAATACCCCTGCCTGGGATAGAGAATCAGACCTGGCGGGAACAAAGGAATAAGAACCTTCTTCTGCAAGGGGTGGGAATGGTGGAGGGGATGGGGGCAGCCAAGGAGATGAGAGGGGAGGCAAAGACACATGGCTGAAGGGAGAGCAGCTCTTCGGAGGGACCTGGGTTTGAATCCTGGCTCTGCCTCTAAGCGGGGACATCACTTTTCTAGTCTGAGTCTCAGTTCATCTCCATCTGATTGGGACAATGATCCCTGACCTGAGCGTCTCTCCCAGGGTTCCCTGAAGAGCCTTAGTCAATGAGGAAGTGTATTTTAGAGGCGATGGACAAGAAGAGAGTGTGACCAGGAAGAGGGAGGGCCAGGGAAGCTCTAAGGTGAGGAGAATGGGATCTCAGGAGAGAACATCATGACGGCTCCGGGAGGTGGGAGGGGACTTGGCCGAGCATGGCCTGCCATGCAGGGCTCAGTGTTTAATGAGATGCCCGGTGTGGGGGTCTCCCCTACGCAGGCACTTCTACCAGCTGAACCCAAGAATGTCTCCAAAGATGACCTAGGGACAGACAGATGATGGCCCTCATGATGGTCACAGCAGCCCCACAGGGTGGGCAAGGTTATCTTCCAGGGTGCAGACCCTGCAGCTGAGGCTCAGAGAGGGCAGGAACATCACATAGCTAGGATTGTTCATCATGATCATAATAATGACAATGCCGATAACACAGACTACCTGCTCTGGGTCAGGCACAATTTTAAGTGCTGTCTATGTATGAACCCATTTCATTCTCAACAGCCCCGGGAGGTGGTTTGCTATCATGATCCTTATGATCTTACAGTTGAGGCTAGTGAGGCAAAGTTAAGGAACTTGCCCCTAGTCACTCAGCCCTTCCGTGGCAGAGCTGGGGCTAGGTCCTAGGCAGCCTGGCTCCAGGGTCTGGGTCTGATTTGCCATCACTTCACGTTGCTCCCAATCGCAGCAGCAGGAACGCAGTCGCTCTCTGCCTGGGCCCAGGAACTGGGCTGAAGTCCCTTCCTTTGCAGTCCTGGCTATGTAAATTGAAGGACCAAGCTTCAGATATTTAGAAATTTCAGTCAGTGTCAGTAGAGCATTAAGCCAAGAGCTGGGCCTTCTAAGTGTGGGGCCCTGTGTGACCGCACGGGTCACAAGTTGCCCATAAAACGGTTCTCATTCCTAGATTATCCCAGAGACTCCTTAGCGCCTCAGAGGCTGGTCAGTCACTAGCAGAGAAGCAAACAGGCTCAGAGAGTGCCTCATTTTACCCCAGGTCACACAGCAAGTTAGCCGTGGAAATGGGATGTGAACCGGAGCCTGCCAGACTCCAAAGCCCCCCACCCCACCCCACCCCCGTCCAAAATGCACCCCAGGTTTTTAAGGAGGAGAGGGCTGTGGGGTTCTCGAGGGACTTCCTTTCTACCCCTGGTGTATCTCTCTCTCTCTCTGCCTCATGCCAAGGCCCAGGAGGCGTGAACTGCTCCCTTCCCACCCCTCCCCCGCAGACGCTGAGGCTCCTGCGTCAGTCCGTGACTCTCCCACATCCCCCGCGCCGCTGAACCGCTGGTCACCATGGCTACTTCCAAGTTGCCAGCGGTGCCCAGGGAGGAGGAGACCACCATACTGATGGCCAAGGAAGAGCTGGAGGCCCTGCGCACCGCCTTCGAGTCGGGCGACATCCCCCAGGCTGCCTCCCGCCTCCGGGAACTGCTGGCCTCCTCGGAGAGCATCAGGCTGGAGGTGGGCGTCACAGGCGAGTCGGGCGCCGGCAAGTCGTCCCTGATCAACGCCCTCCGCGGCCTGGGAGCCGAAGACCCCGGCGCGGCTCTCACCGGCGTCGTGGAGACCACAATGCAGCCCTCGCCCTACCCGCACCCGCAGTTTCCAGACGTGACCCTGTGGGACCTGCCAGGGGCCGGCTCTCCGGGCTGCCCCGCCGACAAGTACCTGAAGCAGGTGGACTTCGGCCGCTATGACTTCTTCCTGCTGGTGTCCCCGCGCCGCTGCGGCGCCGTGGAGATCCGCCTGGCCTCCGAGATCCTGCGCCAGGGCAAGAAGTTCTACTTCGTGCGCACCAAGGTGGATGAGGACCTGGCGGCCACGCGCACGCAGCGGCCCTCGGGCTTCAGCGAGGCGGTGGTCCTGCAGGAAATCCGCGAGCACTGCGCCGAGCGGCTGCGCGGGGCTGGCGTGAGCGATCCCCGCATCTTCCTCGTGTCCAACCTCTCGCCCATGCGCTACGACTTTCCGCTGCTCGTGTCCACCTGGGAGCACGACCTGCCCGCGCACCGGCGCCACGCCGGCCTGCTGTCGCTGCCCGACATCTCACTGGAGGCCCTGCAGAAGAAGAAGGACATGCTCCAGGAGCAGGTGCTCAAGACGGCCCTGGTGTCGGGCGTCATCCAGGCTCTGCCGGTGCCCGGGCTGGCGGCTGCCTACGACGACGCGCTGCTCATCCGCTCGCTGCGCGGCTACCACCGCAGCTTCGGCCTGGACGACGACTCGCTGGCCAAGCTGGCGGAGCAGGTGGGCAAACAGGCCGGGGACCTGCGCTCGGTCATACGCTCCCCGCTGGCCAACGAGGTCTCCCCTGAGACTGTCCTGCGGCTCTACTCGCAGTCTTCCGACGGTGCCATGCGGGTGGCCCGGGCCTTTGAGAAGGGCATCCCTGTGTTTGGTACGCTGGTGGCTGGAGGCATCAGCTTCGGCACCGTCTACACCATGCTCCAGGGCTGCCTCAACGAGATGGCCGAGGACGCCCAGCGGGTTCGCATCAAGGCCCTGGAGGAGGATGAGCCCCAGGCTGAGGTCAGCCTGGAGGCGGCTGGTGACAATAGTGTGGAAAAGCGGGGGTCTGGGGAGGGGAACAGTGAGGAAGCCCCGCTCTCGGCCCGCCGGAAGCTCGGCCTCCTTCTCAAGTACATTCTGGACAGCTGGAAGAGGCGGGACTTGTCCGAAGACAAATGAAAGTGCAGCCCCCACCCCCGCCTCACTCACACACCAAGCCTTAACAAAACCAACCCAGCAAACAAAAAAGGCTGATGAGAGATGCAGTTGCTGAGGGGCGGGGTGTGGAGGGCCAAGGGAGGCAGGTGGGCCCAAGTCCCAGAGGGGATATCCTGACCTGGGGAAGGAACTGACCTTGGGAAGGAGAGGTTCAAGGTGTGGATAGGGGGCCAGGGCTCTTTAATGGTCTCACTCTTCCTGGTCCCCAAGTGGCCAAGGGGGATTTGTGGGGCGAAAAGGCAGCCTGGCCTGGATCCAAGACAAGAGCACACTATCAACCTAGGTGGGTGGCTGAGTAGGGACTGGGGCCTGCAACCTTGTGTCCTATTTGGAGACATCACCCGTGTCCCAAAGGCAGCCTTTGGCAGGGGAGGGGCAACCAATTGGAGCCCGGGATGCGCACAATGCTGCCTAGCAACTGAGTTAAACAGGAAGATGGGACATCCTGGGCCAACCCTGCTGCCTGTGAGTGATGGTGGGACTGGGTGGCAGAGTAGGGGAAGCCAGTTGGCCACTGGGCTGGCCTCTGTGCGTAGCCTGGGGAAACAGAACGGGAGTGAAGGTGGAGAGAGGGTGGGTGGGTGCTTCTATGAGCATCCAAAGGGGGAGGATGCAGGGGCACAAGCGGCCACCTAGAACAGGTCTCGTTTCAGAAAGATGGTGAGTGTGTCTGTGGGTGGATGTGTGTGGCGATAAGCTTGCTGATGTGTCTGTGATTGGGAGGAGTCTTGGTAAGTCTCCGTGATTTTGATGCTGTGGGTCTAAGATGGTGAGTAGTTGGCTGAGACTGGGGTTCCCAGTCTGTGTGCTTGGCTGCTTGGCTGCGTGGCCGTGTGTGAATGATGAGATGGGTCTGAGAGTGAGGCCACCTGGTGGGATTTCTGAAGCTGCACGAGGCTTCGAATGACAGAGAGTGTGCAACACACTGAGTGACGGTATCGGTCTGGCCCAGGCATCCCTGGAAACCCAGCTCCTTGGTACAGCCTCTCGGTCTGTGCTTGGCTCTCCAGCCGGGATGCAAGAGTGAAACTGACACCTCATCTGCTCAAGCTGAATTTATATGCTGAGTCAAGGGTCACAATGTTTAAAAAATTAAAGAACCACCAGACTGGAGGGCTTGGACAGGAAAGATTGCCCCAAGAGCTTCTGTGGGCTTAGATGAGGATCAGGGAAGAGTGGAATTTAGGTGCAGTTCTCTTTAGGGTGAGTTTCCAGGAATTCACTAGGCAGCTCTGGTACAGTGGAGGTGGCCTTACCCCAGGTGCCCACCAGTACTCCCTGAGGATATTCCGGGATCTGGTGATGGTTCTAGCCTCATCTGGGGGCCTCAAACTACCCCTGAGTCTGGGAAACAGACTAAGAGGTTCCACTTATACTTGGAGGATTAAAGAGAGGGTGTCAACGCTTGTTCCTAAAGAGCTCCTTGCTTTGCAAAAAGATTTTTTTCTTCCCAGAACGCCTCCCACTGTCTCCATTGGGACTATCCGGGTTTCACATGGACCTTTCTGCACCAAAGCTTTGTGGGTGATCATGGTAGGGATATCTCAGACCTCCAGATGCACAAGAAAGATGATTCCTTCCAAATCCATTCCAGAAACAGCCCACATCCCTAGACCTGTGAACCCTCAGACATCATTTTGAGCACAGGGCGACTGGCCTCCAGTGTCTTGGACGGAAAGGTCAGGCGTGAATATAGTGCATGCTCTCACCGCACTGGGTCTAAGGTCAAGAGAGAATGGGTTACTTTTGTCTCCTGCCTCCAACTGTTGGTCTAGTCTGGTCCCTTCTTTCTCCATCTCTCCCTTCCCCATCCCCGGTCTCGACCCTTGGCCCCTGTTCCAGCTCAGACGTCACCCTCCCCACCCAGGTCCTGCCCCCCAGGGCCCTCACCTTGCCTCCCAGGCACCAGTCTCATGTACCATAAATAAGGCCACAGAGGGCTCTTTCTAATGTCCACAGACCTCCCCCTCCCCTGCTCAGAAACCTTCCATGGCTACTCACAGATCAAGATCCAAGCCCATCCCATGCTGGCCTCTGCCTGAACCTCGTCTGCAGTGAGACCCTGAGTCTTCCTAAAACAGCAGAGCTGAGAGGGCTCTGAGGAGTCCGCTCTCCATTCAATAGGTGAGGAAACTGACGCCCCCACCCCTCACAGAGGGGAAAATGAAGGCTACAGAGGGGACCTGACTTGCCCAGCATCATCCCGCAAGTCCCTGGCATGGCTGGCACTAGAAGCAGTTGTGCAATCCCAGGAGGTGAGTGCTGCTGCCCCGTCCATCATACCAGCGAGGACTCAGAGGCCAAGTGGCAGGACAGGGCTTGCCTGAGTGCCCACTGTGGTTCCTGAGCAGACGTGGGTACTCACAAGCCAGACAGTGCAGGTGAGCAATGTGTCCACTAACGTACCAGACCCATCGGGTCTCTTTTCTTAAAGTGGTCCTGGCACATAGTGGGGCTCAATTGTGCAAAGATTGGGGGCGGTTTGTAAGACAAAAGCATCAGAGGGAGCTGGTCCATATCCTGGCTCCGGTGCAGGCTGTGAGACATTTAGCAAGTGACCTTTACCTCCCTGAGCCTCTGTTTTCTGCTCTGTAAAGTGAGGACTTGATGAAATGATGCATGTGGTTAGAACAGTGGCTGGCCCAGGGTGAATATTAAACATTAAGCTTACCAGCAATGGATGAAGGATTCCAGCTCTGAATCGCTGCCCTGTATGGCAGTGATTGATCCTAGTGCCTCGTGCATGGTCAATGCCCCCCAGAAGTTAAGAACTTGAATTCTAGCATCAGGAGACCTCATTCCCATTCCCAGTATCCCCATGCATGAGCTGGAGGCCTCAGGCACGTGATTCACCTTCTCAGTGCCAAGTGTGGGTAGGAAGGGAATCTCCTTTTCTGGCTCTTCTGAGGCATTTATGAGATACTCCAGGAGGAGAACCTGGCAGTGATGAACAAATGTGAACTAAGATAAAGCACTAGCGCTCGGCCTGGCATACTGTAGCACTCTCCGCGCTATTACTGGTGATGCCTCAAATATTTCGGGCATGCTGAGGGATGGAGAGAAAGCAACTCAGAGTGAAAATCCTCCCTTCCCTGTCCTCTCCAAGGGCAGCAAGTCCTGAAGACAGAGAACTGGGGGTCGGGCAGCCCACGGCAAGCGAAATTTTCCTATCATGCCTCAGCCAGTCCAAAATACTGGAGCTCTCAAGGGACACCAGGGCTCTGAAGGAAGCCTTTGAGGCAGGGGACCTGCCAGCCATAGTCACTAAGTTACAGTCTACACTTCATTTGCTGGAGAATGTCCACCTGGACATTGCTTTAACTGGGGGGACAGGCTTGGGCAAGTCAACCTTTGTCAATGCCTTCGGGGGGCTGGGGGACAAGTACTCCAACTTGGCCTACACAGGCGTGGTGGAAATGACTGTGGACCCTACGCCATCCCCGCACCCCAAGTACCCCAACATTGTCATCTGGGACCTGCCAGGCATAGGCGCACCGGCTTTCCAGGCTGACAGATACCTCCAGTACAACTTCTTCCTCATCCTTAAGTCAGAGAGCTTTACTGCCAGCCACGCCCAGCTGGCCCATGAGATCCTGTAGCAGGGCAAGTGTTTCTACTGCGTCCGCTCCAAGGTGGACATGGACATCGCCGCCTCGCGCAGTTGACCTCGCCTCCTTCTTGGAGGAGAGGGTGCTCAGCCAAATCTGGGATGACTGTGTGCGGTGGCTGGAGGGTGAGGGCCAGGCTTTGGGGGGCTAGATTATAGAGGGATTGCCCACCCCTTCCCCTGCATCATCTCGCTGAGGCCCAGAGTGGGGAAAGGGGCCGCCTAGCGTCACAGAGTATCACAAAGTGGGACATTGCTTACAGCTGCCATTTCCTAGGAGTTGGCACTTCTGAGTCACTGGTGACAGAGCCCAGTCACTTGCATTAAGGAACCAAAATGTAGGTACTGGCTTGTGTATTTCCCAAGTTAGAGCAGTGCCAATGTGATCCATCCATGTGGATGCTGGCACGTGTCGCTGGTGGCAGGTGACGTGTCTTAAGGGCTCACTGCAGGCCAGGCACCACTTTTTGAACTCAGTTCCCCACCATGACGACATCCCCAGGAGGTAAGGACAACAATCCCCTTATTTTACAGATAAGAAGCCCAGAGAGGTTTCGTAACTAGCCCGAGGTCACACAGGGAGTAGGGAGCAGGCTGGGATCTGAACTCAGGCAGCCTGGCTCCAGGGCTGATGCTCTTAAACCACGTGCTGTACTGACCCCCGGCAAATGCTTGCGCAAGGCAGCTGGGCCTGCTGGGCGCAGACACCCACTGAAGGTGCTCTTGCCTCCGGCAGCGGAGGGCCTCAGGGACCCCCAGGTCTTCCTGCTCTCCTTGTTTGAGCTGGGCAAGTATGACTTCAGCCTGCTGGAGGAGTCAATGGTGAGGGGGCTAGAGAGCTGCAAGTGGCCCGCATTCCTGGTGGCCCTGCCCAACGTTCCAAAGCCCACACTGGAGAGGAAGGCAGCCTCACTGCAACATCACATCTGGCTGGTGGCCACCGTGGCCTGTGGAGCCAACCCGAGTCCAGTGCCGGGCGTGACAGAAGTGGCGTGCAACCTGTACACACTCACCTGCTCCCTGGAGGGCTACCGCCACAGCTTAGGCCTGGACAAGGGCTCCCTCAATAGGCTGGCAGAACAGACAGGCGACCCCTGCACAAGGTCCTGGAGGCGCTTTGGGGCCCGAAGACCAAGTTCAGTGAGGCGCTGGTGGCAGAATTGCTGGGTCAGGCCTCCAGGGATGCCTCAGCGTTCAGCCAGGAGCTCCTCAACATGCCCACCCCGGGTCACCTGGCTGCCTGTGGCCTCTCCTTCGCCATTGTCTACCGGATGCTCCACACCTCCCTGGAGGTGGCCGTCAAGGATGCCCAGAGTGTGCTGGCTCAGGCCATCAACAACCCCGAGCACAAGCTCCTAGATAAACCTGATCAACAACCCCAGCCCCGAGCCTAGGCCAGCTGCAGGTGGCAGCAAGGGGTTGGGAGCATGCGGGCGCCCATCTGTGGTGTTGGGGGATGGGAAGGAAGAAACTCCAGCTCTCACTCTACTGGACTGACCTGATGTGCTGTTTTGTGCTTTTGTGCCCTGGGTCTCATGCCCTCTGGCCATTGCCCCTGCTTTCCCTACTCCAGTGAACTCCCACATCAACCAGCGGTCCCCCTGGGAAGCCGGGGGAGGGGATGGGACATGGGAGTGCTCAGTTCTGACAAGGCAGGGAAGAGCCACTAGTCTGGTGGAGAGCAGTAAGGAGGGTGTCCATGCAGGTTGGGGCATGGGGACAAAGCATTTAGAAGCACTTCAATAAGAGGGCAGTGAATGTCACAGCCCTCTCGAGCCTTGGGGGGTCATTAAGGGAGGCTTCCACCAAAGGTTTCAGTCAGCAGGTGGCAGGGCCAGAGCCTGCCCTGGGTGTCATATCTCCCGACCTGCCCCAGGTCTGCAGTCTCACATCCCGCCAAGAACCTCTCTGGCCTGAGTGCTTTCTTCACTGCCTACCACCCTCTTCAGCTGTGCATTTTTTTCAAAAGACCCTGGGGATTCCCATGACCTGGACACCTGAGGGCAGGGGGAAGGCATGGGGGACTGGACAGGTGAAATCAGCTGGTTAGATGGGGACAGGCTGCTTTACTGAAGGGTGGAGCGGCCTGATTTGCGCATCAGGACTAATTTGGGATTAGGGTGTGTGACCTGACTCATCTGGAGGTATACTTTGGGAAACACTAAGATGATGTCCCTTGTGTAACTGAGCAGGTGAGGGTAGATATTGTAATGAACTGTACGGTGTATTTAACTGAGAGGCAGGCTCTGGATTTAAAGGTAGGGACCACTTCTCAGCAAGAGTAGATGAGGCTTATAGGGGACAGAGGCCACCATGTTTAACCAACAGTAGGCATCGTGTGGAAAGGTAACACCTGAGGACTTGAATGAGGGAAGAACCTGTTTTGACTTTAGGGGAAGCACACTGGGCCCTCTGCATCCGAGGGCTCCACATCCATGGATTCAACCAACCTGGGATTGAAAATACTCAAAGAGAAATTTCAGAAAGTCCCACAAAGCAAAACTTAAATTTTCCAAGTGCTGGCAAGTATTTACATATCACTTACAGTGTATTTACAACTATTTACAAAGCACTGACACAGGATTAGGTTTTTAAAGTAATCTAGAGATGACTTACAGTGGCCAAGAGGGTGTAGGTAGGTTATATGCAAATACCACGCCATTCTACACAGGGGATCAGAGCATTCAAGGACTTTGGTATCTGCAGGGGGTCCTAGAACCAATCCCCAATGGACACTGAGTGACAACTGTACTATATTTAATTAACTGTATTTAAATTAAGGACATGTTCTATTTTTTAACACTGAATTAGGCACTGTATTTAACTAGGCACCAAAAGGCAGGCACCGTCTTCACGTGAGAGTGGCCGACACAAGGGTAGTCACTGCATTTAGCCAGTGGAGGACCCTGTACTTTCCTGTCCATGACAAGGGATGGAAGGCTTGATGTCACCCCAGGAAACAGAACTCCTCTTTCCAGAGGCTTCCTCCTTAGCGGAGACTGGTCTCATCTGCTCCCAACTCAGTGACCTACAGTGGATGTGTCTCCATGGGCGGTTCATTCAGGCTCCAATGGGTGGCCACAGCTCATCTGTCCCCCAAGGGCTGGGACCTGAATTTGTGAAGCTCCCCAGGACAGCATGCTGGGGAAAGGGGAAGAAGAGGAACCCCAGAACAGGCTTGCTTGACAGTTTTTATTCCAACCATCAGATCTGCTCCAGTGAAGAGCCCCTAGATCCTGCCTCACCTAACAGGAAAGGGCCTGCCGTCAGGGGAGAGGGACCTGCTGCTCCTGCCCCTGCAGAGGGAGGCCAAGATGGAGACTGGGCTTCCTGGTGACCATCCAGGCTCCTCCCACTGCCTGTCCCTGTAGGGGACTGAGGATGGGCTGCCCTGCCCACCTTGAGGGCAGGATCTCAAGGTCATCCCCCTAAACAGCGCTCCATTGAGGGTGGGGGGCCTGGCCCTGGACACCTCGTGTCTCTGGGCGAGGAAGTTGTGGTCCCACGCCTGGGAGGTCTGCTGCCACTCTCTACTCCGTGAGGGGAGGACGTGCGTGCCCCTCGCCAACCCCTGGGGCCCGGAGGGGGAGTTCGCTGCCTTACATTCTTCCCCTTGGCTTTAAGCCAGCAGGCGGCTGTACTCTGCCAGGGCAGAGGACTTTTTCACCCCGTCCCAGATCCGGGCGGCGTAGTGGAACCTGTGAGAGGAGGTCAACAGTCAGGGCTGCCCTGCCCGTGGTCCCTGCCTGACCTGAGAGGTCAGTCTCCTCACCCAGGATGCAGGGCAGACGCCAAGCTGAGCTGAGGCAGCCTGGGCGCCTTACTTCTCCCAGAGGAAGAGAGCCTGAAGGTGCCTGGTCTTGGACTAAGACCTCAAGCCCCCACCTCTAAGCTCAAACTTCTTCCCGCTCCACTCGGTGTTGGCCTTTGTGGGTGGCGGGTCTGTCTCCACCTCCCTCCAGAGTCTTGTGATGATCAGAAACGTCTAGCAGCTGTGGAACCCCCCTACTTCCCCGATTCTCCTCCTCCCCACTGGGCTCTGGTTTAGATCAGTGAGAGCAGCGCTCTGACCCCGCTGGCCCTGCCCTCGCCCGAGTGGCCGCCTGCTGCTGTGTGTGCACCCCTGGCCCCTTCTGGCCACAGCTGACTGCAGACAGACCCAGGGGAACCACGCTGGAGCTATGCCTCAAGTTTCTGTTTCCCTTGGAAATTAGATGATGTAGACCTGAATCTGTGGCAGATCTGCTGTGGGCTCTGGACACAAAGTCATGCAGAATTGGGGCTGGGGCGGTGGTGCAGGGCTCAGTGAGGGCAGGTGGAGAAAGCCCGCTGGCAGAGGAGGAAAACTGGATGAGACTTCACTACCCTGTGGGGGCCGATGGAAGCTGCAACTCTGGCTCCCGATGGCTTTTCCATTTCCTCTTCTGTAAGACTATGCTTTCTGCGCTCAGGATCTTAGAACACATCTTTAAACTTGACCAGGCTCACTGGTCTTACTCTGTGCAATCAGGTGACACCTAACCACAGGTGTGTGATCTCCCTGGGTGACACTTTCTCTGAGCCTAAATTTCCTTACTAGGAAAGCTGGTGACAAGATCTACACTCCACTGGCTCATAAGGATTTCATCTTAAAGCAACAAGATGGTAGTAGTCACCTTGCTGCCAAGGTATGGAGGGATTTCTGAAACCCTCGATGTGGTCCAGGTGGGGGCCTTCACCCTGACCCCCTCTGCCAAGTGTTCTCACCAGTTCTTCTCAGTGAGGATCGTGTGTGACAGCTGCGGCCGGGCCATGGACATCACCTGGCTCCGGAGCTTGCTCACTAAGGACTGGAAACTGGGGTGGCCACGGTACCCAGGGAGCAGGGAGAAGAGTGGGCTGGAACCGGGTCCTGGAAAGTTAGAGCAGGATGAGGGGGACAGCCTGCCGAGAGAGGAGGCTTCCTTCCCGTCGACAGCATCCTGGGCTTCCAGGAACACCTTCCAGGACTTGGAATTGTGCTCCTTTGAGAGGGTCCAGGTACCTCAGGAACATGCCAGAGTCTCCCCTCAGACCAGGGTGGGTTCCTGTCACCCCCAGACCGGGGTAGCCTGTGTCTCCCCTCAACCAGGGTGGGCTGTGTCTCCGCAGGGACCAGATCCCTTCAAGGGGGGCTGTACCTGCTCTTGGTGGGTTTTCACTCTCTGCTTCACTGTCCATGAAGGGGACCAGGAACAGGTTGACCTCGGAGTCCAGGAAGTCAGGCGGGAGCCCCGGGAAGACGTTGCACTGTAACATGGACAGAGTACCTGGCGGAGAGAACCTATCAGGCTGCAGGCACCGTGCTGCAGGGCAGCGGGCGGGGTATGCACGTGACGGTCAAGCTGGGGTCAGGAGCGGGCTGGGGCTATATGACCAGGAGCCAGGAGGCCGCTGGCCAGCCTGGGGGACAGTCGGGGGACCCTCACCCTTGTAACGCAAGTGGGAGTGGGCCATCAGCTGGTCAATCATCAGGTGCATCTGCCGCAGCTTCCGGGGACAGAAGTCCTCTCGGCGGGCTTTGTTCTGCAGGAAGACTGAGGGTCGGGGGGGAGACGGGCCTGTGGGGCAGCGCGCACTCGGCCACGTGGACGCCCCTTCCCACATCAAAACTCTGCCTTAAGCCCGAGTTCCCACCACTCATCGTGTTTACATGACCAGGAGCCTCGCTTTAGTACCAGGCCCTGTGCTGGCCCGTGCTGGGGACCAGAGAAATGAGGCAGCTCTGGTTTCTGCCCTCAGGAAGCCCCCTGTCTGCTGCAGACAGAGGCAGAAGAGGAAGACGGCCATGTGATCAGGAGCAGGACAGAAAGACTGAGGGCTTGGTGAGGTGGAAGGAACTGGATCTTTACAGAAGCAGTGCGTCCAAGAGCAGAGCAAGGACAGAGCAGGCCAAGGAGCTGCAGGTGCGGGGGCCAGAGCAGGAGAACAGGGTGCACAGGGCCTCTGGGGCTGACTTGACACTCACTCCCTGTGCCCCGCGCCGGGAGATGTCAGGGACCCAGAAAGAGGCAGACTAGGGTCCTGTCCCCAGAGCCAGACTCGGGGGTCCCACTCCTGATGGCCAGGGGCACCTCAGAGGAAGTGGCAGCTAATCCTTTTTGACTTCCCTCCTCAGAAACCTCATAGTTGCTCCCCCAAGCACCCCACTTCCCTAGAGTGCTCCTGGATTTTGCCCGCCCCTCTCCCCACTGCCCACCCTCCAGGCCCCAGAAAGCCACTCACCCAGGTGGGGGTAGTACTCAGTGCCTTCATCGGAGCCTGAGGAGCTGCTGGACTCGTGGCTGGGGGATGGGGTGGAGGGCTTCACCATCTCTGCTGTCTGGAGGAACCTTGGGGTTGAGGGTGAGAGGTTGGTGCTCTGGCCCTGGCCCTCCATGTCCCACAGCCTGGGGAAGGAGGGGGCTCCCTGTGCAGATCCGATTAAAGCTACAGCCACACTCAGAAAAATGCAACATACACACCATATTCCTCATACAATTTCAGGGAATCCGGGACAACCTTGTCAGATACCACTCCATGGTATGTCAACATACGTGTGTTTTTTAATGAGTTTATGCTATCAAGAAAAATATTTTTTAGAGAAGTTTTAAGTTCATAGCAAAAGTGGGTGGAAAGTACAGAGATTTCCTATAGACCCTCTGCTCCCTGCCACAGCCTCCCCATTTGTCAATATTCTGATGACACATCATCATCACTCAAAGTCCATGGTTTACTTCAGGGTTCACTCCCGGCATTGTATGTTCTATGGGTTTTGACAAAAATCACACATATCCACTATAGAGAATCACACTGAAGGGTTTCATGGCCCCCTAAATTCTCTGTGTTCTACCCACTCACCCCTCCTTCCCCCTCCCCACCCCTGGCATCCACCATTACTTTTAGGTCTCCATAGTTTTGCCTTTTCTAGAATGTCACAGAGTTGGAGTCATACAGTATGCAGCCTTTTTAAATTGACTTCTTTCATCTCATAGTATGCATTTAAGGTTCTTCCTGGTCTTTCGTGGCTGGACAGCTCATCTCTTCTGGGCTCTGAGTAGTACTCCACTATGTGGAGGGACCACAGCTCATTTACTCATTTATCTACTGAAGGGCATCTTGGTTGCCCCTTGATTTAGGTCATTAGGAATAAAGCTGCTATAAACATCTGTATGCAGGCTTTTGTGTAAGCTTTCAGTTTATACGATTTTGAAATAATTTGTCCAAATATGTCAAAGTAAACAGAATAAACCTGTTACCTAAGGTTAAGTGATGATGGGATCTGATCAACTCTGGGCCCTCCCCTCACACAGACACACGTACAAATACGTGGTCCCCAATTTCAAGGGAGTCACCTGCCCTGAGACGCCCAGTTGTAGACTCTGGCTTCAAACCAAGGCTCTGTGCGTGCCAGCCAGGGCCCGTACCCCTACCAGATGTAAACTCCACAGAGCAGTCTGTCTTATCTATGTTTGTCCACACCTGTGTCCCCAGAGCCCAGGACAGCGAATGGCATGCACAAATGTCCAACACATCTGTCATGTGAATGAATCCCAATGAATGATGGTAGCAGGAGGGGGAGTGCAGGTTTTAGAATCAAGTCCCTCAGGTCACAACAGCCAGCTCACCCGGCAGGTCGTTTCAACTGTTGGCCAGACCTTCAGCTCACCCCCAGGGTTACTGACACAAACACTAAGTTCCCATGTGTCAGTTGTTTGCTATGTACCAAGCACTGTGCTGAATGCTTTACATTCTTAAACTCACCGAGTCTGCATGAAAGTTTGCCTATGAGGAACTGTGGGAGAAGCAGGCCCTTGCCTAGCAAGAACTGGGATTCAGACCCAGGGCTGCCTGACTTGAGACATCTGCTTCCTTCGGGTTGGCTCTCCCCTCCCCACAAGCACCTGTTCCTTCCTGCTGTCTGTCTAGGCTCTGGGTCCCAGGCTGCCAGCCTCCCCAGAGCTACCTCCTGGGGCCTGAGGCCAAAAGGAGCCCATGCGGCCACAGGATCAGGATTTTTCCAAGGGGCAGAGCCAGGAGCCCAGCCTGACCTGACTCTTAAGGTCCGATTTGGGGGCATTTCTGGAACCTCCAGCTGCTTCACGCAGGACTCCTGCCAGGTCCTGACTCCCTCCCTCTCCTGTCCACCAGGGTACCATGGGGATGGTGCACACGACTGGAGGAGGACAATGAGCCTCCAAGGACCAGACAAACCAGCTCCCCAGGACGTTATTCGTTCAACAAACCTGGATTAAATATCTGCCTTGTGTTTGGCACTGTGTGAGGCACTGGGGATTCTGTCACCCTGGGGCTTACGTTCTAATGAGGCAGCCAGACCAGAAAGAGGTCTGTGCCATCCCGCCAGGGAGCAATCCGTGCAATAAAGGAAAACACAGCAGGGTGTGAGCGGGAGAGTCACAGGAGATGCAGTGTGAGCAGGTCAGGCAAGGCCTCAGGGTGACCTGAAGGACATGAGGAAGGGAGTCCGACACCTGCAGGAGGAGTGCTTCTGGCTGAGGGATGGGGTGCAGAAGTCCGAAGCTGCACTAGGAAAACCATGAGGCTGCTGTAGCTGTGATGGAGGGGGTGAGGGGAGGGAGGTGGCAGGAGAGGTCAGTGCGGTGATGGTGACCCCATCACGTAGGGCCCCATAAACCACACGTGGGAAGGACCCTGGATTGTAGTCTGAGTGACGTGTGCAGTCATGCCGGGTGGTCCGTGTATTGAGGGAGGTGAGGTGGCTGTGTCCTACTCCAAATTACATTCTCAAAGGGTCCCTATGGCTGCCGTGTGGAACTGTGAGAGCTGGGCAAGGCGCCAAGCCTCAGGGCCTGCCCGGCTCCCCACCCACCAGCTCCTCACCTGTACAGGCTGAGGTCCGTGAACCAGTCCTGGACGACAATCACCACGTGGCACACCGTGAAGAGGAAGGCAGCAATCTGGAGTGACTGAGGGTAGGCGGGAAGGGACACTCGAGTTGAAGCTCCACTCGGCCCACCCTGGGGTTCCTGATCCCAGGACTCAGCTGAGGGGGCAGCAGAGCAAGGGCCTCGGAGCCTTTAAGTGCCTACTATGTGCCCAGACTGTGCTGGCACTTCTGCTACAGACCATCCCTCAATTGGGCAAGGGGGGCGTGATCACCTCACTTTACACAAGCGGATATGGAGGCTTGAGGGGGGATTTTTCCAAGGGGCAGAGCCAGCAGCCCAGCCCGACCTGACTCTCAGTGCTGGGGCACCCAGGGCTCTCAGGAGGCAGAACCCAGGCCGACCCACCCCAGCTCCCCGACAGGAGGTGAGGAGCTGCAGGCCTGGCTCGGCCCTCACCTGCATCTCCACGTAGGTGTGGGGCAGGCTGTACTCCGGAGGCAGCTTGCGGTCGTTGTTGATGAGGTGGTCCAGGATGGACGGGCTCAGGATGGGCTGGAGCAGGAAGAGAGGGAGGGGTCAGCGAAGGGCTGGGGGCCGGGATCCCAGGGCACATGGCCATCTGAGTTCCACGTGATGATGGCAGATGCAAAATAAGGTCGGAAACACAGGCAGTTTCTAATTAGTACAGAGCCAGTCAGTGGGAGGAGGTGAAAGAGAAGTTTCCAAGCAGACACTTTCCCCAGCTCTTTTACAGAACACCGCTGCTCTCGAGCGCCGCGCGCCCCCGAACTCTCCTCGTGCTCATCCATCCAACGTCTACTTGAATGAGTCACATCCCTTGTTGTGTTAGCTGTTTCAAATGCTTTCAAAACTTCACTAAGATAATGACTTAGGTCAGGAAACAATGATTAGTGTGAAGACTGGTGAGGATTTAAAAACTGCATCAGTGGCTGTAAAAGAATTAGTGGTGAGCTTGTCACCTTTTCTTAAAGGAAAATTCCATTTAAAAATTACAAGAACCAAAATGAACTGGAGAGTCTACCCACTTCTTACTGCAGTGAGTGGAATTCTTTAAGAGAGGCTTCCCTGACGGCTCACTTTCTAAGACTCCAGACTCCACAGTGTTTCACTCTGTCTGGTTTTAACTTCTCCGCCCCACGTGGGCATGGCCCACGCACAGCCGGTTCAGTTCACCTCCAGGTCCCCGGGGTTCCTGGCACTGGGCCTGGCACACAGGTCTCACACCACATCTGTGAAAGGTTTCCCAATCTCCATGTGATCAATGTGCACAGTGGCCAGAACTCTGTTCCTCTAACAGTCAGTGAGCATCAGCGGAGGGCCAGGACCTCTCCCTGGGGAGCTGCGGGCAGGTGGGGAGTGGGTGCAGTGCACAAAAACCAGATCCATCAATCCTGCTGCAGTGGGAGGTGCACATGGGCACTAGCAGGCGCTCAGAGGAGGGGAAGGCTTCCGGGAGGAGGCAACGCCCAGTGGAGTCTTCAGGGAGGAGAAGGGTTAAATTAGCCAGGCAAACAAGGGGAGAGAGTTCTAAAGACAGGGACACCGACAGCCAAGAGTACTGAGACCCTGTTTCATGTCAGGCACTGTTAGGACTTTACTTTCATTAACATGCTGAAACCTCACAAAGACCCTGTGAGGGAGGTAACATTGTTTTTTCCACTTAAGAAAACTGAGGCATGGAAATGTTAAGAAACTCGGCCAACGTTGCACAGCCTGGGAGAGAGACTATGGCGAGGCCTTGTGGTGTGCGTGGTGGGGCCGGTGACTACCCCTGAGAGGAAGCCAGAGTCTGAAGGAGGCAAGCCACACCAGCCCTGGGTGCCAGGCTAAGGAACAGGGACCCTGGGGAAGCTGAGGACAGTGCCAGTTAAACGCAGGGCAGGTCATTTCTAACAAAGAGGAGGAGCCTGGAGGCACACCGCGTGCCCAGTCCCATGTCAAGCCCTCTGCCTGTGCCATTCCCGACTCCTCACAGCCACCTAGGGAAGCTGAGAACAACTGTCACCCGTTTACAGACGAAGAAGCTGAGGGAGGGTGTGTGTGTGGCTGGGATGAGGGAGGGTTAAAACTTACTCAAAGTCACCCAGCTGGTAAGGATTAAAGGCCAGATTTGGATACAGCCCGACTCCAAGGCCCACACTTTGAACTGTGTGTGATTCTTTAGGCGCCTGTGCACACGCTGGATGGGAGGGGAGGGGGGTTAAAACCTGGTAAGAAGAGACGGAGGGCCAGGAAAAGACACACTTGCCCAAGGGCACTAGCAAGGTCATGGCTTGGCTAGAGCCACGGGGCCTCCAAGCAGGGTTCTGGCTTAGGTACACTCGGGGATGGAGCTGAACACAGCACGCGCCAGAGTGAGGCGAGTGGAGGCCGGTACCTGTGTGTCCAGAAAAACAATCCGCTCCTGGGTAATAAAGAAGTCGATGCCACTGGTCTGGTTGCCCCCTCGCTCCTTCATTTCTGCGCTCTGGGCCCGGAAAACATACGCCCTGTGGAGAGGAGCAGATGGGGGCACTAGAGGCCTGGTTCTCGTCCTTCGACGCCTTCAGAGTGTGGCCCAGTGAGCAAGCACGCAAGATGTGATTCCCGCCTGCTCACAAAGCCTTCCATCCATGGCCCCTGCGGTCTAGGGGCTACACTGTATACCACATGACTCCACTCCTATCCATAAGTAGATCTGTTAACATATTCAACAAAATCAGTAAACAGAGGTGTTTAGGAGCAGGGATCCTGCCAGACTGCCAGGATTTAAATCCCAGCTCTGCCTCTTCCTGGCTGTGTGGCTTGAGTAATCTCCTTAATCTTTCTCCTCAGTTTCCTCATCATCAATGGGGATACCAATAGTCTCAAGTTCTCAGGGTGACTGTGAGGTTAATATACGAGAGAGAGGGTAGAGGCTTGGACCGGGAGGTGGGAGTAAAGGAAAGAAGCAGGCAAATTCTCAAGATAATTAGGAGGGAAAACTTAAGAGACCTGATGGCAAGAGCTGGTACCAAAGTCCACTGGCTGACCTGCCTCAAAAAGGTACGTTACGCCTATAAGATTCTCTCTAGCTTGGGAGTCCTGAGTTGAGAGCTGTGGGGAAGTTCTTCTAGTTGAGGGTGGAGGCTGACATGAGAAGAAGGCTACCCAAGAGAGTGGCAGCTCTCCCAGAGCAGAGCCGGGCTGCGCTGAAGCCAAAAGTGAGAAGAGAGGGATGGAGCCGACCCGGGAGGCAGAGCAACCCTGCAGTTCTGGTTCTGGTGATGCATATTCTCATGACAGTGGTTCTTAACCTGTGGGTTTCCATCAGGCCCCTCTGAGATCTGGTGGAAACCACAGACCCTTCCCCTAGAAGAAAAGCCTGATTGTAGATGAGTGTAAAATTCTGCATATTCCGTCAGAGGGTGCATGGACCCCTGATGCCCATTCATGGAGTCCAGGGTAGTATCACCTGCTTTGTAAGAAACCAAGCCCCTGTGTTTTTTAAATAACCCCAAGTGCCTAATGCCCCTCTCACTCCCCATCTGGATTCTCCCTTATTAGACTGTCTCTGTCTCCTACTTTGCCTTCTCTCTTTCCTTCCCTGCCCCTAGTCTGGGGCCCTAGTTCTTAAATTCCCTCCTCCCCCAAATCCTCTCCTGTGACTTCATCCTTTATCTTTTTTTAATTTTAATTCTTTAAATTTTGGGGCAGGAGGTAATCAGGTATTTATTTACATATGTTTATTTTTAATGGAGGTACTGGGGATTGAACCCAGGATCTTGTGCATGTTAGGCATGCACTCTACCACTGAGCTATACCTTCCCCCCTCATCCTTCATCTTTGCAATCACTCCCCATTCCTGCAGGGGAATGCAGGACTGAAGCTGGTCTAGAACTCATGCCCCTCATCCAGGTCTCCTGCCCCACTGTCTCCCAGGCCACGTTGGCCACATCCTGGAGCATTTGCTCTGTGTCAGGTTCTTGTTAACTTTTGCCTTCCTGATCTTGTCTCAGCCTCTAAAAACCCACTTTGCAGAAGAGGAAGTGAGATAGTAGGAGGTGAAGGGCCCTAACCAAGGTCAACTAGCTGGTGAGTGGCAGCGCTGAGACAAGAGGTGAATCTAAATCCAGACTTAATGAAGACATCATCCCAGTTCCTGGCTGGGCCCTGTACCATTTTCTGGAGCAAAGCAGGGAGGGAAGGATGGAAGAACAGGACTGGTTACCTTGGAGCTACATGAAGATTTGGTCCAGCCCCTAATCATCCTCGTCTGACAAAGACATTGAGGTCAAGGGAGGAGAAACAACTTCCCAAAGTCCTTGGTGACACCACTTACAATACCCAGGCCCACGCTCCCCTGACCCAGGTGGGTGCCCACCTCCCTCCCAGCCTCTTCCACACACTTCCCCAGTGACTCCCCTCACCTCTGGTCCTCCTCAGGAGTGTTGGCTGACAACAACGACATGACCATGGACTTGCCTGTCCCCTGGAGGCCCAGGACACCAACCACCAAGACATCAGTCTGATCCAACAGGTACTGTGGGAAGATGCAGCAATGTGACCCTGAGAAATCTGTCAGTTGCGGGAGCAGAACGGAGAGAGGGGCCCTGGAGGCTTCCGTGGCTCACATACCTGCCTTGTCAGATATGAAGGGAAAACTGTCATGGCCCCAAATCCCCTCAATTGGGCAAAGGACCTCTGTATGTGCATGGTAGTGAGGCATATGATTGTTCTGGGCACAAAGAATGGCATCTGCGAGAGCTCCAGAGTAGAAAAGAACCTGGTGTGGTCAAGACACTAACAGGAACGCGGGTGGCTGGAACACAGTGGGAAAGGGCTGCTTGACTTTTGGGAGAGAAGGGCAGAGGCACAGAACAAGACAATGGGGGAGGACAGGACTGGGTAACTGAGGACAACTGGAGCAGACTCCCGGGAGGTTTTTGGCTTCAGGTAGGTTGGGAAACACGGGGCAGCAGTGAGCAGGGAGGGGAGGCCAGTCTGTCCTGTCTGTGGGACTTAGAAGAGTCCTGGAGAATCCTGAGATCTACACCTCAGGGCCACTAGCTCTGCTGACTTTCACCACCAGGGGGTGTAAGAGACACGCCTTAAGGAAAACAGTCAAGTACTTAAGGTGGCTGCTGCTCCTTAGAGTCACCTGGAGAGCTTAAAAAAAAAAAAAAAAGACAGCTAATCCTGGGCCTAACCCTAGACACGTTAAGCAGAATATGGATATCTAGGGTTTGCTTTGTTCTATATGATAGAACCTGATTAAGTCTGGCTATTTAAATTTAAATTAATTCAAATTAAACAAAACTAAAAATGTAGTTCCTCAGTTACACTAGCCACAAATGGGGATGTGTGGATCAGTGCTCAATAGCCACACACAAAGACAGTGGCCACCACATCAGATGGCACAAATACAGACCATTTTCATTACTGCAGAGAACCATCAAGTAGAAGGGTGGGGCCTGGACACTGGCTCACTCGCTCTTTTTTAAAGCTCCCCAGTTGATATCAATGTGAGCATGGACATAGAAAGGCAGCAGGGGCCTGAAAACAGATGGGCTTGGCATGCTGTCCTCATAAATCCAAGCTGCTGGAGAAGGAGAGGGGACACCTAGCAGAATCTGAGCAGGGATGTGGTGACAGGTCGGGGGGAAGGCAGCAGGAGAGGGGAAATGAAGACTGGAGATACAATGGTCCAGGAGGAGATACGTAGGAGATACGACAGAGATACGAGGTCTGAACTAGAGTGGGGGCCGCTGGGATGGAGGGAAACCTCTGGAGCGTGACATTCAAACCAGTTAACACTAGGACAGCGCGGGTCTCAACCACTTAGGGGAAGGACTGGAGCAGGCCCAGGAGGGATGGTGCAGGAGATCCCAGCACATCTGCTGTGGTCGTGGCTCCTTCTCTGCTAATCAGTATCAATGTATTTCAGTAGTTCAATGACCAGCACAGCTGAGCTAGTGTAAGCCACTGAAATTCAGCCCAGCTGGCTGAGGACTTTCCAATCCAATCCCTCTCATTGCTGCAATTGCCTGAAAGCTGTCCAGTCTGGCATCACCTACCAAGAGGGTGGGGAGTGGGGAGGAGGCGAGGGTGTGAGACCCGGAGAAGGTGGAGCAGGGAGGACCTCCAAGCCCCCGGTACCTCGATGGCACTGTCGCACCAGTTCATCTGGTCATCCACCAACTTGATGCTGTGTTTCATGCGCTCAGGGGGCAGGAGTTTGGCCTGGCCCACAACAGCTGGAGACAGGAGAAAGCAGGAGACAGAGGGTGTGCTGAGGGCCTGTGCGAGGGGGTTCCAGCTCCCATCCAGACCCCGCCTGGCCCCAACTCACGGTCCATGGCTGCTGGTGCAGCAGTGCCCATGCCCCGGTTCTGAATCTGGTACACAGGCTGCGTGGGCCTCTGCCCTTCCTTCTCCCCCTTGGGTGGCGCGGGGGCCGCAGGGGGTGGGGGCGCGGTGCCCTCGGGGGTTGAGGCACTTGTTGAGGCCACAGGCCCTTTCCCCTCCTCCCGTGGTTTCATGAGGACGATGGGTTTCTCAAGAGGGGTCGGAGCAGGCGGGGCAGCAGGGGCTGCTGGAGGCGGTGGCTGTTTTGACTACGGAGTGAGAAGGTTCCAGTCACTGGAGGAGATCTTGGCCCTAATTGCTCCCAGCCTCCCTTTCCAAAAATTCTTCCCCACTCACCCGCTCTGCTGGAGGTTTGGAGAGGATTATGGGGGTTTTCTGCATGACCGACGCGCTTGCCTCTTCGCTGCCATCCTGCGATCAGGGAGGGCGGTTACTCAGGAACGGCTCCCCTGACTCCCTGGCCACTCCTTTCCATGCCAGGTACCCACCATTCTGAGTAACTCCTTCAATCCTACCAACAACTGTGAGAGATACTATTATCCCCACTTTACAAATGAAGGAATGGAGATCCAGAGAGGTTAACTGGCTTGCCCAAGGTCACACAGCCATTAAACTGTGGAGCCAGGATGTGAAACCAGGCAGCCTGGCTCCAGAACCATGCTGTGGGCCCCTCCATTCGGCTGCCTCTGCTAGACAAACCAAGGGAGGAGGAGCCAGGGCTCTGGAGCTAGATCGAGCCAGGTTCAAACTTGGCCCTGGCTTTTGCTGGCTATGTGAGCGCAGATCAGGGACCGCCCTCACTTAGGCCTGCTTCTTCATCTGGTGAATGGGGATAGAATTCCTTTCAAGGCTGAAAGTAGACAGGACTCATTGAGAGCTGTCCACTGGCATTCAGGGCATGGCAGGTGCACACTACCCTGTCCCAGCCTCTCCTCCTTGGCTCTGCTCCAGGGCTGGCCAAGTCGGCGAGCTGATTCCCACACCTTGTCCTCTTCATGCCTCTGCTGACTCACCCCCGATCTGCTTCAGAAAAGGGAGAGACCCGAGTCTGAGTCTTATTCTTTCTCTGGTTCCCTGAGTAAGACAGAGTCCTGACACCTTTCTGGGTCTGTTCCTTCACCCACATATTGAGGCTACTTACTGAAATCCCGTTCACTCACTGGCCTACGGTGAAGGGCAAACAAAAGGATATGAAAGTGCTTTGGTAGGAATAGTTGAGTGGGGAGAGAAGACAACAGCTGGGAGGCACCATGGTGCCTGACGGCGTGGGGGGAGTCCAGGACGAGGCCCGCTGGGCTATCACTGACACTGGGAGGGAGAGGAATGGCAGGAAGATGCTGAGGTCAGCGGGAGACATGGAGGATGTGAGGAGTCCTCTGCCAGTCAGAAGGCTGCCAGGGCTCAGTTCCAAGGTCAGGGTCAAAGACAAGAGTCCTGGGAGCTATTGTTCAAAGACTGAAGCTGAGGTGCAGGAAGATGGTAATGTTCCCCAGAAGGATGTGTGAGGGAGACTGCGTGTTCTCACTTCTGCTGCAACCCCAGGGGAGGAACAAGCAACAGCCAGGCTCACTGTGAATAAATTTCCTTCATGTTTATAGTTTTATGGCTTCAGAAACTGGTCCCAACCGTTACCTTCTTCAGCCCCACCAAATAGCCCTCAGAGGTGGGTGGAGCCCTGGGGAAAGAACCCGGGGGAGGGGGCAGGTTCTGGCAGTGAGTCACCTATGCCCAGGAGAGGAGCCAGGCAGGGGCCGGACCAACACCGAAGCCCACGATTCCCAGGCCGGAACACTCTATGGCAGGCAAAACACTGCTGTGCCTGAGGCTCCCTTGGTTTGGGGTTCGTGTCCTGGCCCCAAAGCTCATTGACTCTGTGACTTTCTAAGCCTCCTCTCATTAGTGAGAATTGGATCTGCCGTAGGCTCCACTTCATGGAGCTGCAGGAGCTCAGGAAGACCCAAAGGGTAGAAAGCACTCTGCACGGGGCCAGCGCACTGCATGCTGCTCAATAAACAGAATCAGCTGCTATGATCATACGACTCCTTCAAACATGAGTGCAGGGCACCTCTCGGCTCAAACTCTCCAATGCCAATTCCATGCAGTGAAATTCTAAGTTTTTCAGGGCCTACCAGGTCCCATGTATGTGGCCCAAGTTCTCCCTCTGACCTCATCCTCTAACACTTTCCCTTCTTCTTCATCCACTGCAGCCACACTGGCCTCTTGGCTACTCCGTGAACTCACCAGGTGAAGGCCTCAGGGCCCTCGCATCTGCTGTTCCTTCTGCTCTGAGTGCTCTTCAATCAGATTTTGTCATGGCCAGTTCCCTCCACCTCCTTCAGGTCTCTGCTCAAAAGTCAGTTCTCCAGAGCGGCCTTCTCTGACTGCTTCATCTACAATAGCCCCTTTATCGCCCTCTGAGGGAGGGCAGTCCGCTTTGTCCCCAGATGTGTCCCTAGCATTAAGATGATGGCCTGGCACCTGGCAGATGCTCACCAAACTGCTGCGGAAGGAGTGGACACATGAATGCTGCCCTTGGGCCCAGACACTCACCCGTCTCTCTCTTTCCCAGGGTGCAACGTAGTCCCTCTCCCGACCGCCAGGCCCAGAGAGATTCTGGGGGCCACCAGGGCCTGGCTCCTTCCACCGTCGTCGCCTCTCTATCCCGTAGAGCCCAGGCTGACTGTGCCCAGACTCAGACATGGTTACCTACAGGGAGAAAGAGGTCAATTCCAGGGTGAAGAGAGTCTCTCCCTACTCTATTTGGCTTACTCTGGACTATTAAGAAGGCACTTCCTTTCAAGAGAGCTCTGTGGCTGTGGTGGTGACTGCTAGCTGGCTCCCAATACCCATTCTTAATTTCTTCAAAGAAAGAAAACCTCCAGTTCTGGGTACATGGCTATCCAGAATACACTTCTCAGCCTAGTCTGCAGTTAGGTGTGGCCATGTGACTAAGTTCTTTCTGGCCAATGGTATGACACTAGAAGTGTGTCATGGCAGCATTCAGAAACTTTTCTTCACAGACTCTGGCACATGTCTTTTGTCCCTTCCTCCTCCTAGCTGAAAGGAATGTGGGTATGGAGGCTGGAACTCAAGCAGCCACTGTGGTCTGTGAGGCAACTTAATGGAAGGAAGGCATGGCAGAACAAAATACAAAGTTCAGGGGTTCCCTACTAACCAACCTTACATTGCCTATCTCTGGAGGCAGTGAGAAACAAATACCCTTCCATTTCTTGTAGCCAAAACTATTCCCAACTATTAACCACTTAGCCACAAAATAAATAATAGCCCAAAGGAGGAAAGTCACATAAAAATGGGACATACTCTTTCTCAAAGTGCAGCAAAGTGTTTCCTTACAAATCTATAACACGATCCCCAGTCTGAAAACTACTCTTTTGATTACACAATATGGGCACATGTTGGGGTGGGGCTGCAGCATTCAAGGGCCTATTTTCATCTGGTGTCCTACATCTCAGCATATTTACCTTCCATTCCTAATGGTCTGCCATCCATCACACTCCAAGGTCTCACTAGTGTTTAATCTAAGATGTTATAAAATGTAGGATAACCTATATGACACTCCCTACCATTCAACTAGCTGTTTACAGGTCCCTAGGGAGTTTCTTCAGCTATTTATACTTCATTCCAGGGAAGTCTTTGTCTGCAAAACTGTGAGGCCAACCGCTGCAGCTCACAGGTCAAGTGGCAAACTGTAACCTATGAACCAAATCTGGTCTGCCTTCTGTTTTTGTAAATAAAGTTTACTGGAACACAGCCACATCCCTCAATTTACACACTGTCTATGGCTGCCTTCTTGATACACTGGCAGGGCTGAGTAGCCGAGACAGAGACAGTGTGGCCTGCAGGGTCTAAAATAATTAGTCTCTGGCCCTTTACAGAAAAAGTTTGCTGACTCTTGCTTAGCTCTTAAGTGCCTTCATATCATTCTATGAATCCCCCCACCTTCCACCCCAGTATACAGTGACATTAACACGTCCCTGGGAGACACTTTCCCCAGAACTGAGGTTTCTGTTTACAGGATGCAAAAATAATTTTGCTAGCCAGGAAGACATTTGTTTAGCTCCTCTCTCACTGCTGACCTCTCCTTCAAACACAACTAGGTGGAAGACTGTCTTCTGAGACAAAGGAAGGCAAGGCCAGTTTACAGATGCTTCTGCAAACTGATTTATTCAGCACTTAAATGTTTAGTCTCAGATGGAGAGTCCCTTCAGAAACTGGGATTCCGCCCTCCTTTGCAATTAAGCGTCTGTTTACATATTATTCTGGAAACCTCCCTCACACTTACTTACATCTGTCTTCATGCCTCAGTGGAGATCCCGCTCTAGCACTAAGGTGTCTGTTTAAATATCTGTGAGGACCCCCTTCCCACCCGTTATTCTGGGAACTTCCACAGTATTTGAGTCTATTCAACAGTCTCTATGGGGAGCTCCCCAGAATTAAAGGATCTACTTACAAGCATTTTGGGGACCCCCCAATAATTTCCAGGCTCCTCTGGGGATTCCCCCCAAAATTATAAAGCCATCTCTGTTCATTTACAGGACTCTTACAGTAACCTCCCAGAGATTGAGTCTTAATTACAAATTCTCTGGGGGGCCTCCTCAGTACTTAAGCATCTATTCACATGCCCCTTTAGGGAATCTCCCAGAATCTAAGCGTCTATCTGCAAATTATTTGGAGAGACTCCAAATTCCTAACTCCATATTTACGGTCTAATGAAGCACCCCTGGCCGAGAACTTAAGTCTACCCACACTATTTTTCTAAGAACTCTTGAGCACTTACACATACAGATACAGTCTCCTATATGGGGCCTCCTCTAGAACTCAAGTCTACCTATATTTTATTCTGGGGATGCCCCACCATCAGGCATGTGTTTATAAGGCCTCCCGTGGGGAACTCCAGAAGTTCAATTTCTATGTACACAGTATCTGGAGATATCTGGAGGACCTCCCTGTGTTTAAGGATCTGTTTGGACGCCCGCTCCAAGTGCTCCCAGAACTTGTTTCTCTTTACACGTTATTGGAGGGATCTTCGAGGAACTTTCTGGTCAGTTTACAGGCCCTCTCTATTACGGTCTACCAGAACTGAAGTTCCTACATACACATTATTTGCCTTCTTTCCACCCTACTCCCGCCAACCCGGTATTTAACCGGTTACTCTTGGCTCCGTACACAGTTACGCACACCCGCGGGGCGTCCGAGCGACCGGTTAGCGGTCGAGGAGGGGGCGGGGCCCCGAAACGCGCCCCCCGCCCCGCCCCGCGCCTGCCCCGCGCGGGCACGCGAGCCCCTTACCTAAGGCGGCTGCTGATTGGTTCCTGGGGCGCAGCGGGGCGCGCGCTCTCCGTGACGGGGGTGGGTGGGCTGGGGGCGGGGAGTACCACCACAAGCCACCGGCCTGTAAATGGAGTCTGGGGGTGCCGGGAGTGTGGGAGAGAAAGGGAGAGAACCCGCACCAGTTACTCCAGAACCGGTGTGGGCATTCCAGAAGCGGCACCCAAGGAAGGACAGCCCGAAGCAGGAAGAGACAGAGGCGATATCGCGAGGCAAAGCCGAGCTCAGGTCTCGCGGGCTGCCTTACGCACGCGCCGCGGGCTGGGCGCGCGAGCTGGGCGCGCGAGAACCGAGCGTGAGCGCCGGGCTGAGCATGCGCTGATGGAGATGGTTGGACGCAGCACGCATGCGGATTACGGAGGGGCGAAGGGAGGGCGTTGCGACTCGGCCTCAGTGCGCGTGCGCTTCGCTGGAGGTATGAGTGGGCGCACAGAAAAGAGGAAGAGGGGGCGACCCGGGAAATTCGAGGTTCGAGTCCCACCTTCTCAGTGGTGTTGGCGGGATGCGGTCGGGTGGGGCGGCAGGGAGGAATTTCAGTGTCCTGGGCTGAGTAAGTGGTGAATGAGTCAGACCTGGCGTATGCGCTGGAAGATGTCCCGGTCTGTGGAGGGAGACAGCTAGGGGATCAAATCACTTAGGGAAGGGCGAAGGTCTGGTTAGACCTTGAAGGGCAGGGCGAGGGAACCCCAGGAGAAAGGTCCAGACTGACTAGGACTCATGGAGTTCCACCGGGGTGGGAGGTGAGGCAGCTGAGATGGGCAGGTCAGATCTTGAATGCATGTGAGACGCGGAGTGGTCCCTACGACCGCGTAAGTCTCTCAGGGGCCGCGGTGGAGGAGGGATCCAGTACAAAGAGTCGAGATTCAAACGCCTGCGGGCGGATCCCTGAGCGCGCCAAAAACGAAAGGCCAGAGCACCGCCCGCGGAGAGCGCATGCGCAGGCCGAAGGGCTTCGCGACTTTTTACCTGGAGCGGGTGGTTGGTTGCCAGGGGGAACGACAGATTGTTCAAGAGAAGAGAGGAGTATAAATATATTCATAGATACGTGAGTGGGGAGTTTCCCGTTTTTAATTTGAAATCTTAGTAGTTTTTTTTTTTCGGGGTGAGGGGAGGTAATTAGGCTTATGTTATTTATTTTATAATAGAGGTACTGGGGATTGAACCTAGGACCTCGTGCTTGCTAAGCACTCACTCTACCACTGAGCTACACCCCTCCCCAGTAAAGTCTTAAAAGTTATATTTGAGCACAGAATGCATGTACATTCTGACAAAGTTCAAGCAGCCAATGGGGTACATGATAAAAGTAAGTCTCCACTCTGGTTTCCATATTCCTCCATTCCTAGAGCACCAGTTCCCAGTTTCCTGTGAGCTGCTGTTACAGCAAAGCATTGGAGTTGAGAGCTTGAGCCTGGGTTCCCATAAATGGTGGGGGACCTTGGCCAAGTTCCTTAACCCTCTCTGCCTCTAGGTCCCTGTTTTTTTGGAGGGGTGGGTAGCGGGGAGGTAATTAGGTTTACTTATTTTTCTTTTTATTAGAGGTATTGGGGATTGAACCCAGGACCTTGTGCATGCAAGCATGCTCTCTACCACTTGAGCTATACCCTGCTCCTTGGGTTCCTGTTTCTGAAATGGAGATGTGGGGCACCGGCTGATGATACTGGCAGAGTTAAATGGGTGAAAGTGCCTCGAAGAGCGCCTGGTAGCACTACGTGCTGTCATTTTGTAGTTTACGAGGATAATGATAGTGATTGAGTCTGAATCGCCCCCTCCCCTCCATCCCTGCTACCATTTTCTCAGCACAGGTACCAAGTGGAACCATATCTCCAGGCTGTCACAGGCTGAGTGAAAACAACCACCAGATAGACTAAGTTGAGAGTCCTGTTGTTTATGGATTCTCCAGAAGACTGGGTGTTTGGTGGAGATATACATGACAAGCTACCTTAGTGTTGTTTCTGTCAGTGTCCCTTTTAAGCATCTTCATTTGTTAGCTCGTATCGTTTTCTTACTTGAATTTCTCAACCCCATGTTACCCTCCATGCCAGTTTCACATATGGGCAACCCTCAGAGGTGGAACTTTGACTTAAGGGAAAAGGAAGGACTTGGCGTTGGACCACAGGCCCACTGAATACTAGGTTCTGGCTTACGTACCTCACTCCAACCTTCTCCCCTCCTCATTTAACAGATGCAGAAAATGAATCTGAAAGAGAAGGGCTTACTGAAGTCCCCATAGCCAGGAAGCATCAGGGCCTGGACTCAAACCCAAGCCTGCCTGCCTCTAGGGTGAGCCCACAGTTTTTCCCTGGCAACAGGCAGCCTGCCTAGCGGTGAGTCAGTGGTGCAATCAAACACCCAGAGAGCTGCCTTTTCTCTTATATAGTGAGATGGAATGCTGTTGTGTGAATGTACTTTATTTAATCACTTCCTACTGATAAACATTTAGGCTGTTTCTGAACTTTTGCTCTTGTGAACATTTGCCACAATTAATATGCTTGTACATCTGATTGCATGTATATGATAGTATTATCATTAGAATATCTTACTTGAAGTAGAGTTGCTGACTCAAAGGGTGCATGCACTGGGAATTTTAAGAGCCATTGCCCAATGACCTATTCATTCCTCAGTTCACTTCTCTGTCCATTTCTTTCATTTATTTGTATATACTGAGTGAATTATGGAACTCCAGTCATCTGCCAGGCATGGCTGTCAGCTGGAGATCCTATAGTGAATAGGACAGAGTATCTGTCCTTTAGGAACAATTATCGTAGTGGGGCTAGCTGATGCCAGGTAAAAGATGCTTGAAAGGAAAAATCAGGATAAAGGAATTGGAAGTGATGGAGGTCACAGAGAGTGACAGGTCTGTCAGGGAAGGCTGCTCTAAAAAGGTGACATCTGAATAGAGGCCTGAAAGACTGTAAGGAAATGAGCTTCATGAAGATGCTGAAGAACAGTAAGTAGAAAGACCACGAAGCAGGAGTGAACCTGGGTGTTCTTGGAATATCGAGGTGACCAGAGTGGCTGGAGCAGAGTGGAAGAGGATTATTTAGAGATAGAGCTGTAGAGAGGGCCAGGTTGCATGGGGTTCTTATGTGCCATGGTAAGGGCTTTTGAATTTACTTTCAAGTGTAACAGGAAGCCTTTGGAGGGCTGTGAACAAGGACCAGGATGTTGTGATGTATGTTTTATAAAGACTTCCCTTGTGAACATGAAAAAGTAATAACAGGTTGCATGTGGGGGTGAAAGTTATAGGTCAATGTGGATCAGAACCATGAGGAAGACTTCTAAAGACTTACATTTTTGAACCATGTGACTGTCACCTATGCACATAAAAGCTAAAGCGGTCCTGGCTGCCATGAGGAGAGTAGGATGCAGCTGGGCAGGCCTGGAAGCAGAAGATGAGGAAGCTGCTGTCCCTGCCCGGACGAGAAATGATGGTGACTCAGGAAGAGGGTTGTGTGAGAGGAAGCATGAATCAGGGATGACTTGAAAGTTATCCTGAAGGTTTGGGCCCCACCAAGTGCGTGAAGAGTGATGCTTTCTTTTGTTTTAATTAATTTTTTATTGACATATAGTTGATTTACAATATTGTGTTAGTTTCTGGTGTACAGCAAAGTGATTCAGTGATACACACACACACACACACACACATACACATATATATATACTCTTTCAGATTCTTTTCCATTATGGTTTATTACAGAATATTGGGTATAGTTCCCTGTGCTCTACAGTAGGACCTTGTTTCGGAGTGATGCTTTTTACCAAGTTGGGGAGGAGTAGTCTTGATGGGAAACTGACAAGCTTTGAACTTCTTAACTTTGAGGTGCACATAGGACATCAGTTAAGTGGTTGCAGTTGGGAGAAGCCAGGGTTTGTAGATACAGAATTTTTACTGCCTTTTCATTATGAAATTTTGAAAACATATATAAAAACATATAAAATTATTTTTAAAAATGTACCATAAAACCTTTGTGTATACTTGGTATGTGTTTGGTCTAAAGAACTCCTACCTACCCACCACCCAGTATGGACAGTCATCTACATTTTACTTGTTTCTTCTATTTCCTTCTGGTACATACATATAAGCACATTTTTTCCTTTAGTTTCTTTCCTAATTTTTTAAGCATTTAGGCAAATTGCAGCTGTCCTGCCATTTTATCAGTAACTATACAAGTATGCTATTTGAGGGGGTTGTTAATATATAGATGGTATTTAAAGCCTTGGGATTTGCTGAAACCAATCCAGACTGAGGGGCTGTAAAGAGCAGAGACTGGGCCCTGGGCCTCTCACATTTAGGAATCAGGGAAAGGACCAGCATTCTGGACAGAGGCTAACAGGGAGCAGGAACATTAGGACAAGCGATGACCTGGGGCCAGGGGAACAAAGGGTTCCAAAAAGATGGTGATCAACTAGAGGAGCAGCAGGTGGGGAGGGCAGAACTCAGTGGTAGAGTGGGTGCTTAGCATGCACCAGGTCCTGGGTTCAATCCCCAGTCCATCCATTAAAAATAAATAAATAAACCTAATCCCCCCCCCAAAAAAATTAAAAAACAAGAAAACAAGCAAAACCTAAGGGGCAGAGTTACGGGCAGTAGCTGGAGGTGGACATGGTGTCTGCCATGAAGAAAACATGGCTGTCTTATCCCCCTGTCACTGTGTTATGGAAATGTTTCAATATCATAATACAGATTTTATAAGGAAAAGTTTATGGGTACTTATTTTTCCTTAGCTTTTTACTGGTGAGGTATAACTTAAATGTGGCAAAATACAGAAAAGGCACAGATCTTAAGGGTACCGGTCAATGAATTTTTATAAATATATATACTTGTGTAACCACTATCCAAGTCAAGATACAGACCATTTCCAGCACCCCAGCAATTTCTCTTGGGCCCTTTCCCTGTCAACTCCCCCACTCCAGAAGCAACCACTGGTCTGATTCTGGTCACTGTGGTGAGTTGTGCCTGATCTTGAACTTTATATATATGAAATCTTACAGCAGGTCTTCTGTGTTGTCTGCCTTCTTTAGCTCTTTGGTCTGTAAGAGTCTTCCCTTTTGCTGAACGTAACAGGAGTTAGTTCTATAGAAACTTTGAAAGGATTTCCACACACTGATTATTTTGCAATATCTAAAATAAAGCCTCTGAATATGAATTCCAGATGTTTTGCAGTTTGGTGACTCATAGGGAGCTTTAAGGATAATGGAGGATATAAAGTGCTTCATGTCCCAGTGGCGTGTTTTTAAGATGAGAGGGATGACAGCACGTTTGTGTGCTGATGGAAGTAAGAGCGGGGAAATGGACAAGAGAGGAGACTCAGGACCTGGGTCCTCAAGAAGATAAGAGAAAGTGCAGACGGGGTACAGGTGGAGACGGGGTTGGACCTGAATAGAAGGAGGGCCAGCTCATCCTGGTAAAAGAAAAGAAAGTGTTACCATTTGACATCCCCTCCAAATTATAAAAACCACTCTCCTTATCTTTATATGTTGGAACTATTCCACACAGCATCAATGCTCAGAACAGGTCCTTGGCGTGCAGTCTGGTGTTGATGGAGATGATATGGCTTCCATTATGGATCACAGTGAAGAACTGGCCAAACACTGGCGATGTTTGTTCTATGTGGGTGAGGCAAAATGGATGCGAGAGTGGTGTGCAGTTACAGCGAGGAGTCTTTGGGAAGGAACAGGAGTCCTGGGGCAGGAGCAGCTGTGATACTGTCATTTGTAATAAATATGTACTTAGTCTTTGTCCTGGAGTCTGGCACAGAGCTCCCAAAACTGTCGGAACTTCCTGTGATGAGAACAGATGCCAGAGTCTTTTGTTATGTTAATGAGGTGGCTTTTGGAAAGCACCTAGGTAACCTAAGGATGGCTGGTTGCCAGGGGACCCGACCATGTGATTAGAGGGTTGAGACTCCTAGTCCTGCACCTCAGCCTCCAGGGAGGGCGGAGGGGTTGGAGGGCAAATCGAGGGCCAATGGTCAATGATATAATCAATCATGACTATATAATGGAGCCTCCATAAAAAACTCAAAAGCATGGAGTTTGGAGAGCTTTCGGGTTGGTTGAACGTGTGATTTGGAGAGAGAGGTACCTGGAGAGGATATGAAAGCTCCCTGCCCCTTCCCTGTACCTTACCCTAGGCATCTCTTCCCTAAAGTAGTTCCTGAGTTACTTCTTTTCATAATAAACCAATAATCTAGTAAGTAAATAGTGTCTCTTGGTTCTGTGAGCCACTCATCAAACCCAGTTGCTGGAACCTCTGATCTGTAGTCAGTTGGTCAGAAGCACAGGTGACAACCTGGATTTGCCATTGGCATCTGAAGGGGGAGGGTTGGGGGAGTCCTGTAAGACCAAGCCCTTAAGCCATGGATTCTGATGCTGTCTCCAGGCAGTGTCAGGGTTAAGTTGAATTGTTGTGTCTGAGAATTGCTTGGTGTGGGGAAAAACCTCACACACTGGAATTGGGTGCAGAATCCTGAGCAGCCAGGACAGGGAGGCTGGAGGAGGGCTGGAGCCAGAGCCTGGAGAGCCCCTGCTCTGCTACCCCCCACCCCCAGCCACAGGTGAGGCCTGTGGGTGTATTCACACTATCCCGTAGTGAAAACAAATGCATACCTGGCTGGTCCCAAGAAGCAGGTACCAGGTGTGCAGCACGGTTCTTTCAAAGTTGGGCAGAAGGAGTCAAGATGGGAGGGACGTGAGAGTTTTCGGGACCAGAAACGTCAAGCTGGAGCTGTGTGGTGGCTACTTGGGTGAATGCATTTGTAAAAATCAACTAAGCCTACACTTAAAATTTGTGTACTTTATATAAAATCAGTCTCAATGAAAGAGAAAGTGACTTAAGCCTAGGAGCTAGACTTTGACAGAAGGGCAGGTGGGAGCCATGGAAAGGTTTTGAGCAAGAGAAGGGCCCAGTCGTGTCTGGGGCCATGTAGCAGGGGAGAGGGGGTTGTATGTGTGGGAGAGGCCCTGCCCTGAGCCTGGGCTCCTGACTGCCTCTCTAAGCCTGGTAAGCCCCAGGCCTCTCTGGACCCACTTTTCTCCACCCAGTTCTCTTCTGGGAGAGGAGGCAAGACAGAAGGAGGAGAGAGAAATGGCCAAAATCACTGTGAGACAGAGTCCCTCAAGGACGGAGCCCTCCGACTCATGCCTACAGCCCCCACCCCTGGTGCAGGGCCTTCAAGAAGTGCCAGTTGGTTGAGGGGATAGCAAAGGTTGAGGGGTGGGGATCAGGACCCATGCCCCACAGTGGAGAATGGGGGCAGGGAGGTGAATCTGGATCCGAGATAATTCAGAACAGGAGCTCTCTTGCATGTGCCCTTAGTCACTTAGGCAAAGCCCCCTCTAACCAGTTCCCATCTCAGCGAAACTAACGTGGCAGGTGATGAGCCTCTGGCCATCCCAGGTGGTCAGCGTGTTCATTCAGTGCTATTCACCGAGGCTCTGCATACGCCAGGCCCTTGACATTGAAGACATGATAAAGAACAAAAATGAAAATCTTGGATGTAATGATCTCCGAGTGTCTGAATGGGCAGCTGGCTAAGTGCTGGGGCGCTCCAGAGCCAGGCTGCCGGGATCAGATCCCAGCTCCCCCGGCTCTTTCTTGTGGTTTTGGGCAGGTTTCTTAATTTCTGTGTCTCAGTTTCTTCATCTGTCAAATGGGACCAGTAATACCCACCTTACCTCCTTTTGCAGAGGTTCTGTGAGATCATTTATATAAAGGACTTAACATGGGGCTTGGTGCAGTAAATATTCTTGTGATAGAGGCAGGTTCATGGGGCTCTGGGAGCTTCAGAGAGGGCCTCCTGGAGGAGGGGATGTCTAAGCTAAGACCCAAAGGAGAAGTAGGAAGGAGTTCACCAGCTGAAGCAGAGTAGACTAGGAAGGGAATGAGTCTGCAGGGGATCTGGCAACACTGAGGAGGCCTTACTGCAGGGGGAGGGTGTTGGAAATATCTTTGGAGGGCCTGTCTAGTTCCCGTTGACTCTCCCCCCCAGATAGGCTGGCGGCCAGAGGAAGGGCAATCAGTGGGAGTGGGTGGCATAAGCCCCAGTTTAGCTCTGGGGGCTGAGGGGCAAGGCTGGCTGTGGACCTGCAGGGAAATCCAAAGATAGCTCAGCAGGGGATGACTGGCAGCCTGGGCTTCCCCACAAATCAAAGGAAGTGAGGATGAGTCAGCCTCTCAAAATGGAACTAAGTGGCGGTGGGAAGGGAGACCTAGGTCTGGGGTCCAAGGCCACTCTGCCTGTGACTCACCTCAAGTAGGGCAGAGAAGGCGGGCTCAGGAGCAGAATGAGATGGGTGTGAATCTGGGCCCTGCAGCCCAGATTCTCTCTCTGTCTCTCTCTTTTTTTTTTAAATTATTTTAATTTTTCTTACTTTTTTCTGGCCCTACTCTTGAAACTTCAGTTCCTGTGTCTGTACAGTGGGATGGAGTGGGGCAGGGAGTGGGGGTGGTGATTTATAAAAAGAGAGCGCAGAGCTGGGCATACAATAGACCTCCCCTTTTCCTGTCTGAGTCCCGGCAGATACGAAAGGAGTATATGGGATGGTCTGGGGTTCCTGTTAAGTCTCCTGATGGGTGAGTTGTCGTCTAGGTTCTGGTGGATATGAGTAGAGGGAAAAAGGCAGCAGAGAAAAGAAAAAGGGCCGCCATGCATTCCTTGTGTCTGAAAATCAATAGCATAATAAAAACAATTAAGTATCTCACTTCGATTTGCTTCTTACTAAATGCCTGACCTCCCCGCTGCCCCGCTGTGCCACTCCTGGTTTTAATCTTCACAGCAGTCCCATGGGGAGGTTGGCTTCATCTTACAAGTGAGGCAAAATGTTCAGAGAGGTGAAGCCACTTGCCCAAAGTCACACAGCCAGTGGATGGCAGAGCCAGGATTTGGACTGTGATCTGTCTAAATTGGAAGCCCTTGCTCTTAACCTCAGATCTGGGCGAGGCAGGGGGCTGGTGTTGAGGACTCACTAGCCTGCAGACCTGGGAGGGCACTTCTGGAGGCCTCTGTTCTATAGATGAGGAAACAGGTTAAGAGAGGGCAAGGGCCTTTCAGTGGCCGATCTACTTGTTTGGAGTGTGGTTATGTTTAGAAAGAAACAATAACTTCTGACTTTAACATTTATTACAAATAATGCACCCTCCACCCCCCAGTCCACCTTATCCAGACAGGTAATTCTCTGCTGCTCTGGAAAAATGGTGTCCTCCTCGCTCTCCCACCAGGGGACGCTGCCTCCCACCTCATCCCAGCCTCAGGCCTGGTTCCTTTGGCTCTGCCGGCCAGCGGGTGACTGAGGCAGCCCAGGATCCTGGACGCCCCCACTCCCCTCCTCCTCTGGGACCCAGGAGTCCCAGCTCCCAGGCAACTCCACGTCTCACTGAAAGCAGGTGGTCGTCTGTAGCAGCAGACTGAGGGTGTTTTTGTCGAGGGTATTGGGGTAGGGGTGACCATTTTCCCATTTGGGGCCTCGGTGGGGGTTGGGCCATGGCCTCCCTCCTTCAGCCAGTGTCCCCTCCAGCAGCCAGCAGCAAGTCAGCCCACCCCAAGGTGGGGCCCCCTTAGATCCTCACACTTGAGGTGCTTTCTGCCTGGGGCTGCGACAGGAGTAGCAGGGAAAATGTCCTTGACCTCAGTCCTGGGGAAAGTAGTCTGGTTCTTCCTCCGTGGGTCCTGGGGAGACACAGAGAAATGGCTAGACAGGCAGGCCAGACACCAGAGGGAGGGCCAGAGCCGGGGCACTGAAGTAGAGACAGACAGGAACCAGTGGGTGGAGGAGGAGGGTAGGTGGTCTTGATACCAAGAGACAAGGGTGTGGATGGGCACTTGGGCAGAGCCAGAGAACATGTCCAGGGACAGGCAGAGACAGAGACCATGCAAAGAGAGAGGGAGAGGGTACTGATGGTCAGCGGAGGGCAGAAGGAATGTCTGCTTCTTTTGCTGCCAGTTCAGCCCGGAACTTGGAGTCCTTTCCTCCAGACAGAGCCAGAGCAGAAGAGAAAGAGTGGCCGGATCCCCATCTCCCACACCCTTAGCCACGTGAGGTGCCAGCCACAGGCATCCTTCCTCCAGGATGCTCTCCTGCCCAAGTCCCAGCCCCCTCACCAGCTACGTGGCCTCCTGGCTTGGTTCTGGAAGCTGCCGGGGCCCCAGGGCCGCACTAAGCAGCTCGGTCAGGGTGTCCAGCCTCCCTGCCAGCACGTCAATCCGCTTCTCCAGGGCCTGGTGTGAGCTGCTCAGACCCAGCTGCAGGTCACACAGGATCATGTGCATCTGGGCAGGGAGAGGTCGGAGGGATCAGGGGGCTGGGGAAGGTGCCCTCCCGCCCTGTGGGGTGAGGCAGCAGAACCAGCATTGACTAAACCCTTACAGGCTCTTGGGGATTATGCCCAATAAAAGCAGTTACCATTCCTGCCACATCCCAGCCACCTGGCCCAGTGCTTCTCATATATAGTTTAAAATCCTCCTAAAAGTGAGGGGAGCGAGAATCTTGTTTCCATTTTTAACTGCTGAGGAAACAGGCCTGGAGCTGTTAAAGGACACGCCCAAGGCAGCACCTAGAATAGGGAGGCCCTGGGACGTAGTAGGTGCTCACTTAAATCTTTGTAGCCTTGATGACCTCCTGGCTTCACAATCCACACAATCCGTGTCCCCTGCCTTCTCAAACTAGGATTCACAGCTTCATCCTTGAGGGTGTGCGAGCTTTCTATAAGAACTCTTAACTTCCGTGTTTTGGGCCGGATGGATAGCCTTGGAAATCAGGACCTGCCAATTCCGGCACATCTAGGCCACCACTGCCTCACGGAGGCCTGCCGTGCAGTTCAGGGGCCAGCATCTGGGACTGTGTTTACCATGGCACAGGTGCCAGGGGCCACTGTTTGAATTGTCGCGGACTAGTGAGAAAAAAACAAAGGCTACCGGATTAGCAAGAGGTTCAGTGAGCCAAGCTGTGGGGCCACAGGGCAGGGTGCTGACGTCACCACCTCCTCCTAGCACTTCAGAGTCAAGTGGCCCCAGCAGGGAGGGCCAGCTGACTCACATCTTGGCCAGGCAAGGGTGCCCAGGATAGGAGCACCCAGGGCCTGGGGCCCCGTCTTCACAGTAACAGCACAGATTGAGTTTTCCCGAAACAGTGTCACCCTTTTGTGTGTCGGGGCTGTTAATTTTCATTTTATTGCTTTGCCCTTTATGTTTGAACTTGGTTTGTCAATTTGCTTTGGTTTTATTGTTGTACAAGAGTTGTAGTTGAAAGGAATTTTTGTATCCGCCTAGTGCAAATAATTTAACATCAAACACTGGAGTTCTTTGTACAAGTTCTTTTAAGTTTGGAGGAAGCTGCATCTTACAGGAGGAACTCTGTTGCATCATTCACTCACTCATTCACTTATTCATTCAACCACAAACCTTTATTGCCTGTGTGTGCCAGTGGTCCCTATTCCCAGGCCAGATTTCCTTACCAGCTGCCCCTAACCTCCCTCTTCCAGACCCCCATTCAGGGGATCCTGGTACCTTGGAGATGTCCACCATGGCATTCACTTGTTCCCGGAGCTTTCTGTGTTTCAGCCGCACCTGGCGGAACCTGTAGGACAAGGAAATGGGGGATCAGAAGTGGCCCTAGCTCGGGGTGAAGTGAGGGGAGGAGAGACCCACGGAGAAAAGTACAAAGAGGAAAAGCCAGAGAACTGAAGGGATGGGAGAGGGTGGCTGCACCTGTGAGCCTACCTCCCAGGTAGAGGCCCAGGCATCCAGTCCCCCAGGCCCTCTGAGACATGCAAACTGAACTGTCACAGACACACACAGTCAGTGTGAGGTCCAGGTGGGCCCGCACGTGGGCATCCCAACCTGGGCACTCATTCCTGCTCGGACACACAAGCTGTGCATAGAGGAGGAGACGCGGACACAGATGCACACGGCATGCACACACAGGCCCTCACGTGTTGATGGCAGCCAGCAGCCTGCGCTGGTGCCTGCGGGCAGGTCTGGAGTCCTTCCTGCGCGTGTGTTTGTAGAACATCCAGGACTCTTGAAGCACCCGGGCGGCTGACTCCTTCATCTGGGGG
This sequence comes from Camelus ferus, assembly GCF_009834535.1. NCBI lineage: Eukaryota > Metazoa > Chordata > Mammalia > Artiodactyla > Camelidae > Camelus > Camelus ferus. Next base: position 16,560,955 of record NC_045704.1, on the reverse strand, counting down.
TGGGCGGCACAGTGTTGATGGAGATGGACCCCTGGGGCTCTGGGAAGACAGGGCGGGGGTGGGGCCTCCCGAGACTGAGGGAGGGGTGTGCCCTGGGCGCTGAGCCTCACCTCTTTGGCATACTGGATGTCCATCATGAAGTTGTGCACATGCTTCTCTGCCTTATTAAACTCCAGCTTCCGGGCCACCACAGCCACCAGCAGGGCCGTGCAGCAGACCCCCTGTGGGCACAGCAGAGCAGTAGGGCTCTGTGGGCAGCCATGTGCCACCAACTCTCTCCCCTTGAGCCCTCCCCACAGCCACAGATGCAGGCATGACCACCGCTAGTTGACAGAGAAGCATACAGGCCTAGAGAGAACCAGGGTCTCACAGCTCCGACAAGCAGAGCCAGGATCCTAAATTACATGTCTGGGGTCCAACCCCTGGGTGTGGCTTTTACACCATTAGACTGGCCTCTTTTGTTAAGAGTGTGATTGGAGATAGGAGAGAAGGGCTGGTTTTGAGTGAGGGGCCGAGCTCTGGCTCCTGTGGGACCCCCTCCTCCCCACAGCCCAGCCGGCCATCAGGTCACCAAGGGTGTCCCTCCCCCTCCTTCCCACTTCCACAGCCTCTGCCCTGCTCTTGCTGTGTCCTTTCCCTCCTGGACATTCTTTAGCCTCCTCCTTATCCCACCCAAACCCCGGGGAGATCTAATACCCAATTATGACCCTGCCCCCGTCACATTAATCTCCTAGGCTCCAACTGTCGCAAACTTCATAGAGAGGCTTTTAAGGCCTTCCAAGGTCTAGGCTGCTCTTCCTTCTCTGCCCAGCCTCCCTCCCAGGCAACTCAGCCTCAGCATCATTCTTTCTCACCTGCCTGAGCACCTTGGTCTGAACAGTCACTCTTTTCCCTTCCTTTTCCCAAGGCCTCTGGTCCTTCAAGGCCCCATCAAATCCCATTGCTCTATAGCACCTGTTCACTCTCCCTGGAGCTGGAATCGGTCTTTGTAGCCTTCCTCCACCCTATGTGTTTCCGCTTTGGACCATCAGAACTGGCTTGTCATTTACCAGTTACCAACATTGGCTTGGGGACTGCCTCGGTTCCAAGTCCAGCTCTGCGCAAGTTATCTAATCTTGAGTTTCTTATCTGTAAAATGGACACACCCTCACACTATTACTCCGAGGATTCCATAAATTAACACCTGGAAAGTCGTCAGAGCAGGGACTGCACGGAGTCTGTGTCCAATAAAAGTTAGCCATTATTACTATTATTATTATTATTGTTATTGTTATTATTTTGAAGCTGGGGAAGGTAGCCATTATTATTCCGTTGTGCCATGGAACCTCTGGGCCAGGAGTGGGCTGTGGGCTCTAGTGCAAGTCACTTTCTCTGTCTCTGTCTCAGTTTCTCCTTTTCAAATGAGACAGGAGGTCCCAGGCAGCCCTGAGGGTCCCTGACCCTTTGGGAGTGTTGTGCTGGCTGAGCCTCTGCCCCACTTCCTAGTTGGAAAGGCTCACCAGTTGGTGGGGAGGGGGAGTTGTCACATTTCCCTGCCACCCCATCCAGCACCTGTGGACCCAGGGCTGGAAGATTCAGCATGTCCTTCCTGGGACGACAACAGGGCTGGGGGAGGGCAGCTTGAATCCCTGAGGGTGAGGGGAGCCAGATCTCATGGGGACATGAAGGCCAAGGCATTGGGGGCTGGGTACTGGAGGGGGATAGAGGCTGGGTGGGGGGAACTGGAGGCCTGGGTCTCTGAAGGGAAGGGAGTGGTTGTCTAGATTTGGGAGGAGGCTTGAGTCTGGGGCTTGGGGAGCCTCTGCCTCATCCTTGAGGACACAGGAGCTGGGGTAGGGATAGCTGGATGCTTGGAACCAGTTACGATAACAGTGTCAACCATCCCTACCCCCTGACCCATTTATGGAGCATTTCCTATGTGTTTTAGACCCTTTACATGGTTTAATTCATTTAATATTCTCAGGAAGCCCATGAGGAGGACAGTGGTATCAGCAGCCCTGGTTTTATAGATGAGGAAGCTGAGGCCCAGAAAGGTTATATGGCTGACTCCCAGCTAGGAAGTGGCAGGAGCAGGATTTGGACCCAGGCAGCCTGCCCGCACAGGCTGCTTTTGATGATTGGACTCAGTCGCCCTAATGGAGGCTGGGAGACTGGGTTCCTGGATGTTGGAGGAGCCTAGACCTAAGAAACCAGGTTCTTGAGTGATTGAGAGGGCAAGTGGCGGGGGAGACAAGACACCCACGCCTTAATGGAGCTCTGCACTGGATTCCTGGATCCTGGGAGGAGACAGGGCTGGGAAGTCAGGGGCCTTTGTTCCTGAGGAGGATGACGGCTGGGGTCCTAGGTTCTGGAGAGAGCAAGGACTTTGGGGGTGGATTCTTGGGTTTTCAAGGGAAACAGGCTGGTGTCTGTGTCCTGGACTGGGAACAGGACTGTAGGGACAGACACCCAAGTTTCTCAGGGATGTCCCTGAGTGCCTTTGTTGGCTCCATGGTTTCCTGGGGCCCAGGGTATGAGCAGTTTGGGATAAGGGTAGGGTCCCTGAACAGGTAAACTCACCATGACCCCAGTGCAGAGGCAGACAATCTTGCCCCAAATGGTACCCGGCACCACGTCCCCATAGCCGATGGTCAGGAATGTGATGGGGATGAGCCACAGTGTGTCTGAAAGGTGTCCGGTGGCATTAACAGTCTGCCTGTGGGGAAGGGGTGGGGGTTAGTTCTGAAACGCCACCCCAGGGGTTTCTGTGATGTTTGATACCGTTCTTATTAACATGTACCCACTGTCCCAAGAAGCATTCAGAGAAAAAGCCAGTAAGAACTGGGCTTTGGCGCCTGGCTTCCTCTTTGCTGTGAGATTTGAACCTGGATCCGGCCAATTCCTAAGCCTGTTTGGTTTTAGCTAGGCTACCAGGGCTGCCAGGCATGTGATTGAGGGGGTTTAGAGGGGGCCACTTGTCAGACTGGCAGGAAGCTACATGACCCCGAGGAAAGGGCACCTTTTTCTAACTTCTCAAAAACTCCCAGATCCCTGATATGACCTGGAGACGTCCCTATCAGGACTAGAAAGGTGGGACTCTCAAAAGGCTTGGCAGGACTCTACCCCCTTTCCCCCTCATTTCATAGAAAGGGACATTTTAGGCAGTCATGGAAGGGATTGAAAATTAGGATTTGTCTAACTCTGACCCACAGTTAGACCAAAGCAGGGAAAGCATCATTCATCAGCGCCCCAGATACCTCAGACCCACTGAATTAGTGTCTGGAGGTGGAGTTGAATCTTCACTAAGCCCCACCCCCCTCATCCCAAAGTACATTCCAGTTTGAGGACTTCTGTCTTGGGATTTAGAAATTTGACTTCCTCCCCATCCTCCCATTTTTCAGCTGAGAGAATTAGCAGGAGGATCACTTACAGATCCTGACTGATTTCCCCACTGAGAGAACCGAGATCTGTAAGATGAATGAGATTAAAAGCTTGAAAGATTAGAATTGCCAGGGAGATTTTAAAGATGGTGGAATTTGACACCCATTTTACAGAGGCTCAGAGAGAAGAGATCTAAGGGCAGATCTTCTCATTCACCACCTCCCCTCAAGAATCCTTTATCAAATGTACTAAAGTAGAAGTTCTCAGACTTGAGACAGCATCAGAATCAACTGTTAAAACAGATTGCTGGGCCCCTCCCACCAAGAGTCTTGGATTCCATAGATCTGGATGGGGGCCTGGGAATTTGGATATGCAACCAGTTCCCAAGTGATGCTGCTGGTCCTGGAACTACACTTTGAGAACCACTGGCCAAGACTACCCCTGATTTCTTTACCTGTAAGATAAATGGAGGCCCTGAAAAGGTACAGGCCCAGCACCAGGTCAAAGTCTAGCAGGCAGCCTGGAATTCCATACCAATTCCCTGCAGGGCAGTCCCTTCCAGAGCAGCCCCCGGGTCACCCGGAGTGCCTACGGTGCATCTGTGCTAATTCGGAAAAGGTGTCCGGTTCTTCAGTGCAGATGCAGCCCTTGGCCAGGCCCCAGCGCCTAGCTTTGGAGACTGAACAGATGCCTGGAAACCTAAGGTAGGAGAGGTTTGAAAGCAGGAAGGGCAGGGCTTCCTGGGGTCTGTGTGTGTCTGGGGAGACTGGAGGCTGCAAGTGGAGGAAAGGGTCTGGGGCTGGCCTGTGGTGTCCTCCCACCCCAGTGGGTGAGAGTATGGACAGATAGCTTTCCCCAAGTGGCTCCTCCAGATGCTCCAGGTACCCTCACTCCACACCCTCCAGCACCCTCACCTCTCGGCCACCGACAGCACCCAGGCGGTGGTGAGCCAGAGGCCAAGCGTGAGGCAGAGCAGTAGGCGGCCGGGGTGCGTGTTCATGTACAGCTTGGCCACGAACCAGTGGCGGAAGCGGACCTGGTTGAGCGCGCCAATGCTGCGGTAGGAGGCGTTGAGCAGGACGCCGCTGCGCAGGAGCACGGCGCGGGGCACGAGGTAAAGGCGCAGCAGCATGACCAGTGACAGCACTGCCTCCCCCTGGCCCAGGAAGCCCGGCCAGGACTGCGGGACCGCTGTCTGCTGGGACCTGGAACGCAGCGTGCACGGCGGGCCACTCCCAGGCACCGGGTGCAGCCCGCATACCACCAGCTCCAGCACGATCTGCGCCACCTGCCGCCCGGTCAGCGCCACACGCCAGTCCCGGAGCCCGTTATCCGTCATGAACAACTGCGGGGAGGGGGCGGACGGAGAGGAGAAGGGGTCACACGAAGGTCAGGTGCTCGCTCCCCAGCCTGCACTGGAAGATAACGGGGGTGTGCCTGCTGGGCACAAGAGGGGATAGAGCAAGGCCAGGGCATGGGGCTGGGGAGGGTGGGGAAGGAGCAGGGCAGGACCGAAGGAAGACATCTCTCCACCTTCTCCCCTGTCCTAGGTTTAACCCACTTCCAGAGCTTACAGCCCAGGAACACTTATTGAGTGCCTACCGTGTGCCAACATTGTTCTATATACCGAGGATGTGGGCGAACAGAACAGAAACCCTGCCTCCCTGGAGCTTACGTTCCACATCCATGGAGCCATGTCCTGCTCCTTTTTGGGGGGACACTATAGTAACTGCAGTCATCCCAGTAGCAAAAACAATAGTTAGCATGTATGGGGCACTTTGGAGGTACTAGGCATTGCTCCATCCCTTTTATGGGTTGTGACTGCACACAAGTCAGTGAGGTTGAAAGTATCCTTATCCCCATTTTATAGATGTGGAAACTGAGGTCCAGGGCTCAAATAACTGCTATTAATGATAATGTGTACTTATTGAGCGCCACTTGTGTGCCAGGCACTGCAAGGGGCACTACCTCACATGGCCAATAACCCGCATTTTATACCCAAAGGTATGGGGGAAAGAAGGGCAGGCAATGTGATTGGGGATGTGGGGGATGGGATGAGAGGGGAAAGGGTAGAGAGCTGAGTGTCCAGTGAGGCATGAGATAGGAGGCAGGATATGGGTGGGAAGGGCTCCTGGGTTTGGGGGTGGGTTATTGGGAGCTCAGGTGTAGGGAAGGACCTGTGGGCACACAACTAGGATCTTGGGTTGCTTGGGACTGGAATAGGTGAGGACTCAAGGATGCAGAAGGAAGATCTGGGAGGCTGCGCCCTGCCTGAGTCTGCCTGAGGGCAGGAACTCTCAGCATCTACAGGAGTGCAAGGTGAGACCAAGGGCAGCAGGTGGAGAAAGGTCAGAGCTGCTCCAGGTGGCTCTGTCTGTCTGTCAGTGGTTCATCCCCTCCGGGTGGATGAGGGTGTGGATGCATTGCAGGGTGGAGGAAGCACATTACTCAGCCCAGGAGGTGGAAAGTGTGAGCCAACAGGGTGTGGTGGGGGCAGGGGGGAGCAAGGAAGGGACTCAGGGGCTGGGCCTGCCCTACCTGGACCTCTTTGGCGTGAAAGGCCGCAATAAGGCATAGGAGCAACAACGTGGAAATGCTGATCATACATTTAACCAGGAACAGGTAGACCGCCCACTGTCGGGAGGGAGAGAAAAAGGGGTAAGATCCTAGGTCAGTTCCCTCTACCTGCCTCCCAAACCCACATCCCTTCTCAATCCCCAATTTCCTAGTTTCTTAATCCCCAACCCAGTTCCTCCCAATGTCTCAGGTCTGGGGACGTCTCAAAACCATCATCTGGTCCTCAAGGAGAGCACCCTCTTCTTTCCCACTGGGACAGCCCTGGCCTAGATGCCAGTATCCACCCTCCTCCTCAGCTCTTCTAGGACCACACGCCTGAGGAAAGGCCTTGAAACGCACATTCCTTCTTAAATCCCCATACCCTTCCCCGTCAAAAGTAATTCCTCAGTTTGTGTGTGTGTGTGTGTGTGTGTGTGTGTGTGTGTGTGTGTGTGTGTGTGAAGGGGTGTCTAGAAACAGACGTTTAGTCTCTAAAGAGCACCCCGCCCCTTCCCTTCCCACTCAACTGGTTTCTGCCCTAGAGAGCAACTTCAAGTCCCCCTGAATCCCCCCCACCCAATCCCCAAGGAATGAGTGACACCCTCCACTGCCCTCATCCAGGGAGCTGGGTCCCTGAGACCCGAGCCTAGCTCTGAGAAGGGCCCCCCAGTCCTGCCCTGTGCATCTCCTCTCCACCTGCCCCCGCAACCTACCTCCTGCCCTCCCTCCTGGCTCTAAGCCCAGGACAGATCTGGCCGGAAGCACATGGCCTCCAGAAACCACGGGAAGTTTTTTTTCCCTCTCTTTGTGTAACAATAACTTAGAGGAATCTAGAATTCTTGAGCGAAAGATTTAGAGGAGACTGGGGCTGCTGGATTCCCTAGGAGGTGTTGGGGGGGGGGGTTCCTGCCTGGGAGGTGGTCTGGGGACGAAGGGGCCACCTAGGCTCCCACACGGAGCTCAGCACCTGTTTCTCCTAAAAGGCTGCCAGCTCCCCTCGCCTGGCCAGCCTCTGCAGGGGAAGAGGGCCAGTTTCCTGCCCCAGGGAGCCTACCCCCCCTCCCTGAACAATGGTCCTCTCTTGTCCTTAGCCCTCCCCCCCCTTTCATCCTTCCATGGCTCCGCAGTTACCTGTCTTCTTTGTTTTGTCCCAAACAACACCCCACTAGACACAACCCCCTCCCCACTCCCCAATCCACTTCTCTGGTGGTCCTATCTCCTTTCCAGTTCCTCTTGCCCCAGATCCTAGACCCCTTTCTCTGTGGCTGTACCACTCTGTCTCTCACTGCATCTGTGTCTTGGTCTCTCTCTGTCTTTGTCTCTCTGTGTATCTCTGTCTCTCTCAGTCTCTGCCTCTGTCCCTCTCTCCATCCTCCCCTTTTCCCCAACCCCTGCTGATATCCCCGTCATGTTCCCCTGCATCCGTGGGATTTGGCACCTGCCTCTGCCCCTGTCCCTCCCCTCTGGTGAGCAGGTGCCTGGATCTCAGCAAAATGAGCCATTAGATTGCGATGGAGGTGGAGAGAGGACATGGATGTTGTCAAGGCTGTCACAGAAAGGGGGCTGAGGAAGCATGTATTTCAACCCTTACCCCCAGTTTCCAGTTGGGGAAACTGAGGCTCAGAGAGCTGCAGCAGATTTCAGAGTCCCACTGCTGGACGGAGGCAGCAGCCTGGCAGGTGGTGGAGGGAAGGCAGCCATGGGAGGTGAGAGGGCCAGGGGACAGGGTGGCGAAAGAAAGACCACCCCACCCCCCATCCTTCCCATCAGCCAAAGCTCTGTCCTCACCTCCCCTGCTGGCGGGGCACTGAAGCATGGGAGCGGTGGGTCGGCCCAGCCATGGGCTTCCTGTTGGCAAGGGCTTTAGCGGCCCCGCCCCCTCAGTGCCCGCTGCCCTCGCCTGGCTACCCAGCCAGAGGAAGCCAGCCTGCCCTGACCCTCCGTGTGGCTTCCGGTCACTTCCAAGCTGTCTTCCTGTCCCACCTGCAAATTTCAGCCTGAGCCTTGTCCCCAGGAATCCCCCAACTCAGTCCTCAAATCAGTGTGCCCCAACCAGTCCCAATTCCTGGTCCCTTACCCCAGACAGATCCCCAACCCCTCCTTTCCTGTTGAGTAATTCTGTCCTGTCCTTAAGCCGCCAATTTTGACCTGGGTCCTTCATCTGCCCCCAGTTGCTGCCTGGACTGGGGCTGAAATGTGCTGGGAGCCTGCTCAAACCTGTCCTGGGGCCCCATCTGTTCTTTCCTTCCCCACTCACACTAGCCTCAAAGTCAGTCCCTCTTCCCCTAAAGATACTCTAAGCCTCCTTCAAACTCAGGAGTCAGGACCCCCCCAGCCCCTCCTCCCCTGGGACCCAGGAGTCCAGGCTACTATAAACCTACCTCTCCCTTATTTCCCAGCCTGTAGATTCTGGGGAAGCTGAGCTGCTTAATGATAGAGAAAGGGGAGTGGGAGGTGGGGGCTGGTTGTTTTCCATTTCCCATCCCCACTCCAGCCAGTCCTTTGGTTTCTGCCCTTTGCTTTTGAGATACTGGGTAAACGTTAGAGTTTAGATAAGGACCAAGGAACTGCTGCCTACTGGAAGAACTTAATCTCTCTTCTCACCACCCCCTTCCCTGAACCTGGGGTTACTGCTCCACTAATCTGTTCTTGGGAATCTCCAGTATCTTATCAGCCAACCCTGGTCTGCAGGGGTCCTGGACCTCCAACTGTCTAATTGCAGTACCTTTAAGACTGACACTCTGTGACCCCTATTCCCTTCCTTTTGCAGAGAGGGCTGCAAACATTTACCTCCCTAGGTCCCAAGAGTCCAGCCCATAGCCTCCTCCACTCTCAGACCCAGGAGTCTTGGTCTCCAGCCCCTCCTCCCTCAGACCCCAGAATCCCAGTCCCCAGCTCCTCCTCCCTCAGACTCAGCAGTCTCAGGCCCCAGCCTCCACTCACCGAGCACCCCCCAAACCATAACATCTCCGCGTGCAGGACCATGAGTCCGATGCCGATTCCTGCCAGTGCCAGTGCCCAGCCGGCCAGCCGCTTCTCCTGCTCCAGCAGGCGTTTTCGCCGCCGCAGGGCCCCCAGGCCCGGCACCAGCTCCCCGCCCATGGCCCCCGGGGTCTTGGGGCTCAGCCAGCTTCCTGCCCAGGGTCCCGCACCTCGCAGCACGCAAAGGGCAGCCACTGTGGCTTGCAGGTCCCTGGCCTGCACTGCTCTCTTGCTCTGGACTCTTGCTTTGAGGCACAGCAAAGCCTGTGCCCTCTGGGGGGTGGTGACTGCTGGGCAGGGCGGGGAGGTGCTGGGGAGGCCCCTGGGCAGAACGGAGGCTCCCCAACCCTCCCTCTCAGACTAAGGAGGGGCTGGGGTGTGTCTTGGGGCCGAGCAAGGAAGAGGCGTGCGTTCACGTGGATGAAGACACACACTGACACACAATGGGCTTTGTCACACAACCGTCTGCAGCGTGTAATACACACCTACACTCAGGCCACACCCAGACACCACGCGACACTGGGTGATACACTCTCACACACAGCGTGGCCGGAGACAGAACCTAACACCCATGAGCACACAACACAACCTACACTGGGTGACTCACAACTCCCGGCAAGCTCTGAAACCCACAGCCACACCCAGACACCACACACATGGTGTGACACACGCCAGCACTTGCCGAGGCAGTCAGCGCCCCGTGGCACACATGGCCACCCAAATACTGTCCACACACAGGCACACACGTTGCAATCAAAGTTGGCACAACCTCCTCGGACACAAATGGCCACACTGAGACGCCACACAGGGTGATGCCAATTCATAGCTACACAGAAACAACAGATACCATGTGTTCCACAAACACACAATCTGTATTGACCTAGCAGTATCCAAATGCCACATGCAACATATCTTTGTGAACAGGGCACTCATAGCACCTAGATGTCACACTCCCGTGGAATGATAACCAACAGGTGCAAACATACAATTAAGGACACACCCCTGGCAGCCTCCAATCACTCAGCATGTAGAGGAACACACAGACGTACTTCATGGCACACGGTGACTCCAGCACATGTGTTCATAAAATGATTCACAACACACATGGATTCACCTCAACACACCATATACCCGGCGCACAACACCATTCAAATACACAGTCAGAGAGCAGGATGCATGTAGGGACCTACAGGCTTAGTGACACACAGAAACCCCAGTAGCACTTGCCCCATGTAAGACATTCTGATCTACTTTGATGCATCATGTGGCACAACCCAGAATGGTGCCCCACGGGGCCAGGCACAAGCTACACGGACCCCGATGCCCAAGAGCAATGTGCACAGAGTAAATCAGGCACCGTCGCCTCAGACTGACAACACATACCGCACCTACACACGGCCTGGGACACCACACACTCCGACACGGGTGGCCACACAAACACAACATATACAGAGTAATATGCAAAGACAAAATGACGCAGAACACATTGATACAGTCTTGCCAGCACAGCCTTTCACAAACACCACGTGTCACACGAATCAGCAGATGCGACCCAGTGACACAGCCGACACTTAGAGCTGCATCAGCACCACACATTGCATCAGGAGACACCCTCTGGTACAGTGAGATCCATAGCCCTGCAAACACAACACTCCAAGTGTGGGTACTTGGGCTGTGTTCTTGGCAGGGAAAGGAGCAGCCCCTGACATGGACAGGTACCTCAAAGGAGACACAGGTCACATCCCTGAGTGATACACAGCTTTACACACACGATGCCATAAAGAGACACAATACACACTGACAGGCAGGAAAGCAAATACTATGCAGAGTGATGCCTGGTGACTCCCAGAAGTCACAGCGACACAGCGTGTGACCACATGCAGCAGCACAGAAGTCACATACGGACCCGTACACACCATACACCTGGACACAGATCAAAACCGTCTTACAGCAATGCACAGGGACCCACTGGCGCAGTGACACAAAACTCCTCGCATGGTGTCACCGGTGGCCCTCTGGACACCACTCTTGGGGGAACACACGGATGTAACTCCTCGCCCCTCCCGTGTCATATGTCATGCAGGAACGTGGACCCGCCAGCCACAGCGCAATAAGACACACAGAGGCATGCCTGGCATCACACCAACGCAACCCACACAGACACACCCAGAGACACCAAACCGCACACATAGACCCACCCAGTGACAAAAACAACCTATGCTGGGGCCCCGCCCCATGGCACAAATGTGATTCCCACTCGGGGTGAGATGCGGTAGTGGGAGAGTGATGGAGACACTCCTGGACGTCGCTCGCATATCTGCTGGAGAAGATGCCGCCCATCTGTCTCTCCCTCTCTCTGTGCCTCTCTCCTTCCTCTCACCTTCTCGGGGCCTCACCCCAGTCTTTCCAGCTCTGGAAGCCTCTGGGTTCGTCCTTGTCTCTGACCCTGTCTGTCTTCCTCTCCTTTATGCCTTTGTCTCCCTCGGTCTGTTCTGGCTCTGTCTCTAAGTATCTCTCTGTCTGTTTGTGTCCGTTTCTCTCTCTGGCTCTGCCTCTCTTTGTGCCTCTCTGGCTCTCAGCAACTCTTGTCTCTATCTCTGCTTTTCTATTTCATTCTCTCTCCTTGGCACTGACTCTGCCCCCTTGTCCCTCTCTGTGTTCCTCGCTCTCTGTCTCTGTGCTCCCGTCTCTGTCGCTCGCTCTCTGATTCTATCTCCATCTCTGTGCTCTTTTCTATCTCATTCTCTCTGTCTCTAGTGCTTCGTATCTGCATCTCTTGTTGATTCTAGGTCTTTCTCTCTCTGTCGGTGACGCGGTTTCTCTGTCTTGCTCTCTCCCTGCCTCTAGGTCTCCCTTTGGGCCTCTCTCTATCTCTCTCTTTGAGAGTCTCTAAGCTGACCTCGGCCTCCGTTTCCCTCTCCTGTTCACCAGCGCAGCTGGGGGACAGCCTAGCCCCTTCCAGTCGCGCTCCAGCCTCGCTCAGGTGTCAAGGACCGGAGACGCAGAGAGTGCAGCTGCCTGAGAGGGTCAGCAGCCACAGAACAAGACCACCAGCCGCAGGCCCTCCACAGCCTCTGTGCTTCAGTGCAGGCAACTGTGAAAAACTGACCCAGACAGAAGAGAGAGGGAAACTTTGAGTTCTGTAGCCAGAGGGGAGGGAGGGAGGGAGACAGACAGAGGAGGTAGGGGAAGAGGTGAAGGAGAGAGAGAAAATTTTTAAAAATCTCAAAAGAGACAGAGACAGAAGAAACCCAGAGGTAAAGAGAAAGCAGGAGTCAGAATGAAGACATGGAAGTTAGAGCAGAGGGAAATTTTGTCTCCAAAGAGATCATGACTAAAAGAGAAAAACAGAGTGAAGGCTGGGTGTGGGAGACGCCAGGGTGGGCAGCAATGGGGTCGCAGTGGGAAGGGCACCTGCCTCCAAAGGGAAGTTCTGGGCTGTGTGGGTCAGTTGGTTGGACACGCGGCTCCAGAGCCAGCTCCCTCCAGCCCAGAGAGGGTGACTCAGGGCCCCAGCGCTTCCTGTGACTCAGTCTTGGTCTCAATCCTGGAGTAGGGAGTGGAGGGGGAGAGGGGTCTCTGGAAAAGAGGGAGGGGGGACCACCAGGGGACCCCTGTGCCGAGAGGAGGGGGTGGGGCAGCTGAATGGGACTTTGAGGGGAGGAGGGGCTGTGGGCCTGGACTCTTGGGTCTGAGGCATAAGGGGCTGAATCCCCTATTCCTGGTCCAGGAAGACTAGAAGAACTGATTCCAAAGTCCCTAAGACTTTTCCTTTGGCTTCGTCCCAGCTGCCCCACCTTCATCCCAGCCCCATCTCCGGGCCTGGAAATGTCCCAGATGCCTTGGGGCCCAGCCGGAAGGGGCCAAAGACAAAGAGTTGTTTAACTAGGCAGGGTGGCGGAGGGGTGAAGAGGGTGTCTCAGACGGAAAGGTCACTCATGGCCCAGGGTTGTTCAGGGAAAGGCGTGGCTCAGCCCCTGGGGGAAGACATCCTGAAAGTCTGAGGTCTGTGGCAGCAAATCCTCCACCGCTGTTTTTTGGATTTAGCCGTTTGGAGGCTTCAGGGCATTGGGGTACTGCCACCTGGTGGTGTCTTTGGAACTGCAGGCTCTCTGCTTGTCTAGCCTCGTTTCTGGCTGGCATTGATGGAGCGTCAGGTACTGCTTTAAGCGTTGGGGATACAGTCTTAACAGATAAAACCCCTGCTCCCATGGAGCTGTCAGGCTAAAGGATGGAGACTTTGTGGCTCTGTCAATCTCTCCCTTTTGCTTTTCTCTCTGTGAGTCTTTCCTTCTCTTTCTGTATCTCACTGGCCTTACTTCTTAGTTTCTGTCTCCCTGGTCTTTGTCTCCAAGTGCATGCCTGTTTTTACTTTCTCTTTGTATCTCCGTGTTCCCCACCAATTAAAAATTATGTATTTTATTAGGTTAAATTTATATATATTTTGGGGGGAGGGTATAGCTCAGTGGTAGAGTGCCTGCTTAGCATGCACAAGGCCCTGGGTTCAATCCCCAGTATCTCCATTAAAAAAAATAAATGGAAAAAAAAGAAAGAAAAAATATATATGTATAGCTCTATCACAATCTGGGTGTCTAGAGACTTTGGGTCAGTTGAGTCAAGCCTTAGTGTGACCATGGCCACTGACTTTATATTTTTGTGTGGAACATAACACATGTTCAGCCTGATTTAGAGACAGACCTAAGTTCATGTCCAGCTCTGCTATCCCTATGTGCCCTGTGAAACCTGTCAAATGGGGATGCTTGTATTCTGTTTCACAGGGTTGTTTGAGGATTAGGTGAGGTGGAATATCTGGATCCCTCAGCACAGGACCTGGCATATGTAAGCACTTGTGGTACATTGTCTCCCAAGCTGGTTCCAGTAATTCCTCCTCTCTGTGCCAATGTGTGGCTTCTCCAACCAACAGGTAGGCTCTTTGTTCCTTCTCCTTCAATCTGGCTGGCTTTTGGATTGTTCTGACTAATAGGTTGTGGCAGAAATGCTGCTGGGCCAGTTCCCATTCCAGTTCTTAAGAGATCTAGAAGCTTTTGCTTTTGTTCTCTTCAAACTCTAAGACTGCCATGCTGTGAGGAAGCCCGACTGGTCGAATGGAGAGGCCTTGCAGAGGAGGATCAAAGCATCCTGGCCAAAAGCCCCAGTCCAGCCCCAACTGAATTCAGCTGCTTGAGTGACCTCTGAAGAGACCAGAAGAAGTGCCCAGTCAACCCTCAGAATCCTGAGAAATAATACACAATAGTAACAATAAGTTATCATACTCATCTGTTCACTTTTATGTTTTATTAAAAGTTTCCATAATAAAAGTATATATGAATATGTATATATGAATAGCTAATGGAATAGATAGTAGAAATTGCACTTTCTAAATTGCAGCTAGTATCATTTTGCTTCTCTCTTTTTGCCTCTTAGTCTTTCTTGACTCTTTCAGTCTCTGCTTGTCTTTCATATTTTCCTATCACTCTTTATCTCTTGCTCTTGGTGTGTCTTGGTCTACTACTATCTTGCCCAAACCCCTCCTGCCACTTTCCCCTCCATTTACTTTGCTCCCCCACATTGGCCTTCTTGCTGCTCCTCAAACACGCCTTGCCCTTTCCTGCCTCAGGGTCTTGGTGCCTGCTTTCTCCTCAGCCTGTGTGCTTTTACCTCCAGTCTACTCATGGATCATGCCTTTCCTTCATCCATTTGCTGCTTGATACGGTCTCCTCCTTGACCACCTCTTCAAAAATGGTCTCCTCCCACCTCATAAATAACCCTATATCATATTTCATTGCTTTGTCTTTATCATGGCACTCAGGACTACTCAAATGATCCTGTTTTCTTGTTTTTCTAATTGTTCAGGACAGGGATCTTGCCATTCCCAGCATTCAGAACAGTGCCTGGCGCATCGGAGATGCTCACTGGCTGTTTGTTGAAGGAATGCTCTTATTCAATAGTACTGATTGGTTCTCCTTCAACTCTACCCTCTCACCCTGTTCCATACTGTCCTGGAAATGGGAAGGATGTCATTTCCTCATTTCCTTTGTCCCACCTATAGGAGTTGAGTTGCTGTCTGTGGTTCTGAGACCCAGTGCTGTGGATCTGTCCTTGGTCCTGACTCAGGCTCCCATTTCCATTAATCCGGGGAGGGCAGCAGAATGTTAGGAAAGGGACAGTGTGTGCATGATCCAGGCATTGGACCATCTGGATCACCGAGAGAAGGCAGGCATCTGAATTCTGAAGGGAGGGAGTGCCTGGGTTATTGGGTTCAACAGGTATGTGTTCTGTCTATCATCTATCTATTCATGCATACATACATTTGTATACATATTATTATCATGGAAAACTTCAAACAAACAGAAGTGCACTGAAGAATACAATAAACCTCCATGTACCCATATAACAAATACCAGCTCATGGTTAATTGCATCTCACCTGTGCCTCCTCCCACTTTCTCACTTCCTATGTTATTTTCATGCAAATCCCAGACATGATATCACTTAATTATATGTCGTATTTTGTATTTTGTTTCTTTTTGTTGGGGTTTGGCTCATACATTGTAAAGTTCACAGTTCTTAGGAGTACAGCTTGATGCTGTCCTACCTGTGTATAGACACGTGTGACCATTACCTCAAGCAAGCCATTGAGCACCTTCATTGTCACAAGAGGTTCTCCTGTGCCCTCTCCCAGTTGATACACCAGAGGTAGCCAGTATTCTGATCTCTGTCACCAAAGATTAAAAAGCCACACTCGGAGAGTCCCAAGACCTGGGCTCTAGCCTTGACTTTACTGTTGGCATTAGTAATTTTTTTGGTATGAAATATACCATGCGTGCAGAGAGTGCATAACTATAGAGCTATATATTGGACAAGTGACTATATTTGTGAACCTCCATGAAATCACCACACACCGAGAGAGAAAACTGCCACTCCCCAGAATCTTCCTGTGTGTTCTTTTGTGACCACATCCCCCTTCCCAACCTCTAGAGGAAACCAGTCTCCTCACTCGTCAGGAATTTTACTCCTCAGCCCTGACACATTCTGTTTTCTTGGTTCTTCCTTCTCCCTCTGAGCCCTTCAACACTAAATGACCTCTGACCCTGGAAACCGTGAATGAGAGACCCCATCACCAACCTCTTCCTGGTCTTGCTGCCTCTTTCCCTGCCGTGGGTCCCCTGCAGGATCACAGGGACAGCTGGCTTTGACCATGCTTCTCCCCTGCTTGAAGCCCTTCTGTGGATCTCCATTGGCTGCAGGGTAAGTTCTGGAAACTTTATCCTCATCTGACATTTTAAGCCCCTCAGGGGTGCTGCCATCCTCTCCATCCTCATCTTCTTTTCTCACTTTGTACACAGACCACGCCCCGCCCTGATGCATACAGTCCTTCCTACCTGGAATGCCCTTCCTCCTGCTCCTTTGCCAATTCCTGCTTGTCATTTAGGAGTCTTCTCAGAGATCCATTCTCATTAAGAGCCTTCTCTGGTCTACCTCTTTGGAGTTCCCTTAGACCTTCGTGCTTTGTGATTCATCAGCCATGAGCCTCCAGGTTTGGGACTGTCTCTTTCCAGGCCAGGAGGGCTGGGTTGGGTCTGACTCATTGCTGGGTCCCTGGCATCACCCAGTTCAGAAGAAGAGGTTATAAATGTTTGCTGACTGTCCTTCCCTGTAGCTCCCTCTGTCGCTTATTTGTTCCTGCTTCTGTCCTGCTGTCTCTCTGCCATTTAACAAATGTTTTCTGAGACCTTGTTGTGGGGTGGCCCTCCTGCCTGGAATGCTCTTCCCTACTCTGTCCACCTGGTGACCTCCTACTCACCCTTCAGGACCCAGCACAGGCTTCGTCCTCAGTGAAGTCACCCCCGATGCCCCAACCCCTAATCAGAGTAGCATATCTATCTATCTATCTATCTATCTATCTATCTATCTATCTATCTATCTATCTATCCACCTGGTGTAAATCCTCCAATGGATTCTGTATCACTCTGGAATCGAACAACAGAACTAGTGGGAGATATATATTAAGAGATTGATTGCAAGGAATTGGCTTATGTGATTTTGGGGGGCTGCCAGGCAAGTTCAAAATCATAGGGCAGACTGTCAGGAAGGGCAGGCTGTCAGGAAGGACAGGCTGGAACTGTTGGTCATGGGCTGAAGCTACTGTCTACAGGTGGATTTCTTTTGCAGGGAGGCCTCAGCTCTGCTCTTAAGGTGTTTGAACTGGCTGAATCAGCCCCTGGCCAGATGATCTTGGATAATCTCCCTTAGTTAAAGTCAACTGATCATGGACTTTCATCCCATCTCCAAAAACCATTCACAGCAACAATGAGATTAGCATTTGAATAAATAACTGGGACTGTAGCCTAACCAAGTGGACACATCAGACAGACCACTGTAGCTTTGAACCACATTTGCAATCAAATTCAAAGTCAGCTTTCCCCACTAGAAAGGCTATTTCCTAGACGGTGGGCACTTTTGCCTGTTTTGTTTACTGCTGTAGGCCCAGCAACTGGAACAGTGTCTGGCACACAGTAGGTGCTCAGTAGTTGGGACAAATGTACAAATAATGACATTCAGCTTCCCCATCTTTGTCAGGCTGTAGGGACACCTAGAGCCCCTCTCCTTGTCCTCACAGGCATGTAGCAGCGTTTCTGAGATGCCCTCCTCCCCACAAAGCTGCCTGGCAGAATAGAGTTGAAGATGTGGAAGTCCATCCTTGCTATGGCACTTACTTGGAAAATCACTCTCTCTTCCTGTGCCTTGGGCAACTTGTCTGCAAAACGGGGATGCAGCGCCCTTTCTTGTTTACCTCACCAGGTCATTGGGAGGATTAAGTTGGGGGGAAATGATGGGAAAGGACACTGTAAAGCACGTGCACAGAGGATGTGCTGGAGGATTCCATGTCTATGAAGCTCACTTGCTTGTGTAAGTGTCCTGCACACCCTGGGTCCCTTCCTACCTCCAGCTCTTTGTCCAGGCTTTCTCCTTGACCCAGAATGCCCTTCCTCCTCCTTCTCTTTGCCATTTCCTCTTTATCCTTTAGGATTTTGCTTAAGGTTGCTTCCTCCAGGAAGTCTTCCCTGATCTCCATTGGTTGGAGAATTTTGCCTGGTTCAGCTTTGCCTCCAGTGTTTTTCTGTCAGTTTAATCAACACTCATGTGTCTGGGAGGTGGAGTTGCCTAGCAGTTCATAGGGCTTGAAGTCACACTCCAGGTTCCCCATTTACTGGATATATGAGCTCAAACAAATGCCTTCACCTCTGATTTCCTCATCTGTAACATGGGGATTAAGGCAGTTGGCTACTTGGGTGACTTTTGTGTCCCTGGGACTCCATATTCATCCCATTAAATCCTGATCACAACCACTCTGAAGTAGTTCTTGTCATTATGGTAGGTTTTATTTTCACCCCTGCCTGACAGATGAGGAAACATAGGCTCAGAGAGGTTAAGGATCTTGCCCAAGGTCACCCACAGGCAAGTAGAACTAGGGTTGGAATCTATGCAGCCTAGCTCCAAGGTCTGGGCTCTGAACTTCTAGAATATACTGGATATACTGCTTCTTGAGGCTCCCCTGATGATACTAATAAAGACATCATCGTAGCTCCTTGCTGGAGCTGGTCCTAGGCTCTGGAGAGAGAGCACAGGAAATGGGTTTTGAGGAACCAGGGCTTGGTGCTGAGCAAGTGATATCTACGATCAGGTCTGCTCTTCATGCAGGGTGGGATGTGGCTGTTTCTTCCCACTCTGGGATGCTGGGGACTCTGCCAAATTTCTCCTAGGCCTGCTGACCAGGTAAGGACTGGGCATTGGTGGGAAAGTAGGAGGAAGAAAGAGACAGACAGGAGTGCAACATTCCAGGGACTGGGCAGTGAGACCGGGGTGCGTGTGCCCTGCCCCCAGCATCCTGCCTGTGGAGAGGCTGGAGGGGCTGTCTATGAGGAGAGCCCGAGGGGCCCTCTCAGAGTGCCAACCATTAGGGGGACCGTGAGGAGCAGGAGCAGGAGGTGGGGCGCCCGGGGAGGGGCGGTGGCCGAGGCACTGGTGAAGGACTGGCTCACGGAGTCCTTGTTGCAGAGATGCCCCTCACAGCAGGAGCCCTGGAGGTCGATGTTGGTCCACGGGCTGGTGGTGCCCTTGATGGTACAGGAGGGCCGCTGGCAGGTTCTGATGTACACAGGGACTGAGAGATTGCCTGGGGGTAGAGCAGTGGGGAGGGGTCAGAATCGAGGGAGGCAGCTGCACCTGAACCTCCATCTCAGAGGCCAGGGTCACGACTGGGCCCTTAGATCACCTTCCAGTCTCCCTCTTTAGAATAGGGCCATGCCTCCTCTTTCAGACCGGAGCCACGTCTCCCTGTCAGGCCTGCCCTGTCTCCACACCGGTTGCCCAGGCTTTCCTACAATCCCAGGTCCTCACCAGCGGTCATTTGGCCATTGCCCTGGAAGCAGACGCTTTGGTCCTGGTGACACTGGACCCGTCGGGATTTCTCCGGGGTGCAGTCCTCTGGATGGATCCCCACGCAGGCGTAGCACTCGATGCCGCTGAGCGTGGGTGGGTTGGGCGCTGGCAAGAGTGGAGACGTACACTCAGATAATGGTCCTCAGGTACGGTCGTGCGGGTTGCGTGCGCACTGCCTGGCTCCAAGTAGGGGCTGGAATCCTAGCGGGCCTACGGGAGGAGCCCGGCGGAAGCCACGCCCCTCCCGCCTGGGCCTGGGCCCCTCCCAGCCCGGTTGGTCCCGCCCCACGCCCAGCCCCGCCCCCTCGCACACCTGGGCTCAGATTGGGGAGGGAGTCGTGGGTCAAGAGGTGCGCGTTACAGAAGTCGGTCCCACAGCCGCGCACCACGGAGTAGTCGGGCGGCAGCGCCTTGTCGTTCCACTGCATCTGGCCCGTAGGCGGGCCTGTCCAGCACCCCTTCTGTACCAGGGTCACTGCGGCGCGGTACCCTGGGGGCAGGAGGGGATGGGGTCTGGTGCACTGCCTTCTCCTCCCCAGCCCTCTCCTCCTCTCCCACGCCCCCTCCTGTCTTACCTCTCCACCTCTCTCCCTCCGGTCTCTAATCTCTCTCTCCTCTCTCTTCCGCCTTCTCCTCCTCCCCTCCTCCTTCTCCTCCAACTCCTCCTGGGCTCTCCTCTCTCACACAGCCCCACTTCTCCTTCCTGCCCTGCCCTTCCCTTCCATCGCTTTCTCCCTCCCTCTCAAACTCCGCTTTCCCCTACAGCTCCTCCCCTCGCCTCTTCCCCTCCCTCTCATCACCAACCCTCTCTGCCTCATCTCTCCCTCCCGGCTTCCTTTCTGCCCTCTCCCACCTCCTCTTCCTGGCCTCCCACTGTCTCCTCCTCCCATCTCCTGCCCTCATCCCCTTTTCTCTCTCTCCCTTCTCCTCCCTCCACCTCCCTATCTCTAGCCTTATCTTTCCCCTCCTCTTCTACCCAATTCCACCCCCAGCCCCCTGACTCCTCTCCCTCCCCGCATCTTTCATCCTTGTCCCTGTCTCACAGCCCTCCCTTTTCTGCACTTCTTGCCCCTCACCTGTGTTCAGAGACAAGACAGCCTCAGAGCATCCGTGGAGACAGGAGATGTTGAGGAATTTCGTGCCACTGAGGTCAAAGGGCCCAAAGTAGATGTGCTGAAAACTGTAGCATTGCAGGGCTTGGGACCCTGGGGAGAGGAGCAGGGGTGGGGTGAGAGGAGCAGGCCAGAGATGAGCCTGTGCCAGGAACTCAGGGCTCCACCCTGCAGGTGACAGTCACACGGGCCAGGTTCTTCTGCTCTGAGGGGAGACAGGCCTTATTGCCTTGAGTTAAGCAGGGTGGTTCTCACAGGATGCTGTGGCTGGTCATGGCTGTGTCTACCTCTTGACACAGTAATGACCTCTGCACCTGTCAGTCCAGTTCTTTCCCCCTAGGCTGTTCCAGATCTCCACCCTCTCTGGAAGCCCACTGAGATTTTGATAAAGGAGGAAGTGATTCACTTCTGCTCTGTTTGTCCCTCTCCCAACTAATCTCACCATGTCCAGCAGCACCAAAAGGCCACCAGTTGAAAACAGACACTTTAATACAGTCAGTGGGATGTGCAATCTCATATACAAATACACACACAGCCCCAGCAATACACACACAGAACAGATACACAAACAGGCCACACAAAATAAGTACCATACAGACCCTCCAGTAGAACTCCCCCAAACTAAGGCACAGCATCTCACACAAGCAAAATCACAATCACAGGCAGAAAAACATATGGATACAGAAACAGTCACAACACACAGACCCAGAAACAGAGGAAGTCATACCCAGAGAGAGACAGATACAGACCCAAGAATCACAGACTCACAAATAAAATGAGAGACCACAATTAGGTGAAGTGAGAGATCCACCAAAAAGAGACCCACAAAAATAGACAACTTAAAATTGTATTCATATGCAGGATACACAGAGACGCGTGACACAGATACACAGAGAGACAGACACACACATCAAAGCACCCAAACATAGGTACACAGAGAGAAATACACGCCTGCCAATCACAGAGATGCACAGACACAAAGAGAAACAGATATGCAAATTGATACACACATCTCTTTTACAAAGAAACCGAGGCTCAGAGATAAACAGACCCATAAAAGCATTTGTTCAAACACGCAGACACCAAATCTTGATACAGAGAAGCACACACAAGCGCAGAGACCCACAGGACATGCTAACACTTAGACACAAACAGAAATCAAATTCTCTTCTGTGAATGAGCGCACACACACACATACACAATCACTGGGAGCAGGCGTAGCCTCCTTCCGGCCTCTTGAATTCCCTGTCTTTGTACTTGCTTCAGTCCTGATATGAATATGTCCCTGTCCTGACCCAAACTGGGGGAGGGGGTTGCCCAAGGATGAGGCTAAGGTTCCCCGCCAGTTCTGGAGGGAGCCTCCATGATTCTCCAGAAGAACCTTTGAATGGGGGCGTGGGCAAGGAGGATGGGAAAGGCTGGGGTGGTGGACGAGAGACAATAGAGGAAATCAGTGATATCGGAAGAATGGAGGAGGGAATGAGAAATGGAGAGGACACGGTCTCCAGGCCTCTTCCTACCAAGACCCAGGATTCAGGCCCCCAGCCCCTCCTCCCTCAGACCCAGGATCCAGGCCCCAGCCCCTCCTCCTTCAGACCCAGGAGAATCCTACGTCCCCCCACCCAACTGCCCTTCTTACCATTGGACTCAAAAGTCTGGACACCTGTCAGGCAGAGAACAGTCCCAAAGAGGCACAGCTGGACGGTTCTGGGGACTCCCATTGCCAGATTGTGGAGCTGAATGGAGACACCGAGGACAGCTCCTCTTGCTCTGATTTCTGCCAGGCTGGTTCTCCCAGCCAAGCCCCAGGCATGCCGGCTACCCAGCCTGGCCAGGATTCCTCCACCCCCGCCCTCCCTCCCTCGCTTGGGCTGGTCTCCTCCTAGATAATCACGATGGGGTTGTGTTGTGTCCTGGGTTTGAGGGAGGAGGGGCTGGGGCTCTGGATCCTGGGTCTGAGGGAAGAGGGGCTGGGGGCCTGGATCCTGGGTCTGAGGAAGGAGAGGCTGGAGCCCTGGATCCTGTGTCTGAAGGAGCAGGGAGCTAGGGGCCTGGAACCCTTAATTTGGGGGGGGATTTGTGTTTTGCAGGCTCTTTCTACCCTGTTCCCCACACTGTTCTAGTCTGAGGTTGGCACATGTGGTCTCTTGATTTCTCTCCTCTTCTTCTGCCCCAGCACACACCACCTAAATGGGACCACGTCTCCAGGCCCAGAGACACAAACATCACCTCCTTCCTGAAGACTTCTCTGACTCTCCCCACCTCAATCATCCGCCCACCCTCAGCCTCAAGCACCTCCCTGTCTCCCAGCCTTGGTCACCCTGGGTTGGGCTGGTGTCTGTCTCTTCCATCAGGCTGTGAACTCCTCAGAGGCCTCAGGGGATGTTGGTGATGTATGAATGAGTGAATTGATGAAACTTACAAGCAAACAGAGAGGCAGAAAGAGAGTGACAGGGAGATAGAGACACCTGGAGAGGCAGTTACACATGGGATGCAGAAAGACAGACAGACCTGGTGTGGACAAATGCAAAGGTAAACAAACCCAGACTTGATGAACGGGCCATGCCCACAGAAGGTGCTTAATAAGTGTGTATTAGATTCTTAAATGAATGAATTAAAAAACATTGGGGGAGGAGGGGGAGAGTATAGCTCAGTGGTGGAGTGCATGTCTAGCATGCACAAGGTCCTGGGTTCAATCCTCAGTACCTCCATTAAATAAATAAATAAACCTAATTATCGCCCCCACCCCAAAAAAACCCCCAAACCCAACCAAACAAAAACATTGGAGGAGATGAGACACAGGCAGACAACCAGAGGGATACACTGTCCCCTAAAGACACAGACAAACCCACATGGACACTCAGACACTGGTCCACATGGATGTCCCTGCAGGCGGTGGGAGCCAGGGCAGAGACCCCAGGTCGGTACCTCCTAATCTGCCTTGCTTCTCGCGGCTTGGAGGAGCACCAGGCAGGTGCAGAGGCCGTTTGGATGGGCAGAGGCGACATAATGGCAGTGACGAGCGCAGCCTTAAGAGTCCCCTGAGCTCACCGAAATTTTACATGGATTTCTTCCTGACTGGGTCCGCGACCTCCCTTTTCTTAGAACAGTTACTTGGGAACACGTGTCACTGCAAATTCTTCCTCTGTTCCTTTGAAATGGAGGTAAATCTTCTCCCGGCTCTTGCCAGTTATACAACCCAGGAATGACTTTCTTAGGGACCTGGAGCCATCCCTTTGAGATATCATCAAGGAATATAGAAGCCCTGTCCCTCGGGCTCTGTGAGAAGGTAGGAGTTGAACTTGAATACACAGCAATTAGCAAACACAGATGGCCAGATCACAGACAAAAACATTTGCAAACTCAGGAGCAGGTCAGTGTGCTATCTACTCCCATGGATCAATCTCCCCTCTGTCTCTGGCACTTTCCCACGAGCCCATCCAGCGCTGAAAGCCCCTCCCATCTTTTGTTTCAGCGGAGTTGAGTTTAGTTTCTTTCTCCTATTGCCATAGTCTTGAATAAAGTCTGCTGTGCCTGTTTAACTTTTCTCAGTGCAATTTTCCCTTGACAGCAAACACCCAGGCACGGTGGACACTCACCAGAGTCCTGGACCCACTCTTGCCAAATCCCTGCTCCTCCCAGCAGACCCCAGTTACCCAAACCTGTTTTGTATCTAAATTATTCTTCCTGTTTCTCCCATCTCTGCCCCAGGCTCTCTGTCAGGGGCTGGTCCCTCAGGGGCAGGGTGGAGCTAAGGGCCCCTAGAGAGTAGAGACTGGCCAGGGGAGGAGGCTGGGTTTTCTGAAGCCCGTTTGAAAGGTGGAGGCATTGGAGGTGTCCACAGAGCTTCACAGTTTCAGAGTTTGAGTTGGGCAACCAGTGTGGGAGTGTGTGTGTGTGAGAGTGTAAGTGGCTGTGTTAGTGTGTGGTTGTGTCTGTGTGATTTTAACTCTGGCCACCTTCAGATCCCTTAGGATGCTGTGAGATATCAGGTGGGCAGCTCCCCACTGCAGGAGGTTGTTGACCAAAAAAATTAATCAGTAGTCCATCTAAGAAATAAATGAAAAATTGTATTCAAGCCAACCCGAGGATTATAACTCAGGAGACAGTCTTTCCGAAAGCTCGGAGGACTGTTTCCACCCATCAGAGGTTAAAGCACAGTTATATACGTTTTTGAGACAAAGGGGTAGCTGTCAAAATGTGAAGGAAAAGCCCAGCTGGGCTAAGAAGCTAAGTCACAAATCTAAGTGTAACAAGTGTCGGATTACTGATGTGAGTTCTGCTGGGCTAACTCGTAAATCTGAAGTTTAGTGTCAGTTTACTGGGCTAACAAGCTAACTCGTAAATCCAAGCTCTATAAGTGTCAGTAACATGATCTGTTCCAAACTGATAAGCTCCAGTGTACTGATTCCTTGCTTTTTGTTGTTTGAACCTTATTGGCTAATAGCCCCATACTTGTAATTAACCCTATAAAACCTCATGTGCACGTCTTGGAGGTGCTCAGAGCTTCGGAGCAGAAGCCCCTCTGAGCCCGCCGGTGTAATAAATCTGAGTATTCCAACCCTCCGAGTGGTGCTTGTTTCTTGGCTGGCCTGTCATTTCCATAACAGAATGACAGATTGACAGTTTACACAACCCTGATCTGCAGGTACAGAGCAAGTCCTGGGGCTTCATGATCCTTTACACGTTGAAGAAGGAAGTTATCTCTTAAGGAGGTCTGGTTAATGCAGATGTACAATATACACTAAGGGGAAAGGAGGATGCCCAAATGGGCAGAGAGAATTTTTATGTTTAGATTTTTCTTATCTTGCCATAAAATAGGAATTTTATTTCATCAAGGGTAATCACGTGGAGACCCAGTGATCTAGGTCTAGAGATCTTGGCAGGGCTCCTGCATCTACAGAGGATGAACTCCGAGTTCCCTATGAACCCAGAGGTTCTTCTTCTTCTTTTTTTTTTTTTTTGGTAATCACTTTTTAGTAATTAAACTGGCAATTAAGTGATTAATTATTTGAGAGATTGGGGAAAACTGAGGGTGTTTTGTGGTGGCCATTAAGGTGCTACTTTTCAAACTTTTCAAAAATTGTCAAACACACACAAACACGCAGAGAATAGTGCACCCATCACCTGGACTTGGCAATTTTTAACATATCGCTAATCTTGCATTATTCTTCCCAGCTTCGGTGCTCTTAACCAAATCTTGAATTGGATTCTTGCATTTGTTTTCTCAAAATATTAATTTTACTGAAAACACCATTTCAGTGTAGGTGATTTTCAAAAGGTAACTTTGGCTTATGTTCTAAGGTACCAATCTTTAGGAACATCATGAACAATTTCTAAAAGGGTGCCACTTGCTACCTTGAATTGAATTCTTAGTGTGTTCATGTCACCAAATCCACTTTCTCTTTGCATGTTGAATAGTTTCAAGTCTATTTTCAATAAATGTATTTTCAATACACTCATTTATTAGAAGCTGGAGAGTGGTTGTGGAGTGCTTGAATAATGTTTAAAAATTCAGTGGTATAGAAAGAACTTTTTGCTGCATTATTCGTTACTCGGTTTAAAGAATGGGCAGAAGAAGGATTAGCTCTTCCAAGAAGAGAGAAAGGAGGCAGATCAGGAGGTGTTACCCAGTCTCTGCCCAACTCCAACCACCTACTGGAGCATCTGTGTGGATGTCTTCAACTGCCTGTTGTTGGAGCATCCACATGGGTGGGTTGAATGCTTTGAACAATTGTCAAGGATCTTTGGTTGTATTCCATAAGTCCCCATGAACTTTTCCATTCCCATGCACACTTACAAAGCCCTGGCTTCTCAAATGATTTTTCCCCCAGATTTGATTTGTTTCAGCAGTTTACTAAACGCAGGCATCATCTGTGTTGGTGTGTATCCTCTACTGGACAAAAGTCCCCGAAGCGCTTACACATACGAACAGGTGCAATCTAGAAATTCACCTACCTAGCAAGAACTGTTAACTGGCTTTTAACTACAAACAGGCTTTTGTAGCCAAAACAATTAAGAGTTACTTAGTATTCCTTACCTTATTCGAAATGATTCCACTAATCCTTAACATGATATAATTGTAATGATTTGTGTTTTTTTAAAATGTCATCTCCTAAAATAGTGTGTGACTTCACTTGCTGACAATCTTTATATTCTGCATAAATGTTCTTTGATACGTTATTAGAACTGGGGAGTTTTCTTCTGGAACTCTAGTCACTGACTTGCCAAAAAACTGAATTGTGTGTATTGTGTGCCAGTATTTTCTTTTATTTTCATGTAAACTCTGCCTGCCACATCAATATTTCTTTTTCAGATCAGATTTACTTTTTTTTTTTTACAGTTTAGTAGTGTTAAGTATGTTTATATTGTTGTGTGACCAATCTTTCGACCTTTTTCGTCCTGCAA
This sequence comes from Camelus ferus, assembly GCF_009834535.1. NCBI lineage: Eukaryota > Metazoa > Chordata > Mammalia > Artiodactyla > Camelidae > Camelus > Camelus ferus. The sequence continues at coordinate 16,534,095 of NC_045704.1, read as the reverse complement.
AACTGAAACTTTAGACCCATTAAACAACATCTTCTCATACCCTCTCCCCACAAACCTGAGCATCCACCATTCTACTTTGTGTTTCTATGAATTTGACTACTCTAGATACTTCGTATAGGTGGAATCGTACAGTGTTTATCTTGTTAGGACTGGCTTATTTCATTTAATATCATATCCACATGGTTCATCCATGTTGTAGCATGTATAAGAATTTCCTTTCTTTTTAAAGGTTGAATAATATTCCATCATATTTATATACTGCATTTGCTTTATCCATTCACCCATCGAAGTGCACTTGGATTGCTTCCACCTCTCGGCCATTGTGAATAAGGCTGCAGTGAACATTGGTGTACAGATGTCTGTTTGGGACCTTGTTTTCAATTCTTTTGGGTGTATACTAAATCAGATCCTAACTTTGAATACTGCAAACTATTGTGGATGTGCCCTTCACTTTCTTGTTTTTAAATATGTGATCAAGGCTACCAGTTTGTGTGTGGCCCCTTGGGAGGCAAGACTGAGGCAGAGATTAGTGCTAAGGACAGTGGGACCCAAGGTGTGGAAGGGAAGCAAAGGGTGCAGGTCCAGGAGAAGCAGGGCTGTGATGCAGTCCCAACAGAAGACTCAGTCCACCCCAGGAAGCTCTGGTGTGTGGGGCTCTCAGCAGCTGAGGCAAGTCTTCAAGGGGGCATCAGCTGAGAGAAATCCTTCGTTCCTAAGCAGTTCTTGGTGGCAGATCACAGCATCTGCCACACTCTACTCATTCTCTTTTTTAGTGTATTTTTTTTCCAGTCTCCAGAGTTTGACATAAAGATGGGTTACAGGAATCTTTGAGATGAAATAAGCTTACCCGAATCTGATCATTTATTTCCCAATTGGAACGATATGGTGAAACAACATTTCTGTCTACCATATTGTCTTTTGGAAGTTAAACATTCTTATTTAAAGGGAATAATTTTAAAGAGTTTAAATTTGAGTTTGATATCGTAACATTCAAATGTTGAGTTTAGATTTAAGACTCTAATATTCAAATTAGATGGCTGGGTACCTGAATTGAATTAAAGATGCAAAAACCATATTGAATTAAAGGATTCTTCATTTTCATTTTTCTCCTCTTCCACTCATTTCTTGAAATTTTTCCTTCATGGTTTACATGGAGGTAGGAGGTAAATTCATGCCAATCATTAATGGGTCTGGATTCATCTATATTCACCTGAAATAACATCTGTGGAAAATTTTTCCCCGTGCCACCTTATTTTTCACAAAATGTATTCAGTGAACCAGTTAATTCTGTAATAGTTTTCCACTTTCTGATCCTGATTATTTTTCCTTCTTGATAGTGTCAAATAGAGTTAGTTTTTTTCTTTTAAGAATTTTAACATCTTAAAATAATATGCAGGTAACAAGTCATTAAATTTAAATAATTGTTAATTTTTATACTGTTGCAATTTCTAAAGCAATAATAAACACTGCTATAATAATATAATTAACAGACTATTGTGTAATACTCTTTAATTTCCACCCACCTACGTTCTTTGTGTATTACTAATGGTAATTGGATGTTGGTTATTATATAGTGATTTATGCCAAGTGAAAAGACATATGCATTTAAATTTGGAATTCAATAATTCTGGTCTGGTGCAGTAAATAATTTGTAGAAATATGAACTGCAATATGAAACACTGACTGCAGCCAAAGCACAGATACCAATAGGGATTTTTTTTTTAAGATTCTCTGTATATTGGGTGGAAAAGTAGTTCTTTGTTTAGAAGCATGGGCTATTTTAGATGCTATGAGATCGACAAAGTCTTTCCATTTTCAGACTTTTCCTTTGTAAGTGGAAGATGAATGGGTGCTACCAACTCTGTTGGAACAAGACACTTTACTGCCATCTGCTGGAAAGTGGTTGCAATAAATTATAAATCACTTTGAAGTCAGCAAAAGAATAACAATATACACAAACATTTCCAAAAATTTGTTTTCAAAATAATAAAGATGTCCATGATGTGAATGGTACTCCCTTAGGTGTAGTGCTCTTGTGCAGTCCCCAACACAAACAACTGTACATGGTGACACTGGAAAGCCACACACAGATGAGGCAGATGTGGGAGAGGGATGGGAGGATTGGCTCATGACAAAGAAGTCAGAAGGCTTCTAGGAAGAGATCCACAGCCAGAAGTAGCAGGACTTGGGAGTTAGATAGGAGTGGGTTTTAAGACCATCTCAGTGGATGATTGGGATCAGGGACAGGCAAATCAAGATGGCAGGTGTTGTTGGAAGGTCATCATTTGTGGGCCAGGAGAGCCAGGCTCTACCCTGCATTTAATGTGTCTCCTTAAAAGAATCCCTCCTTCTCCCTGAGTTTCTTTTGCTCCTTTTGGATGTGGGGGAGGGCAAGATTTGCTGTACTCTGGGAGCCCTGACCTTTTTGACCTTCCAGGTTTCTGAGAACTAAAGAGACTGGGGTCTCCAGGAATGGATGGGAGGGGGCAGGGATCATATGGTGTCACTGTAGGAGCAGAAATGGCTGAACTTCAGGGAAAACTTGGCCATGTTCTGGCCACACCAATGTATACACTCACTCATGGTCTACACTGGTGGGGTGAAGGACTAGGGGATCTCAGATAGTGTTGGGAAGAACACTCAGAAGAGTCTCTCTTGATCCCTGGATTTCTATCCACAAATTTTTTGGGGGGAGGGCGGTAATTAGGCTTATTTATTTATTTATTAATGGAGGCACTGGGATTGAACCCAGGACCTCGTGCATGCTAAGTATTCACTCTACCACTGAGCTATACCCTCCTCCCTGCGTCAGTTAGCTTCTGCTGCACAACAAGCAACAGACAGAACTTAGTGGTTTAAAACAACAAGTATTTTATGTATCTCCTGATTCTGTGTCTCCCGGGTTGTTCTTCTGGTATGGGCTGATTTGACTGGTCACTGTTGGGCTCTCTCACGTGTCTGTGGTCAGCTGATGGGTTGGATGGTGGCTAGATGATCTAGGCTGGTCTCACTCACAAGACTGCTAGCCAGTCAGGCCTCAGTTCTCCTCCCCATGGGAATGGCAAAATTCCAATGGGCAGCGAAAAAGGACAACCTCCAGTAAGCAAGTGATTTTCATGCCTTTGCTCTGCAAAGTTATGTTTGCTAATGTCCCTGGCCAGCAAGTCACCAGGCTTGCTCAGTCAGTGTGGAAGGGCACTAACAAACTGTGTGGACAGAAGGGAGGGGAATAATTCATGGTTATTTTTGCCCTGTCTGTCTACCTATCTGGGTTGAATCACTAAAGTCCAGTGACAGATATCATTTTGCTTCACTTCTAAATATAAATCCTGGAGTAGGCAAGGGATCTTTCCTCAGTGTGACTCTCCTCTTCCCTCTCTGCAGGCGATTTTTAAAAATTTTTTTTAAAATTGAAGTATAGTTGTTTTACAATGTTGTGTTAGTTTCAAGTGTACAGCAAAGGGATTCAGATATATATCTATATGTAGAATATCTATATATTCAGATTCCTTTCCATTATAGGTTATTACAAGATAACCCTGTGCTATACAATAGGTCCTTGTTGTTTTTCTATTTTATGTATAGTAGTGTGTATCTGCTAATCCCAAACTCCTAATTTATCCCTCCCCTCCTTTCCCCTTTGGTAACCATAAGTTTGTTTTCTGTGTCTGTGAGTCTGTTTCTGTTTTGTAAATAAGTTCATTTTTACCATGTTTTTAGATTCTACATATAAGTGATATCATATAGTATTTGTCTTTCTCTTTCTGGCTTACTACACTTAGAATGATGATCTCCAGGTCCATCCATGTTGTTGCATATGGCATTATTTTATTTTTTATGGCTAAGTAGTATACCATTATATAAATATACCACAACTTCTTTATCCAGTCATCTGTCCATGGACATTTCGGTTGTTTCCATATCTTGGCTATTATAAATAGTGCTGCTGTGAACATTGGGGTGTCAAATACTCACTTTAAATAATCAGTTATTGGTGTTTAGCCTCTCTGTTGCATCAGTGTTTTCTACTTAATTTATGCTTATTACTTGCTTTGACACTTTTTTTTGTTATTCACTCTGGTATTCTTTGTTTTCTAACTTCCCAAGTTGGACAAAGCCTATAATTTTCATCCTTTTTACTTTTCTTTCTTTTGAACTTATGTTACATTCTGTACGCAATAAATGTAATACCTAAATTTCTTGGTGTTCTATTTATGTTGTTTGTTGTTTTTGCTACTGAAATTCATGGTGGCTTGTCTCCTTATGTTAAATTTAGGGTCATCTGTAAAAATTCTTCAAGACATGAATGGATGTTAAAATCCTCCAGAAATTTCCTTGATGATTTCTCCAAACATCCTGGCACTCCAAGCTGAGGATCAATTTTATACTAATATCTCAGCCCAAGTTTCCCAGTACATGCTGGCAATATAAGTCAAGCTACTAACAAAGTATTAACAGAAGTATACAACAATTTACAAAAAGGATCTTACATCATGCTGTAGTTGGCTTATTCCAAAAATATAAGGTTGGTTTAACATTCAAACAACCAATGTATTCTTACCATGTTATCAAAATAAAGAAGAACTTTACGGTCATATTAGAGGATACAGAAAAGACATTTGATGAAAAATCAGCATAAATAATAATAATAATAACAATAACAACAACAACAATAATAATAAAATAATAATGATGAAAACTCTTAGCAAACGAATTGAAGTGAACTTACTTCTTCAGATTAAGAGTGTCTATTTTTTAAAAAGAAAGAGCAAACATAATACTAAGCAGCGCCCCCAACAAACGTACCACGCAACAAACGTACCACTCAACAAGCACACACAATACTTGTCACACATAGTCACAGAGCTATATGCTGACGTGTCGCAGGCATTGATGGTCATACATACACACTTGTACCACATAATCACAGAGCTACACCCCAGACCTGTCACACATCACACAACACGTTCACACCCCTGCTCATGATACACAAAAACACGGTTCCATCACAGTCACAGATTCAGCCTGATCCTGTCGTGCAGAAAGTGCTGTCTTCTCTCTGGTGCACACACACATACAGTTTGTCACACAGTCGTGGAGAAACACTCCAGATCCGCCCTGAGCACCAGATAAGCACATGCAACGCATTCTACATACAGTCACAGAGACATACACTGGCCATTTCGTGTGCACAGACGCCCTCTTTTACAAACACTTACACACACACACTCCATCCGTCACAGGACATCCCAGTCCTGTCATGTGCGCAGTCATGCAAATGCAACATCATCTTTCACACAGTGAAAGATGTGGCTCTACCATGCACACGATGTTCACACACAACCCCTACACCATGTCTGTCCCTCACCATCATGGAAACGTCGTGTCCCATACCTGACTCTCCGTTGCACCTGTCCAGGAGACACCCTGACCTGTTTTGACCACCCCTCCCCGTCACATCTGTCACACCAGCAATTCCTTCAGCAGCTTGCGTTCTCCTGGAGCGCTTCCCTCCCGCCAGTGGCCGCCGGCTGGGCTCCGAGTTCCCAAATTTCTCTCCGCTTCGCTCTGCATCGATTTGTCCTTCCACTGGACCTGCTCACACGCGGAGCCCCAAAACCACTAGGATGCTGTAGGGACACTTGGGAAATTCCAGGTTGTTTGGGCCCAGTGGCCTATGGGAAATGTAGTCCAGAGCTGGAAAAGCAGGAGACACAGGAATCCCAAGGTCCATGGAACCACCCGCCTCGGGGGTTTCTGGGAGTTGTAGTCGTTGCTAGCATTGCGCAGGCGCCTGCACCTGAAGGCCTTAGAGGGGGGTATGCGTGTGTGCGTGCGCGCGCGCGCGCGCGCGCGCGAGCGATTAAACGGCTGTAGATAGATGTAGCTTTGTTCTGGAGGCAGTTCCTAGCGGCAGATTCTCACAAAATTTGAGATGGTATCCACTGGGGTTCCAGGGCTCCCACCTGGGATTAGTGCTGAGGATGCTTAAGTCCCTTACACAAAACGGTGTAGTATTTGTATGTAACCTATGTGCATCCTTCCTTATACTTTAAATCATCTGTAGATTACTTGTACTTAATACAATGTAAATTCTATGTAAATAGTTACTACTTGCAGCAAATTCATTTTACTTTTTGGAAATTTCTGGAATTTTAAAAAATATTTTGGATTAACGGTTGAATCCAGTGATGCCGAATGGGTGGATATGGAGGGCTGACTGTATTTAAAAATTATGTAGACTTACAACAAAGTGAATACATTTAGAAAACTAAGGTAATAAATATCCAACATGTTACTTCCTAATTATTAACTATCCTCTTGAGATTATGTCTATTGCATCTGTATGGTGGAAATACTGTATCATGGTATACTACTGTCCATCTCTTCCCAACCCCACCTGCAGGAATACCACATTGGTAGCTAGAAATTGGCCATGACCAGGACTGTTCACACCATGGGAACTGACAATTGCAACAAATCAGGGCTTGATTTACTGTTTGTTGATTGGGGGTTGGGGAGCTCCCCAAAGGCCTATCTCCTCCTTCTGCAATGTCCCCCTAGTGCCGTTTCCTGGTAAGGCTTACCATTGTGAGCTGAGGCAAAAAACTGATAACAGAAAAAAATGACATACTACATTTTCACTTATCAAATTTAAAAAACATGTACATAGTATACAGTATTGTTGAGAATGTGGCAGAAATGAGAACTCTCATAGGTAGCTATTGGTAAGGACAACAACCTTTTGACAATTGAGTTGAATTAGTAACTATTACAATGTCTGAAAACAAACCCCTAATCAATGAGCATTTTTACATTTAAGAATACAGCTTACAAAAATGCTGACTTGAAGGGAAAAGGTGTGGATATAGTAATGCTAACTGAAGCCATGTCTGTAATACTGAAGAACTGAAACCAACCTCAGTGTTCATCTTTTGAGGAATTGTTACTCTCAGTTGACCAATATGGTAGCTATTTGTGGCTATTTAAAGTTATTAAAATTAAGTAAAATTTAATAGTCAGTTACTTAGTCAGTCTAGTCACATTTCAAATCCTCAGTAGCCAGTGTGACTAGTCATTACTATATTGGACAACATAGATATAAATAAAACATTATCAGCATCACAGAAAGTTATATTGGACAGTTAGATAATAATTCAACATTTAAAAGGTGTTAAATCTCTATATTCCACACTGGGAATAAATCTGAAAAAAACCAAAAACACTAATTTGAAAAGATACATGCACCCCAGTGTTCATAGCAACATTATTTAAAATTGCCAAGGTATGGAAGCAACGTGTGTCCGTCAACAGATGAATGGATAAAGAAGATGTGGCATATATATATATATATATATATATATATATATATATATATATATATATTACTCAACCATAAGAATGAAATTTTGTCATTTGCAGCAACATGGATGGACTTAGAGGGCATCATGCTAGGTGAAATAAGTCAGAGAAAAAACAAATGCTGTATGATTTCACTCATATGTGGAATATAAAAACCAAGCAAAAAACAAAATCATGAACAAATCCAACCAAATCTAACCAAACATGTAGTTACAGAGAACAGAATGGTGGTTACCAGAGTGGGAGGCAAGTGGTGGGGTGGAAAGTGAAACAGGTAAAGTGTGTGTGTGAGTCAACCACACTGACTCCATTTTGCCAGCTCCATCTCAGGCCCACAGTCCTACTCCCACGCCTCTCTGCATGACTGAAACTTAGCCCACTCACAAGGGCTGCGCCCAGTGTCACTGTTTGCTTCTCCGGAGTAGATCCTTGGAGCTACATGAGAGGCTGTCTGCTGGGCTATAGTTCTGAGTTTGGCTCAAATGACTCTTTTCTATTCCAAGTATAGGTGGCTTAGTGATGATTTCCGTCGACAGATGGATGTATGGATAAAAGGAAAGATGGATTGATGGATGAATAGAGAAGAAAGCAGGGGTGGCCATACTTACATTACACAAAATACACTTTGTCAAAATTTCAAGCAGGGCATAAAAATACCAAGAGAAAATACGTGAAAGCCTACTACCTTGTGATAATGATTTTGAGTATTTCTTAGTATCTTCTAATGCATACACATGTAAATAACAGAGATGTATGTATGTATTTTATTTTAAACTTTTAACAGGCATTTTTCTTACATCACTTACCAGTTTCTCCTCTGTACCTACTTTCACAAGCCCCTGCACTCTCCTTGTGTAGAACAATGTTAAAAATCTGGCATACATATCCCATAACTTTCTCCATGTTCATACAATTCATATACAAATGCACACAGTTCCCTTCAACCTCTATATCAAGACATATTTAAATTTCATCACAAGTAAATTATTTATAACTAATGAGGAATATACTTTGAAAGTATACAATTATGTAAATACAATCCAACTTAAGAAATAGAGTACACAAAGTAACTCAGAATCCTTCTGCAAACTTATCTCTTCATCTTCCTGCCTTCCTGTAGTTTCCGCATTCCTGAATTTTGTCATATCCTGTTTTTTTAAAATTACGTACCATTTATGCATAAAATACCATTTATTTTGCCTCTTTTTAAAGTTTTGTGAATGGAATTATACAGTATGTATATTTCTGACTCGTTGCTCATCGTATTTGTTAAATTCTGTAGCTTTCACTGCTGTGCACTATTTCACTGTAGAGGTCCTCCACACCTAATTATCCATCTTTGATTCATTATAAAATATCCAAATTTTTGGCAGGTAAGTTGCAAACCTTTTTCTGCATGTTAAATTTGATTCTTCCAAGACGATGTAGTAACACTATTTTATAGGTAACAAAATTGTGGACTATTGTCACTCACTGTCACAACACACAGTCACATATAGTGGTTGGTAGTCAGATAATCAAACTAACACATACCAAGCGAGGCAACGTTGTACAGTTTTTCAGTCCCAGCTGGATGGTGGTCTACTTTCACAATCAAAAGAAAAGCGTATCAGGAAAAATATCTCACAAATATTGTCACCTTCAGTTACTGACATTAAGAGAAACATACAAAGTCACAGACCTCAAGTCTCAGTCCTACAGACACCTCCTCAAGGTCCCCATGGGCACAATTACCATTCACGACCACTTATTGTTGCTTTCCAACAGTGGCATATAATATCTAATATAAACCACCTTACCCCAAAGGAAACAAGATTCACATTTGCAGAAACTACCCCATGAATATAAACAACTCTACACAGATTTCCAGACACCGAATCGGACCCACAAGCTCACGGAAAGCAAGACACACTCATTTTTTCAACTGCCAGACCCTGCTCCAGTCTCTCGTACCCCGATTAACGCGCGATGTCTCAGCTCACCGAGGGGTCCCTGGTCACCTCCCACCCCATTCCCATCCCCACCCGCTCTGGATTCCACAATGGGTTCCTCAGCTTTCGCTGAGAACCTTTTAATTCGCCCTTGGCCACGATAAAGACAAATGAGCCATCAGGTTCGCGCAAGACACAAATGTCTCCCTCCAGCAAAGACCAGAAATCCCGGCGACCTTTGGAAAACCTTCCTCTGATAGGCAGAGCCGAGTTGCATGCTGGGAACTTCCGGGGCTTCACCTACTGCGGACTACATTTCCCAGAAGTCGCCGAGCACAGGTTTTCGCTGGGTGGGGCCAGTTTGCCTAGGAAGAGTGCTTTGAACCGCCTGGCTCCGAGCCTCCGAGGATTTTCCGGCTCTTATTTCCCATGAGCCTCTGGGCCCAAATTAACCTCCGTCTCTAGGTCCCTTTCCGGTGTCTTCAAGGTGCTTGGACTCTGGGCGGTGAGTTGGACCTGTCCGAGGAAGTAGTCAGTGCAGAATGAGGGTGGGAGGGCTCCGGCGACTTCACCGGAGCCGAGTCGCAACCGGCAGTGAGGGTGGGGTGGGGTGACACTGGGAGGCGCTCGGGGTAAGAAGGTCCTTGTCACGAACAGGCGCCTCAGGGCGTGTCGTGTCTGGAGCCTCAGTCTTGTATGTGAGAAGAGTAGTGCGTGACAGATGGCGTGACAGGGCCCGGGGGTGTCTCCCTCACGATGTGTGCCTTTGGGAATATGTTGGTGGGGTAATGAGATGCGTGGCCTTATTTGTAGGTTCAGTTTGCTTTGGCTGTGTGCTCTGGGTTCCCTCTAGACTGTCTTAGGGACTGCTGAAGTTAAATGACCGCAAGAAAAGAAGTCCTGTACTAAGCCCTAGAATGTACATTTCCAGCAACAAGGCAGAGATCTAGTCTTGGAATGAGAATTTTACATCTGGAAGGGTCCTCGTGACAGGTTTCTGGGAAGACATGATGGGGAAGTCCAGGAAGTAGAATTCCTAGAAGGGGGCACTTCATTTGATACAGGAAAAACAAATGTGAGGCAAGAGCAGGGCCATGTCCCAGGTCTCAGTTGAGCCCCTGGGATGTGCCCCGGCTTCATAGAGAAAAGAATTCAAGAGTGGACCACAGTTGAGTAAAGGTAGGTTTATTTAGGGAGATACATATTACATAGAGTGTAGGCTTTTTCAGAAGATGAGAGAAAGGCCTTGATGTGTAGGGGTTGGGTGCTCAAGTTAAAGTGTAGATACACACTGTGTAGGCAGAGTGTGGGCATCTCCCAAGAGGAGGGAGCAAGAAAGGCAGCAAGGTGCCGTGTTGCTAGTTTTTATGGGCTGCGTAGCTTCATGTGCCAGGAAGTGGGAGGACCATTCCAACTACCCTGGGGAAGGGGCTGGGATTCCCAGGAATTGGGCCACCACCCACTCTTTGACCTTTTATGGTCAACCTCAAAGCTGTCACGGTGCCAGTGGGAGTGTCATTTACCATGTCAGTAACATAATGAGCATATAATGAAGCTCAAGGTCTACTAGAAGTCAAATGTCCTACCATCATGAGCCTCAAGGCCTACTGGGAATTGAATCTTCCACCATTTGGGTGTTAATTGCTCTATCATTCCTTGAACGGCTATGCCTTGCCCTACTTTCCTCCTGTCTCACCCTGGGGGCCAGCTACATGTTTCACTGGAACCAGAATCCTGTCCCCAAGAACTGCTGTCAACTCAATTCCAGCTTCCCCTTTAATTCCATTTGTTTATGTGTGGATAAGGCAGATGTGGCCCTGGAGGGTGTTTCATTTCTGTTTTGTTTTTGGTTTTGTTTTTAGTTAAGTCTCCCAGTGTTCCAAGAAATACTAGCGTCTTGTGGTTTCTTTTTTCTCCCTCTTGCTGCTCGGTTTCTAAAAAGGACCATGAGGAGGAGTGGAAATTGTTGCATATTTAGAAATCACAGATCTGAGTTTTCCAGAGAGATAAGATGGAATGTGGGATTTCTTGGTCTCAGCCTCAACTTGTATGAGATCACAGGCTTTGTGAGCTTTCAGGATTAGAGTGGGGAGTGAGTGGTTCTTTCCAGGGACTCTCTAGACAATAAACACCAGTGTCAAAGTCCATTTTGTTATTGGCCAGGATGTGCCGTCTGTGCCGTGTCTGATATCCTTTATCAATATCCTCCAACTTGGGGACAAGGAATATGTTAAGTGATGGGTGGTTGATGATACCATGTAAGAAAATGATCTAGACTCCTAACTGCTGGGTGATAATAGACTCCTAGAATTAAGAAAATCTTTAGAAGTTTTGTTCAAACTAAATGTATAATAGTTATTGGTCTCATATATCAATATGATGAACTGAATTACAGCTCATAAACATTTTGTGTATTCATCATAATAAGAAAAAATGCTTGTGATATAATCTAATAGAATCATTCACTTGAGGCTTAATGGTAATTCTTTATGGAAGTCACTTTTCTAAAACAGATTTTATAGTACATTTGCGAAAAAAGTCTTTTTTTGTGTGTTTCTTAAAGGGAAAAGATGGTATAGCAATTCACATTTATAAGGAATTTATGAAACAGGCACTTAGCAGGTTGTATATATGTATATACACCCATAAACATCTGTATCACTTCCCCCAACACACACTATTTTTATTTAATAGAAGAGAAACTGGGATTATTTTATATATTATTAGATCTGGATAGCTGAGTTATCTCACAGAATCCAGGAAGTTTTTTTCTGCTGTAACTGGATTCTTCTAGAACATGAAAACACTCTGCTTTAGTCCTATTAATTTTCTTACTTTTCCCTACCTGTACATCTCACAGTGATTGTTATATTTTCCTCTTCTTATAGTTTATTCTTCATAGTCCTCTTTTTTTCCCCTTGGAAATATTTTCTGAAACTCTTAAATGTCTTTAATTTCACAAGTAATGTGTGGCCATCATTTAAAAAGTCCACACTGTCTCCAACATTTATTATTCATGGACTTTTTAACGATGGCTATTCTGACTGGTGTGAGGTGATACCTCATTGTAGTTTTTCTTTGCATTTCTCTGATAATTAGCAATAAATTAAGGAGTTTTGTATGTAAACTTTTTCTCAAAATCTTGTGAATATCAGGAGAAAAGACTGTCTCTTCGATAAGTGGTGCTAGGAAACCTGGACATGTAAAAGAATGAAATTAGAACACTCTCTAACACCATATACAAAAATAAAATCAAAATGGATTAAAGACCTAAATGGAAGATCAGATACTCTAAAACTCCTAGAGGAAAACATAGGCAGAACACTGACATAAATCACAGCAATATTTTTTTTTTAGATCTCTCTCCTAAAGTAAAGAAAACAAAAGCAAAAATAAACTTATGGGACCTAATTAAACTTAAAAGCTTTTGTACACAAAGGAAACCATCGACAAAATGAAAAGACAGTTCTACTGAATGGGAGAAGATCATTGCAAATAAGGGGTTAATATCCAATGTATTAAACAGCTTATACAACTCAACGTCAAAAAAACAAGTAACCTGATTAAAAATGGGCGAAAGAACTGAATAGACATTTTTCTAAAGAGGACATGTAGAAGGCCAATAGGCACACAGAAAGATGTGTGTGCCTCAACATCACAATCATCAAGGACATGAAAGTCAAATCCACCATGAGATATCGCATCACACCAGTCAGAATGGCTATCATCAAAAAGAACACAAATAACAAATGTTGGCAAGAATGTGGAGAAAAGGGAACCTTTGTACATTGTTGGTGGGAATGTAAATTGGTGCAGCAACTGTGGAAAACAGTATGGAGGTTTCTCAAAAAACTACAAATAGAACTACCATATGACCCAGCAATTCCTCTTCTGGATATATATCTGAAAAAAAAAACACTAATTCAAAAAGATACATGCACCCCAATGTTCATAGCAGCATTATTTACAATTGCCAAGGTATAGAAGCAATCTAAGTGTCCATCAACAAATGAATAGATAGAGATGTGGTATATATTCACAATGGAATACTACCCAGCCATAAAAAAGAATGAAAATCTGCCATTTGCAGCAACATGGATGGACTTGGAGGGCATTATGCTAAGTGAAATAAGTCAGAGAAAGACATCACTTTTGTGTGGAATCTAAAAAATACCACAAACTAGTGAACAAAAAGAAGCTGACTCACAGATAATAGAGAACAAACTAGTGGTAACCAGTGGGGAAATGGGAGGAGGGGCAGTATAGGGGTAGGGAGGACAAAAGGGTTTTTATGAGATTACATGAAGTCATGTGTGTGAAATTTTTGAAAATTGTAAAACACCACAGAATTTAAAGAACCTTTTTATTCAATAAAAATCAACTAAAAAAGAAACAAGTCTTGTGAATATCATTTATTATATCTACATAATTAAAATATCTATCAAGTTTTCCAAATTTTTTTGGAATACAATACTTTATCTTTCTGTACATAATTGTTGTTGATCATTTTCAAACCTTGTTAATAGAAATAATTGTATAGAAATGTACTTTTTTCACTCTAGTTTATCTCATTAACATGAGATACATAGATGGATTGCTGGACTTAAACATATGCTTATTTTAAATAAGGATATAACATACTCTCTACAAAAGTTATGTATGATTTATTTACCACCAAAATTGATTAGGGATTAATAGCACATCAAAGTTAAGGTACAACGGATATTATTTTAATAAAAACTTGCTAGTGTCAGTTTTAAGGCCAATATGGCATATTTTATAACATTTTTATTTGTCGTAAGCTAGACAGTTTTTATGTACACATTCATTCATTTTTTATTCCTCTTTTATTAAATCTCCATTTCTATCCTTAGCTCATTCTTTTTACATTGATGTATTCATATGTATATTATTTTAAAAATTAAGTTCAGTATTTTGTTTCTCATAGTTGGAACAAAAATTTTCCACTTAATTTGCTTTAACTTTGCTCAAGGGAATATTGAAACAGGAGCTTTACTATTTTCATAGGTAAGTTTATTCATTATTTACTTTGTTTTCTACTTGGATGTCATGCACCCACACATGGATTATAAAAGCCTTCATTTATATTTTATAAATATATTGGTAGTCTATGTTTCTTTCATTATTTTTCTTATTATAGTTAAAATACATATTATAATGTTTACCATTTTAACCATTTTTAAGTGTTCAGCTCAGTAGGAACTAAGCAATTCACACTACCACTATCCATCTCCAGAACCTCTGCATCATCCAAAACTGAAACTCTGTACTTATCAAACAGTAACTCCCCATCACCCCAGCCTCTGCTCCTGTAAGCCCCTGGTAACCACCTTCTACTTTCTGTCTCTGAATTTGACTGTTCTAAGTACCTTATATAAGTGAAATCATACAATATTTGATATTTTGTGTCTGGTTTATTTCATTTAGCGTAATATTTTCAGGGTTTCCATGTGGTAGCATGTATTAAAATTGTACTCCTTTTTAAAGCTGAATAATATTTCATAATATGTGTAAACTACATTTTGTTTATGCACTCATCTATTGTGTACATGTGTTTTTTTCCACCACCTTTGGCTATTGTAATGTTGCTATGAACATTGGTGTACAAATACCATTTAAATTCTTGCTTTCAGTTCTTTTGGGTATATACCTAAAAGTGGGATTGTTGGATTACAGGGTAATTGTATGTCAAAATTTTCGAGGAACCACCATATTGTTTTCCACAGCAGCTGCACCGTTTTACATTCCTACCAGCAATGCACAAGAGTTCTAATTTCTCCACATCCTCTCCAACACTTGTCATTATCTTTTTTCTTTTATAATAGTAGCCATCATAATGCATGTGAAGTGGTATCTAATTGTGGTTTTGATTTGCATTTCCCCAATAATGAATGATATTGATCATCTTTTCATGTTCTTTTTGGCCATTTGTATATTTTCATGGAAGAAATATCTGTTCATTTGCTCACTTAACAATGGGGTTGTTTGTTTTCTGTTGTTGAGTTGTAGAAATTCTTTATATATTTTGAATATTAATCTCCTGTCAGATAAATAATTTGAAATTTTTTTCCCTTTCTGAGGGTTGCCTTTTTACTACATTTATATTTACCTTTGATGCACAAAAGTACTTAATTTTGATGAAGCCCAATTGATTTATTTTTTCTGTGCTTTCGGTTTCATGTCCAAGAAATCATTGCCAAATCCAGTGTCATGAAGATTCCCCTATATGTTTTATTTTAAGAGTTTTATAGTATTAACTCTTACTTTTAAATCTTTGATCCATTTTGAGTTAATTTTTGATTATGGTGTGAGGTACGTGTCCAAATTCATTCTTCTGCATGTAGGTGTCTAGTTTTCCCAGCACCATTTGTTGAAGAGACTGTTCTTTCCCCCATTGAATGGTCTTAGCCCCCTTGTCAAAATCAATTGACAATTGATGTGTGAGTTTTTATGGACTCTGAATTCTATTCCATTGATCTGTATGCCTGTCTTTATGTCAGCAACACAGTTTTTTATTATGATACCTTTGTGTAGGCCCCCGCTGAAGGCTCTGGAGAATAAGCCATGGGCTGAACTGATAAACAAGCTATGAGGAATATCATGTATCCAGTATGGATGGCTGGATAGCCAATGACAGGTAAGATCCTCAGAGGAGGACAACCTAAGACAGGCACAGCCGGCTGGATGAGAGATGGCCTACTTAATGAAGTTTCGTGATGAACTTTAAAACATAATCTGTCCTTGATCATGTAACATCCTGTGCTTACTGCAGGAACTTGGGGACCTAAATAGATTAAGATTATTAACATTGTCCTAACTTAGATGATATGTGAGGCATCGTGCATGTCTGATATAAACCCTTTTCCAAGCATCAATAAACAGAGAACTGCTTCGCTTCTCTCCACACGGTGTTCGTGTGTACATGATATCACACCACCGACATTTGGTGACCCGATGTGATATCAGCGTGGCAACTACATGTAAGTAAGGGGAAAAATTTATATCGGGGACTTTCAGCCTATCAGGCATGCCACAATGTAACTATGGGACAGCAGCTGACAGTACAGCAGACAATTTATTTCCGTATTCTGCAGCAATTGTTAAAGGCTATTTCAAAGCAGGGCACTCTCCCAGGTGCCCCTCAAAAACAAATATAGGAAGTCACTGTCAGCCAAAGTCCCATCTCACCATTTCTGACCTCATCACAGCTTCCCCCGGGAGCGCAAGTTTAGCTCTAATGACTATTGATAATGAGTTGATACATGACAGTAATAAAACCTACTTAATCTCTACTGGAGTTTGGGGACCTTTACCTTCTGGGTATTTTGGATTGCTATTAGGGAGATCATCTGTGGGCTTAAAAGGGTTAACAGTTTTACATGGTGTTATTGATAATGATTATACTGGAAAAATTAAAATTATGGTTCATGCCTCTTCTTATTACATTATTCCTAAGCAATCTCGAATTGCTCAAATTATTTTGATACCTTATTTACCTGCTCAAAAATTTGCTGAAAATAATAGAGGAGATAAGGGCTTCGGACATACAGGACAGAAAGCTTTTGGGACACATCCATTAACCGATAACAGACCTGTTTTAACAGTTTCAATACAAGGAAAGCAATTTACAGGGTTATTAGACACAGGAGTGGACAAAACTATTATTTCCAGTTTCCATTGGCCTTCTTATTGGCAAAAACACAAATCTGATGTCACTATCAAGGAGTTGATGGACTGATGGCACCTAAAATAAGTTCTCACCCACTAAAGGTCCAAGGGCCTAAAAATAAAATGGCCTTTGTAACTCCTTTTATATTACCAATACCCTGCACTCTATGGGGCAGGGACTTTCTTGCTCAGTGAAACCTGACCTTAAAGATGATCCTTTTTAATAGGGGCTGCTGCTACTATCCCAAATATTATTCCCATTGCTCTAACATGGACCCAACAGCAACCTGTTTGGGTGGAGCAATGGCCCCTTCCTAAAGAAAAATTACAAACATTACAAAAATGGGTTGCAAAACAACTAAAGTTGGGTCATTTAAAACATTCTACTAGTCCTTAAAACACACCTGTTTTTGTAATAAAAAAAAATGGAGGTTATTGCAAGATTTGCATGCAAAAAATGCTGTAATGCAACCTATGGGACCCTTACATAAGGGGCTGCCCAATCCTTCACTTATTCCTGACTCTTGGCCCTTACTTGTTTTTAACATAAAGGATTGTTTTTTCTCATTACCTTTGCACAAAGCTAATAAGAAAAATTTGCCTTTACTGTTCCTACCTGTAACAATCAGGAGTTTTCATACTACTTCATGAAGTCCTGCTAGACTCTGTTTTTGGTGCCTACCTGCCTCAGCCCCCTTTCTTAGCTCTTAGTTGCAATACATATGAGTATCTTTTTATTGATCTGCCTTTCTAAATTAACAGGCAGATCTTTGTAGGCAGATACATTTCAGATTTGTCTGTATGTCCCCTTAGAAAGGCTATCTTAGGCTAGAAGAAGGTCCTTGGTCCCAGCATCCTGATAGGAAATGAAATCACAGAGACAGAGTGTCAGAGGTTGTGATTAGAACTTATGCAAATTTAGTAGATGGTAGGTTGGTGGAGGAAGGAGTTGAAATATTTGTTTCTGGGCTGAGAGGGGTAAGGGCCAATCACATGTCTACAGGGGTTAATTTGGGTATAGGAGTTCACGGGAGTATTTATTCCCGGCCTTAGGACAGAAACTTCCATCCTTACAGTGTGAAGGACATACGTCTTATATCTGGTTCTTTATGTCAGGAATTTACCTCAAAATAGGTCAAGGATGGACATCATAGCCTTAATCCCCAGACTTTTCTGTGGGTCTAGTTTCAGTTCTGCCTCTTTAAAGAAAAGCTGTAATCACCCTCTGCAAACTCTGAATGAATCAGAATATGGCATCCGTTTGGCTAGAGTTCTATCTTCACTCTTGAAAGAAACTAGGATTCCCACAGTTGGAGTTAGGAGTCCAGAGTTAATAAGTCCAAGTGTCAGAATGGTATTATTGTAAATTGGTCATTTAGGAGATGGCAAGACAAGACTGTTCCCTCCTGGATTGTAACCCCCCTTTCTCTACCTGCCTCAAAGCATTGCTCTATTTCAGTTTCCCAAAGACAGACATGGGGGAACAATCAGTTACTCTAATCATAAAAGCCAAAGATAGCAGGGTTTGATAATTCCACTTACTTCTGCCAATGCCCACTACTTGTGTTTCTCAAGCTTAGGAGCCTTTATTTCCATAAATCAACATGGCTGCTCTTCTTCCCTCAGGGATAATCTCAAATAGCATCCCCTAATGCCTTTACTTCTAAAAGTCATGCAACTTTCAAAAATGTCATTTAGCACTTCCCTCATCCTGCCAGAAAAACATGTCCTAGAAGGAAAATATAAGTGCTTCCCTCTTGCAGGTACTTGAGTTTTTGATGAGGTGGGGATGAGTACTTACAAGGGAACATTCACGGGAAATCTTTACTCTGCTTTTGATGGAGATGAGATAGGAGGGTTTGATGACTGTTCTTAGTGTACAGCAACCTGGGTGCACTGATAAAGATTATGTTTGGCTGTGAGTAAGACAGATAGACCCAGAAGGACAGTGGTTCAACCAAGAAAAATTTTCTGTCACATAAAATTCTGGAGGTGGGCAATTTAAGTCTGGCATTGTGGCTCTGCTCCAAAGCCCTCCAAATCATCGTATTCAAATCCGGGCAGCAGAATGGAGGCATAGAGGAAGAGAGAGAGAAAAGGGGATGAGCCAGGTACACTTAAGGAATGTTCCCCCAAACTGCCACACAATTCTAATTATCTCCAATTGGCCATAACTGAAGATCCATGGACCAATAAAGTGGGGAAAGAACCATGAACCTAAGTGGCTTACATGAGCAAAATTTTAAAAAATTTTTATTATTGGAAGAAAGGGGGATAAATACTGGGAGTAATTAGCAGACGTGGCCCCTAATTCAGATACCAGTGACAAACACAACTTCCTGGACACTAGCACTGGTATAGAGGATCTAGCAGATTGGAATAAATTAACTGAGATGGAGGCTTACAGGTATACTTTACAGTATTTGAAAATCTTTCCGGAATTTTTGGTTTCTCACATCCCATTAGTCACCATGTCTTGCTGATTCTACTTGATACATGAAAAATATTTGACATTTTTCTATCACAGCTGTAGTGGAGCTTCCTTATGTCCAATCTGGATTATTGTGATAATCCTAGTGATAATGTGCAGATACCTTGCATTTAGTTTTTTCTGATACTCCTCTTATTCCCACACTACATCTAATATATTATATATTTCCACCAGGTTGAACTTTCTAAGACATAAGATTAGTGTGACTAAAGAACTAACTTTTTAATTTTATCTGATTTTAATTAATTAAATCTAAATTTAAGAACTGAAGCAGCATCAAATATTTTCCTATTATTGACAACATTGTTTTGCTAAGACTGCATTTCACTGTAGTCACTGCATTGCATAGATATTTTGTACAAGTGTTCATGTTATATGTATATGTTGTGTCTAGCATTACACAAATACAGCACTGATCTAGTTGATGTCATGAAATTGATGTGTTTATCTGAATATTTTATGAAGACAACATGAGTTCTGCTGATATGAAGGAAATAATAGTTGGTAACTAAATTAATTATGATTAAATTAGTATTCTAGGTTTAAAAATAAGTATGTACATATTTTTAAACTTTAAAGAAAAATGTACTACTGATGCAGAATCAAATGGAGGTCAGTGCTGTGGCCAGAACAGTAAAAAATAATAGACTGGAAGTAGATATACTGTGAATTTCATGACTAATGCCAACTACAGTTTGCTGTGGCAGAGCAAAACAAAAAAGCTGTTTAATTATGTTAAAAAAAAAAAAGGTTACGTTAATAAAGTGGAAAACATTGTGAGACATTTTCAGCAGATACATAGCAAATTTGATGAGAAATTTCCTCTTGATAAGCAAATAAGAATAAATGAAATTAGTTGCCTGAAATCAGAATTAAATGTGCAATGAAAATTTTAAATAAATTTTAAACAAATAAAATTTAAATAAATTTAAAACATAATCTGAGCCTATAACTTTGTCTAGCTATAAAATGGCTTCGGTCTTGCACAAAAGAATAAATCAAATTTTAGATGGTGATATAGCAAGATAAATGATTAGTTTTAATTGTGGAAATTTTATTATGATTTTATAAGAGACTAAAAATTATACAAAAAGTGAAAAAGTCTTCAATTACCATCTAACAACTGCTCATAGAATACAAGATCTTTCTAACAATGTAAAAAATCAGCTATCTCAACATTAGAAAAGCTACACATACTCTTCTTTAGCTTCAGATGAGTTGTACAGTATAAGATACTGCTCAGTTATTACTCTGGGTATATTTTATCTCAAAATATTTCCAGATCAAAAAGAAATGTTGTCCGTTTGCAGCCTACAAAATCAGATTCATAGCATAGATATTTTCAAATTTTTTATATATGTCAAAAAACAATTTCCACTAGGTATGAAAAAATTCATTTCTAAAACAATGCTCTAGCTATGTTAGGTTAAAAATGTGGATTCCTTAGAATTTTAAGGCAAAAGTCTAACGTCTCCCTAATTGCTTTGCTCCACAGTATGAAAAGTATCATGGTTTAGTATATACACATAGATATTATGAATCATTATTACTTTATGGAACTGTTGAAACAGGAAACAATGAATTAATTTATCATATGTTCTTTGCCAATGTGCACTGGTTGAATGATTGAGTTTTACAAAGATTTACCATACTTTGAACTTTGAGACTTAAAAAAAATTTGCCAAATGTTTCATAATCAAAACCCCCAAAATGACAATGTGATGTATGTTTTCTCACATACCACACTGCATATAAACAAACAAAATCTGAAACTCCAAGGAGAGGAAAACTTTTTTGTGGCCTAGATAAAAAAGTAGGAACATTTGTTGAAACTGAAACTTTTCATACATTAATAAAAATAATTTTACATATTTTCTAGATGAATCAATATAGAAAATATTTTCACTGTAATCAAAAGCATTGTGAAAATATTGCTTGCAATGAAGAAATAGGAAATCTTAGTTAAGAAATAGAAACTATAACAAAGTACTAAATAAAAAGTCTAGAATTGAAAAGTGCAATATCTCAAAATTTGATAAAACATTTGATAAAAAAAGCTTAACAGCAGAATTGAGAGGACAAAAAAAAAAAATCAGTGAATCTGAAGACAGAGCAATAGAAATTATCCAACCTGAAAAACTGAGAAAAAACATTGATAAAGAACAGAGCCAATGACCTGTGAGACAGTATCAAAAGATTTAACATATGACTAGCTACTTGGAATCCCAGAAGGAGAAGTAAGGGCAGAAAAAAAATCTGACACATTACACACAGAGGAAAAACAGTTCAAATGACTTCTTATAACCTATGGAGACCAGAAGTCAGTGATATAATATCTTTAAATATATCTGTATCTGTATCTATATGTGTATAACAAACCTCAGAATTCCATAGCAAGAAAAAAAATCCTTTAAGAACAAAGGCAATCCAGAAAAAAAAAAAAACCTATGAAAATTCATTAGCAGACATGTACTCCAAGAAATGCTAAATTAAATTCCTCAAGCTGAAGGGAAATGATACCAGATGGAAATTTAGATCATGTGGAAGGAATGAAGAGCATGTGAAAAGGTAAATATATGAGTAAATATTTAAGATGAGGGGTTTTTTTTGGTCTTGATTTTTAAAAATACGTAAGGCTGCTTCAATTTCCAAGTGGAGTGCTGATGTGATTTTCCATGGATTACTTCTTAATTGCAAAGAAAAAACTGTACCAATATAATGGAGAGAGCTGGTGGTCAACACATGAACCAAGAGATCAAACATAGCTTCACTTTATGTCACCTGCTCTTGTACAAATATTGAATACACAGTATTATCTATGAAGTTATCTTGCCAAAAATTTAAAATCTGAAACATAATGAGGCCTCTAGACGTAACAATCCAGTTCACAATAAATAGGAGGGATAGAGAAACCAGTTAAGCCTGCCTGGAGAAAAATTAGGGCAAATACAGAATGTGGAACATTATATGCGTTACTTCTCCTGAGTCTTCAAAAAGTTTAAGTTACAAAGCAGGTGGAGGATAAGTTCTTGACTAAAAGAGACTCAATAGCCATAATCATGTAAAATATATGGGCTTAGCTTGGTTTTTGGCTTTTAAAAAAAGCCAGCACTTTTAAAAGACATTCTCTAAACTGGAGAAATTTGTAAATGGACTGATTACAGAATGGTATAGGTCTACTGTTAATGTTTTTAAGGTGACAGTGGCTCATTGGTCATATAGATTATCTTTAAATCCAGGAGTTGTATGTTGATTTTTTAGAGGTGAAGTGATGCCTAAATCATTCACTCCAAAAGCACAGAAAAATGATTATGCAGTATATATATTCAATATGTGATAAGTGTGATACATGTGAATCTGTATATATACATTTTTATATGAGAGAGAGAGAGAGAGATACTGAAGGTAGAGGGAGAATAAACAAACCTAAACCTTCATTGGACCACTGTTGTGTCTTTTCTGTAAATTTGAAAATTTTCAGAAACTTGAGGGAAACTTTTCCATGTCAACATCTGTTTTCTGTCAACCTGTCACTGTTAATATCTTAAGTTCCCTGAATTGTAGAGAATGTAGATTCTGTTACCTGTATTATAGAACTTATCATAAGAAAATTTCTTCAAATCACTTTCCAATTTTTCATTAGCTATGCTCTCACTCTTCAACAAAAGCATAGAGTTTCTTCCCATTATTAATCTTCAGGGGAATAAGCTTTGAATAAAACAGTTTCTTGTTTAATATGTTCTATGGGAATTTGTCCAAAATGAATTATCTAAAGTAAAATATGGATAAGTGATGATAGAAGGATTTAAAAAATATACTCATAGGGTCTTCCTTCCACATGAATTTGTTTATAGTAATGCTAGTAATTATCATTTTAAATGATAACAATATTTAGTAAGCAAATACTGTATCAGACGCCCTACCAAGCATTTATAATTTACATTAAATAATTTAACCTTTACCATAATATCATTATGTGGTGGAAGAGTGATAATGTTAAAGGATGTGCCATGGCTAACAGCTTTCTGACTCTCATTCCATTAAGAGTTTCTCACCTGTGTGAAGTCTTTGATGTTGCGTAAGTTGATAGCAATGAGGAAAGGCCTTCCCGCATTCCTTACATTTGTGTGGTTTCACACCAGTATGAATTCTCTGATGTTGAGTAAGTCGATCGCTTCGATTAAAGGCCTTCCCACATTCTTTACATTCATAAGGTTTCTCACCAGTGTGAATTCTCTTATGTTGAGAAAGACCTGAGATAGAACGAAAGGCCTTCCTACATTCTTTACATACATATGGTTTCAAACCAGTATGGACTGTCTGATGATAAATTAGTTGAGAATTAAGTCTAAAGGTTTTTCCACATTCCTTACATTCATAAGGTTTCTCCCCGGCATGGATTGACTGATGTGTTTTAAGGTCTCCTACACGACTGAAGGCTTTCCCACATTGTTTACATTCATACGGTTTCAAATCACTATGAATTATCTGATGTTGAAGAAGGTATGAATGGAGCTTAAACATCTTCCCACATTCTTTGCATTCATGTGGCTTCTCACCAGTATGAATTCTCTGATGTTGTGTAAGTTGAGATCCTCTACAGAAGGCCTTCCCACATTCCTTACAGTCATAGAATTTCTCACTGCTATGAACTCTCTTATGTTTAAGAAGGCTTGAGCCCCTACTAAAGGCCTTTCCACATTCCTTACATTCATGAGGCTTCTCACCAGTATGACTTCTCTGATGTTCAATAAGCAGATAGCTGCGAACAAACACCTTTCCACATTGTTTACATTTATATGGTTTCTCACCAGAATGAATTTTCTTATGTTGATAGAGACTTGAACGATGACCAAAGGACTTTCCACATTCCTTACAGATATAGGGTTTCACACCATGATGAATTTTCTGATGTAGACACATATGTCGATATAACCTAAAAGTTTCCCCACATTCGTTACATTCATAGGATTTCAAGCCAATATGAATTTTCTGATGTTCAGTAAGGTGAGAATGACGTCTGAAGGCCTTCCCACATTGCTTACATTCATAAGGTTTCACACCAGTGTGAATTATCTGATGTTGAATAAGCTGTGAATAAAACCTAACGGCCTTCTCGCATCCGTTACATTCATAGGGTTTCAAATCAGTGTGACTTTTTTTATGCCTAATAAAATGCTGGAGAACTATAAAGGCCTTTCCACATTCCTTACATTCATAGGATCTCACACCACTGTGGTCTCTCAGATGTTCAGTAAGGTGTGAATATTTCCTAAAGCCCTTCCTACATTCCTTACATTCATATGACTTCTCTCTAGTGTGAATTTTCTGCTGTAGGGGAAGGGATGTATGTTTTCTGAATATCATTTGACTAAAGTATCCCACTTTAGGTGCCTGTTGTCTCTCAAATTCAGTTCTGATCCATGAGTCATTCCTGAAAATAAATCCCATAAGGTTGAGAGTTGAAGGTTTACTTCTTTTCATTGGCTCACAATGGTATGAATTTACTTCATAGCTGCTTTTTTCTGAAGATAATCCTTTGCTCTCAGTTGTGAAGTCAATGTCTGAAAGAAAACGAGAAAATGTTAAACAAATGCTATCTTCCTATACTGGGGGTCAGAAAAGGCCTTCCATAGTGAGAACAGTGATAAATTGACAAGTATATCCATTAGAAATGAAAGGGTCGTCAAATCCTAAAATACAGTGATGAAATTGTTTAAAGGCAAGAAGAGCTCAGAAAATTATGAAAGTTCACACAAAACTATAAAGTTTGTGAGGAGGCAAAGAGAAAAAGTCAGCAGTTCTCATATTTAGTGTGGATCAGAATTACCAAGGGAATTTATTACACATACTACCCTTCCGATATCCACTGAGACTAAGCAAATCAGAATGTATGAGTGGGTCCTGTTCGTCTGCATTTCTAATATTCTCTACCAGATGGCTCTCTGTGATTTTTTTCAATGGTCTGTCTTCACCTTAGAATGAAACCCAACCACATAACCATGAATAAGAAGACTCTTATCTTATTTCTACAAATTTTCATTTCAAGCCCCTGACATCTTTGTTCCCTAAATCCGACAACACTGCATCTTTTCAGCTACCAGAACATACCACAACCTTTCCCACTGCCTGGGGCTTCATGCAAGATGCTCTACCTTTCAGGAATCCTCTTAGATGGCTTCTTTCCATTACTGTCTCCAGGTGTTGCAAGTTAGAAACCACTTCCTCAGAAAGGCTGGCTCTGCTAACTCTGTGTAAATTCATATCCTTTATTCTACCTCCAACAGCTAAGTCTGTGTCTTCATGGTACTCTTCTCTATTACATATTTATTGTCTCATTTGTTTTTCTACTTATTTTCTTACTCTAAAACTCACTTATGGACTTGAAATTCCTTTCAACTACCACTGAAAAACAAGTTCTACCACAAGGTAAGTATTAAATAATTATCTGTAGAATAAAATACTGAATTAAAAAAGTAATGGGTGAAAAATCAAGGTAAGGATGAAAATCAAGGTCACTGGAGAAGGCAGCTAAGTAAAATAAACATCTAGTTTCTGAAAATTATGCAACAGTTACCAGCTATCTTTCTTTGACTCTAGTCTCCCACCTCTTATTATTGTAAAATGTGCTTTCCTCTCTCATTTACCTTACAGATGAGAAAAGTGCACATCCAAACCAACTCAAAAACATAAACGGAAAAGTTGATACCTGACTGTTCTCCAGCTGCCTGCCCCCTTAAAACTATACACATCTTTACCACTGTTGTTTAATCCTTCTGTGCATGGCCATGATTGGTTTTGTTTTCAAGTAATCAGATGTTATACTACCTTCATCAGGATACTTTCAGTATTATCCATCCACCCTACAGATCTCAATGTTTTGTCTCCAAGGTCTTTCCCCAATTGTCCCTTTTATTCCTTTATAGCCAAGGCCAATTGTTTTTGAATTTTACAGAAATGTGTATCAATAATTTATCAGGAATTCTATCAATTGATTACAAAAGTCTAAGCAAATGAACTTGGGGATGTTGAGGGAAAAACAGAGTAACTGAATGGGAGAAACTTGAGTGGCTAGGACTCTACAACAAGGGATATGCTGAATGTAGGCTGAAGACTGGTAATCCAGATGGTGGAGCAGCCTGAGGAAATCTGATGTGCTTAGTGGATCAAGTATGAATTGAAGACAAGTGGAATTCTTCTTTGAATAAAGTATGATATGTTTAAAATGTCAAAATAATACAAGCAATATTCTCTGAACCAATGAGAAATGAGTAACAATCTCAAAAAGCCAAAACATTTTCTATTTATAAATGAAAAGCTCTCAACAACTGCTGTTAGGTCAATGAGAAAATACAAACTGAAACCACAGAACTTCTTGAAAACAATGATAATGAAAACACCACACTTCAGAATCTATGGATTTCAACCACAGTGCAGCAAACTCAAGAGACTAAAGACTAATGTCTATTGAAAAATAAAATAATTAAAATGAATAAATTAAGCATTCCATTTAAAGATTAGGAAAAGTAAACAGAGAAAGAATGGTAAATTACACTGAAAGAAGACAGAAAAGGGAAGTTAATACAAGAAAAGCAAAATGTAAATAAAATAGTATAATTAACATACAAACCACTAGCCTTATTCAAGGAGGCTAGTGGTTTGGATTTTATAGGAGGAAAATCCAAACATAACGGCAACAGAGAAATAGTCATCAATCAAGAAAGAGAAAATTTAGGAAAAAAATCATACAACTATGCAAGTAAATTTGAGATGTACATGAAATGATGGCTCTTTCTGAAAATATAATTCATCAAAACTGACACCAGCTAAATTTACTGACTTGCTTCTAACAAATAAGAATATAGAAAGGGTAAAATAACTTTACAGTGAAGAAAACTGACAGGAACCACCTTCAACAAGTTTTTAAGGCTAATACCCCAGTATAAATCATGTTGCTATGTACCCCCAATATCAGAAAGGTACTTCTCTGGTATTCTTCCCACAAATCTATAATCTCAGCTTAATCATAAGAAAGCATCAAACAAACCCAAAATGTGGGGCAATTACAAAATATCTGACCAGTATTCTTGCAAAGTACCAAGGTTATGAAATACAAGGAAAGACTGAGAAACTGTCACAGATTGGAGGAGACTAAGGTCATGTGTTGACTAAATACAATATAGTATCCTGGATTGGATCCTAGAATAGAAAAAAAGAATGCAAAAACTGGTGAAACCTGAATAAAATAGGTAGTTAATAGTATGGTAAAACATTAATTTGATAGGTTTATAGATGTACCATGGTTGTGTAAGGGACCAGTACATTGGAACTCTCTGTACTGCATTTGTAACTCTTCTGTAAATCTAAAATAATTTCAAAATAAAAAGTAAAACAACAACAACTACAGACTCCAGAACAGATGAAAAATCTAAACAAACCGATTTCCACAGAAGAAATAGGGGAAAAATGTGAATTTATCCCCACCAAAAGGCAATCGCAATGAGCTCCCCCTGTTGGCCAGGTTTCAGTCTCTATAAATTATTTCCACTAATATGAACTAGGGTGCCTAGAAGAAGCAACTGCAGGATGGATCAGAGGGAAGTAGGAAGGTAAATGAAGGAGGGAAAATTTAGGTGCTGAATGCAGATGCCCATTTCAACCTAACAAAGCTCAAACTAGTCCTTTGAGACCATGGAGCAAAAACTTAACTGGTTTCTTGGCACAGAGCATAAAATATAAAGTAGAGAAAGTGGATATTTCAGATAACAGATTCTACATTATTTCAGCCAGATGTCCTTACCCAGTGATACCAAGTTAGTATAATTCTCCAACATCACATCTCTGTACAAATTCTTCTGATCTGAGTTTAGGCATTCCCACTCCTCCTGAGAGAAGTCTATGGCAACATCACTGAATGTCAGTGGCACCTGAAATGACAAATCCATGCATTATTTGTAAAAGTAAAAAAAAAATTTCAAGATGGAATACTGAATTGCAGTATGAGCGATATATAAAAACAATAGGCTTAAGTTAAAGATCATGACATGATTATATGACAATAAATAAATTAGCATATCTGAAGTAGGGTGCCTACACGATCTTTAAGAATACTGTTAGAGTACACAAACTTTCTCTTAAAATATAGAAAAACTGATATATCCAAATGTATGAAAATGAAGAAAGTAATCAGACTTTCCCAATTAAATGAAATCGTATATGTAAGCACATACTTATATACATACCTGCTATGTGCCCTAGTCACAAGCTATTAATAAATGCAAGTTCTTACATGTTTTCTCTTCAAGGAATATGTAAAAAGAATTGATTCTTCCCTAAAAGTGAATTATAAAATCCCAGCCAAAATGAGATAACAGGGCTTGGATTGACCCTCCCAAAAATGAAAAAATAACCAAAAACCTGGACAAAATGTATGAAACAATGGTTTTTCAAGACATAAGTCATTGGGCAATGAAAAACTGATCCCTGAGAGACAAGTAACAAATGAAGTGAACCCTATAATTGCCCTCACTTACTACCAGGAGAGAGGACTCTTATACAACTATCAGAATGGCTATATGTTTAAACACTGACCATTTTAAGCACTGGTGAGGATGTGAAAAAAATAGAACTCTCATACACTGCTGTGGGAATATAAAATGGTACAATCACTTTAAGAATAGTTTGTTGGTTTCCTAAAAGGTTAAACATCCATATGACCCAGCTATTCTACTTCCAGTGTTTACCCAAGAGACATGAAAGCATATGTCCATGCAAAGATCTGTGCATGAAGGTTCACAGTAGCTTTATTTGTAGAAAGTAGAAAGAACCCAAATGTCCATCAACAGAGAACAGATAAATTGCAGTACATCCTGAGAAGACTAGTCAGCAATTAATATGGAATGCACAACATGCATGAATCTCAAACTAAATATGCCAAGTGAAATAAGACAGACAAAAAAGAGCACATAATGTATGGTTCTATTTGCATAAAATTCTAGAAAAACCAACTAACCTATAGTGATATAAAGCAGAACAGTGGTTGCCTGGGCATGTAGGGTAGGAGGAGGAAGGGACACATAAAAGGAGAAATGAGAAAAATGTTGGAGCAATGGATATGTTCATTATCTTAACTGTGGTGATGGTTTCATGGTTGCATACATCTGTCAAAACTTATCACATTCCACATGTAAAAGATGAGCAGTTTATTGTCAGTTACATTTAAGTAAATATGCCTTAAAAAGATAAAATACATACAACTAATTTTATGTCAGATATCCCCCAAAAGCTGATGAAGTTTCCTTCTTAGAAATAGGGTTGTATAAAATTAAGTAATTTTACCAAGACACAAGTTTATTATATGTCAGATTATATCATAAGCATTTCCTTTATTCTGACAAATTAACATTTTCATTTAGTCTCTCTTAAAGACATCAGATTTAATCTTAAAGTACTAAGGTATTATTAATAATATTAATATAGAGAGTATTATACTATAATAGTATTTAGGTGGGCATAAATCCTAGCCTCTTCCCCACTGTTCAGTATTATCCACCAGACATGGTTCTAGATGATCTTCCTCTCTACAATCCTTTACTGAACTTCTGGTTCATGAGTTAGAACACACTAACGTTGGATGACTCAGAACAACGCTGAATCACTCAAGACCAGCAATTTCTCTTCCACCACAAAGTGGACCTCCAAACCCTACTCATTTCTCAGAGACTCCTTAGCCAAACCATTCCCCTCACCTCTAGGCAGGCACCAAGTCCATTTCTATCCCAACCCAAAAGATTTTCAAAGCTGAGATGAGACCATTCATTACCAAATTCTCCCTTATCTACCTGGAAAATTATAGAGGAAGTTCTCCCTCCTCTGGTCAGACAGGACCACCATTTCTATATAACAAAACTGTAAATCTGACAAGGGAAGCTCAAATATTTCCTTCAAGGTACTTCAACCTTTCACTGCTCCAATACTGCTCTCAAGAGAAGACTGAACACAGAAGATGAATAAATTATTTGATGGATAAGTGAAAAATCAGTTTGAAAAAAGGGGGCAAATAAGAAGGGCACCATCCTTCTCCTTAAGGAGAGGAACTCTGAAATAGGTTCAGAGATACAGGTTTCCTAGGAGGAAGGTTTGGGGATAAAGAATGAAAATATTACCTGAATTAAAAATCCTAATATTTCAGGAAGGAGAGACATCTACTTACCTGGGACATGGTTTTTGAACTGCTGTCCTCCTCAGAAACTCAGTCCAGAGAAGCCAGAGCTGAGGGAGGAAAAAGAAGCCT
The DNA here is from genome assembly GCF_009834535.1 of Camelus ferus. Classification (NCBI taxonomy): domain Eukaryota; kingdom Metazoa; phylum Chordata; class Mammalia; order Artiodactyla; family Camelidae; genus Camelus; species Camelus ferus. The sequence continues at coordinate 16,503,329 of NC_045704.1, read as the reverse complement.
TGAGACGCAACATATCTCAGAACTCCAAAAATTGTTTAAGGTAAGAGAGCTTTCTTTTTTCTTATTTATTCCTGCTTCCCACCATCCTCACCCACTCCCTGCCCTCCCAAACACATAAACACACTTCAGGGGATATGAAAAGGAGTCCAGACAAATCCAAGCCCCTTCCATGCCTGGGGAAACAAGCCACACAAGCATGGATGCAGAGCAGAGGCCCTCATGCACCAAAGCCAGATCCAGACACCCAGCTCTGGTCTGTTTCTCATTCTGATCATGCCTAATGTACCCAGCCTGGGTTGCCCGGTCATACTGAGTAGATCCCAATCCAGCCCTACCTTCCAGGGTTGAGACTGCGCCATACAACCCAAGCTTCAACAACCTTATTGGCCCCAAGGTGGACCTGGACTCTGCCAGTCAAAAGGCAGACAACAGTAGAGACCAACCTGGAAGCCTTGACCACTATAAATAAAACTGCCTGTCCATGTGAAGCCTGAACTTGACTCCCATGATCCTCTGGGCTGACGAACCTGGACTTCCCCATCAGGGTCCACTGTGCTTGCTGATACGAACCATTGCCTGTGACCCCTCTCCCCTGCTCCCAACCCACCCACTACCCACGAGGGTGGAGTGGATTCATGCTCACTGAAGCTGTATGGCAACACATAGATTTTTGTAACCTTCTGTGTGATAGATGTAACTATCTATCATTAACATGTAATCCTGAAATGTACTGATAATCAGTTCAATAGATAAGGAAATAGAAGCTCAAAGAAGTAAAGATATTTTCCCATGTCACAACAAGTAGAAGTGATGTGTTTTTAATCACATTTTTTTCTATTTTTAATTTTTAATTTTTTTGGTTTTTTTCTTCATTTGTATTGAATCACATTTCTGTAATTATAAAGCCAACTTTTTTTCCCAACTGTTGCCCCTGATGGCCAGACTTTGTTCCATTGTATGAAACCTGAGCGTAGGTGTTTAAGACATCACCTATCAAAAGATTTACTAAAGAGATGTTTTAAAGCAATAAAGATACTATCATTTTACAGGTATTCAGCTGTCAGATTTTAAAAGTTGATGACGCACTACATATTAGTAAGGTCGTAGGGAGAAGCACATCCTCATTGCTGTCCTGTAGACCTGTGAAAACCTAGTGCAACTGAGACACGTAAGTAGAATTCTGCATAAGAATTTAACAATGAAGGGCCATTTCTGAGATTCCATCCAAAGGAGGTAAACCATAAAATGTGCCTAGAGATGTATAAAGGAATATGGTGATGGACACTTACTAAAATGAAAAAAAAAAAAGCTGCAGGAAAATCTAAAGGTACTTAGATGAGCAGTTAATTAAATAATTGAAAGTGTATTCATAATTGCACCTCTTGGGGAGTGATGGAAATGTTAGCTATCTTTATTGTGGTGGCGGTTTCATGGGTGTATACATCTATCAACATTCATCAAATTGTATATCTGAAATATGTGTAGTTTACTGTACAGGAACCATAACACAAGGGTGTTTAAAAAAGTATGTTCATATAATGGAAAATGAAGTAGATACTGAATATATTTAAGCAGATCATTGGTTCTCAGTAGGCAGTGATTCTGCTCCCCAGGAACGCATTCACAATGTCTGGCGACATATTTGGTTGCCAAGATGTGTGGAGGGGTGCTCCTGTCTCTAATGGGTAGAGATCAGGGATGCTGCTGACCATCCTACAATGCACAGGAAAGCCCCCCACCACAAAGAATTACCTATCCAAAAATATCAACAGTGCTAAGGTTGAGAAACCCCAATCTAGACTTATTGAAGGAACATAACATAATCTAGAGTCTCAATAATATATTATCCACAATGCCAGCATATGATAAAACTTATGAAAAATGAAAAGAAACAAGAAAGAGTTACTGATACTCAAGGGAGAAAAATCTCAAGAGAAACAATCTCAGAGATGATCCAGATAGTGGAGCTAGTTTACAAGGACTTGAAGATACTATGATTAACATGCTAAAGAAAATAGAGGAAAAGACAGGTGAGGTGGAATGCAAATGGAGTATATCAATAAAGATTTAGAATCTTTAAAGGGAAAATCACTTGAATGTTTTATAGTTGTAAAAACATCATATCAAAAATTAAAAATGTATTGGATAGATTTAACAGCAGAAAATTCTATTAATTAACATAAAGTCAAATTAACAATAATCAAACAAACAATAAGAGAAATATATGAAACAGTCAAAATGTGAAATTGGACACCTAAAAGAAAATAGAACAGAAAATTTATTTGAGGAAATAATGGACAAAACATTCCAAATCTCATGAAATACCCTGATACACAATTCAAAAAACTCAGCAAAATACCTAACCAAATGAAATAAAGAAACCCCCACCTAGGCACGTCATGGCCAGATTGTTGAAAAACAAAGTTGAAAATATATCGTAATGTATGTTTTTAAATTTTTGTTTTGTTTTGTTTTTACAAATGCTGTAGAAATGCCATTCATTACTTAATCACCATTGGTAGTTACTAGGTGCACTGAAAACATACGGACATAGCAAATCAATTAGTAGTGAAGTCATTATGAAAATCCTTTGTCAAATTACTTCAGTGCCAAATAAATCCATAATTTATTTTCTACCAATAGATAGCATGAGCATTGTAATGTTTGTCCATTTATTTTTTTTCCTTTTTGCCTTTTGACCCCCTTCATCCAAACATAAATGTATGTTTGGTAATAGCAGAATAGTTAAAAATCAATGATCTACCTTTGGAAGCTAGAAAAGGAAAAGCAAATTATAGAAAGTAAAACACTAAAAGAAACCAATGACATAAAAACTCAAGTACACAACAGAGAAAAATCAATAAAGCCAAAAGCTATTTCACTGAAGAGATACAATTAATAAGTCTCTAGCTGTACTGATCAAGAAAAAATCGCCAATATCAGGAATATAAAAGGAGATATCACTACATATATTACAGGCATTAAATTGATAACAGAATTTTATGAACAACTGTAGGACAATAAACCTGAAAATGTAGATGAAATTTTAAAATTTCTGGAAAACACAATTTAATGAAACTGATCTAAGAAGTAGAAAATCTGAATATTATTGTATTTCTTAAAGAAGTTAAATCTATTTTAAGGACCTTCCCACAAAATGTCAGGCCCAGAGGCTTCAAATTTGCAAATTCTCCAAACATTAATTAAAAATTAAAAATGCCAATCAAATTCAGTCTCTTCTAGACAAACCAAAAAATGGACCATATCATGAGGCCAGCATAACTGTGACATCAAAACTTGACAAGGATATTACAAGAAAGGAAAATTATGGTGTATCTTTCTCATGAACAAAGGTATATGCATATTAAACAAAATCTTAGCAAGGAGAAACCAGTGATACATCTGACCAAGACATTTATTCGAGAAATTCAAAAGTCACTTAATTTTCAGAAAGCAGTCAATGTAACCTTCCAATTTTAAATAATAAAGGAGAAAAATCCGTTCATTAGATGTAGAAAAACCAGTTGATAATATGAACATCAGTTCGTGATAAAAATTCTCAGCAAACTAGGAACAGAAGAGAACTTCTTTAATCTGATAAAGGGGATCTTACAGAATAAAACTGAGAGGTGACAATATGGACCGCTGTCTTTCTGAGTTCAGGAATAAGGCAAGGGTTGTCCACTTTTATCACTAGTTCAACTTTGTGCAGAAGACCTATCCAATACTGTAAGAGAAAAAAGTGAAATGAGTGGTATGAAGATTGGAAAGAAAGAAGTAAATCCATCTTTATTTGCAGATAACATCATTTTGTACATAGAATACTTCAGTTCTACAAACAACTAGAATTAACATGAATTTATTAGCAAAATTGTGAAATAAAAGGTCACAGTATAAAACACAATTGTATGAAAGCAAAGCTACTGAAAAATGAAATTTTAAAGATCCCAACAGTTTATAAAAAGCATGAAAAATGTAAAACACTTTGGAATAAGTCTAACAAAAGAGGTGCAAGACTTTTAGACTGAAAGCAAACATTAAGGAAAGAAATTAAAGAAAAATTAAATAAATGGAAACATTTCATGTTCATGAATTGGAGGAATCACTTTTATCAATTCTCTCTAAATTGATCTATTGATTCAATGCATCTCCAAACAATGTCAGCAGATTTTTTTTTAGAACATTAACACACTCATTTTAAAATTATATGGAAATTCTAAGAATCCAGAAAAGTCAGGACAATTTTGAAGAACAAAGTTGTCAAGTACATATTACCAGATATCAAGACATAATGTAAAACTATTGTAATTAAAACAGGAGGACTGACACAGGATTGATAAACAGACCAACAGAATAGAGTCCAGAAAGAGACCTGCATATAGTCACATTTTTTAACAATAAAAGTCTGACTGCAACTTAGAGCAGAAAGGATAGTCTTTTCAAAATAAAAAATGGTGCCTGAACAATTGCCTACCTGCATGAAGAAAATGATTATGACCCTGATCCCACCACATACACAGATATAAATTCAAGATGGATCACAGGCCTAAACGTGAAAACTAAAGCAATAAAGTTTCTGGTAGGAGAAACACGAAAATATCTTCATGATCTCAGGGTAGGCAAAATTTTCCTTTTTTTTTTTGTTTAATTTTATTTCCACTTACTTTAGACTCAGAGAAAAGTTGCAAGAGTATTACAGAGAGTCCCTGTATGCGCCTCAACCTGATGTTAACATCTTACATAGGACGATGATCAAAACCAGGAAATTAACATTGGTACAGTACTACAGATGGCATATCTTATTCAGATATCACCAGTTTTCCCCATTAATGTCCTTTTTCTTTCCAGGATCCTATATGTGATCCCACATTGCATTTAGCTGTTATTTCTCCTTAGTCCCTTCCAGTCTCCACAGTCTTTCTTGTGGTAATAGTTGTCAGTGGCTGCCATAACAGATTACCACAAATTTAGCTTAAAACAACACACATTTATTATCTCACAGTTTATGTGGACCCGGAGTCTGGACACAGTTTCACTAGGTGCCCTCCTCACGCTGGTCTCATAAGCTGAAAACAAGTTGTCAGCTGGGCTGTGTTCTCATTCAGAGGCTCAGCTGGGGAAGAGTCCATTTCCAAGTTCATTCAGATTAGTGGCAGGATTCACTTCCTTGTGGCTGGATGACTGAGGGCCCCAACTTTTTGCTGGCTGTCAGCTGGAGGACACTTTCAGGTCCTAGAGGCTGCCTGCAGTTTCTTGCAATATGGGCTCCTCCAAAATTGCTACTTAGTTCAAGTCCACAAGAAGAGTCTCTTGCTCCAGTCTGCTGTGATGGAGTCTTTTATGACATAATATAACCACAGCAGGGACATCCTATTACTTTTGCCATAAAAACTAACCTAATCACATCACAGGAGTGGCATCCGTTCACCTTTGCCATTTCCTATTGGTTAGAAGCAAGTCACAGGTCCCGCTTGCACTCCAAAGGAGGGGATTATACAATGGCATAGGCACCGGCAGGCAGGAACCATGGGGTCACCCTAACGTCTGTCCACCACATCTATCTTCATGACCTTTTCACTTTGGAAGAGTACCAATCGTTTATATCATCAAATGTTCCCTCCACTTGGTTTGTCTGATGTTTTCGTAATTGGAATGAGGCTCTGCATTTTCGGCAGTACCACCACAATTCTGTGTCCTTCTCACTGCATCATATGAAAGGGCTCACGATCACGATGTCAGTGCTTTACCACTGATGACGTTAACCTTGATCACTTGGTGAAACTACTTTCTGATGGGTTTCCCCACTAGAAAGTTACTCCCTTTCCCTCCGTAGGTATTATCTTGAGTGGTGGAAAATACTTTGACACTATGCAAATCCTTTCTCACTTCAAACTTTCACCCACTAATTTCAGCATCTATCCATGGATCTGGTCTGAACCAACTGTTACTGTGGTGTTTGCCTAATGGCTGGTTTCTTTGTCCCTCTTTCCCCCTATATTCAACAACTGGAAATCTACTGTAAGGAAGAGCTGTCCCTTCTTCCTCAGGAAAAGATGTTTTAAGGAGAACAAAAATGCAATAACCATAAAAAAAAATTGGTAAATGAACTCTGTTAAAATGAAGAACATCTCTTCATTATAGGACATCATTAAGAAATTGAATAAGAAGCGTCAGGCTAATAGAAGATACTCCCTTTGTCTCTGTCTCTACACACACACACACACACACACACACACAGGTTTATATACACACATAGAGGACTTGTATTCAAAATATATCTAAAATCCCTATAAATCAATAGGAAAATGAACAAAAGCCAGGCTAAAGAAATGGACAAAAGATCTGAATAGACACTTAAGAGTATGTCAGAATGGGCAGTATCATATGAAAAGATGCTCACATCATTATCAGAAAAATGCAATTTAAAATCACAATGAGATACAGTTACACATGCATCAGAATGGCTAAATTTAAAATGACTGACACTATCAAGTGTTGGCCAGTTTGAAAAGGAACTAGACCCTGCACACATTGCACTGGAGTGTTAATTAAGCCAACCACTTCCACCCCCAGGTATAGTCTCCGGAAAAACAAGACCGTATGTCCACAAAAAAGACGTGTACAAGAATTTTCGTAAAAGGTTTATTCATATTAGGCAAATACTGGAAACAATTCATCATCATAAGAATGAATAAACAAGTTGTGGTAAAGGCATTCAGTGGACTACTATACAACACCTGGGTGGCGGGGGGACCTACTGATTGACAACACAACATACATAAATCTCAAAAGTACAATTTTGGACAAAAGGCAGCAGATACAGGAGATTCCATTCACATGAAGTTCAAGAAACAGCAAATCTCAATATGAGTGATAGAAGTCAGAATAATATTTACTTCTTGTGGGCGAGGGGTGTTCTAACTGGGATGGGACAGGTAAATCCTCCAAGTGGGGATAGAAACACTCAATGTCTTGATCTGAGTGGTGTTTTCAGATGTAAAGATTAAGCTAAGTGCACAGCTAAGATTCGTGTACTTAAAAAAATGTGTATTTTATTATACATATTAAATTAAAAAATTATATATATGTATTTCAATGAAAAATGATACAGACCTTTATTTGATGATAATCAGTAAAAATATTATATTTCTAATGTTATCCTGTTATGGCAAATAAAATAACACGTGTGAATAAATGCATGTGCATTGGGGGATGGATTAAAAAAATTTGGAGTAAAATGTTTACAGAGGTTGTCTCTTCACTTTGGTCTTTTCTGTATTTTCTGAATTACTGTATGAGAATGGATTGCTTTTATAATAAAAATTATAATAGAGCTAATCACTCTCTTTTGAGATTGGGGGGTGAAATAAAAGAGATATGAATATGGTGATATTTCAGGTATTATGATAAGGCTTTTTTTTTCTCCAAGGGCTTGAAGTCTTTTTTTGTTTTAATTGAAGTATAGTTGGTTTACAGTGTTATGTTAGTTTTTGGTGTACAGCACAGTGATTCACTTACACATACATACGTATGTATATATATTCATTTTCATATTATTTTTCATTATAGGCTATTACAAGGTATTGAATATAGTTCCCTATACTATACAGTAAGACTTTGTTGTTTACCTATTTTATGTATAGTAGTGGGTATCTCCATGTCCTGAACTCCCAATTTATCCCTTCCCACCTGCTGTACCCTCCTGGTAATCATAAGTTTGTTCTCTATGCCTGTAAGTCTGTTTCTGTTCTGTAAATAAGTTCATTTGTGTCCTTTTTTTTTAGATTCCACATATAAGTGATATCATATGATATTTGTCTTTCTCTGTCTGACTTACTTCACCTAGTACGACAATCTCCAGGTCCATCCATGTTGCTGCAAATAGCATTATTTTATTATTTTTGGTGGCTGAGTAGTATTCCATTGTGTATATACACCACAACTTCTTTATCCAATCATCTGTCAAAGGACATTTAGGTTGCTTCCATGTCTTGGTGATTGTAAATAGTGCTGCTATGAACACTGGGGTGCATGTACCTTTTCAAATTAGAGTTTCCTTTGGATATATGCAAGGGCTTAAAGTCTTTGAGTTCATTGTCTCCTATTGGAATATCAAGGTTCTGTGTCTTGAGTCATGAGCTTTGATATGCAATAGTTCTCCCTTTACTGGTTTCCCCTGACTCACCCGGACAAATCCGCTTGTCACTACACTCTCCACCTACTAGGTCTGGAACCCTTGTTCCAACTCAGGAATTACACCTGGCTTGGAAACAGAAAAACTTGCACATAAAAGAAACAGTGCTTAGGCCTGTTGTGGCTGTCAGCGAATTCAGATACAGTCCTGTGGTGAAGGGGCAGGGAAGTCCAGTACAAGAAGGGCCAAAGGAAAGCCACTCAAGGAAACAGGGTGGTGATGCTTCAAGGAACACAGAGTAGAACATCACTGAATCTCAGATTCCTCATAAACTCAAACACTTCAGCTTCCCTAGAGGGTCACATTAAGGGACTAAAAAAGCTCCAGAGATCAGATTTTAAATTTAAAGATTTGATCATAAAATAAGAAGAGAAGGTATAGCTCAGTGGTAGAGCACATGCTTAGCATGCACGAGGTCCTGGGTTCAATCCCTAGTACCTTCATTTAAAAAAAATTTTTAAATAAAGATTTGATCATAAATGCTCTGCTTCTGTGTTTCAGCATCGCATCCCTATACAAGTTCTGAGAGGGTATGGTCATCAGTACTGCACCCAGCAGAGGCTGTTGCCACATTCCCAAATGTCACTACCCTGAAATTACAAGGACCTAAGTTCCCATATGGCCCTGAGAAACTGGAAGAAGTAAAGTTGATCAAGGTATGGAAGTGGAACAGCATGGAGAGCAGGTGTGTTTAGCATTCTGAATTCAGCAGCAGCTGATTGGCTAAATGTGTAACAGAACATCCATGTAATGAAATATTAAGCAGTCATTAAATGCTAAGTCTGAGAACCTGTTAAGGGAATGAAAATATTCAAAAATATCATGTCAGTTGAAAAAACCAGGTTACAAAAACAAAAAACTCAATTAAAAAGTGGACAAAAATGTGAATAGACATTTCTCCAAAGAAGATACACAGATGGCCAATAAGCACATGAAAAGGTGCTCAACCTCACTAATCATCAGAAAAAATGCAAATCATAAACCACAAGACCCACTTCATACTCACTAGGATAACAACAGGCACTGGTGAAAATGTGGAGAAACTGGAACCCTCACACACGGCTGGTAGGAATGTAAAAAGGTATAGACATTTTGGAAAAGAATCTGACAGGTCCTTAAAAGAGTTACCATATGACACAGCAATTCCACTCCTAAGTATATACTTAAGAAAAATAAAAATATATGTCTACACAAAAACTTGTACACCAATGTTCACGGCAGCGTTATTCACCACAGCTAAGTAGAAAAAACTCAGACGTCCACCAGCTGATGAATGGATAAGTAAAATGTGGTATATCTGTACAATGGAATATTATTCAGCCTTAAAAAGGAAGGAAATTCTGAAGCATACTACAACATGGATGAATCGATGTGAATCATATTGGAAACACCATGCTAAGTAAAAGAAGCCAGTCACATTCAGGAATTCACAATAAAAATATATATTTATTCAAATTATACATTGAAGGGCTGGGCTATTAGCTAGAGACATTTATATGTGAAGCAGCTCTTTAAAGAAGTAAAATGCACAAATAGGTCTGTAATACACATATTTGGTATAATATACATAATTGAAATTAATAAAACCTGGAAGACCAACTATTATTATGCTACGTTCTGTTAGGATCTTTTAAAAAGCACACATTTAGTAGTCCATTTGTGCTTAAAATATTCCTATGCGTGAGAAGCTTAAAGAAAAAAAAAACAGCTCTGTACATGATGATGAAAAGAAAGTAATAAATTTTTTTGAAATTGCACTGTTGAAAAAAAAAAAGCCAGTCACAAAAGACCACAGATTGTGTAATTCTAGTTCTACAAAATGTCCAAAAGGGGAAAATTAATAGAGACAGAAAGAAGATAAGTGGTTGTGGGATACATATAGTGACTGCTAATGGGTTAGGGTTTCCTTTTAGGGTGATGAAAATGTTCTAAAGTTGACTGTGGTGATGGATGCACAAAAATTGTGCACTTCAAATGGGTGAATGGTGTGGTGTGTGAATTTCATCTCAATAAAGCTGTTGAAATATCAGGTTATGAATGCACAAAATTATACACATACAAAATATTATTATGAAATATATGTACTTATCAATATAGAGAGAAAAGTGACAGACATCAATAAACAGATAAACGTATATAAAAGCATATACCCATTTATTAATATTTCTTATTTGTGTGTCATAGCCCTGGTTTTCTTCCTTTTCCTAAAAGTATATTTCAGAAAATTTTAAACAATAGCCGTTCCTTAATTTGATATTCACATACAGAGACACACAGACACAGACACACACGTTTTTTATTTTCTAAAGGAGAAACCTCTTCTCCAAACAGGTGGGAGAAAAAGTCTCATCCCTCTCTCCTTTTAATATCCCTGAACCTGAAGATTAAGCCTGGTACACTCTAGAACAAAGGTCCTCAAAATTTTGTCTCTGGGAACTTACCAGAAATGCCGGTTCTCAGCTCCATCCCAGACCTGCTGAGTTGGAAACTCTGAGGCTGGGGCTCAGCAAACTGTATCTGAACAAGCCCTGCAGGTGACTCTGATGCACCTGACATTTGAGAACCAACACTGTTCTAAAAACAGTTGCTGTGTTTTTACTGAAAGATTTTACTTCATTTCTGTCAGCTCCCAGGACCTGAACCAACCCTAATTTGTTTGCCTACAGAAATGTACATCCGTGTAAACTGGAGGCTGTGATGGTTTGTATATATTAGTAGGAGTCTCAGTGCTGCTTCCTGGAATTCTATGTTCCTGACTGATAGGTTTATTTTGATTCTGAACCTGTCCTCCTAGCCACAATGTCCTACAAACAGCTGATAAGACATCTTGTCACATTTAATGTCACTAGAATAAAAAGTCTAAGGTATAAAATCCATTATCCTTCACAGATTTCTCATAGTTTGACCATATTCTGGCAGCGCTACTATAGAGAGAGTGATGTCTCTTTCTATCAGCTCCAAGGCAGGTCACCTGAATTTCTCTAGTGGCATTTCACATCCTCTATCTTACTTATTCCTATTCTGATTTCATTTCTTTACTGGATAACAAGTCATTTAAGGATAGCAGCTATATCTTTTTGTCATTGCATTCCAACAAGTACAAGCCTAAATATGTGGTATTTGACTCAAATTCCAAACTAGAAATTTATCCTTAGGAAATGACTATAAAAGGGCATAAAGATCTATGCATAATGATAGTTCGTTGTAGACAAATTTTGTTTTTAATTAAAAATTAGAAATATAATAGCTAACAGTAGGCCACAGGTAAATAAATTATGGTGAGAAGGGTTTGGGGTTCTGACAAGGGTGATTCATCTGTGTGGCCCTACAATTTACAGATATGTCACTATCAGGCAGGACATTTCAGCAGAAGGAAAAGAAGGATCTCATGCCTTTAAAATTAAAGTGTTTTATGAATAATGAGGAAACACAAACTCACCTGAACTTAAACTTTTTGAAGTGTAACAAAAAATTCTTTCCTCTCTCAGGATCCTTTTTTGTGTAAGAGACAAGCAGCACTGGGAAAAGAGAAGGCAATCATGAGACATCAGGATGTTCTTGGATAGCACATTCACTTACAAAACACCCTCCCTCCATGACCACACCTCACCCAGTCCACCGCAACCAGATGGGAGGAGGAAGGAGACTGAAACAGCATTGACTTTTCCCAGTATGAGAGAGGCCAGGGTCACTGATGTCGAGGGTGAAATCTGTCTAATTCACATTAGGTTCCTGTGGCTAGAGTTCTGGAAATGTTGAGGTTCTGAAACGTATAGCTGGCCTCTCGGAGCTTCCAATGGGGACCCTCCCAGGAGGGAATCCTACTTCTGGGACCTCATCAGGTCTTCCCAGAAGCCTGTCTTGCGGCTACATCCCGCTTCAGAAAAGTCTCATCTCATGATCAAGTCTGTGTCTTCTTGCTGGGATCCTCCATTCTTACATTCGAAAGCTCAGAACCTGGTTTACCGCCTTGATCTGCGGCAGACACCAAGTGGCTGTGAGGGGAGAGAGCTGAGGACTCAGTACAGCCTAGAGCCAAGAGTTCCAGCGACAACCCACAAGGACACACAACCCTCGCTCATCCAAAAGCCACGCAGTTAAATAAGCACAATCACCCAGTTAAATACTGACACAAACAGACACATCATCATGGAGACACGCCTACACACACACACACACACACACACACGCACACGCGAGTCTCAATAGGCACACAAATCTGCTGCTCAAGCAGACACGGGCCTGCGACTCGAGGCCCGACACGCCCTGTCCGCGCCCGGAGAGTCCTCGCCTTGAGCGCCTGTCACCTCACCACGGGTTCCAGTCCGGCTGTAGTCAGGGACTATGAAAGCCTCCTCCGATTTTTTTCTTTGGATACGATCTACTCACCACGTAGGGACCACAGCTGCTGGGCCACCGGAAGAGGACCCAGGACCGAGGCTGAAGCGATTCCGGTGGCTTCTGGGAAATGCAGTCCATCCGGAATAGCCCCGGCTGCAGGGAACCCGCGGTGCTCCGTGTGCGCAGGCGCAGGCTTGTGTCGGCGGGCGGCCGAGGTAGACCCCTATCCCGAAGGACCGTGGTTTCAGGTGGTCCTGCGAAAGTGGAAAAGGAGAGTGGAATCGGAGTCTAGGATGTAGAGGGCAGAGCAGGCGGTTGCTGACTTCAGAGCCTCAGACCTGCGTGCAGAAGGAGGAGAAGGTGGTGGGCTCCTGGGTAGGGTAGTCCCCTAGGTGTGAGCTCTGTGAGGACAAGGTCTTTATAGTCTTTCACGCCCCCGCCATCAGCACCTGGAGTAGCACCAGGAGCACAGCAAGCGTTAAGTGTGCATTTGTTTTAAAGAAAGAATGCCTGGGCATGGGTGGGTGTGTTCGAGTCTTCATTCTCTGTGACATTGTGGGACCCACTGTGTGTCTGTAACCGCGTATGTGGTTGTGTTTCTGTTTGTGGTTTGTTTCGTTGAGTGTGGATGCGAAAATGGTTTATGTTTCAGATTTTGAGATATTATACGATTTATTAAGCACACTTCCTCCCCGCTTCTTCATCCCACCGCGAAATTCCACATGCCCAGTAATTTGCCTTTCTCTCCATTAAAGGCCCAGTCTGGCTGACTTGCCGAAGACACATCCTTGCAGGGCAGACTCGTCCATTAGGCACAGTGGGCAAAGTGCCTAGGGCCCACAATACTTTTAGGGGCCCACAAGTAAAAGTCTTTAAATGTCGGAAATAAACATTAAGTTTTAGGTCAAAGAAATGTTTAATTGGAAGAAATTATTTATCTACTATTAATTTATTATTATTACTATACCTGAACAGTTGTAAAATACTGTTATGTTTATTTTATGTTTCATGGAAGAAGAGGCCGACGAAAGTCATAATGCAGCCATGCATCTTAGCCAAATCAAATCAGATTTCAATCTAGCCTTAATCCTCTCCCAACTCCCCACTGGAATTTGTGAAAACACCACAGTACCTGCTGACCTTAGGTGAACTGCGGTGAACTCTGAGCTTCCCTCTGATACCAAAGACAAATAAGGACACTACCTCAAGAAGACAAGAGAAAACAAGCGTTGGTGAAGATGTGGAGATAAGGGAACTCTTGTACACCATTGATGGGGATGTAAATTGGTGTATCCATTGTGGAAAACAGCATAGAGGAAAAATTCAAAAATAGAATTACCTGACATTATGACACTAATTCTACTTCTGGGTATATATTGAAAGTAAATGAAAACAGGAAATTGAAGAGATATGCACTCTCATGTTTATTTCAGCATCATTCACAATATGGAAACAACCTAAGTGTCAACAGATGAATGGATAAGGAAGTTGTGGCATATATACAATGGAATATTATTCAGCTGTGAGAAAGAAGGAAATGCTGCCATTTGCAACAGTATGGGTGGACTTTGGGGGCATTATGCTAGGCGAGATAAATCAGACAAAGACAAATACTGTATGATATCACTTATATGTGGAATCTAAAAAAAACAAACTCATAAATATAGAGAGTAGAATGATGGTTATCACAGGTTGGGGGAGGGGTGGGGAAATAGGATATATTGTTTAAGGGTACAAATTTGAAACTAGTAGATAAATAAGTCCTGGGAAGTTAATGCATTGCATAGTGATTATAGACAAAATATTGTATTTTAAACTTCAAAGTTGTTAAGGAAGTAGATCTGAATTGCTCTTACCACAAAAAAGACATGAAAATTAGGTGAGGCAATAGAAGTGTTAGCTAACACTAAGGTGGTAATTATCTTGCCATATATAGATGTATCAAATCAACATGTTGTATACCTTAAATTTACACAATGTTATACGTCAGTTACATTTCAGTTAAAAAGGAGCAAGAATTACCTGATGTGATTTCTTAATTGGAACTCAAAGAATAACTTTTCAAGATATTACATAGGGTGGACTCCATTCTATACTATAATATTTTCTCCAATTACCTAACAATGCATAAAAAACAAAGCAAAGGAAAAGCAGAATATTTTGCTGTTTCTGCTTCACATCACACTAGACAGTTTCATGTTCTTTTTTTATGAGCTTTTGGAAAAGGGTGAATCCAGGTCTATGTAATAAAGTCTTGCTCAGTATAGCTCAGCCCATCTCTTTTGTTTTTTTAATTTATTTTTTTATTGAAGTATAGTCAGTTATAATGTGTCAATTTCTGGTGTACAGCACAATGCTTCAGACATACATGAATATACATATATTCATTTTCATATTCTTTTTCAATGTAAGCTACTACAATATATCAAATATAGTTCCCTGTGCTATACAGTATAAACTTGTTTATCTATTTTATATGTACCAGTCAGTAGCTGCAAATCTCAAACTCCCAATTTATCCCTTCCCACCCCTACCCCCTTCCCCCCTGGTAACAGCTTACTTCATTTAGTATGATATTCTCCAGGGCCATCCATGTTGATGCAAATGACATTATTTCATTTTTAATGGCTGAGTAGTATTCCATTGTATAAATATACCACGACTTCTTTATCCATTCACCTGTTGATGGACATTTAGGTTGTCTTCATGTCTTGGCTATTGTAAATAGTGCTGCTATGAGCATTGGGGTGCAGGTGTCTTTTCAAATTAAGGTTCCCTCTGGCTATATGCCCAGGAGTGGGATTGCTGGATCATATGGCAAGTCTATTTTTAGTCTTTTGAGGAATCTCCATACTCTCTTCCACAATGGCTGCACCAAACTGCTTTCCTACCAACAGTGTAGGAGGGTTCCCTTTTCTCCACACCCTCTCCAGCATTTATCGTTTGTGGACTTTTGAATGATGGCCATTCTGACTGGTGTGAGGTGATATCTCATCATAGTTTTTATTTGCATTTCTCTGATAATTAGCGATATTGAGCATTTCTCAGGTGCCTATTGGCCATTTGTATGTCTTCATTAGAGAATTGCTTGTTTAGGTCTTCTGCCCATTTTTGGATTGGGTTGTTTGCTTTTTTCTTATTAAGTTTTATGAGCTGTTTATATATTCTGGAAATCAAGCCCTTGTCAGTCTCAACTTTTGCAAATATTTTCCCCCATTCCATAGCTTGTCATTTTGTTTTGTTTATGATTTCCTTTGTTATATTCTTTTTCATTAAAGGTTATTACAAGATATTAACTATAGTTCCCTGTGCTATATGGAAGAAATGTTTTTTATCTATTTTTATATTCAACCCATCCCTTTCATGATCTCTTTTTACCTCACACATAGCACGCCGTTATCATTATTTTCCATTTATTTTTTCATTTACATTTCCAACGTCTGTCAGGGAAACAATAAGAAAACGAAAACGCAAGCCAAGCCCTACAAACACCCTATGGCTTATTCAGACTCCACCTGCTAATTCAAAAGTAAAATTGCGCAGGCAGGCGGGAAGCTCAGCCCCACAGAGAATTCTGGGACGTGTAGTCTCCACGCTTCCTGTGATTGGAGCACTTCCGCTGCGAGAAAGTTCGGTTCTGTTCTTTGCTCCGCTGCGGACATAGGAGCGTTTAATCCAATGCTATGCGTGTTTGGAAGCATTTCGGCTACTGTAGGGCGAGAATAAGAAGCTCGCTCCTTTCGTGGACTCTCGGAACTTCGATTCAGGCCGTGGCTGTTGGAGCCCGCACTTCCGCCTCAGGGGGCGGGGCAGAGGATCCTATTCCTCTCGAGGAAGCTGGGAAATGTAGTCCAGAAGCTCCGCGTAATCGAAGGTATTTCCGCTTCAGAAGGTTGAGTTTGCGGCCTTCGGTTCTCTCCGGGAGGTGAGTGATCTCTGGGACCGTGCGATCTCTTTTAACTTTTCTGACCTGGTGGTGGGATCAGCCAGTCAGGGTCCTCAGTCACAGGGCAGAAAAGCCTCGGCCAGCGGCAGAGGGCAGGGTGGAGGGGCGGGGCGGCAGCTTGCCTTCCACTCATCGGATTCTTTGCGTTTGAGGCGGTTCTCGAGTCCCCAGGTTGTAGGTGGACGGGAATCGGCAGTTTGACGGCCTCCTGTGCTCTGCGCTGTGCAGCCCGCCTCCCCTCGCACCCTCCACACGCTCTGTCACTT
Organism: Camelus ferus; assembly: GCF_009834535.1. Lineage (NCBI taxonomy): Eukaryota > Metazoa > Chordata > Mammalia > Artiodactyla > Camelidae > Camelus > Camelus ferus. Next base: position 16,486,582 of record NC_045704.1, on the reverse strand, counting down.
CCTAGCGAGGATGAGAATTTAATCTTTCTGTGCCTCGGTTTCCTTTTCTGTAAAACGGGATATTTCGCCTTATATAAGTGAAATGTCTGGAACAGATCAGGCATGTGGCAAGGCGTTAACTGTTAAGATTAATGGCTGTTATAATAATTAGAAAAGCAGCCCTTCCTCTGAAAGCTCTTTTAAGTGCCCCCTGGCTTCTCCTTCTCATCCCTACGGAAAGGAGGCTGTGCCTGGACTACTTCTGACCCATTTTTAAAGAAAGAGTGCGTCACGCATACATATCCTCAGTGGTTTTTCCAGGACCACAGAGTCGTGGCATCTCCCAACCTCCTTTCCTTTCCCGGCCCTGACTTCTGAAAGAGGGGCTGTAGGAAGAGGGGAGTGAGCGCAGGGCTCCTGGCAGCAGAGCCCCACCGTGACAGGACTTAGCATCTTCCTTTTCTGTCCTGAGTGGTAAAAGGTATTTTATTCATTAGTAAATGTTTCTGCTACAGAAGTATTCGATTACTGTTAAGTAATTGTGAAAGTATGTAGATCATGTACAGGGCAAAAGTGATGGTCATCATAGTTAAACAGTGAGTGCATAAGTATCCTTCTAAGGGCTTTATAAAAGTTAGCACATTTAACCTTCACAAGGCACTATTAAGTGAATATTGTTATTACTTATCTTTAACAGATGAAGAAATGGAGACAGAGAGAGCATAAGTTACTTAAGAGCAGTGGGATTTGAGTCCAGGGCCTGTATTCCTTATATCTTAGGATATCCTTGGTTCCTTAGTTTAAAATCCCCAAATTGGAATTAGGAAACAAAATAGAAAAACAGTCTATCAAAATATGCAACCATAGGAACTGGCTGCAGAGGTGGCATTTGGGATCAAGTTGTGGAGGTAGGATTGGAATTATATTGTAGAGGATTTGAAAGCAGGGTTAGTGAGTTTGGGCATTTTTCTAAATTTTTGAAAATCTCATTTAATCTTGTTTGAATAATATTTATAAAATAATATTTATAGTTCTTATTTTGATTATAGAAGATATGCACATTCATTGTAAAGAATTCAGAAAACGTAGAGATATGACATAATAAAAAACATTAAGAATTAACCATATAGACGTATATGTTATAACGTGTAGGATATGTGTGACATATACAAGATATAGACATAGAGTATATAGATATTATTAACATTTCAATGCATTTCATTTTAGCAGCTTTTCAGTGTGTATTTACCTATGTTTCATAGAATTGTTATCAGATTATTCATATCCTTAAGTCTTTTTTTCTTTCTTTTTTTTTAAACTTTTTTTATTGAGTTATAGTCATTTTACAATGTTGTGTCAAATTCCAGTGTAGAGCACAATTTTTCAGTTATACATGAACATATATATATATTCATTGTCACTTTTTTTTCACTGTGAGTTCATATCCTTAACTCTTAATTCTGGACATTTCTAGATATACCCAAAGTATAATATTAATGAACTACTCTGTAACAATCACCCCACGTCAATCCTTGCTAATCTGTTGCTTCTCCCTCTCACCATGCACGTATTTTTTTCCCATTGAGTATTTGGAAGCAAAGCCAGATGTTGACTCAGAAGGACTTAAAAATTAATTATTATAAGTTGCTTGCATATAGAGACCTAGAGAGGGGAGGTCGTATTAGTTTGCTAGAGCTGCTGTAACAAAATATCACAAACTGGTGGCTTAAACAACAGAAATTAATTTTTCTCACAGTTCTGGAGCTAGGAATACAAGATTGAGGTGTCAGCAGGTTTGGTTTCTTCTGAGGCCTCTGTCCATGGCTTGCCGGTGGCTGCCTTCTTGCTGTGTCCTCACGGGCTCTTTCCTTTGTGTGTGTGCATGTCCCTTTTTGTGTCCACATTTTCTCTTAGAAGAACACTAGTCAGATTGATTTAGGGCCCACCTTAACGGCCTCGTTTTAACTTAATCACCTTTTTAAATGCCCTATCTCCAAATAAAATCACATTCTGAGGTCCTGGAGATTAGGACTTTAACATATGCATTTGGAGGTGGTGATCACAGTTCATCCCATAACAGGTATTAACCACGACTTCGAGGTTTTTCACACTTGGCAACTAGGAGAATGTTATTTATATGAGCAAGTTAGAAAGAGTTGCAGTTAGGGAAGGAAGATGATGGAGTTTTTTGCTCCTTTGGCGTTGCACTGGCCACTAGTGTATAACTCTCAGTTTCATTTCTCTTTCCTATTAAGTTACAAGGACCTCTTTCATGGATCTGGTCATGTTCTTTACAGAGTGCCCAGCACAGGGCTGATGGAGAGGAGTTATTTAGTGGGTAAGTGTGACTCACATAGCCATCCAAAAGGGTGCTAAAGCCTGGGACTAGAGAACAAAATAGAAACAGTCTATAACCATATGCCTTGTCTTGTACCTCACTTACTTTAGGTGAGCTGTAGAATCCATCAACTTTTTCAGAGTATTCAAAAGTTGATATATCATCATGCCTAATATTGTCTTGCTCTAAACAAATTTCCTTAGAAACAAACTGATGCTAATGTTTAATTTTTTGTTTATTCCTTTGGGATCATAATGAGAATGATGAGGATAGCTAACATTTTGGGGGCACCTCTTATGACTCATCGAATTTCCAATGCTGTCTGTACACAGATGCGTTTATCTTTCATACTAATGCTATTACTATTCTCATTTTTAAAATGAAGAAACACTCATGGACAATTGAAGAAATGACAGCGAGGTATAGTCAGTGAGGGGCAGAGCCAGGATCAAACCTCAGAAGCTGGGTTTAAAACCTCACTCCAGCACTGGGAGACTGGATAACCTTGGGCAAGTTACTTAACTTCTCTGTGCCTCTCTTAAGGTTTTTCAGTGATTATGCATCTCTTTGGTTAACTCAGTCATCCTCCAGGGCCCAGATCAAGCCACACTGATGTAGAACCTGATCTAATCACATGTGGACCTCAAGACCCATAATTTGTGCTTCCCAAGTACCCTGTCCACTACCCTGGTACTTAGCATTATGTAGCATAATTGCTGGTTTCCCAATCACTAGACTATGAACAGCTTGACACTGAGTAATTGCATCTCTTTGAGCCTGGTTTCCTTAAGTGTTCATTGAATTAATAGACTCATTTATTTAATAAAGAATTAGTAAGTTAGCCTACCTAGTGCTAATCGTGCAGGCAGTGAAATTGTTATTCTCAATCTTTTGATGGACACATTCTGTGGATTTTGTAACAGGAGTTTCTTTAGGCACTGACTTTGAAGAGTAGAAAGCACCTTCCCAAGATGGTATTAAAAATCCAGAGGCCCTTTTCCTTCCACAGATGACCTTGCAAATATCTTGCAAATATTATGAAAGACCTAGAGGGGAAACTTGGAAATAAAACTTCCACTGTCCAAATTTCCCAGGTGGGACCAGCTTCACAATTTCACATCTCAAAGAGACCTTGGACTGACTAGTCTAGTCTTTCCATGTGCCTCTGCTGGAATGTTCCTGGATGGTGGGCTTGACACGTGTCAAAATTCCAAGATTGACACCGACACTGACTGCCGAGTGTCTGCTGAGTGATTACTGTATTACAGGCATTTTTTTTTTTAATGGAGGTACTGGAGATTGAAGCTGAGCATGCGCTCTACCACTGTGCTGTACCCACCCCCCAGGCACTGTTCTAGGTGCTTGGAATATAAAGCTGAGTAAGTTTCAATCACAAGACACATAGTTGATTTACTGATTATCCCCTTTCCCCAGAGGTGGTGGAAAGATCTCCCTGTAAAACATTTTCTAGTGAGCAGAAGTCACTGTGCAAACACAGAGTGAGAGCAAAGTGAGTTCCAGATTCTGAAAGGATCCTTCCTCTAAGATGGGAAAGTTTTACACAGCCTTTTTCCATACAGGGTTCTGTCTGGAGTAGGACTAACTAATCATAATTAACTAATAAGTCATAGATTAACCAATAATTAACTAATAATAATCTCTTGACCTGGATATTTTACTCTCAATTTCCACCTTCCCCAGAATCAGAATCATACCCCTAGAGCTACACGGACTTGTATTAGGGCCACCACGTGTGGTGGGGCGGGCCGCTCACCACACAAGGGCTCTTGGCTGAAGGCAGGGTTGGTGTCTGGAATCCAGCCCACGTCTGCTCATCAAGCCGTGTACGGCCGCAGCCGCCCTGAGGGAGGAGGGCTTCCTTGACTGTTTTCTGTAAAACAGCCAGAGTGAGTGGTTAAGCTGCCAGACTCTGATCCACATGTTTTATATAGTCACTTAGATTGACTAACCCTCCTGTGAGATTGGTTGTTTTATATTATTATTATCCCCAATTTATAGATCAGTCATTCAGACACGTTGAGACTAAGTGGGAGCACGTTGCAGATGCCAGCATTCAGATACTGGTGGTCCGATTCCAGAGCCCGTACACTGAGCAAATCTGTTCTTTTCTCCTTCAGGCACATCTTCTGGCTTCAGGGTCCTGTCCCTGCTTATATCTGTCTTTCATCCCTCACTCTCAAAACTCTCATTTCTCTTTCCGTGAGACCTTAGACTCCCGTCTGTTTTTTGCTTTGTTTTGTTTTTCTCTTTAGACGCCACAGAGAGACAAGATCTAGCAGGCTGGCTCCAGTGTGAGAGCCGGCTTTGTCTTCCGCCCCTGCCCCTTGACATCACCAAGCCTCTGCTTCCTCTTTTGTTCCGTGGGAGCAACAGCCATCCCCGCCATCATTTCTTGAGAACTTCGTAAGACACCAGGTACAGCACCTACGGCATCGCATAAGTTAGCTCATTTATTCCCCACCTTAATCCTATGACTGATGTTCTTTTTTCCCTCCTTGTTACAGCTGTGGAGCGGCACACAGGTGTAGGTGATTGGACCAGAGTCAGGCGACTGTCAGTAGGTGGCAGCTTCCTCACAGGTGTGTGGGAGGCACCTTAATGAAACAATGCATGTCAAGTGCTTCTCAAGGCCCCTAACATGTACTTAGCGGTCATTTAGTGTTAGATACTGCCGTTTTGTTGTTTTATCATTACTATGATTACCATAGCTTGGTGATTTAAATGACATATTGATCACCTAACTGACAGTTAGATGTAGCTTGCAGAGTCACATGGGTTTATTGATTTTTCTTTATCTCTACAGTAGAGTCTTTTTAAGGGCCTACTGTTAACCAAGTACATTTAAAAATTTTTTTATTAAAAAATATTTTGTGTGGGGGGTAAAGTTTACTTATTTATTTATTTTTAGAGGCGGCATTGGGGATTGAACCCAGGACCTTGTGTATGCTAAGCTTGCACTCTACCACTTGAGCTACACCCTCCACTCCAGCCAAGTGAATTTGACAAGGTCTTATATCATTTAAAAAACAGTCATCCATCATGTCAAACTCATAGAGAAAGTAGAATAGCGGTTTCCAGGGGCCGAGAGGAGAAAGAATGGACCATTATTGTTTAACGAGTACAGAGTTTCAGTTTGGGCTGGTGAAAAATTTCTAGGAGGTGGATAGTGGTGATGGTTACACAACCACGTGAAGGCACTGAATGAACTTTACACCTAAAAAATGGTTAAAAGGGAACATTTCATGTTATATATATTTTACACAGGAAAAAAAATGAAGGAAATCTTAAATATTACTGCAAAGGCACCAAATTCAGTATGACAAACCGAGAGAAAATAACATATTTCAGAGGTTAAAGGTGATTTTCATATGACAAAGCAACAGCCTCTTAAGGCTCCATTGATGGAAACTATTTATGAGGGCAGGTTTTATGTCACTGAATGTTACCTGCTTTTCCCCTGCTACTGAGAAATAAGGTACCCTGAAGGTGTTCTTTGAACTTTCTGCCTACTCATTTAATTGTTAAAACAGTCCTATGAGGTAGGCATTGTTAATACCTCCATTTTACAGATGGAAGAATTGAGGCACAAAGATACTAATAATTTGTCTAAGATTTCACAGCTAATATGTAGCAGGTCCATGAACCTAGACAGGTTACTCTCCTAACCTGGGTACTTCATTCTCAATTTCCACCCTCCCCAGAATCAGAGTCATACCCCGAGAGCCACACAAACTTGTATTGGGGCCACCGTGTATGGTTGGACTGCAGACTGTTCACTGCGCAGGGGCTCCTGGCTAAAGGGGTGGGTAGTATCTGGAATCCAGCTCACGTCTGCTCACGAAGGGGCCTCAAGGAAGGGGCACCGTTGCTCTTTCACACTAAGCGGCCACGTGGGTTAGTGACATCCTTTGGCCAGAATCTGACGGCTTTCTTCTCCTTCCCCCATTGTGCCTTTCCAAGACTCAGTGCTTCCCCAGAAGGAGAAGGACAAAATGACCAAGTTCAAGGTAAGCTGGGCTCGCCTTTCCAGGTTTTAAATTCTCAGCTCATTTCTCAGTGATTAGGCACATCCTGTTTCTCCTTCTTGGAAAGGATTAAAGAGAACAGCAGGCATTTGGAAACCTCTTATGTACCAGATACGCTGTCGCTACTTTTTGTTTTAGTGTAGTTTCATTTTTGTTGTTTTATCCCCTTTTCTAATTTCACAAAGGAGAGTAGACTAGACAAAGTTAATAGCAGTGAAAAACATCTCCCGCTTTACCACCATTTTCCTTACAAAACAACTGTCTTCATTTTCCCGTGTTCTTTTCCTTATATGCGTTTATAACGTATATTTGTAATCCCTGTAGTATAGTTACAATTCTCAAAGTGTACCTTTTATAATTAATATTTTATACCCCACATCTTTAATGGCCCTATCATATCCCCTTGAATTTGTGTACGCTGTGTGTGCGGCGTGTGTGTTATGAATGTCTTGTAACTTTTCCCCACTCATGGACATCAGGTAGTTTAGAATTTTTTCTATTTTAAAGAACATTTTAGTAACAGTTTTCCTACTACAACTATTTTCCTCAAAAGGGAATTTGAAAAAGTTTACCATTTTTTGGTCTTAATGTTCTAGGAACTTTAAATTGAAAAGGTACATTTGATATGCGGTACCTCGCGTATTTTGTATGTAGAGTATTCAGATATGGCTTAGTGCACAGGATCTAAGCGATGCTTCGCACAGAGAAATATTATTAGATATTTTCACATAAGCAAGCTAGGTAGTTTCTTATATCTGGGTCATGTCGTGTGCATGCTTTATTTACTGATTTATATTTTTTATTCATGCATTAATTTTATCAAAGTAATAATATACTTAATTTTAAAAGTACAAGAGGACTTGCCAGATAATTCTCATTTCCTAGTGCATTTAGTCTCAAACCACCCTTTCGAGGCAGAACTTGGTCTCATCTGCATTTTAATTACAAAGAAACAGGATTGTAGAGTTGGAGAGAACTGCTTAAGTTCACATAGGAAACCAAAGATTCAACTGATCCAAAAATACTCCTGGGTTTTTTACTTGGATGAAGAGAGCGAGGCCAGGGAAAAGAATTCACCAATCAGACTTAGCCCTTTCTGTGTCCTGGTGGGTGAACGGTAGCACAGATAACAGCCCCCCCTCCGTACCATAGGTCACTCTCGGTGGCCCCTTCTCCATGATCTCTGTTGCCCATTTAGGGCAACCAGGTGTGCTGTGTTTCAGCGATGAACACAGTCAAGACAACACTGTATACAAGTGATTCTTAATCACGGGCAATTCTGCCCATAGGCAACGTCTGGAAACATTTTTGGTGTCACAGCTTAGGGGATGCTACTGACATCTAGTACGAAGAAGCCAGGGGGGCTGCACCCATCCTACAGTGCACCCAGCATCCCCCCTGCAACAAAGAATTATCTCTCCCCAAATGTCAGTAGTGCCAAGGATGAGAAACTATACTGTACCCAAAGCTGTACAAGAACAATAGCAAAATGTGGGTAAAGAGTTTATAATACACATGCTTTTAAAAAAAGCTTTAAATCTCTAATAGAAATTTTATATAATCATAAGATAAAACCCCAATTGGAGCATGAGCAGAGAACATGAGCAGGCAAGGTTCTGAGGGAAGAAAATTAAGATGGCTAGTAAATAGGTGAAAATATGATGAGTTTATTCATGAACAAATAAGTACGAACAATCAAAATAAGTTGTTTTTTACTGATAGGATTGCCTAGGATTTAAAAATGTGGTTATATTCAGTGTGTATGGTAGGAAGAATCAGGGACACATATTCTCTTGGGGGAAGGGTGAAATAGGGGAAAAGTTGAAAAGAAAATCTGTTGTCCGTCATAGTTTTGAAGCTGCATATTTGACATTGCAGTTTTCACTTTTTGGAACTTACCCTAAGGAAATAATTAGATGGGAAGCTGATACCTATGTAAAAAATTGTTCCTTTCAGCACATGTTATGAAAAGAAAAAAACCTAAAACATAGATGCATTATTGGAAATGTTTAACTACCTGACAGTGAAATTCACTCTGGTCTCTCAGAATCTAGAACTACTTCGTACACATCCTCTTCCCTTTTCTCAGTGCTACCCTTCCTCCAGGGAACCTCTGTTGCAGGATTCACTTGGGATGTGTTTGATGTTGTAGGAGGCAGTGACATTCAAGGACGTGGCCGTGACCTTCACAGAGGAGGAGCTGGGGCTGCTGGACCCTGCCCAAAGGGAGCTGTACCGAGACGTGATGCTGGAGAACTTCCGGAACCTGGTCTCCGTGGGTGAGAACGGGCACTCTGTGACTGAATGTCCTTGGATGTGCCGGGCTTTGGAGCTCTTGACCTGGTTTCTAGTTTCCCGATCGGCATGAGATAGAGAGATGGCATTTTTCTAATCTTTCTCCCCTGGCCAAAATGTGTCTACATTGACAGCACGACTGCTATACATTTTTGGCTTTTCAAATTGTGGTCATCTCCAGTTAGTGGGTCCTGACACTCATTAGGGAATTGAAATACAGTAGGGTAGAGAATATCAGTGGCCTTGGCAGTAACTGCTTGCTGCAGTAAAAACTGCCCATTACCAAGAATAGCATGAGAAACTGTGAAAAGGGTGCAACGAAAATAGATCATTTTCTTCCAGTAATTTATATTTATGTCTGCCTGTCTTAGGTTTTTGCATAAGATACATTTCTTCCCGTGGGTCTTACTTAAAAGTTGGGAAAACACTGATTTGGGTGTCCCAAAGATGATGCAGTGAGAACCACAAGTTTTAAAAATTTTGGCCTCTAATGCATTAATTCTAAATGTTTGTCCTTGCCTTCTCACAGGGCACCAATGCTTCACATCAGACGTAATATCCCAGTTGGAGAGAGAAGAAAAGCTTTGGATGATACGGACAGCAGCCCAGAGCCGTTGCTCCTCAGGTGAGAGCCATGTGACTCTGAGTCTGTCCCGCTTTGTGTCACTTCCACAGCCACGGCTCTGGTCCACATCAGTGCCTGGACTGTGGACCACCGCAGCAGTCTTCGTATTGCTCTCTCTCCTGCTCTGCTCATTTATAATCGATTCTCCACTCAGAGTGTTTCTTCTAAGTTCAGATCTTGTCATGTCTCTGCTCAAAACCACTCGGAGTTTCTCACCTGATTTAGAGCACAGTTCAAGTACTTAACGGGAGTCAGGATGTCCCATGTGTCCACCAGTTCCGTAGTCTGCTTTCAGATACAACATTTCACCTGAGGCTCTAAATACCGACTCCCCCTTGAAAAAGGAGAAAGTTTACACACACAGGAAGATAGTACAAAAATTTCAGAAGCACTCAATCCATGGCCATTTTTACGCTTTATGCTTTTTTTAAAAAATTTTTTATTGATTCACAATGCTGGTTTCAGATGTACAGCAAAGTGATTCAGTTATACATGTACATACATATATATTTTTTCTTTCCATATTCTTTTCCATTATACGTTATTATAAGAAATTGAACGTAGTTCCCTGTACTGTACAGCAGGGCCTTGTTTAAAGTGATTCTTGCCATGATTTTGTGATCATCATTATGTTCTCATCCCCTTAGTTTAGCCATGCATCTAGGGAAGCCTTTCAGCTTCCCAGCAAGACTACTGTTTCCAATTCCTTTCCTGTTGTGGGTAACTTGCTGGAAAAAGCTCTTTTATTTTTCTAACATGGCTCAGACTCTCACGAAGAAGTCAGACCGGGATTCACTTATCCTTTCAACGTGTATTTGTTGAACACCATGTCAGACAGTGCCTTGGGAGTGGTGACAAAGATATAGAATGCTTGTCCTCATGGATATTGCATTCAAGGGGGAGAAGACATAAAAGGAAAAAGATCAAGGACATTGACAGTGTGTCGGACAGGACCATGTGCTGGGTCAAAACAAAGCAGGGTAAGGCAAGTAGAGATTACCTAGACTGTGGAATGAATAGGGAGAATTTACTCTTATGATATTGGATGGTAAAAGCGGCCTCCCTGATAAGGTGCTATTTGAAGAGAGACCTGAGAAGAAGTAAGTAGCCAGCTATATGGCTAATTGGTGGAACAGAGTTCCAAGGACAACATAACTCTTCCTGTCCAGTAATGACTTTAAGTATTTGTACTATGCTCTGTTTATTTCCTCCTCACAGATTCTTGCTCTGTGGTGAAAGATTACCTTCTGTGACATTGTGCCTACACCAGAAATTGCCACATTGTAACTGACTGTACTTCAATTTGAAAAAAATTTTTTTAATTAAAAAAAAAAGATTACCTTCTAATTTTTCACTTATTTTCCCCCCTGGAGGTTGTAGGAAATTTATTACCATGAGGCTTTAGAATAATGTATGTTATTACAGTAAACCTCTTCCCCCATTTGTCTTCCTGAAGTATATTTCTTAGCAAGAGATGGCAGGATCGCTCTCTGCTTATACTGTGAACTTTAGGCACTTAGGTATAAGGTATTTTCTCCCAAACATGTATCTTTCCAGCCTATCCAATGTCTCCCACCATCGGAATAAATTTCCAATAAAATAAAGCAAAGATTTTTCAACATTGCCTGGGAACATCTTCTGATAATCTGTCTGTAAGGGCCTTGCTAGAGATTTGGAGCATTTTGATCGGATGTGCATGCAATAGGCAGAATTATGTGAAAGCTGTTTATCAGACACCAACTGCAGCAAAAAAGAGATAAGGCTTATCATAAGGTGCAGCTTCATCTTTGTAAACATTGCCTAGGAGGTATTTTTCTTGCTCTGTAGCCACCAGATTTCTAGCTTGTATCTCACTTATGAAACTTACTAGGATTCAAAATGGATCCCGTTAGTGTGTAGTGAACCCCCAAGAGATTTATGGAGGTGTGCGAATCAGAGAACATGATACATGATGTTAAAAAATGGAAATTTTTGATGGTTCAGTAAAGCCTGGGGGTGTAGGCCTAAGTTTATAACATTGACATCTCTGGACAAGGCATTCACATGCCCCATCTCCAAATTCTTTTTATCCTTTTAGGAGACAAGAATCTAAGTGATATGGATGCTCTTCAAGAAGTTGGATTAAGGTATCTCCCACACGAAGAGCTTTTCTGCTCGCAAATCTGGCAACAAGTTACCAGGGAATCAACCAGGTGTCATGATTCTGTGGTAAATAGTCAAGGATCTGGCTCTCAGTTGGAAAAACAAAGTGATGCTCTCTATAAAGATGTGGAGTTCGGTGAAGACTTTAATCAGAGTCCACATCTTCAGGTTCACCGCAGAGACCACACTGGGAAAAAACCCGACAAAGGGATAGAGTGTGAGAAAGGTTTCATTCGGGGCTTTCAGCTTCAAATTAACCCAAGAGCCCAGGTAGGAGAGAAGCCCTATACATGTGAAAAATGTGAAAACACCTTCCGTCGGCTTACAACTCTTCAAGCCCATCAGAGAGTCCACAGTAGAACGAAGTCTTCCAAATATGATACATCACATAAGGGTTTCAGTCGGAGGTCATATCTTCATCATCGTCCGAGAATCCCCACTGGAGAGAATCCACACAGGTATGAGGAGTGTGGGAGGAATGTCAGGAAAAGTTCACATCATCAAGCTCCTCTTATGGTCCACCCATTGGAGAAACCCTATAAATGTGAGGAGTGTGGGCTGGGCTTCAGTCAGGCCTCCTATCTTCAAGTCCATCAGGGAGTCCATGCGGGAAAGAAACCTTATAAATGCGAAGAGTGTGGGAAGGGCTTCAGTTGGCGTTCACGACTACAGGCCCATCAGCGAATCCACACTGGGGAGAAACCATACAAATGTGATGCATGTGGCAAGGGCTTCAGTTACAGCTCACATCTTAACATTCACTGTAGAATCCACACAGGTGAGAAACCCTATAAATGTGAAGAGTGTGGGAAAGGCTTCAGTGTAGGTTCCCACCTCCAAGCCCATCAGATAAGCCACACAGGAGAGAAACCATACAAATGTGAGGAGTGTGGGAAGGGCTTCTGTCGGGCCTCAAATCTTCTAGACCATCAGAGAGGCCACAGTGGTGAGAAACCATATCAATGTGATGCATGTGGAAAGGGCTTCAGTCGTAGCTCAGACTTTAACATTCATTTCAGAGTCCACACAGGAGAGAAACCCTATAAATGTGAGGAGTGTGGGAAGGGTTTCAGTCAGGCCTCAAATCTGCTGGCCCATCAAAGAGGCCACACTGGAGAAAAACCATACAAGTGTGGTACCTGTGGGAAGGGTTTCAGCCGGAGTTCAGATCTCAATGTTCATTGTAGAATCCACACAGGTGAGAAACCCTATAAATGTGAGAAGTGTGGGAAAGCCTTCAGTCAGTTCTCAAGTCTTCAAGTGCATCAGAGAGTCCACACTGGAGAGAAACCGTATCAGTGTGCTGAGTGTGGGAAGGGCTTCAGTGTGGGCTCACAGCTTCAAGCCCATCAGAGGTGCCACACTGGAGAGAAACCCTACCAGTGTGAGGAATGTGGAAAGGGCTTCTGTCGGGCCTCAAACTTTCTGGCTCATCGTGGCGTCCACACAGGAGAGAAACCATACCGATGTGATGTGTGTGGTAAGCGCTTCAGACAGAGATCATACCTTCAAGCCCACCAGAGGGTCCACACTGGAGAGAAACCATATAAGTGTGAGGAATGTGGGAAGGTCTTCAGCTGGAGCTCATATCTTCAAGCTCATCAGAGAGTCCACACTGGAGAAAAACCATACAAATGTGAGGAGTGTGGGAAGGGCTTCAGTTGGAGCTCAAGTCTTATAATTCACCAGCGAGTCCATGCTGGTGATGAAGGTGACAAGGACTTTCCCTCATCAGGGAAGGCATACAGCAAAGAAGCTCCATAAAGTTACATGTTTTAATACCTCAAATGGGTGCTGAACTAGTCCACTTATCAGACCTGTCATAGAAGACCAAACATTTGTTTCATAAAAGAGTATTTCAGCCAGAGCTTGACATGTCATAGTGGTTGGGTGACCATACAGCAGAGAAGCCTCATGAAGGTGGAGACAAAAGGACTTTATTCAGAAACTTGACATCTAGCAGATGTCACACAGAACGGAAGAGAGCCTTAGGAAGGATGAGTCTGATCTGGAGTGAACCCAAAGTACTAAGACAGAAATGCCAAAAATCTCTTCCACTAGAATATAAGCTCCCAGAGGGCAGGGACTTTGTTTACTGCCAAGTCGCTTCTGCCTCTTCAGTGCCTAACACACTGCAGGTATTAAGTAAGGTTAAATGAGTAAAGGGGAGGACAGTCACATTGGAAATTTTTACTCAGTTCCTCTCTAAAAATTTCTATTAAGTTCTACTTAGAAGAAGAATTCTCCAAGCCTCGGAGGACATGAATTGAGACTCATGGGCTCATTTTCCCAACCCTGCAGGTCCTGTAAACTAGTGTTTATCAAACTGAAGGTGGTAACCCATTAGTGGGTCCAGAAGTCCATTCAGCGTGTTGTGACCAGCACTTTTGTATGCTAACAGTACTTTACTGAAGTGTAATTTGCATGCAGTAACCTGCATAAATCTCAAGTTTACAACTTCATGAATTTTGACAAATGTTATCTACTTGTGTAATCATCACCAAGATCAATATCTACAATATTTCTATTAAACCAGAATGTTTCCTTGTGTACATGTCTCATCATTCCTAACTCTGGTGGCCACAAGTGTTGTGATTTCAATGTCGTATATTAGTTTGATCTGTCTGTTCTTGAGGTTCATACGTGTTCAGTACATACTCTTTTATGTCTGGATCCTTTTCATCAAATATATGATTGTCTTGGAGTCACAGAAAGCAATTGATAAAATTCAGTATCCATTCATGATAAAAATTCTTCAGTGAGATAAAAGGCATCTATGAAGATCTTGTAAGCTAATCCTTTTTTTTTAAATTGGGAAATAATTTATAGACAGTAAAATCAACTCTTTGGTGGGTTATTCTGTGTTTTGGCAAATGCTTACTATCTTATTACCACCACCACGATCAAGACATTTAACAATTCCAGCACGCCCTGCCCTGAAATTCCTTTCTACTCTTGTAGTCATCCCCTCCCCCCATGCTCTGCCCCCTCCCCATCTTTAGCAACCACTGACTTGTTTTTTTGTCCCTATAGTTTACCTTTTCCAGAATGGCGTATAAATAGAATCATACAGTATGTAAACTTTGGAGTCTGGCTTCTTTCAGTTAATGCTTCTGAGATTCATCAATCTTAATGTATGTTTGGATAGTCATTCCTTTTCTTGCTGAGTGATATTTTATTGTATGGATGTATCATATTTTCTTTATCCATTTACAACTTGAAGGATATATTTGGGTTTCCAGTCTTTAGCACTTAAGAAAGCAACTATAAGTATTTGCATACAGATTTGTATGTCAGCACAAGTTTTCTTTGCCTTAGTAAATACTTAGGAGGGGGATTTTGTTGGGTTGTACAGTAAGAAAATGTTTCACTTTATGAAAAACTAACAGATGTTTCTAAAATAGGTATACCATTTTGATTTCCCAGCATCAGTGCATATCAGATCTTTGTTTTGTTTTTAGCATTTCAGTAGGTTTGTAGTTGTATCTTATTTTGGTTTTAATTTATATTTCCCTCATGGTTAAGTTGAGCATCTTTATATATGAATGTTTGCTAGCCATATAAATATTTTCTTTGGTGATATGTTTTCTTTTTCTCAATTTATGAGAGTTTTTAATATGTTCTGGACACGTGTCCTTTGTCAGTTATGTGTCTGCAAATATTTTATCCCTGTGTGTGGTTTGTGTTTTTATTCCATAAATGGTATTTTTTTAACAGAGTGAAAGTGGGTTTTTTTTTTTTTTTGGATGAAGTTCAATCTTTGTCTTCTGTGGGTTGTGTTTTTGGTTTCACATATAAGAACTCCACCTACTCTAAAGTCACAAAGATTTTTCTCCTCTTTTTTTTTTCATCTAAAACTCTTGTGCTTTCAGGTTTTACATTTAGGTCTGTGATCCATGTGAATTAATCTTTATAAAAGTATGAGATCAAGGTCCATTTTTTTGGCATAGGAACATTTAATTAATCATCCTTTCAACATCAAATTGCTGTTGCACCTTTGTGAAAAATCCATTGATTGTACATGTGTGGGTCTATTTGTGGTCTCTCTTTGAATCCATTGATCTATGTGTCTATCATTTTGCCAATATATATGCAGCTTTATACACTAAATCTGGAAATCAGATAGTATGAGTCTTCCAACTCCATTCTTCTTTTTCAAAACAACTTTGGCTATTCTGATTTGTTTTCTTTTCCATAACTTTTAGAGTCAACTTTGTGATTTGAAAAATAAACTCTAGCTGGGAGTTTTATTGGGGATTGCATTGACTATATACAGATGACTCTGGGGACAATTGACATCTTAGCAATATTCTAAATGATTGACAGTTTATCTGCCTATTTTTAAAGGACTCCTTTGATTCTTTCATCAGTAATTTGTAGTTTTCAGCATATAGATCCTGCACAAATTTTGTTATATTTCTACCTAAAACCTCTTTTTTTGGTGCTAAATTAATTGGTACTATTTTTCAAATTTTAATTTCCAGTTGTTCATTACTGGTATATAGAAATATAATTGATTGGTTTATGTTAACTTTGCATCTTACAGTCTTGCCAAACTTGCATACTGTTCTGTAGGTTCCTTGAGATTTTCTGTGTAGGCATGTCATGTTATGTCTTTGACTTCTAACTTTTACCTCACTCTGTGAGACCTGGTGTGGTTCTAAATTGGTTTCATTGATGTTTAGTGGATAGGCGCCTACTGGACTACTTCTTGGTGGCTGTAGCCATGCAAATCAGAGACCATGTTATACATCCAAAGGATATGGTGGATATTCCATGGATTCATTAGAGTCTCATGCTCTTTCCTAACTAAAATCTTGAAGACACTGGACACAGTATTCACTTGTCCAGATCTCTGCATTCCTTGTCCTTAGAGGAGGCAAGATCCAGCAGGAGATGGAAACTGTTTCACAAGGAGAAACACAAGAATTTCCTGCTGGCAGATCTGGCAACAAATTGCCAGTGACTTAACCAGATGTCAAGATTCCATGATAAAAAGTTCTCAGTTCCACCAAGACAAGGTGATTCACTTGACCAGGTTGGGGCAGGACTATCTATAACTCACACTGGCCAGAGACCCTTACCAAGGAAATGAGTGTAGAGAATTATTTGATGATTTCTCCAAGTTTGATCTTCATCAACAGTGGAACTCAGGAGGGAATTCTCATCCATATTGTGAGTACAGGAAAAACTTCTTTTACAGCTCAGCGCTCCACATTCATCAGAGCACTCACATAGGAGAAAAACGCTGTAAGTGTGGTGAGTGTGGGAAGGAATCCAGGAATTCAGAAATCACGTCTGCAAACTCACCAGAAGATCCACACCAGAGAGAAGCCATTCAAATGTGAGCAATGTGGGAAAGGCTTCAATTGTAGACCAACACTTAGTGACCATCATAAATTACACTTGGGAGAGAAATCTAAGTGTCAGGAGATGTGGAAGGGTCTTCATTCATGGTTGCCATCTTCAGGACCATCAGAGAATCCACACTGGGACCATTCAAATGTGATCTTTGTGGTAAGAACTTTCATCATAGATTGGCACTTACTAGTCATTGTGTGGTCCACGCCAGGGAGAAAAACTGTACAAATGTGAGGAGCGTGGAAAGAGCTTCTTTTCTAGAGCAAATCTCTATAACCATCAGGGGATCCACACAGGTGAGGTAATCCCCTGATTGTCACAGTATTTAAGATACAAGATAGCAAAGAGGAAGAGTGAACATCACCCAGAACTTTGCATCCTGTTCTAGAAAAAAGACATAATGTGTTTTTTATTGTATGCAAGATACTTGTATCAAAGTAGATTGAAGTATGATTTTGTTATGGTATTTATTTGGAGATTAAGTATGGCTTAAGGAGATGTGTATAGGTGCCAATTTAACAGAGTGGACTATGATGATCAGCATCATGTGTCAACTTGGCTAGACCACAGCAACTAGTTATTCAGTCAGACACTAAAGTATTTTGTAGATGTGATTAACATCTACAGTTGACTTTGAGTAAGGGAGATTATCATAAATAATCTGGATGAGCCCAACTCCATCAGTTGAATGGCCTACTCAGGTTCCCTTGAGATGGTATATAAATTTTAGGGTGGATTTCTCTATTTCTGCAAAAAAGGTCATTGGAATTTTGATGGAGATTGCGTTGAACCTGTAGATCACTTTGTGTATTTGTGACATTTTAACAATAGTAAGTCTTTCAATCCATGAACATGGGATATGTTTTCATCTATTTATGTCTTCTTTAATTTTTTCATCACTGTTTTCTGATTTTCATCATACAAGTTTCCTTCCTTGATTAACTTTATTGGTAAGTATTTTACTCTCTTTGCTACTATTATAAGTGGAATTGCTTTTATAATTTCCTTTTTAGTTTGTCCACTATTTGTATATAGTAATGCAACTGATTTTTATATGTTGACTTTGTATCCTGCTACATTGCTGAGTTCATGTATTCTAACAGTTTTTTAGTGGACTCTTTAGGGTTTTCTACATATAAGATCATGTCATCTACAAACAGAGATAATTTTACTTCTTCATTTCCAACTTAGATACTTTTTAGTCCTTTTTCTTGCCTAATTGCTATGATTAGAACTTCCACTGCTGTGTTAAATAGAAATGGTAAAAGTGGACATCCCTGTTCCTGATCTTAGAGAAAAAGCTCTCAGTTTTTCATCATTGAGTGTGATATTCACTGTGGGTTTTTAATATATGGCTTTTTTATGTTAAAGTAATTTCCTTCTAGTCTTAGTTTGTTGGTCATCTTTATCATAAAAAGGTGATAGATTTTGTCAAAAGCTTTTTCTGTGTTAATTGAGATAATCATGTGTTTTTCCCTTCATTCTGTTGATGTGGCATATTGTATTGATCCATAATCATATGTTGAACAATCCTTGCATTCCAGGAATAAATCCCTCTTGCTCATGGTATATAATCCTTTTCATATGCTACTGAATTTGGTTTGCTAGTATTTTGTTGAGGATTTTTGCATCAATGTTCACAAGGGATATTGGCCCTTCCTTTTCTTGTAATGTCTTTGTCTGGCTATGGTAACAGGATAATGCTTGCTTCATAGAATAAGTTAGAAAGTATTTCTTTCTCTTCAATTTTTTGAAAAAGTTTGAGAAAGACTGATGTTAGTTTTTCTTTAAATGTTTGGTAGAATTCACCAGTGATACCATTAGATCCAAGGCTTTTCTTTGTTAAGAGATTTTTTTTATTACTGGTTCAATCTCCTTACTAGTTATAGGTCTGTTCAAATTTTCTCTTTCTCTTTGATTTTAGCTTGATAGATTTTGTGTTTCTAAGAATTTGTCCATTTCACCTAGTATATCTAATTTGTTGGTGTACAGTTGTTCATAGTACTCTTACAATTCTTTTTATTTTTGTAAAATCAGCAGTTATGTCCCTACTTTCATTTCTGGTTTTAATAATTTGAGTCTTCTCTCTTTTTTTCTTGCATGTATGTGTAGTGAGAACATATAATACCTACTCTTTTAATGAATTTCAAGTATTTAATGCAGAATTATTAACTATACTCACAATGCTGTACATTAGATCCCCAGAACTTACTCATCTTATGCTGATGTGTCCTTTGACCAACATCTCATTTCCTCACCCCCCAGCCTATTGCAATGACTATCCTATTCTTCTTTCTGTCCCACCCACTGGTGGCATTTTGCAGGGGAATTGAGATATCACTGTAGAACCACAGTAAAAGTGTACTGCTCCAGGCCATTCCATGTAACAATCTCAGGACAGTTGCCACTGTCCTGATGATGGGGATGATATCGGGTGCTGCAGGGCCAAAAGGCAGAGCCTTGGCATTCAGCCTGCAATAGTTCACTGTCGGTTTCCATGCCCCAGGGTCCTTTTTGACTGGCCAAACCAGGCTGTTAAATTGTGACAAAGTGGCATGAAGCACTCTGGCTTGCACCAAGTCCTGAATTAAAGTAATGTTCTTTTTTCACACCTGGTATTTAGTACCGATTTTGTTGGAAAACCCATTTGTGCTTGGGTAACTTAGATGGCAGGCAGGAGTCACACCCCCAGCTATGGCTCAAGTTCTTTGCTGTGAGTGGGCATACCCACTGAGGAGGTGGTGACATTCTGTACCACAAGCAGCAAAAATGACAGTGTCTATATTGCACTCAGCTATGAAAACCACAGTGATCAGCACCTGAAATGTCCCAAAGGATCCCACCCACAAGCACATCAGGCATATAAGTAGATAAGCACCATGGGTCACTGTATTCACCCAAAACCCCCCCAGTGTCACCAGTTTAATCTTCAGACCTACAGGGGCCTGGAAAAACTGTCACATGGGCCTCAGTATCTAAGAGCTTCAGAAAAGTCTGAATTCCTCTCTTCTCCCCTTTCATTGTGACAGGAGAATAGGGCCACTGATCTCCAGTGGGGAAATGGAGACCTTGACCCCATGCCTAACTGCCATTTGGCCAGAGACATTTGGATCTGCAGTGTTCCCTTATCAAACAGACAGACCATACAGGTAGCATGAGATTTTCTTGGCTTCTGCCTGTGTCTGTCCTTCAACTTTTAAATTTCTCCCTCAGAGAAGACCTTATTTCAACAGTCTCATTTTCAGCAAAGCCATCAGTTGTATGGTGTTGCATGAAAACGGGTCTTACTTGAGGTTGTCAAGCAACACAGACCAGGAAAAGCTTCTATTTCCCCCACACATTGTTGGCAACCTCTGGGATACTATGGGAGTTGGCAAATGGTGTTCAAGTTTAAGGTTGGCCAAAAGTCTGGATATAGTTTCCCTGCTCTTCTTAGGACTCACCTCTCATACTTCTGCCCACATGCATTGTACCAACTCATCCCTCTTAACAGGGAGATTATCTCCATTCCATTTGTCCCCATGTGGTCAAAGAGTGGCCAGAACCTCAGTTAGCTCATCACCCCCTTGGGATCTGGCACCACTGTGGGGCCATTGGGACTAACAAGGCATTGCATTTCCATCATGCCATACTGTGTTTCCTTGGTGACTGCTTGCTGCACCAAACTGTCAAGCAGATACCAGTGCATGGTAACCTATTCCCTTGGGGTTGATAATCAGTGTATAATAATCTGCTCCAACAGTATGTCATTGGCCAGTTTTATTTATGGACACACATATGGCCAGCTTCAAGGACGGTGGGAAAGTAAGCATTTAGCTTTTCTATTCTCTACAGTGGAGGTAAGTAAAACAAAAGGGATTATGACTGGCATTTGGTTCACTAGCCAACAGTGTCTGTCCCAGAAGAACATAAAACAATGTTCATTGCAGCTTCATACAGAATAGCAAATGTAGTACTCATGAAGGGATGTTCCAAAATGCTTATTTAATTCATCCAGAAACACCAGTAGTTTGATAAATTGAGTTTATTATTTGTTTCAGTGAGAGACTACAACCACCACAGGAAGCCATGAGGTGTCACAAGGGTAAGAGGGTGTCAGCAAGAATCTATTATAGGATTTCGGCTTTGGTTGGGTGTTTTGGGAGACGGCCTAGGGAAGCAGGATTCTAGATTGGGTGCTGTCAGAAAGCAGGAGTGATTTTAAGATTTAGTATCTCAATAAATTTTGTATTTTGGGAGTGCATACTAGAACAAGGATAAAGCTCTAAGTGGTAAAGAAGTAGCAGTGACTCATTTAGCCAAGAAGGAGATGTTTGGCATTGTGTGGGTGGCACAGTGACCTTGTTTTTGTCTGTCTAAACAAAATTATGAAAGGGCCTTGTGCGTCCTTTTACCATGGTTTCAAAGAAACCTCATTTGAGGATGATATTCTGTTATTTATGGCCCAAAGAAGAATAACATTGGTCTAGTTGTGAGTGCCATGCCAGCTTCCAGATGTCAGGGGCTGTTTTGTTTTCAGTTCTCACTTCATTCCATGAAAGATTATATAGCCATCATTTGGATGGAGTTAGATTTTCAGTGGCTCATACTGGAAAATGTCTAGCTCATACTGAGTTGAGGAAAACAGATACAGAACATGAGACTTCATTTAAAAATATGTATGTTGATAGGTACGTGTATATTTACTGGGAGAAAAAAGTCTGCTTATCTTCAAGGGAAAGGAGTCAGAGTGTGTCCCCTCTCCTCTTTATTTTGCTTTATACTGTTTTTAATTAGTGTAATTTAATTTCAGTAACATGTTTTCAAATTGCTAACTATAATAAAGATATTTTAACCAGAAAATATAAAGGAAAAAACAATATAAAACGTGCTCCCTAACCTACAGAATCCTCCTCAGTGTTCTGGCAGTAAATCATAGGCTTTGGGAGTGAGAATGACTCCAACGCCAAGCTCTTCAGGCATTATGCTTGCTTTGAAATAGAGGACAATTTCTTAACTTCTCTGAAATGTGGTGTTTTCCCCTCCAAAGTAGGGATAATAATAACTTAAGTGAAACGTTTAAATGAGGGAAGAGCGCTTTTCCTTCAGGACAAGCTTCCATTTTGGCCCTCTCAAGTTGCTTTTCCTGCGAAACCGGTGATAGGTACCACAGGGTCTGGAGTAATGGCTGGTACCAGCTTTGCTCCTCATTGCCCCTCCCAAATCATTCTACCTCATCTATTCGTTAACCTCTCAGTTTTAGCCTCACATCGTGAGATTATACTAAAATTATCCTCCTTTCAATCACCTAGTTTTCCCCTAAACAGCCATTCCCCATTAATTTCTCGAAGATTGTATCTCCTCACTTGTTCACTTTCCAAAAATACTCCTGCCCATAATTGGAGGCATTTCGACTTCAGAAAGTCGTGTCTATAGAATATTTTCGCTGGACGACTAGGGGAAAGGTAACACCGCCTACTAGCTCAGGCATCAACGTGACCGTCCCGGAAGTCGGGAGTGTGGGACTTCCCTACTCTTCTTCCCGGAAAGTGAAACTCTGGACTTTTTTTTTTCTTTTTCCCCAGCTCTGGCATTCAGGGAGGTGTAGTCCAGGCGCTCTGTGTAGTCGCTTGCACTTCCGCTCAGGAAGGCTGCCCTGGTGGATTCTGGGAAGTGTAGTCCAGAAGCAACATAGACTCTTCGGCACTTCCGTTCCCGAAGTGAGAGGTTGATGGTGTATTTTCCGTGAAGGCGGTGCGTCAGTTCCGTGTCTCACTGACTCCTCCGAACTTCCTGGATCTATGCTTGGGACCCGCGACGACCCGGCAGTCGGTTTAGGGGGAAAGAATCCACGGCAGAGAGCGCAGGTATGGGGGCTCCTAGGGCGGCGGTGTCCGTTCCCCTCGGCGGAGCCTCTGTGCGTTTGAGGCATTCTCACGACCCAGAGAGAGGGCGGGCTCTGGTCGCGTATCCGCTGAGTTGAGAGTTTCCGCGGCTCTCTGCTCTCCCAGTCCGCCTCCCTGCATCTTCCACGCGTGCTCCTATTTTCCTCGCATTGGGAGTTAATTTCCTTGTGCCTCCTGTTGCTTTTCTTTATAATATTAGGCTATTACCTTCCTAATAGAATTCTTTTGGGAATTGAGAGGTGGTACACCTAGAGGTCTAAACCAGTTCCTGGCTCGTAGTGAATGGTGATCTTTCCTTAGTGTTGTTTTCCCCACGAGCGGTCAGGTCCCCGGGTTAGGGTCAGAGATACAGCTTCAGTGAGTGACCTTATTCTTTTCTCTATCCCTGCGTGACACTGGATAATCCCAGACTGCATCTGACTTTTTTGAGGGGGAAGGTAAGGGTTGCTTTCAGATTGCTCGTGGGGAATGGGGAGACTTTTAACTTTATCTGGGACCGCGACTCGTTGGTGGCATTTCATAGCATTCGTTCTTTCCCCAGCGTGACTTCTCCAAAAGGACTACACGGAGGTAGAGGCAGTGACTCCAGGGCTACTGACAGCAAAGCTCCACCTAAGTGGGACTTGACACTTTTTTTTACAATAATATTCACGTCAATCAGAGGATGTGTAGGAAGTGTAATTGGACACGGGTATTGATAATAGTTGATTCTTAACTAGTAACTTCAACGATGACAGCTTTATACAAATAAATACATTAAGCCACACCATGATTGTGAAGAAATAGTGCTTTTTTCCTTTTCTGTAAAATGATACTGAGACCCAGGGAGCTGGAAGTTAGTTGCCAATAGTCACCCCTCTAGTAAGCGACTGAGCTGGGGTTGGAATTCAGGCAGTCTGATTCCAGAGTTCATAATCTCTTGGATGTAGTCTCCTTAAATCGTAGGAACCAAGTGGAATCAGGCCCTGTAGCTAGGACTTGATTGTGAGGGACCTTAAAAGCAAAGCAAATGGGCTTGGACTTTTCTATGAGTTTTTAAAAACGTTGTCAACTATTTTGCTTCACTTGTTACAAATAATATTCCATAGTCTTAAAGAACCATGCCGTTGTGGATCATTCACCAATTGCAGAAATATCTTAGGAAAAAAATTATTTTAAATACTTATCAATCCAGGATGTAAAGATAGCAACTGTTAAGCTTCTAATGCATTTCTGTTTATTGGTTCTTTTGATATATTTGTTTATAAACATTTTACAATTTGTTTTATCATCCTTTTCTGAATGGTTTTTACCTCATGTGTTTTAACTATGGAAATTTCCAAACACTGACAAGAAAGAATAAACAAATGGACTTCCATATAATTTCACAATCATCCTTACTATTCTCATTAATATTGTTATTCCTGTGACTGTTTTTGATTTTTAAAAACTTTTTTTATATAATTTTAAACCTATAGAAGAGTTGCAGAAATAGAGTAAGGAACTCTCATATACTTGTTACCCAAATTCACCAACTGTTTACATTCTGCCTGTCTGCTCTGTGCTCCATCAGCCAGATGACACCAAGAATGTACCTGTATTCAGTGGCAACTGGTCTTAGCTTTCTGCATGAAGGATGCCGGCATGTCCTGGGTGATCAGGAGGTGTCTTGTTAAGAGGGATTTAGAGAAGACTGATTAGAGGATTTCAGCATCACATGCTTGGTAATATTAGACACTATACTAGAGGATAGTATGTATCTACTAGGTATCTATTGAGTTATTGGTAATTGTAGCTAGCAGGTAACAGTAGATAATGCTGGATGGTACATTAGATGATGTACTGATATATAATCCAGGGTCCTATATTTATTTTGTTCTGTTTTTCATTGGAAGTCTTCATAATTGAGTTTCCTTCAGTTCAAAGTCCAGGTTTGTGCCTTTCCTTAAGTTGTAGATTTGTTTATAAACATTTCGCAGAACTTTTGTCATACTTTCTTCATGTTCTTCTTTAACACAGAATGATTCCACAGCCTTTGTCTTTTTCATTCTTGAAACCCCTATTTTATCCCCTCCTTTTCCCCTTTGGTAACCGTAAGTTTGTTTTCTATGTCTGTGAGTCTATTCCTGTTTTGTAAGTAAGTTCATTTGTATCATTTTTTAGATTCCACATATAAGTGATATCATATGGTATTTGTCTTTCTAGTTTTGCTAATTTAAATGATTTGTAGATTAACACTTATTTTTACCAACTTGAGATACGGGGTACATATTTTAGAATTCCCCCATTTCAGGTGTACAAATCAATGATTTTTTTGTAACTTTGCTGGGTAGGGCCACCATCGCCATGATACGGTTTAGAACATTTTCATTTCGCTAGTTGGATTCCTCAGTTAATCCTCTTTCTCTCCACGGGTACCCGGGCTACCACTCACCTACTTTCTGTCTCCATAGATTTGCCTATTCTGGATATTTCATATAAATGGAATTGTACAGTATGACGTCTTTTGTGTCTGTCTTCTCTTGCTCTCCACAGTGTTTGCAAGATTCATCTGTGTTGTAGTGTAATCAGTACTTCATTCCTTGCAGTTGGCACGTGAACACTCCATTGTATGGATCTTGCCGCAGTTTGTCTGTTCATTCACGCCTGGGCCAACATTTCGGTTGTTTCTGGCTTTAGGTTATGAGTCATGAGCTGTGATCACGCATATGCTTGTTCACAGTCCAGGTCAGGGCAGGTGAGCAGCATCCCAGGCCACTCTTTGATGTCTTTTTCCTGCCTTCCCAGGCACCCTGCTGTGCACAGTTTTGACTTCCCAGGATCTGTGTCCCTTGGGACTCTGCTTGTCCCCAGAAGTGGGAGGAACAATGACCACGTTCAAGGTGAGTAGGGCCAGCCTTTCTCACTTTCAAAATTCCATCCCATTACTCAGATTGTCGCACGCTTTTCTTGGGACGACTCAAGCAGAACAACAGGCATTGGAAGGCCTGTTCTGCCCCCAGCTCTTACTTTGCCCTTTGAGTTCTCTTTGCATTTGTTTTTATTTTTTGCTTTATTTTATTATTTATTTTATGGAGAAGAAAAACTTCTAGAAATACACGACTCTCCCACTTCGCTACTTCTCTTTGGACAGACTAGCTGTTTTTATTTTCTTGTACTCTTCCTCAGAGACATTCATAACTGTATTTGTATTCATGGTATACATCTAATTTCATCTACTTGTTTGTGTATTTTTTACTAGAGAATTTTTTAATCTTTTTTTTAATTGAACTATAGTTAATTTACAGTGTTGTATTAGTTTCAGATGTACAGCAAAGTGATTCAGTTATGTCTGTATATGCGTGTATATATATTTCCTTTTTCAGATTCTTTCCCATAATAGGTTATTACAGGATATTAAGTATAGTTCCCTGTGCTATGTATAGTTTTATATATAGTAGTTTTATATATTTATATATATAGTGTGTGTGTGTGTGTGTATATATATATCTTTTTATATATAGTAGTATGTATATGTTAATCCCAAACTCCTAATTTATCCCTTCCTCACCCCTGCTTTTGCCCTCTGGTAACCATAAATTTGTTTTCTATGTCTGTGAGTCTGTTTCTGTTTTGTAAATAAGTTCATTTGTATCATTTTTAAAGATTACACATATAAGTGGTATCATATGGTATTTTTCTTTCTTTGTCTGATTTACCTAACTTAGTGTGATAATCTCTAGGTTCATTCATGTAGCTGCAAATGGCAATATTTCATTCTTTTTTATGGCTGAGTAATAGTCCATTGTTTACATACACTACACCTTCTTTATCCATTCATCTGTTGATGGACATTCAGGTTGCTTCCATGTCTTGGCTGTTGTGAAAAGTGCTGCTGTGAGCACTGGGGTGCATGCAGCTTTTTGAATTAGAGTTTTCTACAAATAGATGCCCAGGAGTGGGATTGCAGGATCATAGGTTAACTCTATTTTTAGTTTTTTAAGGAACGTCCATACTGTTCTCCTGAGTGGCTGCAGCAGTTTGCATTCCCACCAGCAGTAGTATATATACATCTAATTCTAAATTGTGACTTCTTTCCTTTAATATTATATAACGTTCATTTTTTAATGGATACTCTGCAGTCCCATTGAATTGATGTACCTTTTCATTTTTAACTACTTCCTACCTGTAGACATTTAGGTGGCTTAGGAATTTGATGGTTTTAAGCAATACTGAGTGATTGCTTTCCTGCATAAAGCCCTTCCCCCCAAAATCAGCTCTGAAAGCAATCTGCCAATTTTTTGTCCTCATAGGCTGTGAGCTCAGTATAGACAGAGTACATTTGGTATGTGTCGTGTTGGCTGTTTTCTAGGTAGAATATCCGAATACGAGCTCCAACTGCTGCTTCACACAAACACGTTTTATTCATTAGGCACTTATACTGTGCCATTTACTCTTCCAAATGCTGTAGATATTCCCTCATTTAATCCTTGAAAGAAGTCTGTCATGTAAGGACCACTCTACAGAGAGGAAACTCAGGCATGCAGGCACACTTGTCCAAGGTCACACAGCTAGTAAGGGTTAGGGCCGCCCAGACCTTTGGGAATCGTGCGGAGGTGTGCTGGTCCCAGAGCGGGACACTGAATGCTCCAATTAGGTGTACTGTGTGCAAGATGGGAACCCTCGTCTCCAGGAAGACCCCAGAACCAGGGAGGGATCTGCAACCTGTGGAACTCAGAGAATAGAAATGTTGTCACGAAAGCCCTTTATGGGGCAAGAAGTCCTTTAAGAAGGAAAATCTGGCTTCCAACCTCATGAGTAGTTTATATGGACCAATTCAAGGCAGCCAGTCACCTTCCAAGTTTGAAATGCCCTCAACCCCTTAAATTTTGCCCCAAACTGTGGATCAAGTAGATTGATTTGAGAGCCTTGCCTCCTGCCTCTTTGTCAGTGGACTTTACAATAAAGCTTTTTCACAAAAAAAAAAGAGAGAGAGAGATGTGGTGTGTGCCTTGAGGATACATAGGACGAACTACATAGCTCTCCCACACAGGTTCCTAAAAGCATGTTAGTTTTTCTGATAGAAAAATATCAGAATTTGACACTAAAGAAAAGGGCTAGCTTTTCTGTCACAGGAGGGTTTGTGTGTCTAAGAGGAAGAAGGCAGGTGCTATCAAATATGTCTGGATTAAATCGCTCAACTCTTCTGGGGACAAATAGCAATATTCACAAAAAAGTAAAATGCATGTAGCCCAGGATACACGTTTAGGGTTTCAGGGGTTACTTGTAAGTAGACTCAATGAGGTTACAAAATATATACAAAGACTGTTATCACTGCTGCATTTGGGACGTGGCTGAGGAAAATCAGCATGTGGCATTGGCAGGAGAGAAAGAGAAGGGTCAGGGAGTCTACAGATTGACTTATATGCCTCAGAATCTGGACTCACTTCTCACCCATCCTCACCACCACCTCAGTGCTGTCTGTTTTCAAGTGGCCATTGATTGTAACATTGAGGTTGCGTGTGTTTGGTGTTGTAGGAGGCAGTGACTTTCAAGGACGTGGCCGTGGTCTTCACAGAGGAGGAGCTGAGGCTGCTGGACTCCACCCAGAGGGAGCTGTACCAGGACGTGATGCTGGAGAACTTCCAGAACCTGGTCTCCGTGGGTGAGCACAGGCTAAACCTCTCTAACTAAATGTCAGCTCCCTGGTCTGGCTTTGTGTCCTCAGGTGTTGAAGGGGTCTTGAAATGGTCCCCTTGCATTGGTGGACCTGACTTTTATGCCAACGATTTTTCTTTATTGTACATCTTTTTTATTTTATTTTTTATTGATGTATAGTCAGTTTACAGTGTTTCATCAATTTCTGGTGTACAACATAATGTTTTAGTCATACATATATATATTCATTTTCATATTCTTTTTGATACATATACATGTGTTCATTTTCATATTCTTTTTCATTATAGATTACTACAAGATATTGAATATAGTTCTCTGTCCTATACAGTATAAATTTGTTGTCTATTTTATATATGGTAGTTAGTATCTGCAAATCTCGAACTCCCAATTTATCCCTTCCCACCCCCTTCCCCCACTGGTAACCATAAGTTTGTTTTCTGTGTCTGTGAGTCTGTTTCTGTTTTGTAAATAAGTTCATTTGTGTCTTTTTTTTTTAGATTCCACATATAAATGATATCATGTGGTATTTTTCTTTTTCTTTCTGTCTTATTTCACTTAGAATGACCATCTCCAGGTCCATCTAGTGTTGCAGCAAATGGCATTAATTTATTCTTTTTTATGTCTGAGTAATACTCCATTGTGTATATATACCACAACTTCAGCTTCTTCATCCAGTCGTCTGTCAGTGGCATTAGTTGCTTCCGTGTCTTGGCTATTGTATATAGTGCTGCTGTGAACACTGGGGTGCATGTATCTTTTTGAATTTGAGTTCTCTCTGGATATACGCCCTGGAGCGGGATTGCAGATCATATTATGCCAGCAATTTTTAAGGAAATAAAATAAGATAGAAAAATATCAGAATTTGTAAGGAAGAATGGAATCCATTGCAGCAAAAACTCTAGCCAATTAAGTGAATGATATAAGAACCGAGGGGAGGAGAGTTAATGAAAATAGACATTAGTGAGAAACAGGTTTTTGTAATACTTATGCATATGTGTCTACGTCTTGAAATGTCAGTGTTTCTTCAAGTACATCGTGTTTTGAAAAACATCGGTTTTGATTAATTGATCAACATTAAATTCAGGAATCTAAATTTCCAGTTAATTATACCTTTGGTGTATTCATTTTAAATAAGTAACTTTTCATGTTCACAGGGTGTCACCCCTTCAAACATGATATATTCCACTTAGAAAAGGCAGATGGACTTTGGTGGGTAAAGACAGCAGCCCAAAGAGAAAGGAAGTCAGGTAAGAACCGGGTGGATGGGAGTCCCTGTGGATGCTCTCCCACGTATCTGACTTCTCTCCAGCCATTTTGCTCTCATCTGCTCCATCTGCACACCTCTCTGCTGAATTCTTTCAGTCACCTTCGTACTGGTTGCCCCTCTGCCACTCCTCCCCTCTTATAGTCTGTTCTCCGTGTAGCAGCCAAAGTGATCCTTAGGAAATGTAAGTCAGGTTATAATTCCTCTATTAAACCCTTTATGGCTTCTTATTTTTCTTAAAGTTAAAACCTCTTAAAGTGGCTCCTGGACTCCTCCAGACTCTGCTCTTGGTTGTCCCTCCCCCCACCCCACCAAGCCTTCTTGATGCATCTCCCCTTCTGTCCCTCTTCCTCCATCTCTTGCAGCCACACTGGCCTCCCCGCTGTCCTCAAACCTGCTAGGGATGCCGTGTCACCCGTGGCTGCCCTGACAAACTACCACAGACCTCATGGCTTAGCACAGCACACGTTGATTGCCTCACAGTTCTAGAGGTCAGAGGTGTGGTATGGTTCTTACTGGGCTGAAGTCAACTGAGGGGTTTTATGGGATGCTACATGGATACTGGCCAACTAGACCTCTTGGTTTCCATTGTCAGGCAAACCAGAACACGTGGTACACAATGGAAGAGACAAACTGAACATTCTCTGGACTCATTCTAGTCTCACACTCTCTCCTGAATGTGAAATCTTGAAAACCCTGAACAGAGTCTTCAGATGTTCACGTCTCTGAATTTTGTATCTTTACAGAAGGAAAGATCCCAAGTGAGATGGAGGCTGTTCCAGAAGCAGGACCACATGGAGAGCGTCCCTGCTGGCAGACGTGGCATCAGATTGCCAGTGACTTAAGCAGGTGTCAAGACTCCATGATAAAAAGTTCTGAGTTCCACAGGCAAGGCGACTCACCTGGCCAGGGTGGGGCAGGACTGGCTTTAACTCACATAGGCCAGAAACTTTACCCATGTAATGAGTGTGAAAAAGCTTTCAGCGATGTCTCCCACTTTGATCTTCACCAACAAATGCACTCAGGAGAGAAGTCTCATACGTGTAGTGTGTGTGGAAAAAGCTTCTGTTACAGCTCAGCACTTCGTATTCATCAGAGAGTCCACTTGGGAGAGAAACGCTATAAATGTGATGAGTGTGGGAAGGAATTCAGTCAGAGCACACAGCTGCAAACTCATCAGAAAGTCCACACCATCGAGAAGCCATTCAAATGTGAGCAGTGTGGGAAAGGCTTCAGCCGTCGGTCCACACTTACTGTTCACTGTAAATTACACACGGGAGAGAAGCCTTACAGTTGTGACGAATGTGGAAGGGCCTTCATTCATGCTTCGCACCTGCAGGAACATCAGAGAATCCACACTGGGGAGAAACCGTTCAAATGTGATATATGCAGTAAGAACTTCCGCCGTAGATCAGCACTTAACAGTCACTGTATGGTCCACACCGGGGGAGAAACCATACAAATGTGAGGAGTGCGGGAAGTGTTTCACTTGTAGCTCCAATCTTCATATCCACCAGAGAGTCCACACGGGAGAGAAACCTTATAAGTGTGAAGAATGCGGTAAGTGCTTCATTCAGCCTTCACAATTTCAGGCCCATCGGAGAATCCACACTGGAGAGAAGCCATATGTATGTCAAGTGTGTGGTAAAGGCTTCATTTACAGTTCAAGTTTTCAAGCCCATCAGGGAGTCCACACAGGAGAGAAACCATACAAATGCGGTGAGTGTGGGAAGAGCTTCAGGATGAAAATCCATTATCAGGTTCATCTGGTCGTCCACACAGGGGAGAAACCCTACAAATGTGAGGTGTGTGGGAAGGGCTTCCGTCAGAGTTCGTATCTCAAAATCCATCAGAAGGCCCACAGCATAGAGAAACCTTTCAAGTGTGAGGAGTGCGGGCAGGGCTTCAATCAGAGTTCCCGACTCCAGATTCACCAGCTGACGCACACCGGTGAGAAACCATACAAATGTGAAGAGTGCGGGAAGGGATTCAGTCGTAGAGCAGATCTTAAAATTCACTGCAGAATCCACACAGGAGAGAAACCGTATAATTGTGAGGAGTGTGGGAAGGTTTTCAGTCAGGCCTCTCATCTCCTGACCCATCAGCGAGTCCATAGCGGAGAAAAACCATTCAAATGTGAGGAGTGTGGGAAAAGCTTCAGCCGCAGCTCACACCTTCAGGCCCATCAGAAAGTCCACACTGGAGAAAAGCCGTACAGATGTGAGGAGTGTGGGAAGGGCTTCAAGTGGAGCTTGAATCTTGACATGCACCAGAGGGTCCACACGGGAGAGAAACCCTACAAGTGTGGGGAGTGTGGGAAGCACTTCAGTCAGGCCTCGAGTCTTCAGCTTCACCAGAGCGTCCACACTGGGGAGAAGCCAGTACAGATGTGATGTGTGTGGGAAGGTCTTCAGTCGGTCTTCACAGCTTCAGTATCACAGGCGCGTTCACACAGGGGAGAAGCCTTACAAGTGTGAGGCGTGTGGTAAGAGCTTCAGCTGGCGCTCCAATCTTGTGAGTCATCACAAAATTCACACAGGCGATGCATTTTACGAAAGTGACGAGAGTGGTCAGAACCTCAAGGAACTATCAGAGGAAGGAAGTCCTACAGAATGATGCTTTCAGAACCCTCATGTGCTGCCTGAGTTCTTGTCATCATTAGGTCTCAGAGGAGAGAAAATATTGGAGGTTAGTCGGTGTGGAAGCAGTCGCTGAACAGAGCCCAGTTCTCTCTAGACGGCACAGCAGAGAACCCTTCTAAGTGGTGCAGTGGGGGCTGCTGTCAGAACTGTGACATGTCACTTCGGAGATAGGACTTAGAAGGGAAAAGAGTTTGGCCTGGCCTTTAGCAAAAGCATAGGGACGGGCTCGTCAGAATCTCTGTCCTTAGAGTGTGAGCTCGAGGAGGGCAGGGACCTGCCTTCTCGGTCTCCCCCGTCTTAACACTGCCTAGCGCTTGCAGGTGTGCTCAGTGCTTGGCTGTCAAGTAATCCAAAAGGCGAAAAGGTACAACATATGAAAATTATATCCAGAGGAGGAAACCCGCAAAATAAGATTAATTCAGGAAAGGAACATTTGTTGAGATGCAGAAAACCACTCGGTATGACAGTCCATGAAATTAACGTGGTGTTAGTCGGTTGCAGTTGGCGTCTTTCCTCCCACAGCGTCTGTTCTACAGGTCAGGGGATTATTTGGGGCCCTGTCTGGTTTTCCAAGGATTGTGTCTAGTGTAAACTGAACTATCTCATGATTTTTTTTTCTAACAATGCAGACTGAAAAATAGTGGTTAACTCTACAACAGCAGGTTAAATGCATATTATACAATTGATTTTTGTCTATCAGTGTTAAGGCAGGGCTTACTGTAACACTTTGAAAGCATCGCAGGTGGTTACCAATGACAAGCATGTTCTTAGTCGATCTGGAGATTTTTATGGATTTCTAATTGTCTGTGTTTTCAGCCAGAAATGTTTGCATTCTAATTATGGTAGCATTTCTTCTTTAAGAACTTCTCAGGGGTCTTTGCCATAGTCTTCCCCCACATCCATGGGGCAAATCACCAGAAAACTTGCAGGAATTTGATCAAATTATCAAATGTATTACTGAGGTGAGACTGGCATTTATATGCTTTTCCCTATTGGTAGCAGGAAAGCATGGTTTGGGGAAAGGAGAACATATCAGAATATAGATTGTACATCTCTTGCAACTGGAAATCATATCATTGGATGCTATGATTATGAAATTAAAATACCAAAAATTGAGCACCACATCCATGATGTCACTGAATTTTTTAATTGAAATAAATGTGCATCTGTAGAAATTCGAGTTTTGCTATATTCCTGTGTGAATCTGAAGCCATTAAAATTATGGCAGATACCTGTAATGGCAGAAAAAATACATAATCCAGACTTTGAGAGATCACAGATTGTAGTCTTCTTGATATAATCAACCATAAATCTTTGTGTGTGTGTGCGTGCGCACATGTATGTGTACGTGCATAAAGTAATTTGTAAAAGATACTCTTCCATAGTGGATTTCCTTGGCAAGGAACATTTTACAGGTTTTTTTCCATTTTTTAATTTCAGGTTATGTTTTCATTTTTCACTGAACATTGAATATTACCAAAGCAGTAAATTCTTACAACAGAATTTGTAAAAGTACTACATATTTTTTTTTAAGTACTGAATAATTATCCCTTGCAGTTAAGACCTCTTAATATGATTGTTCTATATTGTCATTTAGGTTGTAAGATCAAAATTAAGGTATGGACTCTGGAAGGCAATTTCTTTTTTTGTTTGTTTGTTTTGGTTTTTCTTTGGGGGAGGTTGGGGTTTGCTTTTCGGGAGGCAATTAGGTATTTATTTATTTATAATGGAGATACTGGGGATTGAACCCAGGATCTCAAGCATGCTAGGCATGCACTCTGCCACTGAGCCAAACCCTTCCCCGTGGGAGGCAATTTCAAAAGGAAAAAATTCTCAGATTCTTTTCCATACACATTTAAGTTGATGAGTTTCAACAATTGAATCTTTTTTAAAAACATTTTTTATTGAAGTACAGTTGATTTACAATGTATTAGTTTCTGGTGTACAGCATAGTGATTCAGTTATACATATACTTTTTCATATTCTTTTTTTATTGAAATATAGTAAGTTTACAATGTGGCAATTTCTGGTGTACAGCATAATGTTTCAGTCATACATATATATACATGTATTCCTTTTCATACTCTTTCATTTCAGGTTACTAAAAGCTGTTAAATATAGTTCCCTGTGCTCTACAGTAGGACCTTGTTGTTTATGTATTTGTACATAATAGTTTGTATCTGCCGATCAAAAACTCCCAATTTATCCCTCCCTCCCTTCTCTCCCTCCTGGTAACCATACGTTTGTTTTCTATGTCTGTGAGTCTCTTTCTGTTTCAACAATTGAATGTTTGTAAGTTATGCTACACTTTAATTATAAATCCATAACAGGGAGAGGGCAAATCCTGGAGCTAGAAACAAAATGGATGTACATATATTCTGGAGGTTTGTTTTTTTTTTTAAAGGTTTCCTGTGAAAGGATGTACATGAGGAGAGAACATAGCATAATAGTGGAGGACGCTCTGGATGTGGAGCCAGTAAAGACAAAGGACAAAGCCGGTTTGGTTGTCATTCCATACTCAGACACAGTGGTGATATTTTCAGTGTAATTGGTTAAAGGGCTTTACTCATCACCAAGTTACAGCTGACCCTTGAACAATATAGGTTTGAACTGGGCAGGTCCACTGATAAGACAAAATTTTAAAATAGTACTGCAGTGCTACACAGTTTGTGGTTGATTGAACCCATGGAAGCAGGACTGCAGATACAGAGGAGCCACAGATATAGAGGTCTGACCATAAGTTATTTATATATATGGAGAGAGAGAGATAGAGCATGAGTGCACGTGCTAGGTGTTTACAGAAGTAGATGCAGATGTGTGTGGGTGTACAAACACGTGTATGTGGTGTAAGTAAGCATATATATCCACATACCTATTTCAGGGCTAGAGCAGGAAAAGTACAAAATAATCATGGAAAAATTTTGCTGTGCAAGAAAGTGGGAAAGAGCAATGGTACATATAAAAAGATCCAGCTCAAAAGGATTCACACTGGGGAAATCTGAGCAATTTGACCATAAAAAGAAATAATTAGCAAGATAAAATATGAATTAAAAAGGAGAGAGGGAAAGAAGGAAGGAAAGAAGCAAGGAAGGAAGGGCTCTTATAGTAGAATGCCCAGCCATAAGTATAGTGTTGCAGGAAAATGTGCTACAGCTCAGCGTTACAGCTCGGTTTTACAGCTCAGTTGTGACACCTGGATCCTGGCCAGAGAGCACCTGGAGAGTTGGAGGACTCAGGTTTATTATGTCAGCCGGCCCAGAGGAATTAACACTCCAAGCTCTGGACCCGGTCTGTAGGTTTACACAGGCTCTTACAGGCTGCCAGTTTACACTTTGCAACATCATATGCAAGTAAGGTATAACAAAAGTTGACTAATTAGGAACAAACTTTGTAGAAATGGACCAATCAGGAGGGAGAGAAATAACCAATCAGGAGTGAGCTCAGGGAACCAACAGAATTTTAGGGGTAAGTAAGCCGTTTCAGAGGCAAAAAGTGAGATAGAGCTTCCCAGTCAGGGAACCGGATGGTGCTGGCAGGAGCTTAGTGGCCCTGCGTGGGGGTCCTGCTGATCTTTTTATGGGCTTCCCACCTCAATAGAAGGAATTATATAATTTAAAAATCATTTACAACTATCATAGTAATAATTGATTCTGGCAAGAATAATCAATGAATTCTAAAACTGTTGGTTAAAAGTTAATAAGTAGGAGGAGGATGCTACAAAGCCCAAAATGCCTCTCCACAAAGTAGTGTTAATTTCAAAAGGAAATATAGTAGGTGTATCATGGAGAAATTTGGTGAACACGACCTTAGCCAAGATGTTCACATTATCAATAATAGAACAAGTCAACATTTTTAGACCTCCTGATATGTGCTGAGAATCTCAGGACACATTGTTGCTTCAGTATTAGTCCTGCTGAAAATATGCAACCAAATATAATGACAAGGAAAACCCAAATTAAGAGACAGTCTACTTCATACTGATGACTGCTGGGAGCATAATTGACCAAAGGTCCCATCTTCTGTGCTCAAATCCATCACCACGTTTGCACGGAGACCCACAACTGCTCCTGGTGGACTCAGCAGGAATCCTAAGGTAGGTGCATTTTTGGAGGCCAAGACTCTTCCGTCCAATGACTTTTTTTTTTTTTTTTAAGAACAGCCTGGAGGAATTTTACTTAGATTACAAAGCAGTCTAGGGTGATTCACCAAATCTTTCTTCCAAATCTCCTTCATTCAAAGTCAGACTTACACCATGATCTGATGGTTCTGCCAACCTCCCAGAGCTCCCTGCCATTTTCTCTCAGATGTGTCCCCTAATAAAACATTTGTTCATTAAAGTCTTTCTTAGCATCTTGCAGTCTACTTCTTGGAGGACCAGGACAAAATACCCCTTTTTGGCTCATTCTAGTAATGTCACTTTCCATATGGTAATCACTAACTTGTAATGGCATAGGTTCATTTAGCCTGTTTTGTATTTTATATAAATGGAATTATACAATATGTACTATTCTGTGTCTAGCTTCACTTGCTCAACATTATGTCCATGATGTGCATCCATGTTGTTAGGAGTGTATAACTGATTCACTTTCATTGGTGGATATTATTGCAGTGGGTAAACATACCAAAATCTATTTATTCATTCCGTTAGTGATGGATATTGGCTAATCTTTCCAGTCACAGTTAGTGCTGATCTGAACAATCTAGAACATGTCTTGTGCCTAATGTATGATATACTTTATCTGAGGGATCTTTCTATGGTTGGAACCAGTTATAAGGTGTATGTTCAACTTTAGTAGATATGGTTGACCCTTGAAGAACACACAGGACTTAGGGGAAGGAAGGAAGAGAATGAAAGGAGAGAGAAAGAAAAGGAAAGGGAGGGAAAGAAAATTGTTGATAGGTGAATTATTTTTTCTAAAAATATATCCCATCTAAATTTACATATATATTTTTATAAAGTTGTTCACCACATCCTCCTATATTTAATGATGGTCACTTATAAAATTTCTGACTTTGGCAGTTTTTCATATCTGTCTTTTTTCTTGGTCATTCTCACCACACTTTTTATCAGTTCTATTGTTTATGCATAGGATGATCTTTTGGTGTGTGTGAGTGTGTGTGTGTGTAGGATCTACTTTATTTTGTTTGTTTTGTATTTCACGAATCTGCTGTTATTTTCTACCATCTGCCTTCTTTGGCTTTATTATTCATTTATTAACTCCCTGAAATGGATGTTTTCTGAATCAATTTTCAGCTTCCTTTCTATTTTAATACATGCATTTAAGGCTCAACATTTTCCTCTATGTATGTGTTAAAATCTCCAGAACCAATTATGAATTTGAATCTTTCTTTTAATGGCTGTCAATTTCCCCTTTATAAAGTATGAACTGAAATTATTAGTTTCTAGTAACTTGAAACTTTTATCACTATGAACTGTCCCTCCGTCTGTCAAGTAGTACTTTTTTTTCCCCTTAAAGTTCACTTGGACAAATATCAGTATCACAAATATTATAATTACAGAAATAACTTGAGACTTAGGATGATGGTATCTTTCTTTTCTAGAAACGATTTTCACTTGCTTCTGCAAGGGTTGGAAAATGCTAACAAAACACGTTCACCTTTCCGCAGTTTCAGGGATTGAGGTGTTTTGGCGTTTGACTTCAGTTCCTGCCAAAGAAAGCCCAGTTTCCTCCTGCTCTTTTTCCAACGGTGAAACTCTTTGGGGTTTAGAAAGAGGCCTCTGCGGTAGGCAATGCATTTATGTCGTTTAGCACCCTTGAACATGTCCAACGTGCTACTGAGCTTGTAAGCCTTAAAATAAACAGAATCTACACTCTTCTAAGGCCGACACGCGAACAAGATTTTTGCCCCACACCTTCTCCGGGATTCCGGGAAGTGAAAACCAGGAGAGTAGGGCACTTCCGCGTCAGCCGGCGAGGCTTCGCCCGTTAGTACAGTCCAGGAGGGCGGTACTGTAGCCAGTGCACACACGCTCCCCTTGCATTCTGGGACATGTAGTCCAGAGCTCTGTGTCGTCCCACATACTGCCGCTACAATGAGGCCACTGTAACCGGTTTCCCCGTGGAATTCTGGGAAATGTAGTTCAGGTGCTTCGGATAGCAGCAGGCACTTCCGCCCCAAGAGGACTGCGTAGCAGCCATCTTTTCCCTGATTAGGGTGATTCACGTCAGCTATTTATGATCTGTTCAGACTTCCCCAAAACGCGCCTGGGGCCAAAATTAGCGACCTTTCATTTGGGGAGAAAGAGGAGAAGCGGCTCAAGGCGGAGGTTTGGGGATCGAGAGTGGTGGTGTGCGTCCCCCTGGGAGGAGCTTCTTTCCGTTTAATGCGTCCCCGGGATGGGGCGGGCTCAGGTCGTGCTTCTCGGGTTTGAGGGTCTCCGGGGCTTAACGCACCACTAACCGTCTCCCATCTATGAGCTAGCCCTACCACTTCCTACAGCATCAAACTAGGTGAGTTACTTAACCCCTCTGTGCCTCCATTTGCTGTTCTGTAGAAGGGAGATAAAAGTAATGCCTTCCTAATACAGTGTTTTGAGGAAAAAAGGAGACAATACAAGTAAAAGGTTTACAACGGCCTGACACCTTGATTGTTGTGATTAATACTATCGTAATTCTCCGAGAAGCACCCATCTCTCAGTGAGGTTCTGTGAGCGTAGGAAGCTGAATTGTCCTCGACTCGTGACCTGTTTTGGAAGGAGAGAGCTTCTAGCTGGTAGCGGGGGTTATGAATTACAGGGGATGGAAACACAATCCTGGTATTTCACAACCTCCTTTCCTTCCCCGGCCCTGACTTCTCAGAAAGTACTGCACGGAGGACTTGGCACTCTTCTCCTTAAGATGTTCACATAAATTGTAGAACGTATGGGACACAAACTTGGGCATAGGTAATGATTATAACTAAGCCATCGTCTCTAAGTTTCATTCGAAAAACTTTGTACAGATGAACATATTCTGTCACACAGTGGCGGCTCTGTGAAGTGGGGCTGCTATTTTCTCTACTTTAAAGATGGTGGAGATGGAGGCAGGGAACACAGCCTGTTGGCCGGTGCTCACCCAGATGGTAGGAGGCAGAGCTGGGGTTGGAACCTAGGCAGTCTGAGTCCAGCACCTGATTGTATTAATCTCTTTGGTATATTCTCCTTGAGCATAGGGAGCTGGCTAAAATTTTTGTGAAAGTAGGTGGGACTTAATTGTGGGGACCTTGAGAGCAAGATTTAGGCTATTATATGAGTTTTTACAGATTTTCTCAACTGGGTCGTTTACTTTATTTCAAATAATATTTATATTATAGGAGTGACGTAATCATTGTGGAAAATGCAGATATACATAAAGAAAAATGTTAATTACCCATCACCTTAAGCTGTAGAAATAACAGTTGTTAATGTTTTAGTGCCTTTTTGTCTGGTTACTCTGTGTGTGTTTCTGTTTCATGGAGGCTGTTTTCTTTGGAACTGATGTTACGGTTCCATGCTGCTCAGATTGTGGTCCACAAGCCAGTGGCATTGGCACTGGCATCACTCGTGTAGAAATGCACATCATTGGACCCCATATGAGACCTTCTGATTTAGAATTTCCGTGTATGGGACCCAGGAGTCTGAATTCTAACCAGATCTTGCGGTAATTCCTATGCACGTGAAAATTCGAGAAGCTCAGGAAAGGGTCTTGTCTGGAAACTGGGGCCTACCTATAAAATTGTCCCTGCTGGGTGTCCCAGATAAAACTGAGCTGGATATCCCGGAGCCCTACTCAGTCCAGTGATTTTATTCCCCAACGAATTATTGTCAACTGTCAGGTCTCCTTGCAAAATCCTGACCTAAGCAAAAGGCAGCTGGCAAATAATGAGTCAAAATGGAAGGAATTAGAAGTTGTGAAGATGTATTTTCCCAAACTATGGGGAGTGGATTCATTGCCATCTTTTATACTAGAGGGCTTCTGCCTGAAGGGGGAAGATGAACTAGGAGTTACTGGTAGTGACACTAGATATTTTTGCTATAGTCATCATCATTGGACCTACTACTACTGTTATTACTATGACTGTTTCCTAATTTCTTTAACTTTTTATTTTTATATAATTTCAAACACATAAAAAAGTTGCAAAAGTAGTATAAGGAAGTCTCATATATTCTTTACGCAGAATCATCAATTATTTATGTTTTGCCCCTTTGCTTCTTTGTGACCATCAGCCAGAAACCACCAGGAATGTCCCTGTAATCGAAGAGCTGAGTTGTTTCAGTTGACGGCGCTGAGAAAACCCACACGCCACGGTAAGAGGCAGTTAGGCAGGGCTGCTCACAGGGTTTTGGCTTGTGTTTGCTGAGTTGGGGAGGGTTTTAGGCAGGGAGGGTTTATTCTGGATTGGATGCTGTCAAGAGTCAGATGCAATTTGATGACTGAATATCTCAGTACTTTTTGTCCAGTAGATGGGAGAAACAAAATGAGACTGGAGTTGTCACCGCTGTTCAGGAAGTAATCACTCCTGTTAGCTGAGAGGGGCAGTTCTTTGGTTATTTTTGTCATTGTAGAATGCCTCTGCATTATGGGATGGCTTATCTTTTTCTTGTTCAGCACAATTCTTGTTTCACAGTTAAAAACACCGAGTCCTAGCTGTTGCTGCTCTTAGCTGTCCGTGCTGTGTAGTTTTTTCTCTTTCACAGCTGTATCATGTTTATATATTTTTTTGTTTGCTGAACCAGTTGAGAACAAGCTAAAGACTGATCAAAATGAGATTAATTACATTGACAACACAGTTACCTAATCCGCAATCCATAAATTTTTTCTGTTTTCCTAATACAGTCTTTGAGAGCTAGTTTTCTTTCCTAATTAAGGGTCCAGTCCAGTTATATGCAGTATGCTTAGTTTTTGTTTCATTAGTCTCCTTCAATCTAGAATGATTCCT
The DNA here is from genome assembly GCF_009834535.1 of Camelus ferus. Classification (NCBI taxonomy): domain Eukaryota; kingdom Metazoa; phylum Chordata; class Mammalia; order Artiodactyla; family Camelidae; genus Camelus; species Camelus ferus. Next base: position 16,445,449 of record NC_045704.1, on the reverse strand, counting down.
CAGACTTTATTTTCCTTTCTGGCTCTTGATATTTTTGAAGAGCATTGGCCATTTATATTGTAAAATGTCCCCTTTTTTGGTTTGCTTGATATTTGTTCACAGTGAGATTCAGGTTATGAGTCATCAGCAGGGATGCCGCAGGAGTGGTGAGGCAACCTTCTCAGGGCATCATCCGAAGCCAATGTCAGTTTGTGGGTTTGTCCCAACTGGTGGTTTCAACTTTGTTTTCTTGGCTAAGGTGTCTGCCATGTTACTGGTTTTTTTTTTTTTTTTTGCAACAGTGTGGCTATCTTATTCCTCCCCCAACTTTCCCCGATGTTTAGCATCCATTGATTTTCTAACTATCTTTGATTCTACAGTCACTAGTTTGCATCTTGCCGTAGGAAGAGCTTTCTCTTCTCATCCATTTATTTCTTGTACATTCATCTATTTATAACTACATATTTATAACTCAGATTCTTGTCGTTTTCATTTAAATTAGGTACAGGGTGTCAAATAGTTTTGTTGTTGTTGCAGAATCTTGGCTTTTACTAGTTTTCTTCACCTCTGTGCATAGTTGTCAAAAGAGTACTTCCTGTTTAAAAAGAAACAAAAGCGAGGAAAGCATAGCTTAATGGTAGAGTGCATGCTTAGCATGCACAAAGTCCTGGATTCAATCCCCAGTACCATCATTTAAAAAATTAAAAAAAAAAAATAGAAACAACATATTGTTACACCTTTTATAAAAAGTCGTCCATGTCAATTTAAGTATATTGCTGAGGTAACAAAATTCTTAGGAAGACAACCAGAGATTTTGAGAAATCTAAAGACTCTTGCATGACAGAGCAACAACCTGGGAACTCCACATGTCTTACAGTATTCTGTTGGGAGAACTTGCCTTTATAAGGATAGTTTCAAACTATAAAATATCATCTGCTTTACTGCAGTTGCTGAGAAGTAAGAAACCCTGACAATGTTCTCAGAGCTTTCTACCTCACAGCAGTCCTACGAGGTGGATACCACTGTTCCTCCCCCCACTTGCAGGTGACAGATTTGAGACAAAGAGACGTTAATAATTTGCTGAAGATGACACTGCTGGTGAAAGGCCTCACTAGGATTTCAGCCCATGCATATTGACTCCATAGCCTACTCTTGTTTTTTTAATCGAAGTATAGTCAGTTTACAATGTTGTGTTAATTTCTGGTGTACAGCATAGTGATTCGGTTATGTGTGTGTATGTATGTATATTCCTTTTCATATTCTTTTTCATTGTAGGCTATTACGAGGTATTGTATATAGTTCCCTGTGCTGTACAGTAGGTCCTTGTTTATCTAGTTAATATATATAGTAGTTAGTATCTGCAAATCCCAAGCTCCCAATTTATCCCTCCCCACCCCCTTTCTCTCCCAGTAACCATAAGTTTGTTTTTTGTGTCTGTGAGTCTGTTTCTGTTTTGCAAATAAGTTCATTTGTCTCACTTTTTCAGATTCTGCATATAAGTGATATCATATGATATTTGTCTTTCTTTGACTTACTTTACCTATTGTGACAATCTCCAGGTCCATCCATGTTGCTGTACATGGCATTATTTTATTCTTTTTTATGGCTGAGTAGTATTCCATTGTATGTATATATACCACAACTTCTTTACGTGGTCATCTGTCAGTGGACATCTAGGTTGCTTCCATGTCTTGGCCTCCATAGCCTCCTCTTATGTTGTCTAGTTTACACCATACCGGGGATGAGAATGACCACTGTGGAAGCTGCAGGCACATCGTGATGGGGCCACTGTGTGTATTTGGGTGGGTTGTTCCTTGAACTAGCTCCAGGCTCATGGGGGCATCTGGTATCCATGCTGGGCTCTGCTCATCAAGCACGGTCAGCTGCAGCCACCTCGAGGACTGGGTGCCTTGCTGATTCACAGCGAGCAGCCATGTGGCTAGTGACATTCTTGACCAGTGTCCATTGACTTCTGTATCCTTTCCTGTCTTCCCAGGGCTCTGCATGTCCCCAGAAGGAAAGAGGAAATGAGCACTTTCCAAGTGAGTATGGCTTGCCTTTCTTGCTGTTAAAAAGGCCAGTTAGTACTCAAAGATTGGACACAAGTTTTTATTTTTCAAGGAGAGTCAAGGTGTATGAGGACCTGAGTGCGTCACGTGCTTTTTTTAAATCCCTGTTAAGTTTAATTAGTTTTGGTTTCAGTTTTTATTTTATTTCATCTTTTTTTATTTCGCAAGTGAAAGAAAAATTAATAGAAATGAAGAACATCTACTTACTTCTCTACTTACAAATTAGCCTCTTATATTATTGTATTATAATATATATTATAGTACTGTATAATAGTGCACATTCTAAATTTGTACATATGCATTACAAAATTGTATAATAATACATAATACAATATAATGTATTACAATGTATTATATTTCTGTAACCTTTTTTTAGGGGGAGGTAATTAGGTTTATTTATTATTTTTTTAGAGGAGGTACTGGGGCTTGAACCCAGGACCTCGTGCATGCTAAGCACACACTCTACCACTTGAGTTATACTGTGTCCCCTGTAATCTCTTAATCATATGTATTCATAGCCATGCATTTGTATTTATAACAAATACACTTTAAAATTTTTTTCATTTGATACTATACAACACTTTCTTTTTTTTAATTTATTTTTTATGTTTTGACATTCACTTTCAATTGCTTTTTCATGTTCCCGCAAACTTATGTACCTATTTTTTTTTTAAGTATTCTCTACTCATAGACACTTCGTTTAGGACTTTTACTGTTTTAGGAACACTACAGTGACAGTGTTCCTGATCGAATCTTTTTCTCAAAAAAAATCCATTCTGAAAAATATTGCCCCCATTTGCCCTTAACGAACTGTGGCTTCTGTGCGGTGCCCCGGGTGTTTCGGATAGAACATCCAAGCAGGGCAGGGCACAGCACGATCGCACTGCTGCTTCACACAGAGGAAGTAGGTCTTGTTAGCTGTTTTCTCACTCGCAGAGCAACAGCCTGTCTCCCCCATGCCTGAGTCATATCCTGTGTGTATTTTATTTACTGGTTGGTTTGTTTTCCCATTTTTTTTAATCAAAGTAATACATGACCTTAGTTTTAAAAGACCCAGTGGTCCTTAAAGGATTTGTTATTGCACTGATACCTCAGAACAATCGTATAAAGAGGTGCATGGTTTCCTCTTTATTTTATTTTATTAAATTTTATTTTATTTTATTTTTAATTTATTTAATTTTTTAAACATTTTTTATTGAGTTGTAATAATTTTACAGTGTTATGTCAAATCCTCTTCATTTTAAATATAAAGAAAAGGAATTGTGAGAAGTTAAGAACCTGCTCAGGCTTCCCTAGAAACCCGAGGATCTGGAGGCAGAGAACTGCACTCGAGCAAGAGACAGGGAAAGAGAGTTTCCCTGGGAGGCCGGGCACACCCTCTTGGTTCATTTCCACACATGCCACCCCTCCTCACCTGGTTCCCTCTGTGGGAAGGCAGGTGCCGTCGCGTGCCCCTGGGACTAAATTGGGAAAAATTTCTGGGGCACTTGGCAATATTAAATAAAAAGTAAGACCTCTTCAGTTCAGGAGGCAGCAGTTAGAATTTTAGGGAGTTTACTGAGAGCATCAGGTGAGTACACAAACTTTCTCTTTCACAGCAGCACTTGGGGTGAGGCCGAGGAGAGCCAGTGTGTGGCACTGGCAGGAGAGGAGGGGGGCTGGGAAGTCTACAGATGGCACGGGAGCCACAGCAGCTTCCCACCCATCCTCCTCACCTTATTGGCACCACCCCTCTTCTGTGGACATGGCGTTTATCGTATTGTTTGTTGCAGGAGGCAGTGACCTTCAAGGATGTGGCTGTGGCCTTCACGGAGGAGGAGCTGGGGCTGCTGGACTCCACCCAGAGGAAGCTGTACCAGGACGTCATGTTGGAAAACTTCAGGAACCTGGTCTCAGTAGGTGAGGACAGCCTTTCTCTGGAGTGTCTTTGTGACCTTGGCATTTTAAGGCTTTGGGACCCTTAAAATGGTTCCCTGAGTTTGGGGACCAGACTGCCAGTTCCTGTGCAACACAAGGGGGTCTTTCTAAACAGGATGTTTTAGGTCTTTTTCTTTTGTGTTTTGTGGAAGAACTGTAAATGGATAGGATGCTGCTGCACCTTGTCTGTTTTTTTCAGGTTTCACTCCTGTCCCTTAGTGGATTAGGAAGCCAATTTATTGAGTCCTATGTGCAATTTTTAAAATATAGGAAATATCAGCGCTTCTTAGGGAAGGTAGAACACACTGCAGCAAGAACTCTGGCCGATTGCATGAGTGGTGTGAGAGCCAGTGGGAACGGATTTAATGAAAATAGAAATTGCTTAGAAATAGATCATTCAGCCTTCATTTTAATAATACATATTTTTACACATCTGGGTCATGAAGTAAATGCTGTTTCTTCAGTGGGTCACGATACAAAGTTTGAAAGACACCGCTTTCAATCTCTTGAATACACAGTTGGAGATCAAATTTCCAGTGAATTTTAGCTCTAGCATGTTCATTTTAACTTGTGACTTTGTTCTCAGGACATCAACCCTTCAAACGAGATACATCGCATATAGAAAGAGAAGAGAGGCTTTGGATGACGAATACAGCATCCCAGATGGAGAGAAATTTTGGTAAGAACCAAGCGGTTACAAGTTCTTGTAATTAATTCTCTGTTTTGCTTCTCATCGTGCCAGTGCTGTCCGCCACCTGGTCCAGATCAGAAATCTCTTTCTTGGGTTATTGCATGGTCTGTACTGGTTGCCTGCTCTCACCCTTCTCCTGTAGCCTGTTCTTTAACTGGCAGTCAGACTGATCTTTTGTGACTCTAAGGCAGGTTACGTGAGTTCTCTGTTCAAGATTCTCTTATGGCTTATTTTACTTAGAGTAAAAACCACTTAAGGTGGCTTCTTGAGTCCTCTGTGGTCTGCTGTTCGGCCCCCACTACCTCTCTGAGCACATCTCCTGTCCTCTGTCTTGGCTCTGTCTTTTCCACATGTATTGTCCTCCCTGCTGCTTCTCAGACCTGCAAAGGATGCTTATGCCTCACGGCCCTTTATGTATCCACCCCTCTGCCTGGAATACTCTTTTCACCTGCAATCCTTCAGGCCTCTTTACTTCATTCAGGTCACTCACTTTTAATGTCATAAGAGGGCTGTCCTTGACCATCCTATTGAAACTACAGTCTCCTCTTTATTATTCTCTCTGCCCTGCCTAATTTTGTATCCAAGCATTGGTCATCACTCAGGTATATTTTTGTTCATTTGTTTCTCACCTCTCTCCTTCACTGGAGTGTAATCCCCAAGGGTAGAGGAATTTTGTCTGTTACGGCAGTGTCAAAGCTGTGAGCACAACAAAACGCTTGCCTTTACTGGTACTGCGTTAAGGTAGGAGTGGCATGTTAATTTTTTAAAAATGACTTAAATAGTATGTCAGATGGTGATTTTATTTTCAACGGGTTTTATTAACGCTAAGTATTTGGGAGTTTAATGGACCATCTCTTGATCTCTGTCAGTATACAAACCAAAGGACTTCATAGGTGGTGAAAAAGAAAAGATGAACCATGCTGACGTTCATTAAAGTCTTACACTGTGTCTTAAGTGTAAAGTCTCAAATCTGTAAACAGAGCTATCAGTTGTCCACATCTCTGAGTTCTCTGTCCTTACAGGAGAAGACCATCCAAGTGAGTTGAGAACTGTTCAAGACAGAAGATCACATGAAGAGCTTTCCTGCTGGCAAATCTGGCAACAGATTGCAAATGACTTAACCAGATGTCACGACTCCACGGTAAATAGTTGTCAGTTCCACAAACAAGGTGATTCCCCCTGTCAGGTTGGGGTAGGGCTATCAATTCCAATTTCTGAAGATAAGAACTATATATTAAATGATAAAGTAGATGGTCCCAATGGTCCAGGGAATCCAGAGTTTGCCCAGGATTCTTGGAGGAAGACTTCCTTGACCAAGTCACAGAATTATCAAGATGGATACCAGCAAATTGCCATGAAAAATAAACTGTGTCTGGGTAAAGAGGATATTGACACCACCAGTTGGATTTCTCATCACCTTGATCATGGAGTATACAAAAGTGCAAAGTCTTACAGCCACAATGATTATGGAAAAGACAGCATAAGGATTTCAACATCAGATCAGAATAGAGTGATTGGCACAAGACAAAAACCCTACCAGTGTCATGAATGTAGAGAAACCTTCACCAGTCTCTCCACCTTTGACCTGCACCAGCAATTACACTCAAAAGAGAACTCTCATGTGTGCCGTAAGTGTGGAAAGGGCTTGTGTTACAGCTCAGTTCTCCACATTCATCAGAGAGTTCACGTGGGAGAAAAACACAGTAAGTGTGATGCATGTGGAAAGGAATTCAGTCAGAGCTCCCATCTGCAAACTCATCAGAAAGTCCACACCATAAAGAAACCATTCACATGTGAAGAATGTGGGAAAGGCTTCAGTCGTAGATCAGCACTGACTGTTCACCGCAAAGTCCACACAGGAGAGAAACCTTATAATTGTAAGGAGTGTGGGAGGGCCTTCAGTCAGGCCTCTCATCTTCAGGACCATCAGAGAGTCCACACTGGGGAGAAACCGTTCAAATGTGATGCATGTGGTAAGAGCTTCAGTCGGAATTCACATCTTCAGTCCCACCGGAGAGTCCATACAGGAGAGAAACCATACAAATGTGAGGAATGTGGGAAGGGTTTCATTTGTAGCTCAAATCTGTACATTCATCAGAGGGTCCACACAGGAGAAAAGCCCTACAAATGTGAGAAATGTGGTAAAGGCTTTAGTCGGCCTTCAAGTCTTCAGGCCCATCAGGGAATCCACACTGGAGAGAAATCATACGTATGTAATGTGTGTGGTAAAGGCTTTACTTTGAGTTCAAACCTTCAGGCGCATCAAAGAGTCCACACAGGAGAGAAACCATACAAATGCGGTGAGTGTGGGAAGAGCTTCAGGAGGAACTCCCATTATCAGGTTCATCTGGTCGTCCACACAGGGGAGAAACCCTACAAATGTGAGGTGTGTGGGAAGGGCTTCAGTCAGAGTTCGTATCTTCAGATCCATCAGAAGGCCCACAGCGTAGAGAAACCTTTCAAGTGTGAGGAGTGCGGGCAGGGCTTCAATCAGAGTTCCTCGACTCCAGATTCACCAGCTGACGCACACCGGTGAGAAACCATACAAATGTGAAGAGTGCGGGAAGGGATTCAGTCGTAGAGCAGATCTTAAAATTCACTGCAGAATCCACACAGGAGAGAAACCGTATAATTGTGAGGAGTGTGGGAAAGTCTTCAGGCAGGCCTCAAATCTTCTTGCCCATCAGCGAGTCCATAGCGGAGAAAAACCATTCAAATGTGAGGAGTGTGGGAAAAGCTTCGGTCGGAGTTCACACCTTCAGGCGCATCAGAAAGTCCACACTGGAGAAAAGCCGTACAAATGTGAGGAGTGTGGGAAGGGCTTCAAGTGGAGCTTGAATCTTGACATGCACCAGAGGGTCCACACGGGAGAGAAACCCTACAAGTGTGGGGAGTGTGGGAAGCACTTCAGTCAGGCCTCGAGTCTTCAGCTTCACCAGAGCGTCCACACTGGGGAGAAGCCATACAGATGTGATGTGTGTGGGAAGGTCTTCAGTCGGTCTTCACAACTACAGTCTCATCAGAGAGTTCACACAGGGGAGAAACCTTACAAGTGTGAGATATGTGGTAAGAGCTTCAGTTGGCGATCAAATCTAACAATTCATCACAGAATCCATGCGGGTGATAAATCCTACAAAAGTGATAGGGGTGATAAGACCATCAGAGGGTCCACTCAGGAAAAAAGTTCTATAAAGTGATTAAAAAAATACTCAAGTGTCATGTGAATTCTTCCAATCATCAAGTTCAAGAGGAAAAACTCATTTGCTTCATTAAAGTCCGTGTTTCAGCCATAGCTCAACACGTCCCTGTAGTCAGGAGGCCACACAGCAGAGAACCCTTATAAGTGGTATAGTAGGGCTTCAGTTTGAACTTTGACCTTTATTAAATATTACTCAGGGGAGAGGCCTTAGTATGAGTTGTGTCAGGCCTTGTACAAAAATATGATGGACATGCCACAATGAATGCCCATTGGGATGTGAGCTCCATAAAGGCAAAGACTTTTGTTCTGAATCTGTGTAGTCTGAACATTGCCAAGCACTTCACAGGTGCCCAATATTTATTAAATTAAGAAATGAGAAAAAAATTTTTGAAAATTATGTTGAGAGCACTTCCAAAATTTCATAAAAATTTGTATTCAGAACAGGCAACCTAAATGTGGCCTTAAAATTAATTCAGGGAGGCAAAGAGTTAAAGTGTTAGAAAATCACTCAGTTCTGTAATGTTAATTTGGCATTGTCCTACTCTGATTTGCTCCTGTTCCATCAGCCTGACTTCAGGTTGGATCTTTCCATCTTGGACTTTGTCTATTGTTCTGTTGATTGTATACCATACAAATTATGTTAATCTTTTTTGACAGTATAGACTTAATGGAAAATGGATTGTTAATCTTGCAATACAGAAAACATGTTATACTACTGACTTTGTTTCCAGAAATGTGAAGGCAGAGGTTTTAGTGTCAGAGTTACTAATGACAATGACAAATGATAAACATTTCTTCACAGAGTTAAGAAATTCATTTGTGAGGGGGGCACTGGCAGTCTTGGAATGCTCTGTAGTGACTTTTCTCTGCAGGCCAGCAATGAGAGAAGGAAATTATGACATCAAAATGAGCTTCCTAAATCCAGTGAGGATGGGGAGTTCCTAGGGCATCACTGATAAAGTGGAGGCATTCATTAGCAGAGATAAAAGTGAATGTATTTTTCACAGTGAACAACAAAACCAGAGAGATCATTAGAATAGTTTGATACACAGAGACTTTTGAATTTTCTCATTGACTGTGGTATCTCTGAGACTGAAATAAATGGGAAGCCTATTAATATCCTGCCTGATTTGAATCAGTGGAAAAGCTCCAGGTCTGGATAAACAAGTCAGACCTAAATCAACATGAGAGTTGTGGCCCCTCAGCCAATTCCTTAACATCCATTCCCATTTTTAGAGCATCTTGAATGAACGGCAGGCCGGATCCCCTTGAAGAAGGAAGCATCCTGATAATGCTACCAAAACTGTATACCGTAAGTCAGCCCCAGACTTCTTCAAAGTAACTTCCAGCTGTATTTTATGGAGGTTGTGCCTCAGGTAAGTGGAAATAACCAGAATATGGAGGAATCACTAGACACTAGAGCTGACGTTAAGTCCTGGACCCCACAATGGCATTGCGGTTTACCAGTTAGTAGAGGGGTTTATAAAAGACAATTAATGGACGTTTTTGCTCAGGTCCATATGTGGTGGTCTGAATGGATCCCTAAACTCATCCTATGATTATTTCCAAAGTTCCAGAATGCTGAGTTGCAATAGAAATAACCAACAACTGGCAGAATCCTCACACTGGTTCCCTGACCCGTGGTGCAGGGGCTACTTTGATAAGAAAGAACCAAATGAACACTGTAACTACCTTGTATGTACCAAAATAGAAAACCAAAAGCAATATTATATTCCTGGAAGGATTGAAGAGATTAGTGCCACTAGCAGTATCTTGAAAGCTGGAGGGGTCATGGTGTCTGTTATATCCCATTTCAGTTCACCCATTTGACCTGTGCAGAAGACAGGTGAGTCTTGGATAATGACATGGGGTTATTGTAAACTTAATCAGGAGTTGATGCCAGTTTCAATTCCAGATGTGTCTTTATTGCTAGAGAATCAACATCTACTAGCACCTGATATGCAGCTGTTGAACTGACATAGTGCTTGTTTTTCTCTATATCTGTTAGTAAATATCATCCAGTGAAGTTCAGTTTCATCTGGTAGGGCTGTCAATACACTTTTATGACCCCAGCTCAGGGCTGCATGAACTTTCCAGTCTTCTTTCCAGTTGAGTCCAGCATGGAGATCGCAACACAGGTACTTAGGATTTAGGGGCAAAGTTATGTCATTCTCTGCATATGGCATTACTACTTCTGTGAAAGCAGCTTCTGGTTTTATTGGTCCCTAGTTAAAACTAAGTATGTGACCATGAGCCAGAAAATTATCATTTAGTGAAGTCATAAACTTGGGCATGCCAGAAGCACTTCATCATCAAGTGGAAGTGATGCATGTGACACTGGGCTCCAACAGAAGCCACAGGCAAGCTGCATGAGCAAGTGGCTCAGATTCCCACAGCTCCAGTTCCCTCTGCAATGACTCACGTCTCTCCACCCATGCCTGTGACCTCAGGAGGAGTTCTGTGTGGTCAGCTGAATGAGGAGGAAGAATGTGCTCTTCTCCAAAGAGCGCTCCCCAGCCCCCCGCTGGGAGTTTGGTTATATGAGACCACTTCCATCAGGGAAGGGACAGCATCTTTCACCGGAAAACAGTTGCTCTAAATACGAAGGAAACCGCCTTTTCTGTTACGGTGCTTCTGCCAGAAGCACAATCTATGGACCTTACAGAATGCCTTATTCTTTGTATTCCACCCATCATTGCTTGTGAACAGTGAAGTCATTTTATGAAAAATGAATTGCGGCAACTGGACTCAACGCTCACAGAATTCACCTATCTCATACCATGTTTCCTCTTAAGTTCCACTTCAGTGGTTGGATTTGCCCGGATTCTCAGGATTCCTACCAGCTCTGATTGCTCCTGCCACATTTGTTTCTAATTCCTATTTTAAAATTCTCTTATTTCTAAAATCATAGTGACACAGCTTTCCTGACTGAACCCTGATACTGAACCCTCCAGTGTAAGTGGCTGACATTAAACTTTTGATGGCCAAGGCTTCCATTAAAAATGATATCCATTTAGAGTAAACGTATGGCCAGCTGTGTGACACAACCAAATAAGGAATTGGGCCACCCGCACCCATGAAGTTTCCCTTTCAGAAACCCTTGGCAATCTAGATAACTGATCGCTTGACTGACCCTGCCTCCATTCTCCCACGCCCTAATTTTCATTTATGCTTCAAATTAGCCAATAATGAGTGAAACCCCACACACCCCACCTTTGAACCCGAATACAGGCAGGGCCCCAGGTCCAAGGTCTCTACTGAGTAGAAATTCTGAGAATCCAGCCACATCTAGCTACTGAAATGGAACTGTTAACAGGGAACATGGTGTAAGATCAGTGAATTTGCATTCCCAAAGCCACCACAGCAAGGTGGAAAGTAGAGAGCATCTGTGAGTGATAAATCTTGTTTTTCAAAGTTCCCTGAAGGTCTTTTTCTGAGATGTGTCCTGTGATCGTAATAACCATAAAGGCTGGCCCAGCCACAACATTTGGCCCCAGTGTCTTGGGGGCTCTGTGCGGGTAATACGGAGCTCAGGCATTATAGCCCAGAGAAATACCATCAGTAGACTGGGACAGACACCACAAACCCTTTCTGCTGCTTTTTCAGTTACTACCCCTCTTTCTCAAATGCACTTTCCTAACTTTTAACTCCATTGACTATTTTTCCTTTGGTTTATATAAATAGGATCATGTTGTATATATTCTCTGGGGTTTTGCTTGCTTTGCTCAGTATTGAGTTTGTGAGGTTGAACCATGTTACTGTTTATAGCCATTGTTCACTTATTTTGTAGGGCAGGGGTAGGCAAACTATTATCTTATGGGCCAAATCCTGTATATATTTTGGGGGTGTATATAGTGTGTTTCTTTTTCTACTTCCAGAGGTAGAATTCTTATGTCACAGGGGAGGCATATATTTAACTTTTAACTTTATCAGATACTGCCAAACATTTCCCAAAGTGATTGTACCAGTTTACACGCTCACAAGCAAGATGATGGTTAGTTGCTCCATATCCTTGCCAGCACTTGATACTGTCAGATTTTTAAAATTTTTAAAATTAATATGTATTTTAAAATTAGTCACTCTGATATGTGGGTAGCGGTGTCCCATTGAGGTTTCTGTTAGGACTCTAATGACTAATGAAGTTAAGCATATTGGGGACCTATTCAAAGGCTCATTGTACAGTTGTGTATTCTCCTTTATGTAGTGCTGGTTCAAGTAGTTTGTGGATTTTTCTATTGGGTTGTCAGTCGTACTCTTGGATTTACAGGGTTTCTTTATATTCTGCTTACAAGTATTTCAACAGATGTGTGTAATGTGATTATTTCCTCAATTCCGTGGCGTGCATTTTCCCTTTCTTCATGGTGCCTTTTGATGAACAACCAATCTGAATTTTAAATTTTCTTTTTTTTTAAGTTAGTGACTTTTAGAAATCTTTGCCCATCACAAGGTCACAAAGATATTTTAATAGCTAGTTTTAATTCTTTTACTCTTCAGATCCACAATCCATTTCATACTGATATTTGTATGTGGGATGAAGTAAAGGTCAAGATGAATTTTCTTCCCATATGAATTCACAAAGGACTAGCCCCACCACTTCCGGAAAAGACTATAGGTCCCTCATTGTACTTCAGTGCCATCTTTGTCATATATCAAGTGACTAGATGTGTGTGAATTTGTTTCTGAACCTTCTATTGTCTTCCATTAGTCTTTTCATATATCCTTGAATATATACCACACTGTTTTACTACTGTAAATTCATAAAAGTCTTGTAGTATAAATCCACTTCTTTATATTTTCTTTTGGATGGTCCTAGTTACTATTTTAAATATATATATATTTAAATAAATATATATATACACACACATACAGTAGTGTGTATCTGTTAATCCCAAGCTCCTACTCCCTGCCACATACCCCTGCTACCAGCTTTTCTGTTTGGTAACCATAAGTTTGTTTTCTATGTCTGTGAGTCTGTTTCTGTTTTGTGAATAAGTTTATTTGTATCATCTTTTAAGAGTCCACATATAAGTGATAGCATATGATTTTAGTCTTTTTCTGATTTACTTCACTTAGTATGATAATCTCTAGGTCCCTACATGTTGCTGCAACATGTACTTTGAGTGTTTTAAAATTTTACCAAGCACTTTTATTCTTTTTTATGGCTGAGTGGTATTCCATTGTGGAATCTTCTTTATCCAGTCATCTGTTGATGGACATTTAGGCTGCTTCCATGTCTTGGCTATTGTAAATAGTGCTGCTGTGAATATTAGGGTGCATATATCTTTTCAAACTAGAGTTTTCTCTGGATAAATGCCCAGGACTGGATCATATGGTAACTATTTTTAGGAAACTCTATACTGTTCTCCATGGTGGCTGCACCTTCAGAACGTTCCCACCTTCAGTGTAGGAGGGTTCCCTTTTCTTCACACCCTAGCCAGCATTTACTATTTGTAGAATTTTTGATGATGACCATTCTGACCAGTGTGAGGTGATACCATCTTGTAGTTCTGATTTGCACTTCTCTGATAATTAGTGATGTTGAGCATCTTTTCATATGCCTGTTGACCATCCAAATGTCTTCTTCAGAGAAATGTCTATTTAGGTCTTCTGCCAATTTTTTGATTGGGTTGTTTGTTAGTTTATTTTGATATTGAAGCTGTATGAGCTGTTTGTATATTTTGGAAATTAATCCCTTGTTGGTTACAACATTTGTAAATATTTTCTTCCATTCTATAGGTTTTTCATTTTGTTTATGGTTTCCTTTGCTGTGCAAAAGCTTGTAAGTTTGATTAGGTCCCATTTGTTATTTTTGCTTGTATTTCTTTTGCCTTGGGAGACTGACCTAAGAAAGCATTGCTATGACATGTAAAATTTTCAACATTTAAAAAATTACTTATTTATTTTGTCTTTTTGGGGGGAGGAGGTAATTAGGTTTATTCATCTGTTTATTTAATGGAGGTACTGGGCTTGAACCCAGGACCTCGTGCATGCTAGACATGCACTCACCACTGAGCTATATCCTCCCCTCCTAAAATTTTCAACATTTTATCACTAAGCGTTATGCGTGATTTTTGTGTCAGTTTATTTCAGTTTTAGGGGGATTTTTCTAGAACTTAAAACCATTTTACATAATTTTCAAATTTACCATAATATTCCTCATAATGCTCTCTTCATATCTTTAGTGATGTTTCATTTTTAATTTTGGGAATTGGTAATAATGTCATTTTTGTCTTTGTTTCTTGGTCACTCTTACTGGACTTCGTCAATTTTATTGCTTTATTCACAGAATGGCCTTCAGCCCTTTTAAAAAAAATACACTTATTTTGTTTGTTTTCTATTTCATCAATCTCTTATCGTCATCAATTTCTTCCATCTACTTACTGCATTTTTTGTTACTAAATTCCTGAGAGAGATGTTTTCACTTTCATATTCAGCTTCTCTTCTATTTTAGTATATACTTTTAAAATTCTACAAGTATGTATTAAGAATTCCCTTTGTGATTGTGAATTTTGTTTTTCTCCTCGTGGTTCTGTCAACTTTTCTTTTTAAAGTTTGCTTTATATTATTTGTATTTGTGAAGCTGTTATTCTTGATAGTTTAAAACTTATGAAGTCTTTTCTTTGTATTTCTTATAATGCATTTTTCTTCGAGGACTACTTTGTCCAATATTAATGTATTTTTAGATTATAGAAATAGTTGGAAACCTAGGATGATGCTCTCTTCCCTAGAGAGGATTTTCCTTTGTTTCTGTTAGGTCTTTGAAGATACTAACAAAAAAGTTTCACTCTAATCCAATTTCAAGTGCGGCGGTAATTTGGAGTTTGTCTTCAGCCTCTATCAAAGAGAATTCATTTCCTTTTATCCGTCTTCCTATAAGGCAGCTCTTTTGGGTTTTACCGCGGACTCTTCTCCTCCCCATTCAGACCTCGTCCCAAGCCCCTTGAACGTGGCTAAAGTGCTGCTTAACTTTCAACAACAGAATGGGTAGGAGTCACCAAGGAAGACACTAGCAGCTCACAACAGCACAACTTGGCCGGGCCCCGCGCATACATTGTAGGAATCAGTCGGTAGAAGCTCAAGGTACTTGGTAGTCTTTCAGCTTCAGGGGGCGGGGCCGTGGCCGTCGTTTCTCTCAGGCATTCTGGGAAGTGTAGTCTCGTGTCCGTGCGACCCAGACCACTTCCGCTCCTGGACGTCGGGGGTAGGGAATTCTGGGAAGTGGTCCTCGGGCTCCCTCTAGTAGCCTCGCTTTGGGTAGATGAGTCATCCATCACCCGGGCTTCTCCACACCTGGGACTTCCCAAGCCTGGGCGGAGAATCAGCGAAGCCCGGGCCCTCGTCCCGGGGAGAGTAAGAGAAGCTGCGGCCGGCTGCAGAGCATGGTGTTGGGGAAAGTTTGCGTTCCCCTCCGGTGAACCTCCGGTTTGGAGCAGTCCGTGCGGCCCCGGTTGGGGGGCTGCCCTGGTCACCTGTCGCCTGATTTGCGGGCCTCCTGGCTCTTCAACCGGCTTCCCTCGCCAACGAGCCGGCTTTGCGTCTTCCTAGTGGAATAACATTATGCGAGTTACTTAATCTCTCTTGGCCTCATTATCCTCATTTAATGTCATTAATAGTAGTAACCCCTTATCGTTTTATACGAATTAATTCATTAAGTGACTGCAACAGCCTTATGAGGTAGGTAAAGCCATTAGGCTCTTTTTTGTTTTGTTTTGTTTTGTTTTGTTTTAAACAGATAAAGAAATGAACGTTGTGTTGGGGAAATAAAGCATCCTACCAACGCAAAGTCCTCTGTACCCAATGTAGAAAAAAGAAAGCAATCTTATTACTGAGTAAGCATTTCTAGAGTACAGTATTGTAGATATTTGCGGAAAGATATTACAAAGAAGGGAATTTAACCCTATTTATATAGTCAAGCAATTATAAACTTTTTCTACTATTCTATTTTTAACCACTCGGTACATACATTCTCAACATTAACGGTATCTTGTCTTCCAATAAGAGGTCGTGACTGTCCCATTTGCTGCAAGTTCTTTGATAAATTCATCTTAAATTTACTTGGGAGTCGGATCTTTGTTAGTTGACTTCATCCAAAGGAATAATAAAATTTACCTTATCTCCTCTGCCAGCACGTTTACAGCTCAGAGAAAGGCACCTTCGTCAAACTCCACAGTGATAGGGACACTGGATTGTTATTTTCTCAGATGTTTATATTCAAAAGGGACAAACCTCAGGACTTTGCAAAACATTCTTGGGTTATAAACTTGGTAAGAAGCTTACTTAACCTTTAACAAAATTTACATGCAAATCGAAAAGGTTAGAGAAAGGATCTGAAAGCACTTGGATTCTTATGGAATTACTCTAAGAAAAAGGACAGGGAAAATGGACCCTTTGGACAAAGAAAATTCTTTTTTATGTTTTTCATTTACTCTTAGTGAGTTTATCTTATGTGTCCAAGACTTAACAGCTAGTAAGAGGCAGAACTACCATTTGAACCCAAAGAGTTGGAACTTCAAGTCTGTGTTTTTAATCTCTATTTTTTTTAATCATAGGAAATAGTCGTGTATATGGTTTAAGGAAATCTTTTTTCTATCAGGTTTGGAAGGCGGTTTGGGGCTTTGTAGTTTATATCTTCATTATAGAAGGAATGTATGCCCATTATGGAGAGATTATGAAATACAGAAATATAAGAAGGAAAGAATCCAAATTACCCATAATCTTGGGGTTTGAAAGTAACCACTGTTTACATTTTTAATGCATTTTATGTTGGAGCTGTACTATGCATGATATTTTTTCCTTAAATTTTATTAAGAAACAGCCCAGACATACACACAGAAAATAGTGTAATGAAACCTGCCCCCCTCCATCAGTCATCTGCAACCCTTGTCAGTGTTTTGCTTGTCTTTTTGTATCCATTCCCTTTGTCACACAAAATACTTCTGGGGGATATTAAGGGGAGGAGGAGATGGAATCTTTCAAATTAAAAACAAACCCCAGTCATGGAGTCACTATTTAAAATCCACTAACATAAAATTATCTAAAACAGAGAGCAAAGGAAAAGCTCTTTGTTAACTTAACAGTTTTCATTCTTGACAACCAGGAGGATCGTAGTTATGTATGTAAGAAAGCTAAGGGACATAGAAACATTGAAATTTGAAGAGGAATAATTACGAATTTGGTTTCTTTAATTGGAGTTTGACTTGAAACAGTCTTCTAGATCTTGGTCTCTGATCTGTTTCTCCGTTAGGCTTTGTGGTACTTTGTTGCAGCGAGAATGTCACAGTCTTTAAAGTGTGCTTCGCACCCAGCAAAGAGACGCTTTTCAGTGTTTGTGGCTGGTGAGGCTGCCCAACATCCTGAAACAGGGACCTGCAGCCCAGTTAGATTTTATTCAGAATTCCTGAAATGGATTTCGGAAACAATAAAGGGGAATCATACAAACTTTATCGATCCTAACAGGCCACGAAACAGGCTGTTCCCGTTAGCATCAAGTTTAAAGTTAAATTATGTACAAGCTAGAATGACTTCCCCATACCTCAATATGTGAAAATTTCTTCCATCAGTACATTTGAGCAAATAACAAGTCTTTATCGTGACTGTTGTGTAAACACTTAACAATAACGTGTTCATCTTTCAAATTCAGAAACTCCCTGAGGAATGATTACAACGGACCTGATTGTATTGAGAAATAGATCACATAGGTCCATGCGGAAGCTTGTTTTTTTCACCCCATGTCTAGCTGTCCTTAGCAGCCAATTTCTGAATTATTTGACTATTCTGTTAACAGTAGTGGGAATTTGCAATATAATCTGTCCCCATTGGGGAGAGGGGGGTTTTTCATTCTTTTTTATATCTAAAAAGTGTCTTAAAACTTCATTTTAAAAGCTCTCATTTTTTTCCTCTTTTTTCTTGTAGAATAGGTACAATTTTATTACAGTGTTCTGTTACTTACAGTCCTTTTAAGATTCTGACTTTTCAAATATATGCTATTATGTTTTGTTTGTCAGTGAGAAAAAGCTAAATTCTACTGGCGCCAGAGAACTGCTTCAGGTCGGCAGGGAACCATAAAGGGGATTCGTGAAGTTGTTGGCCAAGAACTTCCGAGAGATCGGGGTTGTTTTGAAGCTCTGAGGGCGCGGGCGTGTCCCTCACTCCTCTTGCTATTCTGAGAAATGTGTTCCCCGAATTCTATCCGGAAACAAAAGGCTGAGGCACTCTTTCCCTGGGGCTTCTGGGAAGTGTAGTTCCGGAGCTCAGTGTAGTCAGAGGCACTTCCGTCCTTGGGAAGCGAGACTGCCACCATCTTAGTCCGGGAGGTGAGTTAGCCCTGCGTCCCCACGACACCTCTGAGCCTTTTCGGCCTGAGCGTGGGACTAGTCGCTACCTAGCCGGCTGTCTTAGGATGGAGAAGTCGCGGCCGCCGGCGGAGGCTGAGAGGCGGAGGGCAGAAGTGTGGATTCCCTCAGCTCTCCTCCCCCACTTACCAAGCAGCGCTGCTACTTCCATCGGTACAATATATGGCGAGTTGTTTATTATCTGTGCCCTACTTTTCTCCTATAAGATAGCGAGAGAGACAGTAACTCCTAGGTAGGGGTGAGATGAGACGTAAACGGGACCACACGCGTCAACAGCATAGAACCTAGCTGGTGGCACCTAACGGGTTGGCTCTTGCTATTGATCCTGTTAGTTTTCTCACCAGCGCAGTTTCTGTTGGACGCCCCAGTGAAGGGAGAGAGCGAGGAGCAATGCCGCGGCCCGCCCGTCATCCGTCAGGAGACTGAGCTCTTTCCGAACTTTTACTGATCCCTTTTTTAGGAAGCATCGAGCCCCGCGTCAGTGCCTGGAGATGTTCGCTGAAGTTTATCCGGGAGACAGATACAGCCGGGCTGTCCCACCGCATCCTTCTCGTTCCACTCCTGAATTCGGAGAGGGGAAGAAGGAGGGAATTCTTGGCTTCTCACAGCCTAGCCTCAGGTACATACTCCTTCCTGAAGGTTCTTTCTTGCTCCATCATCTTTCAGTTAATCAGATTTCCTTCAGTCAGTAAATTACTGCTAGGAAAATGTTTAATTATTTGTTGAATAAACCTGAGAATGTTTACTCTGCTTGTTAATATGCACGTGTGTATTTCCACCATACATATATTTTTAAATAAATACATAACTTTTTATTTATTTTTTTAGTGTTTTTTGTATTTTTATTGAAGTATAGTCAGTTTACAATAATGTGTCAACTTCTAGTGTACAGCACAATGTTTCAGTCATATATAAACATACATATATTCGTTTTCATATTCTTTTTCATTTTAAGTTACTACAAGATATTGAATATAGTTCTCTGTCCTATGCAGTATAAACTTGTTTATCTGTTTTATATATATTAGTTAGTATCTGCAAATCTCGAACTCCCAATTAAATACATAAATTTTTAAAATACATAAATACAGACATTTTATTTGCTTGTTTTAAAATTTTTTAAAAATATTTTAACATATACATTTATTTTTAAATCTATCATGCTTTCCTTTTCTTCCTTTTATTCTTTGCTGTCTTCAGTTCTGTTTACTCCCCCCCCCTTTTTTTTAACTCTCAACTGAGTTGGAAATTATGTGGTCTTGTATTATTTTTTTAACTTTTGAAAACGATGTATGTCTCAACAAATACTAAATTTAATCAGATTGTATTCTCATTCTGAAAAATATAGAGACTGAAAATATATTTGAAAGTTGATGGCTTCCCAAACCCTTTTTTTTTTTTTTTTTTTTTTTGACTGTAGGTTAGGTTATAGGTCTACTAGGTTTAGTTTTTATTGTAACTACCCTCAAAAGTTGTCATTGCGGTCTTGGGTTTTTTTCCTTTTTTCTTTTAACAAAGATGTTACCAACATGTTTACGTGTTTTCTTGCCATTGCTTCTTTCAGGGTTCATTTAGTCATAAATTTTCTTCATTTTTTTTCAGCTAAGATGCCTTTGTTCCTCTCCTATGTACATAATCATTTAGTTGAGTGTAGAAATCAGGTTCACAAATTTTCTTCTTCATTTTCCCACTACTCAGTTATTTTAGCTCTCCATTTTGCTTCCTTGTTTCTGTCAATGTAATGATCATTTCTATGTGGTAAATTATACTCTCTCTGGGAGCTTTAAGGATTTTTGTCACTATTTTTAGTTATTTATTTATCCTTTGCCTTCCTGATTTTCACTCTGATTTGTTTGGGAATACACTTATTTTTATTTCTACTGATCAGAATCTCGATATATGAACTCAGCACTTGTCTCCTGAAATGAGACCTCTCTGCCATTGCTTTTGTTCTCTCCTTCTTACACTCCTATTGGACACGTGTTGGAGCCTCTCAGTCTCTCTTCTATGTTTCCTGATTTTTTTTTTTGTCTTTTTCTTTTCTCTGTGTTTTTCTTTATCCCCACGCAGATAGACTAAAAGCTTTCTACCAATAAGCCTTTTCTGGTTTCAGTGAAATAAATTGACCTGCAATGATTTGTTTTAGAAAATTAATAATAGCATGAATATAATGTTATTAGCTCGGCAGTAAATTATTAAGTAGGGAGAAATTTTAAGTCAGAATCGGGGCTTTTGACTCTGGAAAACAGTATGGAGATTCCTTAAAAAAACTAAAAATCGAGTTACCATAGGATCCAGCAATCCCACTCCTGGGCATATAGCCAGAGAAAACTCTAAAATTCAAAAAGGTAATGCACCCTAATGTTCACAGCAGCACTATTTACAACAGCCAAGAAATGGAAACAACTGGTTTCCATGAACAGATAACTGGATAAAGAAGCTGTGGTGTATGTATATATAGTAGAATACTGCTCACCATAAAAACGGGTGAAATAATGCCGTTTGCAGCAACATGGATGGACATGGAGATTGTCACACTAAGTAAAGTCAGACAAATATCTTATGATGTCACTTATATGTGGAATCTTAAAAATGAACAAATGAACTTACTTACCAAACAAAAACAGACTCACAGACGTAGAAAACAAACTTACGGTTACCAAAGGGGAAAGGAGGTGGGGAGGGCTAAATTAGGAATTCGAGACTTGCAGATACAAACTACTAGATGTAAAATAGATAAACAACATGGTCCTACTGTCTAGTACAGGGAACTACATTCGATATCTTATAATAATGTACAATGGAAAAGAATCTGAAAAAAACATACATATGAATATGTATAACCGAATCACTATACTGTGCACCAGAAACTAATACAACATTGTGAATCAAGTATCCTTCCTGTTTTTTTTTAAAAAAAAAAAAAAAGGGTGGGGGAGAATCAGGGCTTTCAGAAAAGAAAGATGACTTTCATAGGAGAGCAGTCACATATGAAGTCCAGATGCCTTTCAGGTCTTTTTTGTTGTCATTAAAAAGGCATTTGCAGATACAGTGATGCCAAGTATCTCATCTGCTTTTTTGCAGCTGCAAGAGAAAGGGACTCCTGGTTTTTTGAACTTCCCGTCTGCTCATTCACTCCTTGGAACAGCCCTATGAGGTGGGTATGACTTAACAATTCTTATCTTCTCGTCATTATGCAGGTGACCAAGCGAGGCACAGAGAGATTTTTGGAACACCCCTGATGTTACCCAGGTGGGAAGTATCATTTCCAGGATTGAAACCCATGCCTGGGGCCCCCTTTTTTTTCAGCCCCACATGTTGTTACAGTGCCTCTCATTTCCTACTATCCCCAGGATCTGAAATCTTTATGGCAGGGATACCGCGTTTGGCTGTGCGAGTTGTTGACTGTCCAGTGGCCACTGGCTGACAGACCTGTCAGTGGCTGCCGTGTCCCCCAGGCTCCGCACACCGAGCTGTGCGTGGCTGCATGTGCTGGAGGTAGGGTGCTCTTGTATAACTTCTGCAGGGACGCACGTGGGCTAGTGGCAGCTCTGGCCTGTGTCTCATGGCTTCTTTGTCCTTCCCCAGTTATGCCTTCTCAGGACTCTGCCCTTCCGCAGAGGGAGCGGGAGGAAGTGACCGAGTTTCAGGTGAGTGAGGCATGGCTTTCCATCCCCTAACGTGGGACTTTGCTTCTCAGAGTTGAGGCATGTCTTTTTTCTCTGCCTTGGAAAGGTGAATGGAACACAGCAGATCTGGAGAGCCTGTTGTCTGCCTGACTGTGTGCATGTGCATGTGTATGTTTGTTTTTATCGTCTTTATTATTTCACAAAGCAATCTTTGAAAAAAAATAGAGAAATCTGAAGTCGGCAAAAATAATTCACAGTACAGCCCTGCTCACAAACTAGCTCTTTTCGCTTTCCTATATTCTTTTTTCACATGCGTTCACAGTTGCATATTTGCATTATTAGAGTCAATGGGATATACTTACAAACATTAGATAAAGGCTTACTGTCTCTAATTCTTATTAAAATTAGTGAGATAAAGTAAGACCCAATTGGAATATGAGTGAAAGAAGTGAATGAGAGTGTCATAAAAAAGGAAAGTAGATTCATGAGGAAAATACTGATCATTAATACCTAAATGTGTGCAAACGTTAATAAAAGCTCTCTGTTTTTTTATCTCACTTAGATTGTTGAAGATTTCTTTAAAAAGGGAGGTGTGTCTTATTTGGCCAGTATAGAGATTCAGGAACATTTGTGCTCTCACATGCAAGATGAATTGGGAAAGGCCCCCCCCCCCTTTTTGTTTTAAATATTTCCCCTTAACAGAGGCCCTGGGGACTGAACCCAGGACCTCGTGCATACCAAGCATGTGCTGTGCCACTGAGCTATACCCTACCTCCCGGGAAAGCCTTTTGAGAGGGAGATATGCCACTATGGTTTCAAAAATTTTAAAGTGCATGTTTTGTGACTTTGCAGTTGCTACCACTTGGCTAAGGTCTCTGTAAAAGGATCTTTGCAGCATTGATGATAAATAAAAATCTGTAACTGATTATACCTTATTTGGATTGAGTGAAGCTAAATCGCCGGTTCTAAGGAATACTATACTGTGTAGTTCACAACATGGAGTGAAAGATGATCATGACGTGACTTGCTCAGATGTGTGAGTGCTTGTCACGTGCTAGGCATCATTCTAAGTGCTTTACGTGTACTCACTCATCTAACTCTTCCAAACACCTTGTGATTTGGACACCGTTATACAGAGGAAGAAATGGAGACAGTGAGAGGTTAAGGAATTTGCCAAGGGTCCTGTCATTAAAACCTTGACATTTGAGCTCAGCCTGTGTCCTCACCACCTGTGCATGCGGTGGATACGGCTTGTGCCTCAAAAACACAAAGGAGGAGCTAGATGCCTGTCTTGGAGGGTTGCTGAGGGCCTGGGAGCTTTGCCAACATTAAAAACAGTGATGGAGTGGGGAGGGTATAGCTCAGTGGTAGAGCGTGTGCCTAGGATGACAAGGTCCTGGGGTCAATTACCCATTAGCTCAATTAAAGATAGATAAATAAAAACCTAATTACCGCCCCCCCAAAAAATAATTTAAAAATTAAAAAAAAAAAAAACAGTGATGGGGTAGGCGGGGAGGGAACATCACCATCACCGAGAGGGACAGTTTTGGGGACTAAGGACTGCATGGAGACCTCCAAATTGGTAACAATTTGGGGGGAAATCTTTTTTATCCTTGTCAGTGCTGCCCTTCTTCCAGTGGGGTTGTACAATTGAAGTTACCTGTAGTTGATGTTGCAGGAGGCAGTGACATTCAAGGACGTGGCTGTGGTCTTCACGGAGGAGGAGCTGGGGCTGTTGGACTCCGCCCAGAGGGAGCTGTACCAGGATGTGATGCTGGAGAACTTCCGAAACCTGGTCTCTGTGGGTGAGGATGGGCGCCCTCGGACACTGAATCCCAGCCCCCTTGAGATCTCTGGTCCTCAGTTGTTCAAAGCTTTGGACCTTTTGAAAGGGCTCCCTGACCTTGAAGACACAAATCTTTCTAATCCATAGATTTTTCTGGTCCCTCTCTGCTCAGGCAGAGTTCTGTTCAGGGGTGATTTTGCCTCCCTGGGAACACTTGACAACGTCTGGAGACAGTTTGGATCGTCACAGCTGAGGGTGGGGTGCTACTGGCATCTAGTGGCTAGTGATGCCGTTGACGTTCCGGCAGTGCCCGGGACAAGCCCCACCACAGAGAAGCAGCCAGTCCGG
This sequence comes from Camelus ferus, assembly GCF_009834535.1. Taxonomy (NCBI): domain Eukaryota; kingdom Metazoa; phylum Chordata; class Mammalia; order Artiodactyla; family Camelidae; genus Camelus; species Camelus ferus. The sequence continues at coordinate 16,421,479 of NC_045704.1, read as the reverse complement.
ACTAGCAGTAGCGCCTCTGCTTAAATGAACTGTAAACGGGCAGCCTAGTTTCTCTACTTTGTCTTGCAAATACTTTCATGGGAAATGGAGTCCACTGAGTACATTGTACTGGGGTTACTTTCTTTGGTTGAATCAAATAGAATAAAATAGAAAAAGGATAGAAAGGATCAGCATTCCTTCTCAAGACCTCACGTTGCAGCAAAACTGACCATTAGCAGTACATGGTGGGAGGGTGTGGGGACTATGATGAAAACAGGCAACTCTGGCTAAGTCTGATTTTATCTCTATTTGGATGTGAACTAGGTCATAACTTGAATTTATTTCTTATTGCAGTTCATAATCAAAAAGTTCTTAAAATATCACTTGAGAGGCCTGAGGGTTATAGAACTTGGACTGAGGTCTGTATGAGCCATGTATTCATCTGAAATGTGTGTCTGTCTTTTCATAGGACATCTTCCCTTCAAACCAAATATGGTGTCCCAGCTGGAGGCAGAAGAAGAGCTTTGGATGACGGAACGAGAAACGCAAAGAAACGGGTGTTCCGGTGAGAACCGCGCTGCCGTTCTTTCAGGTACCTGCCCACCCGCTTCTCACCACGCCCGCGACGTGGTTATCACCCTTGTCCAGGCACTGTCGTCTCTTCCCTGGACTCTGACAGCTGCCTCCACGCTGGTCTCCGTGCTTCTGCCTTTGCCCTCCTGTCTTCTTTCCTTCCTAGTGGCCAGAGTGGTTCTTTAGAACACTGTTCCTCTGTCCCAACCCTCCCAAGGATCCACGTTTCACTCACAGTCTTACGTGATCTGGCCTCCTCACCAGGTTCCTCTTCGCTCTCCCATCCTTTCACCCTTGTGGGGATCATTCCTGCCATCCTGGCCACTCAGTGTTCACCTCTGTTTCCTGGCTTTGGACTAGCTCTCCCCTCTGCCTCGGTGTGCAGGTCCCCGGCCACGCCCTTACTCACTTGGGTCTTTGCTCAGATTTCATGTCGTCAGACAGGCCGTCTGCGTCTGCCCCAGGTGAAATATTGTCCTCTCTCCACTCTCTGTGCCCTCGCTCTGCCTTCTGAGCCCTGATCACCTCGTGCCCTGGTAACCTGTTTTTGTTCACTTGTTCATCACCTGTCTCCCCATGAAAGTAGGAGTTTGGGCAGTTTGATTTGCTGTCAAGATTTCTGCTCCTAATCTGAATGAGTATAACTTGGAGACACCAGCCTTCTTGAATAGTTAGTGCCTTTGTTGGATGTATTGAGAGAACCCAGAGTGGGGTGGAGAGATGGCAGCAGTTCTCGGATGTAGATTCAGGACTTGGAGAATCTGTTACTCGTCATATTATTTGAAATAAGTCACTTTCCTGTATGCCTTGGTGAATACATTTTAAGTTTTCTAGCACATGCTGGGGAAAAAAAGGCCTCTGATGGGCCCTTTGCATAGTAGGTGCTTAGCACGTACTTGTGGGATGAATAAATTGTTTTAAAAGTTACTCCTGTTTTGAGCAGAAATGAGGACTCTCCTGACAGCTCCTCCTAACCTGTGAGCCCCGCCTCCCCTCTCCGTGGCAAGCACCTCATCCAGGTCCCCAGTGGCCGTCTCACTGCTCTGCCTTGGCTTTCAGTGCCCTGTTGCCCTGCCTTCTCTCAGTTCTTCACTTTTTAACTTCACTTTATTTATTTATTCATTTATTTATTTTTTATTGTAGTATAGTTGGTTTATAATGTATTAGTTTCTGGTGTACAGCATAATGATTCAGTCATGCATACATGTATATATTCCTTTTCATATTCTTTTTCATTATAGGCGATTACAAGGTATTGAATATAGTTCCCTGTGCTGTATAGTAGGACTTTACTGTTTATCTATTTTGTATATTGTGTGTGTATCTGCAAATCTCGAACTACCAGTTTATCCTTCCACCCTCCCCTTCGCCCCGCCAGTAACCATAAGTTTATTTCCTATGTCTTTGAGTCTCTGTTTTGTAACTCAGTTCGTTTGTATCTTTTTATTAGATTCAACAAGTAACTGATATCATATAGTATTTACCTCACTTTTTTACTCCTTTCCTTTTTCTCCACGTCTTTCTTTTCTCTTTGCATATTCTGCAGTTCTACCCATTTAAAAATATCAGCTCTTCCTAGGGAGTGTAAATTTATATACTCTCCCTCTGTCTGAAAAACAAAGCAGAGACGCTTCTCTGCAAACGTGATGGATTAGGCCCTGAATTCTGTGAGTAGGCGGTGGATACAATTCGTCTGCTCCTGTCCGTCTCCCTTCTTGTGTATGTACATAGGATGCGCACTTGGTGTATTCAGGAATGTGAGACACTTGCTTCACTTTACCGAGGCTCATCTTCATAGGCAAACAGCCTCAGGAATCGTGATTCTACGTATTGTCATGTTTCAGTTTGGTGTGGTAGACCAAGTCTCTTTTTAAATAACTCTGGTGGCTTTTTCTGCTACCCTTTCTCAAAGGTTTTTTTTGACCTCCTCAACATCAGTGTGTTTCTGGATTTTGCAACCGTGCTGCATGTTCAAATGCTACCTAAAATACTCTTTGTAGGTCGCCTGAGCGCAAATTGAAGGGCTTGTTTCTGTAAGAATTCTTGAAACCCGAAACCCTGCAGATCACAGAGACAAGAGGATCTCATGTCTCTGTTACCTCTAGAGATGGCTCCTGGGCTTAGAGCACACGAATGTGATTAAGTGGATAATTTCAGAACTTTGTCTTCCTGTGAACTTCTAACGTACTTATGATCTTTTAGACATCTTCATATAAGTAAAGATTCACACTTACTAACCATAGAAGATAAAAGCTGTTTACAGTTATCAGAATGTATAACTACATTATCAAAAATTATCAATACCACGGAATAGAGAAACAAAGTCCTACTGAGTAGCACAGAGAACTATATTCAGTGGCTTGCAGTAACCTGTGATGAAAAAGAACATATTTACATGTATACCTGAATCACTGTGCTGTATACCAGAAATTAATACAATATTGTAAATCAACTATATTTCAACAAAAAATTTACAAAAGATTACCAACACCAATGTGCCAGGCATTACAATTCATCGGTTCTCAGGTAGCAATTTCAAGTCAGCTGCTTATGAGTGAAAACTGCCTCATCCGTGCAGCTGGTGTCCCACTGGTACCTCAGCACCCAGGACCTAGGCGGTCATGTAACATACATGGTAGCTGTGCGTAGATTCCGATTGGGTATTTCCAGAAGTCAGAAGACACTGGCATATGTGGAGATGAAGAGTCCTGGTTAGGAAAGAAAATTACAGAATTTCTAAGTAAGTTCTCCAGTGTAACTTGCATCCTAGTGGGATGAACTAGTTGATGTCACAGGTGACACAAGCCTGTTACATGTTGCAGAGCGTTCTGATCCCAAACCTCCAAGATTCACCCCAACTTCACAGATTAAGGGCACAGTCCTCCACAAGACTGCCCCCCGAGACTTCAGGCCCCCGCTGGGGTTCTCTTCTGACCCAGCTGGCTATAGATTTGTGGGTTCTGATGATAGTTGGCTAGAATGGCTCACAGAACTCAGGGAAGTGCTCTGCTTAAAGTTAACCATTTCATTATAGCAAACAGTACAAATTGGAACTGGCAAAAGGAAGATGCATAGGGTGAGGTCTGGGGGAGTTCCCTCCCTTCTGCCTCTTGTAAGGACCCTTGTGATCAGTTTGGGCCCATCCAGAGAATCCAGGGTAACCTCATCTCAAGATCCTCAAAGCAATCAAATCTGAAGTCCCTTTTGCATGTTAACTTACTGTTAATTAACTGGACAATTAATATGTTAATTGTATAATTAGCTGTACAATTAATATGTTAATCACACAGTTAACTGCACAATAAACTATGTTAATTGTACATTGACATAGTCACAGGTTCCAGGGAATAGGGCACGGGCATCCTGAGGGCATTGGATTCGCCTGCCTCACCCAGAAACCTGCACGTACCTGTTGAGACTGTTCCAGTGTGTATTTGAATGTAACTTTCCGTTTAAGCAAATGAATCATTAAGGACTTGGTACCCCCATCCACACTTCAAGCCAGTGGCTTCCATGCATTTTTAACTACGCTCCTCAATAAGGAATACTTCACATCTCACCCCAACATAAATACAATGTATGGGCATATTTGTGTGTGTGTCTACAGCTGAAACAAGCATCTCCTATAGTGGTACCCTTTCCACTTGTAATGCACACTTCATGTTTGTATTCTTTTAATTTTTCTTTTCACGTGTCACAAGGTCTGGAATGGGTTTCACAGTTCACTCATACATGCCAGCAAGTTAAAAAATTCTGTCACAGTGGGGCTAAAGCAATGAAAAAAAGGGCATGTCTTCCTCGTGTCTTTTCCATTCTGATGGGTCTAAAAAGACGAGCACAAATGAGGAAGGCTGGAGGGAAGCAGAGAGTAAGTGCTGCAGGGGAAGATAAAGCAGAATAAGGCAGAGGGGAAGGTGAAGGTGTGTGCAGCTGGGGAGGAATGACTTTCTGCTGGGTGAGGAGGACGGCCCCCCTGCCTTGACTGACATGTGCGTAGAGAGACCTGCAGGGAGTGAGAGGAAAGGCCAGCTTTGCAGCCCTCTGGGGGGAAGCTTTCCCAGCGGAAGATGACTCTTCCCTCTCTCTCACTTCAAGGCTGCCTTTGAGAGTCTGGACGGTGCCCTGTTTCTTTCCTTTGCCCAAGTGCTTTCTCAGCCACAGAAGATGAGTTTTTCCCTTTTCCACTTCTTTCAACAGAGACCTAAATTACTACCAGGTTTAGAACAATGAATGTAATTATTCCAACCACTTCCCAAGTTTTCTCTGGGAATATCCTATCTACAAGGACCTAAAATACCTTCATAGGCCCATAGTCTGAGCTTTTGGGACCTAACTGGGTAGAAGCCCACTTGTCCTAAGCCCGCTAAGGAGAAGGTGAGTAGGCTTTTCATTGATGTTGTTGTAGGTTGGAATGTGGGTTGTCTTGGTTGCAGCCATCTGGTTTCAGCCTTAGAGCCCAGGTATTAAACTGTTAGACTTACGGTTCTCAGTGGGTCACATGTACAGAAGAGTCTGTTGACTGCATTCTTTGCTTCCACTTGTACAGAAAAGCATAACAAAACGATAAATGGTGTTATACAGTCATGTCCCTTCCCCTGGCCTATTAAGGCCTTATCTCCTGGCCTAAGTGTGAAATCCTGATACTTCTGAACAAAGCATTTACTTGTCCTGGTCTCTGAATATTGCCTTTTCTCGTAGGCAACAGGAATCAAAATGAGATGGAGAATCCGCGAAAAGCTGCGTTAAAATACATTTCATGGGAAGAGCCATCCTGCTGGCAAATCTGGAAACAGGTTGCAAGTGATTTAACCAGGGGTCTTTACTGGAAGAGTTCCCCATTACTACAGGGCGATTCTGTTCAGGTTTCTGAAAATGGGAACCATGTAATGAATCGTAAAGGAAATAACTCCATTTGCCTTGAAAATCAAGAGTTTTTGGTGTTGAGAACACAGGATTCTCGTGTGAACACCTACCTGAGTGAGTCGCAGAATCAGAGTAGAGCTGAGCACATCAACAGGAAAAATGACCTGCGTGTGTGTGAAGGCTTCATGAGGAAACCACCACTCAGTGAGCCCGCTGAAACTGACACGGACCAGAAACCCTCCAAACGTAATGGATGTGGCAGGAGCCTTGGTGACGGCTTCACTCGGCACTGCCCCTTTGGAGAGAGGCTCCGTCCATGCAGAGAGTGTGGGAAAGGCTTCAGTCATCGCTCGGTGCTGCCAGCTCACCAGAAAGTTCACACAGGAGAGAGATGGCCCTGTCAGAGCTCACACCTTCAGACATGTCTGAGGATTCCCCGAGGAGAGAAAGTCGATGAATGTCATGAATCAGGTGACTGTTTCAGTAAGACGTCTTTTTATCCTCATCAGTCTCATCATATGGGAGAGAAGTCATATCAGTGTGGCAGTTGTGGCAAAGGGTTCAGTAGCAGCACGGGGCTTACCGTCCACTACAGAACGCACACGGGAGAGAAGCCTTACAAATGTGAAGAGTGTGGTAAATGCTTCAGTCAGAGTTCAAATTTTCAGTGCCATCAGAGAGTCCACACAGAAGAAAAACCATACAAATGTGAAGAGTGTGGGAAGGGCTTCGGCTGGAGCGTTAATCTTCGTGTTCATCAGAGGGTCCACAGGGGTGAGAAACCCTATAAGTGTGGGGAGTGTGGGAAGGGTTTCACTCAGGCCGCACATTATCACATCCATCGGCGGGTCCACACTGGGGAGAAACCTTACAAATGTGATGTCTGTGGCAAGGGCTTCAGTCACAATTCCCCTTTAATATGCCACCGGAGGGTCCACACCGGAGAGAAACCCTACAAATGTGAGGTGTGTGGGAAAGGCTTCACCCGGAATACCGATCTTCACATCCATTTCAGAGTCCACACGGGAGAGAAGCCCTACAAATGTAAGGAGTGCGGGAAGGGCTTCAGTCAGGCTTCCAATCTTCAGGTCCATCAGAACGTCCACACCGGGGAGAAACGATTCAAATGCGAAACGTGTGGGAAGGGCTTCAGCCAGTCGTCAAAGCTTCAGACCCATCAGAGAGTCCACACCGGAGAGAAGCCATACAAATGTGACGTGTGTGGTAAGGACTTCAGTTACAGTTCAAATCTTAAACTGCACCAAGTGATCCACACCGGAGAAAAACCATATAAATGCGAGGAGTGCGGGAAGGGCTTCAGCTGGAGGTCAAATCTTCACGCACATCAGAGAGTCCACTCAGGAGAGAAACCCTACAGATGTAAGGAGTGTGATAAGGGCTTCAGTCAGGCCATAGATTTTCGGGTCCATCAGAGAGTCCACACTGGAGAGAAACCCTACAAATGTGAGGTGTGTGGGAAGGGCTTCAGTCAGTCCTCTGGTCTGCAGTCCCACCAGAGAGTCCACACTGGGGAAAAGCCGTACAAATGTGATGTCTGTGGAAAGGGTTTTAGATACAGTTCACAGTTTATATACCATCAGAGAGGCCACACTGGCGAGAAACCGTACAAATGTGAAGAGTGTGGGAAAGGCTTCGGCAGGAAGTTTGAATCTTCGCCATCACCAGAGGGTCCACACGGGAGAGAAACCCCATAAGTGTGAGGAATGTGGGAAGGCCTTCAGTCTCCCCTCAAATCTTCGAGTCCATCTGAGTGTTCACACTCGGGAGAAACTATTTAAATGTGAGGTGTGTGGTAAGGGCTTTAATCAGAGTTCACGTCTTCAAGCCCATCGGAGAGTCCACACTGGAGAAAAACCATACAAGTGTGATGTCTGTGGTAAGGACTTCAGTCACCGTTCCCGCCTCACGTACCATCAGAAAGTCCATACTGGCAAGAATCTTTAAAAATCAGAAACATGTTATTGACTTCGGTCAGGATGCATGTCTTCAAGCTTTTGGTGATTCCATGCTGGTGATAAACTCTATAATAAAGTATTGAGGGTGGAGAGGGATTTCTTCAGATGGAATCTTTCTAACAAATCCATTAAAATGACATAGACCCACACATTGTAACAGAAGAATTAAGTTGTAACCCTCCTGGTGAGATCCACTTGATATAAATCATCTTTCAAAGTGAATATATGCCTGAAAATAATGTGTGATAAGGCTATTTGCTGTATACTAGCTAGGTTTTTGGGGAATTAAGGGGATTATTTTCCCTTCAGCTTCCATTTTATACTTACTTACAGTGACCGTTATTTTTACTAAAGCTGTAAAACTATGAAAAATGAATAAAATTACTGACAAAATTTCCAGTAGCCAAGAATTCATAATATGATCACTTCATTCCGTATGGTAGATTGGATTAAAATTAAAGAATAGATCCCCAGAGATGAATCTTTGATCCTCAGAAGTAAAAATCTGTCTACTGTAGATGTATATGAAGGGATGTTCATTGCATCATTGTTTATAATAGCAAACATAGAAATAATCAGTTGGATTGCCAAAGTATTTTATGATTTATTGACCCAGTGGATCTCTATACGGACATCAAATGAGAGAAGGTAAATTTGCATTACGTATGTTGGAAGATGCCCAGGACACATTCACCTGGAAAAACACAAAGCATGGGATTTTCGCGTGGTCTCATTTAAAAAAAAAAAAAAAAGCATATGTAGATGTTTATTTCTAGTTATTTCTAAATGATGAGAGTTTGCTTCTTATATATTTTTTACCTCTTTTTAACTTTCTTGTCTTGAAAAAATTTAAAACTTCCCAAAAGTTGTAAAAATTATATAAAATCTCTCATATACCCTTTACTCAGATTCACCAGTTAACATGTTTGAGTCGTTCTCTTTTTGTGTATGAATGTGTATACATGCACGTGCATATTGACATATTTTTCTTTAACCACGAGTATGTTCCAGACCTCTTACCCTTTGCATCTAAATACTTAAGTGTGTGTATCTTAGAGCAAGGATATTTACTTAACATACCTACATGAGGAAAATTGAATTTTGATACACAACATTATCTAACATACAGACCTTACTGAAATTTTATCAGTTGTCCTGATAATATGTTTATCACACATTTTCCTGGTCTAGAATCCAGTTAATGATTATATATTTCACATAGACTCCTTTATTCTGGTTTAGAACTCATTCTTTGTCTTTAATGACCTTGATTAAAATTTTTTTTTGCTTGTTCTTTTTTTTAATTGAAGTATAGTCAGTTTACAATGTGTTAATTTCTGGTGTACAGCATAGTGTTTCAGTTATACATACACTTTTTCATATTCTTTCTCATAGGCCAATACAAGATATTGAATGTAGTTCCCTGTGCTATACAGTAGACCCTTGTTTATCTGTTTAAGTTACTATCTGCAAATCCCTAACTCCCAACTTATCCCTCCACCCCTCCCCTTCCCCCCAGTAACCATAGCTTGTTTTCTGTCTGAGTCTGTTTCTCTTTTGTAAATAAGTTCATTTGTGCCATTTTTTTAGATTCCACATGTAAGTGATAGACCTTGGTATTTTTGAATGTCACTTAACTTGGATTTTTCTAAGGTTTTCTCCTTACTGGATTTAAATTGTACATTTTTGGGTACAAGGATTCCATAAGTGAAATGTCCTTGGCGTATCATGTTAAGGAAACATGATATGTTTGTCCCGTTGTAAGTGAGGTTAATGTGGTTAACTTGATTAAGGTAGACATGAACTGGGGCTTTCCACTGTAGAGTTACCATTTTTGCCTTTGTAATTAATCATTTGTGAGGAGATAATTTTCTGGTTCCTCAAATGGCTTGTTTTTACAAATATTCCTATTCTAGTTTAAGCATCCATTGTAAAACCTAGCCTAAATAGATTATTACTGATGGTTACAAATGGGTGATGTTTCTGCCTTCCTCATTCCCTCAACATTTGTTAGCAGACATCTGTCCATTATTCACTTTTTGTAAGTTTGAGCATGTCTCTCACTCTCTGATACAATACGATATTCCGTATGCATCTTGTACCCCACTGCCCCAGCCAGGGGGTTTGCTCTTTCTTTGAGAGCCCTGGTTCCTTATGGTGGGGACTGGTGTTTAGAAAGATCTGAGTAATAGATGTGCTCATTTTCACTCCTGTGGGCAGAGAGATGATAGGCAGGCAGACAGGTGGGTAGAGAGGGAGGTACATATGTCAAAAGAACAAATCATGAGTTCATACTTTAACCACCAGTAATTCCTCATTCAACATCAGTGTTCATCCTAGCCTCCCCCAAACTGCAAATTCATTCTCCAAGAATCAGAAATGTGGCTCCCGATATTATCCACATACACCAGCTAGGACTTCACAGGAAGAGAAAATGGAGTATTGGACAGCTGATGCCAGAAATGATTGTTGAATGGCATAGCTCCCCTCAATCCCCCAACTAAAACTTTTCCCATCGTTATGGCATTAACTCTTTTTTGTTCAATTGAACTACAGTCAATTTCTGGTGTACAGCACAATGTCCCAGTCCTGCTTATACATACATTCATTTTCATTTTTTTCCATTAAAGGTTATTACAAGATAATTGCTATACAGAAGAAACTTTTTTTTTAAAATCTATTTTTATATATAGTGGCTAACATTTGTAAATCTCAAACTCCCAGATTTATCTCTTCCCACCCCCTTTCCCCAGTAACCATAAGATTGTTTACTATGTCTGGGAGTCTGTTTCTGTTTTGTAGATGAGTTCATGGTGTCCTTTTTTGATTCCACATATGAGTGATACCATAGGTATTCTTCTTTCTCTTTCTGGCTTCACTTAGAATGACGATCTGTAAGTCCATCCATGCTGCTGCAAATGGCGTTATTTTATTCTTTTTTATGGCTGAGTAGTATTCTATTCATTCTCTCTCTCTCTCTCTCTCTCTCTCTCTCTCTCTCTCTCTCTCCATATGTATGTGTATATACATTTTCTTTATCCAGTCATCTGTTGATGGACATTTAGATATTTTCCATGTCTTGGCTGCTGTAAATAGTGCTGCTATGAACATTGGGGGGGGTGTTTGCAAATTATAGTTTTCTCTGGATATATGCTCAGGAGTGGGATTGCTGGGTCATATGGTAAGTCTATTTTTAGTTATTTAAGGAACCTCCATATTGTCCTCCATAGCAGCTGCACAGTTTACATTCCCACCAACAGTGTAGGAGGTCTCATCTTGATTTCTAAAAAAATTTGCTGAGATTTTGATGGGAAGTGTGTTAGACGATTTGGTATCTTAATTTAAGTCTTCCAATCCATGGACATGGTGTAGATCTCTGTTTAGGTCTTTTATTTCATCAGTGATTTTTTGAGTTTCAGTACACATATGTTGCCTGTGTTTTGTTAGATCTATATTTAAGTATTTTCTGAAATTTTTGTTCTTTGTAGCTTCTTTATAATAGAGTGTCTGCAAACGGAGACAATTATTTCTTTTTTTCCAATGTGTTTTTGTTGTTTGTTTTTTCCTTATAGTAATGTCTGGACCCTCCAGAAAGCTATTGAATGGGAATATTGAAAGCAGACATCTTTGCCTTTTTCCTCATCCTAGGGGAAAACATTTAGTCTTTTAAGTGTTATATTAACCTTAGGCTTTTGTAAATGCCTTTTATGCCGTTAAGGAGAGTCCTTTTATCCCTGGTTTGCTGAAAAATTTTCATCATGAATATATGTTAAATTTTCTCAAGAGTTTTTTTCTGCGTCTGTTAAATGGTTATATAGTTTTTCTTCTTTAGACTATTACTATAGTAAGTTACATTAATTTTCAAATATTGGAACAACATTGCATTCCTCGGATAAACCCACTTGATCATGATGTATTATTATTTTCAAATATTGTATTCTACTTAATATTTGTTGAGGGATTTTGCATCTATGTTCATGAGGGATGTTGGCCTGTAGTCTTTCTTCATGTAATGTCTTTTTCTTATTTTGGTAACAAGGTAATGCTGGCCTCATAAAATGAGTTGAGAAGTGTTTTATTCTGTTCTCTCAAAATGCTTTTGTAGAATTGTTTTTTTTTTTCTTTTAATGATTGGTAGATGTAAGCAATCTAGGCCTGGTTTTGTTGTTGTTGTTTTAGAAATTTTTAAAACTTGAATTCAGAATGGGTACAGAAATACTCTGGCTATTTATTTTTCCTTGAATGAGTTTTGGAAGTTTGTGCTCTTTTAAGGAATTTGTCCTTTCACCCACGTTGTCACATGTGGCACAACACTGTTTACAGTATCCTTTTAATTATCCTTATTTATATTGAATTATCTTACTATCCTTTTAGGATCTGTAATCATATCTTTCTTTCAGTCCTGCAATTGGTAAATTTCTATTTTATTATAGTTCTTTTCAAAGCTTACTGCTTTTTCTCTATTGTTGTTCTTTCAGTTCCAGTGATTTCTGCTTTCCCTCTTTATTATCTCCTTCCTTCTTTTCCTGAATACCATTATTAGAACTCACTTGAAGTTCCTGCTATGGACTTTTGTTCATTTTTTCCCTCCCCAGCATTAGCTCCCTTATCCATGCCTATGTTCCCTCCTCACTCGGTTGTGTTACCCAGCTCTCTGGGGGTTATAGAGAACTCTGTTTTGCCAGGTGTTTAAACTACAGGAATTATTGCTACATTCAGCCCCTCATTCCAGTTATACTTGAAAATACATTTTTAAAATACATCTTAACCCATTAAAGTTAAACTGCTTTGAGAGTTGTAGAGTTGACACCAGTGAAAATGATGGAGTAGGTAGTTCCAAGGGCCCAACCTCCATAGAAACAACAAAATCAACAACTGTCAGAATCTGCTTCTTTGGAACTCTGGAAAAATAGCCAAAGGTTCACAACAACTCAGTGAATGTTGAATAGAGAAAACAGCAACTTTAAAATGGTAGAAAGGCTTTGTGGTATTTTTACGTGCCTTTGCTTCACCCTTCTCTCCAGATCAGTGATGGTCTTGAAAGTGACAGCCTACATTCCCAGTGTAGGACCCTTATCCTTGGCTTCTAAGGAAGCAGAGCTGAACTTGTTCTCCAAGAACTGTGTTTGTCTGTTTTGAACTCTTTGGGAGCTGGCTGGAGGACTAATGCAAGGTTTCTGATTCTGTTTCACCTAACTTAGAAGTTTCTCATAGTGGAAAAGCAGCTAAATGGAGACTTCCTTGAAACATCAAAAGGCAGATGAACAAACCACTGCCATCTGTGGTAAGAGATTACAGTTGAGGCAAACAATAGATGAGCTGAAAGCCTGGGAGGAAAATCTGGAGAGAGATTCTGTGGGAGAAGTAGGGCATTGAAAAGCTCTGTGTATACTGGGGAATTTAGAAAGCCATGAGTATGCCTTTCATGTCTTCAGAAATGACCTGTTAAGCCTCTAAACTTTTACCTGTGGCTGATCTTTGGCTACCAGTGAAACAAGAGGTGAAAGCTAAGGCAGGGTTGTAAATGGTTTGGCTAAGTGTGAAAGGAGGGTTCCAATACAGAGCCATTAGCTAAAGACTGGGAGTATTTTTTTTCTTTTATTTCTTTTTCTTCCCTTCCTCCTCCTCCTTGTCCTCCTTCTCTTCGCCCTCCATATCCTCTTCCTCCTCTTCCTGCTTCTCTACCCAGATATTCCAGGAAATCTCTATTAGCACTGTAGCTGAACAGAAACTAAAAGAACAGTGACTTTAGAGACCACATAAGACAGTTTTTAAAAGAGTTTAGAAAAGTCATTATGTTTATTCCTATTCTACTGTAACAACATACCACAAACATGGGTGGCTTAAAACACAGAAATTTGTTCTCTCATATTCGGGAGGCTAGATGTTTAATCAAGGTGTCAGCAGGGCCGTGCTCTCCATCCTCATGTCTTACTACCTTCTGGTGGTGGCCATTGATCCTGGTTCCTTGGCTTTCAGCTGCATCACTCTAATCTCTGTCTCTGTAGTCACATGGTGTTCTCCCTGTGTATTGTTCTAGTCACATGGCATTTTCCTCTCCTTACAAGGACACCAGTCATATTGGATTATGGTACACTTAACTTGATTATATCAAGTTGCCCAATAAGGTCACATTCACAAATACTGGAGGTTAGGACTTCAGTGTATCTTTTGATGGCACACAAGCCCATAACAGTCACTTAAAAACAAATCATTGCAACCCACAGCAAGCAATAAAAAACAAGTGGAAGAATCTGATTTCAAGAAATAGCACATTATAATATTCAACAGAAAATTACACAATGTGAAAAGAAACAAAAAATATGAACCATCCACAGGAGAAAATCCAAATTATCCCCAATGAGGTACAGATATTGAGCTTACTTGAGAAAGATTTTAAATCAACTGTCTTAAATATTCTCAAAGTACTAAAATCCATGGACAAAGAATACACAGAAACCAGGAGAATGTTCTCTGAACAAATAGAGAATATCAGTAGATGAAAATTATAAAAAGGAAAAAAATTCTGGGGCTGAAAAACCTTTTTTTTTTTTCCTGGAAAAAATACTAGAGGGCTTCCACATCAGATTCTTCAGCAGGCAGAAGAATTGGTGAACTAAAAGATAGGTTAATTGAAATTATTTAGTCTGAGGAATGGAAAGAAAAATAAACAGAGCCTAAGAGTACACCATTAAACATACCAACATATGCATAATGAGAGTCTCATAGGAGAGGAAGGAGAGAAAGAGGCAAAAAGAACATTTGAAGAAATAATGATCAAAAATGTCACAAAATATATGATATAAATCTACACATCTAAGGTCAAGAGGGATAAATGCAAAGAGATCCACACCAAGACATTTTAATCAAACCGTCAAAAGCCAAAGCCAAAGCATCTTGAAAGCAAGAGGGATTATGACTCATCATGTACAAGGGATCTACGATCCAATTAACAATTAAAAAGGAAAAACCTATAGTTCTCCTGTATAGGAAAAGACATGATTCTTCCCCACTGTTTGTTTCCTCCCTGTGAGTCTCCTTTACTACTCACATAGAACACATTCCTTCTGACACTTCTGGTCACCAAATGTGTGGAGGTTTTTGCCCACAGCAAGCACTCTCCTGTGACACCAGCTGGGTGTCCTACAATTTAGCTCAATTCAGACACTATTTACCAGGAGATAGCATCAGAGCCCACAGGTTAAGGGCTCAGTTCCACAAGTCTGTTCCCAGCCCACTTCTAATGCCAGTTGCAAATTGTAGGTTCCCAGGTTACCAATAACTTCTGTCTGATTTGGCTACAAATTGGAGATTCCCATAATCTCCTTTCAGTTTCAATTAATTTGCTAGAGTGGCTCACATAACTCAGGGAAACACTAACATTTACCAGTTTATTAAAAGTATATAATAAAGGACACAGATGAACAACCAGATGAAGAGATACAGAGGGCAAGGTATATGGAAAGGGGAACAAAGATTCCATGCCCTCTCTTGGCAAGTGACTTTCCCTGAAATTCCACCTGTTCACCAACCTGGAACTTTCCAAACCCTGTCCTTTTGGGATTTTTATGGGAGCTTCTTCACTTAGGCATGACCAATCATTATTTCAATTTTCAGCCCTTCTGCCTTCTTAAGAGAATGGGGAGTGGAGCTGAAATCCCAAGCTTCTAATCATGGCTTGTACTTTCTGGTGATCAACCCTTACTTAGGAGCTGTCCAGGTGCTCAGCCAGAGTTGCGTTTTAGATTAAAAGACACTTCTATCATCCAGGGAATTACAAGAATTTCAGGAGCTCTGTGTCAGGAACTGGAGTTAGAGACTAAATATTAAAACAAAAGATGCTCCTAGTGCTCTTAACACTTAGGAACCTACAAAGGTTTCAGGAGCTCTGTACCAGGAACTGTGGGCAGAGCCTAATACACAGTTTTTATTATCTCAACCAATTTCTCATCAGAAACCATGGAATTCACAAGGCAGTGGGGATGATATACTTAAAGTACCAAAAGAAAAAAAAACCTGTTAACAAGGAATCCTATACCTGGCAAAACAATCCTTCAAAAATAAAGGAGAAATTAAGACACTCCCAGATAAACAAATGCTGAAGGAGTTCATTGCTAGTAGACCTGCCCTACAAGAAATACTAAAGTGATTCATTCAGGTAAAAGTGAAAGGACACTCAGACAGTATCTTGAAGCCATATGACTAGTAAAGAACACTGGTAATGCAACTATGTAGATAAGTTTAGATAAAGTAACTACATAGGTAAATATTACAAAAGCCAGTATTACTTTATTTTGGTTTGTTACTTCTATATGATTTAAAAGAAAATTCATAAACAATACTTATAAGTCTATGTTAATGGGTATGCAATGTATAAAAATGAAATTTGTGACAACAAAAATCTAAAGGAAAAAGAGGTGTGTGGGAACATAGTTTTTCTGTACTATTGAAGACTGGCAGGTATTCATTCAAAATAAGCTATAATACATTTAAGAGGTTAAATGAAACCTCAGAGTAACTACCAAGAAAATAACTTTAAAACATGCAGATGAAGAAATGAGGAGGAAGTAAAAATGATGTATTTTTTAAAAACAATTAAAATTTAAAAAGGCATTAATGGAGGAATCAAGCAACAAAAAGATGACATATGGAAAACCAGTAGCAAAATGGCAGGGATAATCTTCCTGATCAAGAATTAATTTAATGTGAGTGGGTTATACTTTCCAATTAAAAAGCAGAGATTGGCAAAATGAATAAAACATGATTCAACTGTATACTGTCTGCAAGAGACTCATTTTAAAGCCAAAGTTGTATCTAGATTGAGTGTATATAAATTTGTATATGGATTGTATATAGATTTGTATACAGATTGAGTGAAAGGATGGAAAAAGATATTCCATGCAAATTGTAAACAAAGGAGATCTGGCATGGTTACACTAATATCAGATAAAATAGGCTTTATGTAAAAAACTTTATGAGACAAAGAAGTATATGGTATATCCTTAAAGGGTTAATCTATGGAGATACAACAACTATAGACATTATGCACCTAGCAACAGAGTCCTAAAATGTGTGAAGTGGAAATTGACAGAAATGAAGGGGAAAATAGTTCTATAATAAAATTTTGAGACCTCACCAGCTCCACTTTCAATAACACATACAACAACCAGATCAATAAGGAAATAAAGAATTTGAAAGCACTATAAACCAAACACATAACAGATATATACACAGTACTCCACCTAAAAATCAGCATAATACACATTTCTCTCAAATGGACACAGAATACTGAACAAGATAGACCATATATTAAGTCACAAAACAAGTCTCGATACATTTAAAAAGAAATCATACAAAGTATATTCTCTGACCACAGTGGAACTAAATTAGACTCCATAGAAGGAGAAAACTGGAAAATTCACAAATATGTGGAATATAAACACCACACTTGTAAAAGCTAGTGGGGCAAGAAAAAAATCACAGGGAAATTATGAAGGACTTTGAGATGAAAACAGGTCCACAGCAGTTAGTAAGTTCTTAGGGCTGTATTTTCTACATAAAAGATGGTTTATCCATCTTTATTTCCTAAAATTTACTCAAGCCTGGAAGGTGGGGCAGTTGTTTCTGTGGCTTCTCTGGCTGTTCTTCCACCTCCATTGTCCAGGCCACCATGACTGCCTCTCCTGTCTGTCCTGCGACTGGCTCTGCTGCACTTTATCCCTGACTCTGGCTGGAGCCATGTCCCACACTAACCCAGATGTAATTGTAATGTGATTATTATCACATATGAATAGAAGTCTGGGGAAACTCATCAATGAATTCAGTAAAGTTGTAGGATACAAAATTAATGTACAGAAATCTCTTGCATTTCTATACACTAACAATGAAATATCAGAAAGAGAAATTAAGGAAAAATCTAATTTACCATCACATCAAAAAGAATAAAATACCTAGGAATAAACCTACCTAAGGAGGCAAAAGACCTGTGCTCTGAAAACTATAAGACACTGATGAAAGAAATTGAGGATGACACAACAGATGGAAAGATATATTGTGTTCTTAGATTGGAAGAATCAATACTGTTAAAATGACCATACTACCCAAGACAATCTACAGATTCAGTGCAATTCCTATCAAATTACCAATGGCATTTTTCACAGAACTGGGACAAAATTTTTGAAAAATTTGTATGGAAACACAAAAGACTCTGAATAGCATAAACAATCTTGAGAAAGAAAAACAGAGCTAGAGGAATCATGCTGCCCGACTTCAAACTATACTATGAAGTAATCAAAACAGTGTGATACTGGCACAAAAAGATACATAGATCAATGAAACAAGATAGAAAGCCCAGAAATAAACTTGCATTTATGGTCAATTAATCTATCTAATCTATGGCCAATTGCACACTGAATAGACTGCAGTGTAGTGTCAACATAACTTTTGTATGCTCTAGGAAACAAAAATTCATGTGATGCATTTTATTGTGATATTTGCTTTATTGCAGTGGTCTGGAATTGAATCTGAAATATTTCTGAGGTATGCCTATATTCTAGGCTTTTCTTTTTAAAATTACAGTATTTCTTTTACTTCTTGCCAATGCCTCTTCTTT
The DNA here is from genome assembly GCF_009834535.1 of Camelus ferus. Taxonomy (NCBI): domain Eukaryota; kingdom Metazoa; phylum Chordata; class Mammalia; order Artiodactyla; family Camelidae; genus Camelus; species Camelus ferus. Next base: position 16,403,476 of record NC_045704.1, on the reverse strand, counting down.
CATTTGCCAGAAAACCCCAGATTTCAAGTGAGCAATTTAAACAAATAAGAGTGTGAAACTTTTTAAATCTGTCCTGTTGTTGGATCAAAGGTTACTTTTTCTTTTCACGAGTCTCTAGCACTTAGAATAAATACTCAAGCCCGAAAAAACTATCGGGGGTCTAGCTGCATTCAGGCACAAGTAAAGTAAAGCAAAAGCATCAAGCCAAGTTTGGTAGACTTTCGTCAGCTTTAGTTCCTGTACAGCCACATTTACTTTTCAGTCACACTTATTTGTAATGTGGTTTAAGAAGAAAAAAAAAAAGGGAAGAAAGGAAAAATAAACAAACAGCAAAATCAAGCTCTAATAGCGCCTGTAGACTGAACCGAACCATCTACATATGTCTAAAAAAAAAGTGGCACTTTCTTGCCGAGGATTCTGGGAAGTGTAGTCCACGAGGGCCGGGTAGTCAGAGCCACTTCCGCTCTCCAAGGGAGGAGCTGTAGCCCTTGTTTCCGCTCAGGAATTCTGGGAAATATGGTCCAGGTGCAGCTAAGAGTCCGGGCACTTCCGCTACAGGAGAGGGAGGCCGGCGTTATCAGTACCTGCTGGGAGGTGAGTCGGTTTCTAGAACCTGCGTCGCTTCGAGCCTGCCTGGGCGTGGGAACTGCAGGTACCACTCTCGCCCTTGGGGAATAGAAGCCGCGGAGGGCAGGGGCGACAATTTTGGTCACTTTGGTGTTTAGGGCGGCTGGCGGGCGGCGGTCGTAATCTCCGTTTTGAGAGTCTCTGGGACGCAGGTTTTCCCTCGCCTCCCCCACCTTCCGCACGCTCTGTCGTTTTTTTAGGGATTATATCCAAGTAGAGTTATTTAATTTCTCCGTTTCTCTTCTATAAAGTGGAGTTAATGTAGTACCTTACTAGTAGGCGTGAGGTGAGATTTACGTGACGTAAATGGATGTAAAAATGCTTAGAACCGGGCAGCGGCACATGCTGAAAGGCGGTCGGTTGTTCCTAGTCTTTTATGTCTCTCCGAGAAGCACTCAGTACCTGAAAGCCTCTGTGAGCCCGCACTGGGTTCTGAGCTCCAGTTGCAGAGCCACTGGCTCGTCTCTGACCCCTGCGGAAAGAGGGGGTTTTCGTGGATTCCTAATGACTCCCTGCAACCCCGCCTCCCCCCCCCCCCACACACACACTTTTTTAATGGAAAGAGTGGGTCTCACCCCCTATCTGGTGCCTGGGGATGTCAGCTGTGATTTATCCTGGACGAGAGATATGGTTGTAATATCTTCTAGCCTCCTTTCCTTTCTCCACCTTGACTTCTCAAAAAGGGCGCAGAGAGGATGGAGTGACCCTTGACGCCAGGTAATTGTCCCAACGTGAGAGCATTTATCGTGTTATTTCTGCTCTCAAGTGAGCAAGACTTCCTTCACTATCAGGTTTTTTTCTACTGGACAAGTATTCAAATATTTATAGAGTAAATGGGATGAGACGTGTCGGTGAATGAGTAATAATAATTTGTTAACATACTGAATGCTAAATACTCTTCTACAGGCTTCATATGCATTAATTAGCATGATCTTCACGACAGAGATACTGTTAGTATCTGTATTTTACAGATGAGAACATTAATAGTTGAAGAATTTAAGTTGTTTTCCCAAAGCCGAACAACAGGGAAGAGACAGAACTGGGAATCTGAACACAGGCAGCCTGAGTTCTTGACCTTTAAGCCATACTCTTGAAACTGCAGGACCCTTGGGGGCTTCTCAAGGTTGTTATTATGTATCAGGCACTGAGCCAAGGCTTTCCCCCACTGTTTTTAAACTTGAGATGTAATTTACATATCATAAGATTTCCCCCCTTTAAAATATACAACTCACTGTTTTTTAGTATGTTCACAAGGTTTTGCAGCCATCACCATTGTCTAATTCCAGAACGTTTTTGTCACCCCCAAAATGCCCCTGAGCCATCACTTCCCACCTGCTGCACTCCCAGCCCCTGACAACCACTAATTTACTCTCTGTCCTTGTGGACTTGCCTAGTCATGGCTACTGGACTTGCTCACTTAATCTCCAAAGCACCCTTATAAATTGTTACCTGTTATGGCCACTACAGCCTTGTTCATTTAAGTGAGGCAGACTGTCGGACTTTTGTTTAAAATGAAGGAGAAAAAATAGCAGTCATATTTTAAAACGGTTTTTCTTTACTACTGTCAGTGTGGGAGAGGACATGGGCCATTGAGACTCTTCTGGCTGCATGAGGAAAATTCACAAGTACTCACGTCTTTTACAAAACCAGATGCTGATATCAATGAAATATCATTAGAGAAGAACAAATGACTAATTAATAAAGCCAGTCAGAACTATGGGCTTGTCGGAGATAGAGGTGAATTTCTGAAGACAAAGCAGTGTACAGTCTCTGAAATCTGGATGTTGTAAAAGCCCCCTTTGTTGGAAAGGATGGTAGAAGATGTTTGCAAGGACAGTTTTAGGATGCATAATATCACCTTCTTTTCTGCAGATACAGTGAGATCAGTTTTAAGTTTCTGTCTACTCACACATTTGACCCTCATAGCAATCCTGTAGGGAAGCACTGTTTTTTTGTTTGCTTGTTTGTTTGTTTTTTTAATGGAGGTACAGGGGATTGAACCTAGGACCTTGTGCATGCTAAGCATGCGCTCTACCACTGAGCTATACTGCTTCCCCTGACCCTGCCAGAAGCACTGTTCTTATTTTGCAGATGACAGCTTTGAGGCATAGGGAGGTTAATTAACTTAAGCAGAGTTAGTAGCAGCGTAAGAAAAACTCAGTCTTCCTCCTGCTTTTCTCCTTTATTCTTACACTGCTAGCCCATTCACCACATTTCTTTTTTTCCCTTAATTTTATACTATTATTATTTTTAATGGCGGTACTGGGGATTGAACTCAGGACCTTGTGATGCTAAGTAGCACTCTACTGCTGAGCTATAACCAGCCCCCTTCACCACATTTCTGACACCAGATGTGGATGGTTTCCTGCCCCCCACACCAGGCAATTCTGCTTTACCAGCTGGGTGCCCTACAATGTAACTCAATTCTAACACTATCTACTTGGGTATAGCTTCAGATCCCACAGGCGAAGGACTCAGTCCCACAAGATTGCCCTCCCCCACTTCAGGTGCCATTCATAAGTAGTAGGTCCCCAGGTGACTTCCGTCTTCTGACTTGGCTACAGATCAGAGGTTCCCATGACTCCTCCCCTTTGGATTTGATTGTTTGCTGGTATGTTCACAGAGCTCAGAGAAACACCTACTTAACATTTACCAAGTTGTTAAAGGATATGTTAAGGTTACAGAGCCAGATGAAAAGAGCTACCTAAGGCGAGGTCTGGGAGGGCGGGTCCCAAGCACGGGCACGTCAGTCCCTCCTGGTGTGTGCATGTACTCACCCACCTGGAAGCTTCCGGAACCCCATACTATTGGAGTTTTATGGAGGCTTCCTCCGTAGGCGGAATCAAATGTTAACTCCATTTCCAGCCCCCTCCCCTCTCTGGAGAATGGTGGGGTGGTGAGGCTGAAAAATTCCAAGCTTCAAATCATGGTTTGGCCGTCCCGGTGACCAGCCCCCATCCAGGAGCCCATCAAGAGTCACCTCATTAGAACAAAAACACCCCTCCACCCCCAGGAAATCACAAGGGCTTCTGGGGCCCTGAGTCAGGAACTGGAGGCAAAAACCAATAGATGATTTCCCAGTTGCTTTACCATGATTGACCTGTTGGCCCCAGAGTCTACTCTTATAGCCAGTATATTCCACTGCCCTTTCATTTTCCCTGATACCGAGGATAAGAATAAGGATCCTGAACCCTGGAGACCACAAGGGACTCGTGTGTGAGCCCTGCTGCCTAGACCTGAGCAGAGTGTCCACTGCACAGGGGCCCCTGGCTGGGGGGCTAGTGACTTACACACGGCAGGCACGTGGGCTCGGACCTCCGTCTCATGGCTTCTTTCTCCTTCGCCAGCTGTGCCTTCCCAGGACTCTGCGCTTCCACAGAAGGGGCAAGAAAAATGACCAAATGTCAGGTGAGTTGATGTTTATCTCTTAAGATTACATCTCTTTTCTCAAAGATGAGACACATCTTTTTTCTCTTCCAGGGGAAGGATAAAGGAAGAGAACAGGTGTCTGTTATGTGCCAGTTACTTGCTTCTTTGTTGGTTCTAGTTATTGTTTTTGCTTTTAGTTTTTGTTTCATATTATTATCATCTTCATTTCACAAATAACAGTACAGAAATTCACAGAGACCAAGAAATTTTAAAAGCCCAACTTAATACATTGCCTGTGAATCAGCTATACTTGATATAATTACAATCACAGTATACGTACACTTTTCAGTTTTATTTTTTCATCTAATGTTATCACTTGAGTTTTTTATGATTCAGTATTCTTCTATGAATTGTCTCAGAAGGGTTTTGATTTTTTTTTGTCTGACATTTCAGAAGCTCCACTTCCTCACACAGACTGCTGTGCCTCTGAGCAAATTTTGTTTTGATTCATAACACTTGCACAGGGCTTTTAGAAATGAAATATAATTTACTTGAAAAAATGACACAGATCCTAAGTGTCAGATCAGTGACAGTTGTAGGCCCCATTTTGAAAGTTGTGTAATTGCATTAGCCCACTACCCAAAACAGAAATAGAACATTTACTTTACCTTCCAGAGTTCTCTCCTGTCTCTTTCAAGTCAGTTTCTTACCCCTGGAGGGCATCAACTGTTCTGATCTGTCATTGCATCATTAGATTTCCTTGTTTTCAAATTAAATATCATCAGTGAAATCATACTGTATGTACTCTTGTGTCTGGCTTTTCACTCAGCATAATGTTTTTGAGATTCATCTATGCTGTTGCTTGTGTCAGTAATTCAGATCTTTATCCTATTCCATTTTCTGAATGTATCAAAGTGTGCTTATCCTTTTGAAGGAGCTTTGAGTTGTTTACAGCTTTTAATTGTTATGCATAAAGCTTCTTTGAGCATTCTGGGCTGGTCTTATAGACATATATTTTTGTATCTCTTGGGTAAACATCTCGAAGTGGAACAACTGGGTTTGTAGGTGAATATAAACTGTTTTCCAGACTGGTTGTACCATTTTACAACCCATCAGCGGTGCATAAAGGTTTCAGCTTGCTCCTTTGCCGCCATTTGCTGCTGTAGATTTTTATTTTAGCCATTCTAATAAAATGACATCTCACCGTGACTGTGACTTGTATTTCCCTCATGATAAATGACGTTGGATGCTTTTTCATGTGTTTTTGCCATTGGCAGATCCTTTTTGAAAAGTTTATTGAAGTCATTTGCCTGTAAAATTTGACTTCTACTTTTTATTATTAAGGAGTTCCTTATATTTTTGGAGTTCAAGTCCCTTGTCAGATATATGTACTGTGAATAATTTTTTTCCATTCTGTGGTTTGTCTATTTTTCTTAATTGTGCCTTTAAAAGTCATTTCTGAGGTGAAATTTACATATAACTTACATATAATAAATGTATTCAATCACTTTTGACAAATATGCATACCTGCGTGACCATTGTCACAATCCAAGTGTAGATCTCCATCATCAGAAAGGTTCTCTGAATACCAAATGTTATCACTTATATGTGGAATCTAAAAAAAAAAAGACACAAATAGACTTGTTTACAAAACAGAGACAGACTCACAGACATAGAAAACAAACTTGTGGTTACCAGGGAGCAAAGGGGGTGGGAAGGGTTAAATTGGGAGTTCGAGATTTTCAAATACTACTATATGTAAAATAGATAAACAACAAGGTCTTATTGTATAGCACAGAGAACTATATTCAGTATCTTGTAGTAATCTATAATGAAAATATATGTATATATACGTATGACTGAAGCATTATGTTGTACACCAGAAATTGACACAACATTGTAAACTGACTATATGTCGATTTAAAAAAATAATAAAATCACAAAAAAAGGTTGTCTGGTGCCCCTTCCCAGTTAATCACAATCCCATATCCCCAGCTGTAGGCAACAACTGATTTACTTTATGTCACTGTAGGTGCGATTCATCTCTTCTTGCATTTCATGCTGATGGAATTCTACAGTGTGTACTTTCTGTGCCTGGCTTCATCTGTTCTTCATGATGTTTGTGAACACGTGTCAACAGTTTGCTTCTTATTGCTGCATAGTGCTTTGTTGCATGGGTATACCACAGCTTAGTTATTCATTCACCTGTTGATGGACATTTTTGATTGTGGTAAAATATATATAGAAAGTACCATTTTAAGTGTACAGTTCGGTGGCATTAGGTACATTCACTGTTGGGCTACTGTCACCACCACCCATCTCTAGAACTCTTTTTCATCATCTCAAAGTGAAATTCCATACCCATTAAACAGTCATTCCCTACCCTCCTCTCGCCCAGTCTCTGGCAACCATCATTTTACTTTCTGTCTCTGTGTATTTGACTACTCTAGTCTATCTCATGTAAGTGGAATCATCCACGTAATCCTTTTGTGACTGGCTTGTTTCAAACTTCATCCATCTGACCAGGATTTTAAATCAGCCATCATAAATAGTTAATTCTAGCATACAGGATTGATATGCGAGGTGGAGAAGAGGAGGAAACAACATAAGGTAGACTCAAGGCCCTCAGAATCCAGAACAGCTTCCCACCCATCCTTTCCACCCACTCAGTGCTGCCCCTTCCTAGTGGCCGCTGATCAGAAGATTGAAGTTGTATGTGCTTCATGTTGTAGGAGGTGACATTCAGTGATGTAGCTGTGACCTTCACCAGGGAGGAGCTGGGGCTGTTGGACTCTGCCCAGAGGGAGCTGCACCGAGATGTGATGCTGGAGAACTTCCAGAACCTGCTGTCAGTGGGTGAGGACAGGTGCCTGCTGTGATTCAGTGTCAGCCCCCAGGAGTGGCTTTGTATCCTTGGTTTCAAATGTTTAAGACTTTGGGGCTCTTGAAATGCTTCCCTGGGGCGTGGGTACAGCTCAGGGGTGGAGCATATGCTTAGCATGCATGAGGTCCTGGGTTCAATCCCCAGTACCTCCATTAACAAAAATTTTAAAATAAAAACATTTTTTAAATTAAAAAAGTTTAAAAAAGAAGTGCTTCACTGAATCTAGGGGCCTGAACATCCTAATTCCTGTGGAATATCTCATCTATACCTTGTCTGTTTTTTCAAATTGTATTTGTGACATCTTGGTGGGGTTTAAAATCAGTGAGTGGATTGCATCAATATTGCATTTAATGCAATAGGACAGAAATAGCATAGCTTCTTGTCAGGAACTGCGTATAGTGCAACAAAAATTGTGAGTAAAAGACAGGAAAGGAAAAGAGGTAGGAGCAGATGATGGTTAGGATCAGGTCATTTGATCCCTTGACTCAGTGATGTGCATCTGTGTGTTTGCATACTGGGTCACAGCATAAAAGGTGTTTATTACAACGGGTCACCATCAGAATTTGGAAAAATACTACTTAGCCGCATGAAGATCATTACATTGGAATGAAAATTTTTGCCTTTAATGCGTTCACCTTATACATGTGCCACTTCTTTTTCACAGGCCATCCATCCTTCAGGTTAGGGTTGATATTACAGGTCGGGAGAGAGGAGAAGCTTTGGGCGATGGAGACAGAAATCCAAGGAGGTGGGTGTTCAAGAGAGAACTGTGCAGGTGTGAGTCCTTGCAGCTCACAGAGTGGATGATGAGGCAGTGTGATGAAAGAATTATTTCAGAACACTGGTAATCTCCTGTTGGATGTCTAGCCTAATTTTAATTTCTGTGCTGCTTGTATTTGCCATCTATTGCCGAAGGGCAAATTACTCTTAAACCTAGCAGTTAAAACTACAGGCATTAGGCCGCTCTCACCTTCTGAGATGGACTGCATTCTGCCTACGGAATGTGTAGCTCTCTAAATAAACTCGCTTTCACTTAAAAACAAAGAGTACAGGCGTCACGGATTCTGTGTCAGGAACCTGAGGGCAGCTCAGCTGGGGGGTCCTGGCTCAGGGTCTCGGGGAGCGGTTGTGAGGGAGGTGGCCAGGACTGCAGTTCTCTAAAGGCTTCAGGGGCCTGAAGGATCTGCTTCCAAGAAGGGCTCATTCCCAGGGTTATTGACAGAAGGCCCCAGTCCTTCCCCGGCTGTTGGCAGGAGACCTCAGTTCCTTGCCACGTGGGCGTCTCCCTGGGGCTGCCTGAGTGTCCTCAAAACATGGCAGCCGGTTTCCCCAAGCTAATCGCACCCAAGGGAGTGGGAGGCAGAGACCACAAGGCCTTTTGTGACATAACCTTGGAAGTGACACACCATCACTTCTGCCATATTCCATTGGCTTCGCAGACCAATACTGAAACATTGTGGAGGGGACTTCAGTAGGGTGTGGGTATCAGGAGGGAGGGATCCTTGGGGACTGCCTTGTCTGCTGGCTGCACAGCACCTTTTGATATTTGCAGATGGATGTCTGCAGGACCTGGAAGATAATTCAGTTTTGTCAAAAAATTCAGCTGAATTAAGTGGCAATAATTATCATAGGATTTTTACTCCAATAGGATGTATCAGTTATGAGAGGAAGTTTTCTGGTTTTTTTTTTTTCAGTTATAGTGTTCACTAGTCGAATATTATATTTTAGGACATCATTGAATCAAGGGGAATTTTCTCAGATCTAGCCTGTGTATAACAAGTGTGTTTAATGGCTAAATTAAGGAAACAAATTTACCATCTCATGGGTTCATCATCAGAACAGAGGAGATATTTCCCTTTGCCAATATATTCTTTTCACTTTTGCTGAGAACATCCCCTGCTCTGTAGCCTTGTATTTCTAATTTTGACCTCGTTCGTAAGTCTCCGTATATTAGTTCTCAATGAGTCTCATTAACACTTAGTGGATGGGAGCCTACTTATCACCTCTTTGTTTCCATAGGCATGAAAAAACTAAGATTGTTTCTAGCTGAACTCTGCACTGATTGAATAGAATCTCCCAATAGGGCCGACTTGTTAAATATTTTTATCCCTGAACATTCGTTTGTCCTCACTTCCATCTCTGAATTCTCTTTGTCCTTCCAGGACACAGGAATCCAAATGAGCTAGAGATTCTTCAAGAAGGAGGGTTAAGATACCTTTTACATGAAGACCTTATGGGCTGGCAGATATGGGAACAACTTAAAAGTAAACTACCCAGAACTCAAGACCCGATAATAAATCTGCAAGGTAGGAAGTCCAAGTTGCCAAAACAAGGTGATGCCTCCTGTCAGATGTGGGCAGGAGAATCTACTCAGGTTCCTGAAGATGGGAACTATGTAGCAGAGCCTCAAGGGGAGAGTTCCAGCAGTATCAAAAATCAAGAATTTCCAACTCGGCCCTCCTGGGATTTCTGGAAGAAAATGTACCTGAGAGAGTCACAGAATTATCAGAGGAGGAGTCAGCAAATTGACATAAAAAATAAGCCGGGTAAGTGTGGTCATTGTATTATGAGAAGGATACCTGCTCAGCGTGGTGACCAGGAAGTACACAGAAGCGGGGAGGCTCGTAGCCACAATAATCATGGAAAAGACTCCACAGAGAACTCATCCCAGCATGGTATGATCCACCCAGGAGAGCAGACCTCTGATGAGAATGGAAAAGCCTTCAGCCTTGACTCTGATCTTGAATTCCATCAGCAACTGCCCCAAGGAGAGAAGCCCTGTGTGTGTAGTGAGTGTAGGAAGGGCACCAGTTCTAGCTTAGTGTTTCACATCCATCCGAGTGTTCACACAGGGGAGAGATGCAGTAGGAGTGATGAGTGTGGTACAGACCTGAGAGCCAGCACAGATGAGAAACGCTTCCACTGTCAGGTGCGTGCTGAGAGCTTCCATCAGAACTCCTCCCTTCCCACCTGGGAGCCTGATCACCCAGGGGAGCATCGGTATGTGCGTGGCAGGCATGGGAGGGCTGCCAGTCACAGCTTCAACCTTAACAGTCACTGTATAGCCGACACTGAAGGGGAATCCTGGAAACATGAGCAGTGTGATACAGGCCTCAGTCAGACATCACAACCTCAAGGTCATCAGAGAGCCCAACCCAGAGACAAAACATACAAAAAGGCATGTGACAGGATATCCAGCCAGAACTCTGCTCCTCAGCGGAGAGTTCACACTGGAGAGAAACTGTATCAATGCTGAGGTGTGTGGGAAGGACTTCAGTAAGGCCTCAAACCTCCAGGCCCATCAGAGGATCCATACCGGGGAGAAACCATACAAGTGTGATGTATGTGATAAGAACTTCAGCCGGAATTCCCACCTCCAGGCCCATCAGAGAGTCCACACTGGAGAAAAACCCTACAGATGTGACATGTGTGGCAAGGACTTTCAGTCAGATCTCCCATCTCCAGGCCCACCAGAGAGTCCACACCGGAGAGAAGCCCTACAAATGTGAGACATGCGGGAAGGGCTTCAGTCAGAGCTCACATGTGCAAGACCACCAGAGGGTCCACACTGGAGAGAAACCCTACACGTGTGACTGTGTGTGGGAAGGGTTTCAGCTGGAGTTCACACCTTCAGGCCCATCAGAGAGTTCACACTGGGGAGAAACCCTACAGGTGTGAAGCATGTGGGAAAGGCTTCATCTGGAACTCCTACCTTCATGTCCATCAGAGGATCCACACGGGAGAGAAACCCTACAAGTGTGGCATGTGTGGGAGGAGCTTCAGTCAGACCTCACACCTTCAGGCCCATCGGAGGGTCCACACAGGCGAGAAACCCTACAGATGTATTGATTGTGGTCAAGGCTTTAGCAAGCGTTCCTGTCTTCAAGTTCATCAGAGAGTCCATAATGGTGGTCAACCCAGTTCACATGCCAAGTGTGAGAAGAGTGTTCTTCAGACTGCAGACTTCCCATTTCCATCAGAAAACCTGCACAGCTGGGGCTATTTATAAAATGTTGGGTTTTCAGAATTCAGGAGTGAGCTGCATTTTTTACAATCATTCCATCGAAGGAAACCTATTGGTTGTATGAACATGGCCAGTGTTTCCCACAGAGCCCCAAACTTCACAATTCTCAAAGAGAATGCACAACAGGGAAACCTGGTCAGAATGGTACAGTTTAAGTTTCAGTCCAAACCTTCATATTCAGTAGAATCCACACCGGGAGAGGCTGCCAGAATGATACAGGGTCAGGATGTCAACAAAAGTAATGATGGGGGAGGGGCGGATACAGTATAGGTCAGTGGTAGAGTGCATGCTTAGCATGCATGAGGTCCTGGGTTCAATCCCCAGTAACTCCACTAAAAAAAAAACAAACAAAAAACCTAATTACCTCCCTGCACCAAAAGCCAAAATGACAGATGCGGCAAAATCCACAGCCACTAGAGTGTCAGCTCCATGGGGGCAGAGGGTTTGTTTACTGCTGTGTGACATGGCCCGGAACCAGTGCCTGATGTACAAGGTGCCCAGGAATTGTCTAACGTGGAGAGGAAAGCTATTATAAGGAAGACAAAACAGTTGAACATCTCAGTGAGCTCAGCCCCAATTAGTCCAAGTAAATTGTCCTGGGAGAAAGATTCTTGTAAGAAGCCTTCAAAGTAAATTCAAGGAAATGATCATTTAGTAAAAATAAGTAAAATCGAACAGTCTGCAATTTGAATGTTAGATTTTTGCCGCTGGCTCCTGTTCTCAGCCTCACCTTTCAAGCAGTGAAGGGCTAAAGTATTTAATCTCATCATTTATGACTTTCTCTGTACCGGGTACCATCAGTTGTGTCCAGCCTAAGTTTCACTATTTTTCTTTCTTTGGGTCTTTGGTGACAAGAACAGACTGAATGAAAAAAAAAAAAAAAAGAAAAACTCATTTTTAATTCCATCAAGCTTCATGAGCAAGAGGTGTGCAAAAAAGGGGGAAAATATTAGAGCATGCATTTTTTCTTACTTTTTATTGAAGTTTAAGTGTAGTTGACTTGCAACAGAGCATGCATTTTGGGTGCCGAACTAAGCTATTAAGGGCCAGGACATTCTGGACACCACTACCCCCTTCTCAGATGCATCAGTAGCTTTCAAGATGGTTGAAATGGTTTTTGCTTGGTTGAACAGTTTACTCAGGTGTCTTATTTCCTGGAGGTAGGGGATGGTTTCCCACAGTTTCTTCTGGACCTCACCTTCCTGGACACTGGAACCCTAAGTCCCACAGCTATCTCAAGTTTCATGGTTCCATCGGAAATCCAGGGCCAGTACCAGACCCTGGGGGTGACTACTGGAGCTTACGGTTGTTTCTGTCCATTAGGACGTTTTCAGCTGTGAGAAATGGGAAAGCCAACTCAAACCAGTGAGACAAAGAGGAGGCTCAGTCCTTTAAAATTCTTGTCAGCAAATCGCCACATCTCAGTTACCTTGGTGTGTCTGTCTGTTGACTGCCTTTTCTCTTTCAAGTTCTGATTGTTCTGGTCTCCGTTTGATGGGTGGTGGGTTTTGGTTTTGGTTTTGGTTTCTGTTTTATTGTATCCTGGATATTTAGGTTGTAAGACTTTGGGTCCCATTTAATCTTTTTGAGCAGGAAGTCACCCATTTGGGTGTAGTCGACAGGTCCAAGTGGGGGTGGAAGTTCCTTCCCTCTGGGCCCTTTTAATACACTGTGTGTGGCGGAGGTAGGAGGGGTGCACGTGGCAGGTGGGGGTGGGTGGCAGAGAGCCAGCTGCCACCATCTCCTTGCTGCTGGGAGAGGCTGTCCCTGTTCAGCTGTCCCCACTCAGCCTCCTGACACTAGTCTGGTGGGGGGAATTAGAGTGTGGCCTGGGCCAGCCTCATTTCTGTGAGTGGTGAGGGTGAGGTGAGGAGGGGAATTCAGCCCCACTGACACTGTCTGGCTGGGGAGGGGCAGGCAGACCCAATATTACGGTCTCTTCTGTCATACTTGCCTTCTCCTGTTCCAAAAAGGATAGTTCAGTCAATTGCAGAGGAGTAAGATTTTCTTTCTTGCTTAAACACCTTGTCCATTTTCAGAATAGACATGTCTCTTATGAAGGGAGCTTAACATCCACGGCAGGACACTGCAAGATCCCCATTGTTACCGTGTTTAAGCCTCAGTGAGGTAAGTGATACTGTTCCTATCATAACATGAGGAAGAGTTAAAACCATTGCCCTAGTTCACACAAGTAGCACAATTTGAACAGGTCGGCAAAATTCCAGATTTTAATTCTTTATTATGAAAGATTTCCAAAATAGTCAAAAAGAGAAAACACAGTGGACCCCCAAATGTTCATCACCCAAATTTAACAGTGATCAAGATTTTGCCACATTTGCTTGATCTATCTCCTTTTCCTCTTTTAAAATTTTTTGGGTTTTTTTTATTGAATGATTTATTTTATTTATTATTGAAGTGTAGTCAGTTTACAATGTTGGGTCAATTTCTGGCATATTCATAGATATGTTCCTTTTCATATTCTGTTTCATTATAGGTTACTACAAGATACTGAACATAGTTCCCTGTGCTACACACTAGAAATCTGTGGCTTCCTTTTTCTGCTTTATCTTATATGCTGAAATAGTTTAAAGCAAATCCCTGATCTGTCATTTTACACTTAGCTATTTCAATAAGCATCTCTTAAATATGGACTATTTGTTACAAAACCAGAAAGCCATTATCAGACCTAACACACACATTTAACAGTTACATTTCTGTGATTAACAATCACATTTCTATGATTTCTTCAAGTTTTCACTTAACAGTTTATTTAGTCTGTAAGTATAATTTTCTTTTTATTTTCTTTCTTTCCTTTTTTTGGGGGGGGGGTATTGTCCCAATTTTGGTATCAGAATAATATTGGCTTCTGTTTTCTGGAAGAGATTGTGCATAATTGGTACTGATTCTTTAAATGTTTAGTAAAATTCTCCATTGAAACCATCTGGCCTCAGAGGTTTCTTTTTTGGAAGCTTGTAAATTATGGATTAAATTTTTTCAGTAGTTACAGGGCTATTCAGATTATTGCATATTGTGTGAATTTGGGTGGTCTGGTTTTCAAAGAATTGGTCTGCTTAATTTAAGTTGTTGAATTTACCTGGATAGAGTTGTTCATAGAAATCCTTTATTAAGTTTTTATTGGCTGCAATATCTATAATTGTTTTATTTTTTAAAAAATTTTGGTGGGGAGGTAATTAGGTTTGTTTGTTTATGATGGAGGTACTGGGGATTGAACCCAGGACCTTGTGCATGCTAAGCACACACTTTACCACTGAGCTATACCTTACCCCACAACATCTGTAATTATATCTCCCATTTTATTCTTGATACTGGGAAGGTTGTGTCCTGGAGGCAGCTTCCAGTGGGGGAAGGGCAAGAGGAACACATTCCAAGGACAGGTTGGGGATGAGGAGCCTCTTAACTGTCCAAGTCCAGCTCATGGGTTAACCAGTGGTCACATCCTTTCAATGACCTCCCCCAGCATAGCCCCTCCTTTTTACAAGGAGGCCTTCTTCCCTGTAGTGGAGAATGGTATTTAGAAGCCAAAATACGGGTACTAAGTTGCTCATTACTTTAGATATTCACAGCTCCCACACTCTCTTATGTCCCAGAACTGGAGGGGACATTTGTGTTTATACACACACATTTATATTTTCTATATTTTTTATACAATTGACCCTTGAACAACACAGGTTTGGACTGCATGAGTCCATTTATATGTGGATTTTTTTCAATAGTAAATAGTTAATACACAATCCACAATTGGTGGCATCCACAGATGCAGAGCATCAGATGTGGAGGAACCTTGGGTATGGAGGGCCAACTATAAGTTACACTCAGATTTTTAACTGAGTGGAGGGTTGGTGCCCCTAACCCCCAGGTTGTTCAAGGGCCAACTGTACGTATTGAAATGCATATATTGACACCGGTACCACCAATTCTAACCCCAAACCACAGGTTGCATTCTGTTTTCTCCCTTCCCAGGGAAGAGCTCTTATGCCTAAAGAATTCATTGTGTTGTTTTAAGCTAAGTTTGCGCCTAATCTCCTATAGCCACCATAAGAAACTAATCTACTCTTCTACTGTCCTTTCTTGATTCCTTGAGAATCCTGCCCTGCTCTCCCTCTGCCCCTGGCTCCTCTGTACTTGTCCTTAGAGCAGTTCCGTGCCGAGGTGAAGAGCACAGGCTCTTGAGTCAGAGCTGGGTTCAGGTCCAGCCTCTGCCCCTTGCCAGCTCTGGGACATGGGGAATGTAATCTCATTGAACCTCAGCCTTCCTGTCTGTCAAAAGGGAGCATCAGTCCTCCTGACCTATCACTGTTTATTGAGAACTTATCTAATACGCCAGGCTCTGAACCACAGCCTTAGATAAATAAGCTCACATAATCTCCAAAACCACTCTACAGCTTGGGTTCTGTCACCAATGCTGAAGCATTGTTAAATGATACAGACTCACCAGTGTTTTTTTAACAGGACTAATTAAGAAACATCAAAGATTCACAAGTCCATGAACCTGGAAGCAGGATGTGCTGTTGAGCCGTTTCTGGCTTTAGGACGAAAATTCAGCAGCAATGATTCCTTTTTATAAAACACACACGAACGTCAAAAAATTACTAGGCAACAAAGAAGTAAAGCTGCCAGCCAGCATTTCACACTTTACAGAGATAACAGTATGACGATGGGGTGTCTGACAAGCACGTTGGCAAAGATGGCTTTATGAGGCCGAGTAGCATCTGCTTCTGTGTAGCTGCCAAGAAGTGGGACTTTCCCCTGAGTAGAGTTTCAACAGCTTGTCACCTGCCCACACGTTTAATCCTCTCAACTGTCCTGTGAGGTGGGAACTACTGGAATCTTCAAATTGCAGATGACAATTAACTTAAAGCAAAGTTAATTGACCAGTGAGTGGCATCACGATGATTTTTCACTTGGGCATTTTGGCCCCAGCATGAGAATATGTGCCACCGCCTCCCCTGCCCCTGTTTCCCAGGGCAGAGTGGCTGGCCTGGCTGCTCTGTGGAACAGCTGCTGGCGTTGTTAACACAGCTGTGCAGCTGGTGCTTGTCCAAGGCGGACCCGTGACAGCTGGACTCCAGCCCACACTCTGCTCACTAAGCGCGGGGGGCTGTGTCTGCTTGGTGAAAGGGGCACCTTTCTCTGATTTCCACAAAGATGCCAAACAGGCTAGGGAGTCCCTGCCTTTTTCTCATGACTTCTTTTCCTTCCTCCAGTTCTGTCTTCTCGTGACTCTGCCCTTCCCCAGAAAAAGGAGGAGAGGACGACTGAGTTCCAGGTGAGTTGTGTTTTCATCTCTTGTTTGGCAGTGAGTGGCTGTGTCTTTTCTGATTTCTCAGAGGATGAAAGATAATATCAGATATTTGGTATCTGTCATGTACCAGGCATTTGTTTTTTAGTAGGCAATTTTATTTATGGTTTCTGTCTGTCCTCCGTTTTATTTCCCAAGTAATAGTGTAAAAGCAAATGAAAATTTTCTACTTTACTACTCGCCTTCCAAACCATAGTTTTTGATACTGTTTAAAATAGTCACTGATAACTGTATTTGCAATAATAGGAAAAGTATGATTTTGAATTGTGCTTTCTTCACCTACTTTTTATAACAGCCTCATTGAAGTATAATTCACATATTGTACAATTCACCCATTTAAAGTGTAGAATTCAATGGGTTTTTTTTCAAATTTGAAGTATAGTTGATTTACAATGTCACGTTACTTTCTGGTGTACAGCAAAGTGATTCAGTTATATATACGTATATATATTCTTTTTCATTATGTGTTATTACAGGCTATTGAATATAGTTCCCTGTGCTATACAGTAGGACCTTGTTGTTGATCTATTTTATATATAGTAGTATGTATCTATTAGTCCCTGGACTCCTAATTTATCCTCCCCTCTTACCCCCGTTTGTTTGTTTTCTATGTCTGTGACTGTTTCTGTTTCGTAAATAAGTTCATTTGTGTCATTTTTTTTAGACTCCACGTATATCATATGATATTAGTCTTTCTCTGTCTGACTGACTTCACTTAGTTTGACAATTTCTAGGTCCATCCGTGTTGCTGCAAATGGCATTATTTCATTCTTTTTTAATGGCTGAGAGGTAGTCCATTATGTAATACACCACAGCTTCTTTATCCAGGCATCTGTCAGTGGACGTTTAGGTTACTTCCATGTCTTGGCTATTGTAAATAGTACTGCTGTGAACCAGTGGTTTCTAATATATTCACAGATACCACAGTTATTTTTAGAACATTTTCATTACCTCAAAAAGCAACCCTGTACCTATTAGCTACCACAGCCCCTCCACCCCTCATAAAAATAGAATTGTATAATATGTAGTCTTTTCATGACTCGCCTCTTTGATTTGGTGTAATGGTTTCAAGGTTTATCCATGTTGTGGCATGTATCTCTACTTCATTTTCCTTTTTATGACTGGATAATATTCCATTTATGAATATAGCACATTTTAATTATCTATTCATCATCTTGGAATATTTACCCCTTCTAGCTGTTATGTATAATGCTACTGTAAACATCTGTATACAAGTTTTTGTGTGAATGTTGTAATTTCTCTTGGATATTTCTCTTGGGTAGAGATGGAATTGCTGGGTCATCTGGTAACTCTGTTTAAATGTTTGAGGGCCTGCCAGACTTTTCCAAAGTGGCTGCACCATTTTACATTCCTGCCAGCAGTATATTAGGGTTCCTCTCCACATTTTTGCCAACACTTGTTACTGATTTTTTTTCCATTCTAGCCAGCCTACTGGGTGTGAAGTGGTATTTGTGGTTTTAATCTGCATTTTTCTTAATGACAAATCTGTTCACTTTAAAACTGGGTTTTTAGACTTGATAGCATTGAGTTGCCAGAGTGCTTCAGATGTTCTGGATACTAGTGCCTCATGAGACACATGGTTTGCAGATGTTTTCTCCCATTACGTAGGTTGTCTTTTCACCTTCTTAATAGTGTCCTTGGTACAAAATGTTTAATTTTGATGAAAATTTCAAAATTAAAAAAGAAAAAACAAAATTTTTGTCGTTTCTCATGTTCTAAGAATCTTCTCCTAAATCTGAGGTCATACATATTCACCCCTGTTTCCTTTGGAAATATTTCTAGCTTTGACTCTCACTTTTAGCTCTTGGGTCAATTTTGAGCTAATTTTGTATAAAGTAAGACGTGTCCAGTTTCATTCTTTTACATGTGGCTGTACAGTGGTCCAACACTATTTGTTGAAAAAAATGATACCCCATTGCATGGTCTTGGCACCCTTGTTGAAAACCAGTAGAGCATAGACACACCACCATTCTGATGTGTGACTCATCACACAGTAGATTTGCCTGTTCTGGTTTTTTGCTGTAGTTGGATGTGATGTGTCTCTATGGTTTTGTTGTTGTTGTCATTTTCTATGTTTCTTGGGTCTTTTTTTTCAACATTTTGCCACAATTTTCAAACAGTAACATTGAAAAATCTGTTGGATTGACCCTTTTATCATTATACAATGTCATTGTCTGTGTCTGGTAACAATTTTTGTCTTAAAGTCTGTTTTCTGATATTAGTATGAACACTCCACCTTTCTTCTGGTTGTTGTTTGCATGCTGTCTTTTCCCACCTGTTCACTTTCAGCCTAGTTGTGTCTTTGGAGTGTGAGAGGAAAATCAAAATGGAGTTAATGTTGCTAAGAGAGCTGTCTGAAATAGAGCTGGGAGGCCATTAAGGAAGTTGGGTCATGCACGTCTCAGCCTCTGACCTTTTTGCTCTGATGAAGTTATCTAGGGCATCTGCCAGAAATCCATGCCTGTCCACTTACCGGACCCTTGCCCTAAAAACCAAACCAAAACAACACCACACACACACAACTCATGGTTCCCAAGGACAAATATTTTCTGCCTCACATCAGAGTCCATCACAGTTCTTACCCAGCAACTTTTAACAACCTTTGTACCTTTTTGTCTTTTATCAGCCCATGACTCTTTCTCTTCCTTGGAGCACTCTCATGGTTACCTGCATCTGTGTCTCCCAAATTGATAGACTCTTGACTTACTTGCAGACTCCTGTTATTTTTTGGTTGACAGAAGCTCCTGAGGGACAGCTCAGAACTCAGCTTTTCCTTTTAAGCTTTGTGAGGAGTTCATTGTCTTCCCCCAGCTGAACTGCTTCAGGCCGTCGTGATGTTAAAACATTGCATGGGGCGGGCCTTCCAGGGAATCAACTGATTGGTCCGATAGTAATTCTTTTTTCAAAGGAGGCTTAGAAAGAGCTCCAGTCCTACTCTGCTTCCTGGAGTATGGAAATGCAGACTGTTGGTTTCCGAGACTGTTGCTGAGCAGGGGAGTGGGAGATGGGACTAAGCTAAGGTAAAACCATAAATCTAGCTGTTCTTACTGAGGTTCAGCTGTTTTTCTTGTCTGAACAGTCCCTAGGTTGCTGCATGCCTGTGGTTAGTTTCCAGAGTTCTGGGGAAAAAAAAGTCAATTCTATATCTACTAGTTTTTCATTCCTTGTATGTAAGGTGAAGTTTCAGAGGTCCTTACTCTACCATTTTTGCTCAATGTTCCTGTGTTAGTATTTTCATGGACTTAACATAAAATTGAGATTCATCAGTATTGTTCCATTCATCAGTTCATTCCATTTAGATTTCCATTTCTTAGTATAGTGTGGATATACATCCATGGTATGGATTTATCACAATTTGTTTATCTGCTGACCAGCTAATGCAGCTTTCAGTTCATTTCCAGCTGTAAGAACTTATGAGTAAAGCTGCTATAAACATTGCATACAGTTTGGGGGTGTGTGTTGTCATTTCTTGTGGGTGACTACATAGGAGTGAGGTTGCTGGGCCTTGGGATAAGTTTTAGTCAAGTTGATAATAAACTGTCAATTTTCCAAAGTGCGGTTACATTTTGTGTGAGTTCCACACAAATGAACTTGATATTTTTATTTATTTATTTATTTTAATTCATAGTAATAGGTGTATACTAGCATCTTAAACTGTGGTTTTAATTTGCCTTTCCCTATTGACCAATGATGTTAAACACATCCAATGCTTATTGGCCATTCCTGGGTCTTCTTTTGAAAGTGTCAGTTCAAATATCTTTTTCCACCTAAAAACTTGGGTTATGTGTTGTCTTTTCATTAGATTGTCAGAGCTCCTTATCTATGATTGATGCAAGTCCTTCATCACATTTGTCTTAGATATTTTCTCTCCCTATGTAGCTTAACTTTTAAACTTTGTAGGAGGGAGGGTGGTAGCTCAGTGGTAGAGCACATGCATGAGGTCCTGGGTTCAGTCCCCCGTGCCTCCATTAACAACAACAATAAAAAACTTTGTAATAGTGTCTTCAGAAGTTTTTAATTTAATGAGATGGAATTTATCAAGCTTATGGAGTTTTTCTTTAGGTTCATCCTTTCTGTGTCCAATTTCAGAAATCTTTGACTAACCCATGTTCATAAAGCTTTTCTTCTGTGTTAGAAGTTTTATAGCTCCAGTTTTACATGTAGGTCTATGATACCTTCTGGGTAAACGTGTAATTATGGTGCAAAGGATTAAGTTTCATATATTTTAACGTATGGTTGTTCAGTTACTCCAGTAACATTTGTTGAAAAACTACTGTTTCTCTGTTGAATTGCCTTGGAACTTCTGTCAAAACTTAACTGACAAGATATGTGTGGAGTAGTTCTGGATTGTCTGCTCTGTTCCATTGAGCTATGTGTCTGTTTCCATGCTGATACCAACCTGTCTTGACTGCTGTAGCTTTAGAGTAAGTCATGAAATTAGGTAGCATGAACCTTCCAATTTTGTTCTTCAACATTGTTAGAGGTGTCCTATATCCTATGACTTTTCCATATACATTTTAGAATCAACTTATCAATATCTACAGGAAAGCCTGATGGGATTTACATGATGACTGTGTTAAATCTGTCGATCAAGCTGGGGAGAATTGACATTTTAACAATAATCTGTCTTACCCAAGAAAAATGATCTCTCTCGATATACATAGGTCTAGCCTCCTGTAAGTTCTGTCTGAATGATAGATTATAGTGTACAAATCATATTCTTCTGTCATAGTCTACCTGCAAGAGGGGGTGACCTCTCATCCCCTGACGGATGCTATGGTGCTGGAGGAGGTCACCCCTCCCCCAGGCCCCTTGGCTGCCTGGGGACCCCCTTGGGATTAACTGAGTGAACAACAGTGGAGAGGATGGACTGGGTGAGGGACGCTGCCACCACCCACGTGATGGAGCTCAGTGGAATGCCACTGCTTTCCACCCTGTAGCCAGGAAGTCCCTGATAAAGAAGAGGACCCAAGCATCCACACAGCTGGTCACATTTCAGGCAGTCTTCTCATCACTGGATGATGCCCTGGCCAACAAATGGTTCCATCTTCACATTGATTATAAACCACAGGGCCATTACCTAAAAACTATCATCTAGGATAAAGGACTGTGGGGTCTCTTGCCTCACAGACACACAAAGTATAAATCAAGTCACATGTGTCTCTCCACAAACTAAATCCACAACACAAGACCTTGCCGGGACACTCCTTAGCCTCTTCAGAATTACAGAAATTACTGATAGCATCCAAGGCACACATTTCACTTTCCAAAATACACATTGCTAGTTCTTAGAAGAGGCATTCAGTAGAATTTTCATGTTGTGATTGGCCCCAGATAGCTTGTTTTATTAAAGAGAGAGAATGGTCACCTCAACAACTCCTTTCCAAATTT
The DNA here is from genome assembly GCF_009834535.1 of Camelus ferus. Taxonomy (NCBI): domain Eukaryota; kingdom Metazoa; phylum Chordata; class Mammalia; order Artiodactyla; family Camelidae; genus Camelus; species Camelus ferus. The sequence continues at coordinate 16,381,840 of NC_045704.1, read as the reverse complement.
CAGTCAAGCAAATGACTCCTAAATGGGTCTCTGTCTTGCCCCAGACTTGACTTTATCCTGATTCAGGGCTCTTTGGCTGACTCACACCATTTCACCCTTCCGTTATCCTTTCCTGTATTTAAAGTGGGTTATGTATGACCTCCATGTAGATAAAGACTCATTATGTATGAGGCCCCTCAATAATCTTTCCCCCCTACCATTAGACATTTTTTTATCTTGCCCCCATCCCATAAGGGCTGGAAACCAGACTGAAGGTGACTACTCTCCTGGAACCCACTGGAGCCTAAACTTCCACCACCCAGAAAACTTCCCTGAATATTTGGATTATAAGGGATGGATAATTAATCTGCACTCTCCCTCTGATCCTCTTCAGGACCACCCAGGACCATCCTCACAGACAGCATGGACATGCAGAAAAGGAGACAGAAAACTCTTCTTAGTACATTAAAAAAAGTCACATTAGGACATCATAAGTCCATCACTGTATTAGTTTACTGTTGCTGTCCTGAACAAAATAGCACAAGCTGGGTGGCTTAAACAACAGAAGTGTATCCCCTCCCGGGTCTGGAGGCTAGAAGTCCAAGATCAAGGTGTTGGCAGGTCTGTTTTCTGCTGAGACCTCTCCTTGCCTTGTCTTTGTGTGTGTTCCCACCTGGTGTCCTTTGCCCAAATCTCCTCTTACAAGAATGCCAGTCAGATTGGATTAAGGCCCGCCCCAAAGACTTCGTTTTCACTCAATCACCTCTTTAAAGACCTCGTCTCCAAATACCGGTCATGTTCTGAGGTACCAGATGTTAGGACTTTAACATATGAAATTGGGGGGAAGGTGGACACAGTTTGGCCCATAACAACTACTTACCCCATAATGATGAAGCCAGACAACCCCTCCTTGGTGACAACGGGTGCCAAGGAAGCTCAATACCATGTGACTGAGCCTACCAAATGCAGCTGTGCACCGTCCTGGTGACTGTTGGTCTGGTTATCACGGGTCCGGCTGCTGTCGCTGGTTTGTAACCTGGATGCCCAAACCCTCCAAGGAAGCCACTGATTCAACCAGAGTTGGCGAATGCTGACGCTTGCATGCCATCAGGTTTGGCTAATACAAGCCCTGTGATCCAAAGACTTTGCCAGCTTGCCTATCACCAACCAGTCCTTTACTCTAGAGGTAAGGGGACCACAGTAATGAGTCAAATTAAATGGCCTCCCTACAGGCTCAAGCTGGATATTTCCACTGGCAAACAGTCTGACACCCTGTTAACAACATACACCCAAATCAGGCCATGTGACCTAAAACCCATTTGCAGCTGAACTCCTTCCCCTGGTTACACCACTGATCCTTACATATACTTCCCCAAACTCTCAGCACATATCCTGCAAGAACATAATTGCCAGACCTGCCACCTTGACCTGAAAAATAACACCAAGATGTCATTGTATTTTTTCAATGGCAAACTTCTCCTGATCTGTTGGCCTTACTCTGCTTCAACTTTTCTATGAATACACTGTATTTAAAACCAGGTGATTGTGTCCTCTAGTTTTATTTCTTCTTTCCAATTTGTACACCCGCTAGTTTTTACACTAACTTGGACCTCCAGTCCAATATTGAATATAAGTAGTGAAATTGGACGTCATTGCCTTGTTCTCAGTTTTAACAGGAAAGCATTCATTCTTTCAGTATTATGGATGGTGTTAGCAGTGGAGTTTTTATAGCTACCTTTTATCAGTGTGAGAGAGTTTCCTTCTGTTTATACTTTAGAGTGTTAATCATGAATGCGTATTAAATTTTGTCACTTTTTCTGTAGCTATTGGAATGGTCATATGATGATTCTTTTTAGTCTCTTATTAACATGAATTATATTGATATAGTTCAAATGGCAAACTGACATTGTATTCCCTAAATGATCACCATTTGGTCATGAATTTACTCTTTGTAAATATTGCTGGATGTGATTTCCTGATGTTTTCATATGAATTTCCATGTATATCCATGAGGTATATCCGTCTATAGTTTGCTTTTCTTGTCGTATCTTTGCCTGGCTTGGGTATCAGAGAAATGCTGGCTTCATAAAATCAGTCGGAGAGAATTTCTTCCTCTTCAATTCTCCAGAAGATTTTGTACAACATTAGTACTAATTTAACCCTTTGAATTTACCAATGAAGCAATCTGAGACTTGAGTTTTTGTTGATTAGTTTTTAATTTTAAGTGGGAAGGAATTTAACTATAGATTCAATTTTTTTTAAATACAGAGCTATTCCATTATTCTGTTTCTTCTTGAGTTTGCTATGGGTAGTCTGTATATTCCAAGGAATTTTTCCATTTGGCTTTATTGGTACAAAGGTACGCATAATATTCTGTTAATGGCTTTAATATCTGTAGTGATGTCCACTCTCTTCCCTGATATTAGTAATTTTTTTCTTGTCTTTTTATTCATAATTAGACTGACTAGAGATTTGATTTTATTGATCTTGTCAAAGAAGTGAATTTTTGTTTCACTGATTCCTGCTTTGTTATTTCCTTCCTTTTGCTTACTTTGGGTTTAGTCTTTGGACATGAAAGCTTAGGTCATTAACATCTATCTTCTATTCCAATGTAAACATCTATTGCTATGAATTCTTCCTAAGCACCAATGTAGTTGCATAAATTACTTTTGGTGTAGTGTGCTTTAATTTACCCTTGTGATTTCTTTTTTGTCCCATCTCGTATGATTTCAACTCTCTTGAAAGTTGCAGTGTATCTGAAAGGAATTTCTATTCTGCTGCTGGTGGGCTAATTGATCTACAAATGCCAATTACATCAGGTTGATCAGTAATATTGTTCATGTCTTCTGTGTTCTTACAAATTGTCTTTCTACTTGTTCTGTCGTTTACAGAGAAAAGAATGTGGAAGAGACATTCTAGTAGGTGTGTAGTGGAGTCTAGTTGTGGTTTAACTTTTAATTTTCTTAATTGCTAATGATGTTGTATATATTTCTGTGTGCTTATTTGGCATCATTATAGCTGTTTTGGTGAAGTGTATGTTGATGTCTTTTGCCAACTTCCAGTTGGGTTGTTCATTACTGTTGAATTTTATAGTTCTTATTGTTGTTTTGAAAGTTTTTTTATATATTACAGAGAGATTTTTCTGAATATGTGATTTGCAAATATTTTCCTATGGCCTATAGCTCATCTTTTTCATTCCCTTGAAATTGTCATTTACATATTTTAAAATTTATTGATAAGGTCCAATTTATTAATGTGTTTTTATACGGGTTGTGCTTTTGGTGTCAAATCTAAGAACTCTGCTTAACCTCAGGTCCCAGAGATTTTATTTTTTATTTTAAAAATTTATAGTTTTACACTTTATAGTCAGATCCATAAATAATTGCTAATTTTAGTATAAGGTATGTTTGGTTAAGGCTTATTTTATTTTGCAGATAGAAGGTCAGTTGTTCAACCATTTGTTGAAAGCATGTTCTTCATCCACTGAATTGTTTTTGCGTTCTTTGTCAAAGTCAATCTGCCATATTTATATGCATACACTTCTGAATTTTCTATTATGTTCCATCAATCTATGTGTCTGGGCCTTCATTATAGCCACATTCTTGATTACTGTAGCTTTAGAGTATCTCTCAACATCAAGTAGTATGATTCTACTAATTTATTCTTTTAAAATAAAATTTTGGTCTATTTAAGTTCTTTTGCTTTTTCTAAATTTTAGAATGAGCTGGTCTATACCTACAGAAATGCTGCTAGAACTTTGATTAATATTAATATTACATTAAATCTGTAAATCAGTTCGAGGATAATTGACGTACTTTGTTTTGAGTATTCTAATTCATGAACACTGTATATCTTGTCAATTATTTAGGTGTTTGATTTCTTTCAGTACTTTGTACTGTGTGGCAGACAAATTCTACATGTGTTGTTAGATTTATACCTAAGCATCTCATTCTTTGGAGAGATTGGCATTGTGTTTTAAATTTTGTTCATTGCTAGGGCATAGAAAAATTAAAAATTGCTAGGATACAGAAATATGATTTTGTGTGTGTGTGTGTGTGTTGACCTTGATAAACTACTTATAAATTCTAGGTCTCTGTAGAATCTTTAGAATTTTCTGGGTATGTAATTATTTCTTCCTTTCCAGTCTATATACCTTTTATTTCTTTTTCTTGCCTTGGTGCACTGGCAAGCACTTCCAATACAGTTTTGAATAGAAGTGGTGGGAATGGATATCCTTGCTTTTGTCCCCAGTCATAAGGGGAAATAATTCAGTCTTTACTAATGAGGATGATGTGACCTGATGGTTTTGGTAGGTGCCTTTTATCAAGTTGAGGAAGTTCTCTTCTTTTCCTACTTTTCTAGTTTTTTTTTTTTAAATCATTACTGGATGCTTTAATTTGTCAAGTGCTTTTTCTGTGTCAGCCAATATGATAAAGTGTTTTTTCTTTCTGAGACCAATACTGGAAAACTTTTTCTGAAAAGGACCATATGATGGCCATTCTGACAAGTGTGATGTGGTGTCTTATTGTGATTTAGATTTGCATTTCCCTGATATTGGTGATGTTGAGCAGCTTTTCACGTTCCTGTTGGCCATCTGTATTTCCTCTTTTGGAAAAATGTTTGTTCAGTTCTTCTGCCCATATTTTAAATGGGTTGTTTGCTTGCTTGCTTTTTAATTGAAGTACAGTTGATTTAAAATTTTGTATTTGTTTCTAGTGTACAGCATGGATGGATTTGGAGGGCATTATGCTAAGTAAAATAAGTCAGAGTAAAGACAAATACTATAAGATGTGGAATCTAAAAAAAATTACAGCAAACTAGTGAATATAACAGAAGAGAAACAGACTCACAGATGTAGAGAAGGAATTTGTGGCTCTACCCACTTTCCCAAGCACGTTCTGGGTATCTACCAACATCAGTAACTTTGAACTTACCTTTTATCATTTGATTCTGCATAGTATTCCACTGAATGGATAAAGCCATTACTTGTTCTGTCAGATCCAACTGGTTAATGCAAAGTGTGCTAAGACCAATAATGCAGTGATGAACATCCTTTTACGTATATCCACAACACGTTTACATGCCATGAGATAAAGCAGTAAAATTTAGCTGTAAGGGATTTTCATTTAGTTAGTAATTTTGCTTGTTTTATTGCTTTGGTGAAATTGATAATGGTCACTGTTAAGTAATTTTTCAGAAAAGTAAAAGGGGAGGGTATAGCTTAGTGGTAGAGCACATGCTTAGCATCCATGAGGTCCTGGGTTCAATCCACAGTACCTCATCTAAAAAATAAATAAGTAAACCTAAATCACCCCATCCCCCAAAAAAGTAAAGAAAAATCATCCCAACCCTCTGCCGGCGTAAACCAGGCAGCTTATTCATCAGCATCCTTCCATGTGCCTCTGTGCACATAGCCACGTCTCTGGGGACACACACCTTTATTACTGGGAGCAGACCAGGAAGGCGTTAACCTAGTTTTCTCATGACAGTACTTTTCCTGTCATTATACAGCTTTATTATATTTCTCACGTCTGTATATTATTGGAATATATTTAAATATTTTGCTGGTGCTTTTTTTTTTTGAATTTATATAAACATTTTTGTGTACGATCTTTCTTACTTTTGCTATACTCTTCTAAACAAAACCACTAATGCTAGGATTTGCCAGGTCAGAGTATTCTGATACATCTTGACCAGCTAATGGGGTTCACTCCTACTAAGGGAGGGTGAACCCAGAGTGCTGTGTATGTATGTGGCAGTTAATCTAAATTGCTAATGTTAATGAAATCTCAATCAAAATTCAACAGGTTTCTTGTCTACTCTATTCCATTTTTTTGTGGGGGGGACACAATGGAGGTGGAATGTGACAAAATTAATATGCTTGATTTCTGCTAAAGCCCCCGACTGAGTATGTCTCGATGAAGGGCTAGGGTAGAGAAGGCCTGTGACGTAGCCTGAATGGAAATAGTGGGAGGAAACCAATGACTAACAATTCAAGTTTACTAAGAAAATTTCTGTCATTAGTAACTCAGAGTTACAGTCAACCCTAATTAATGACTTAAGGTTTGAAATTTCCAATCATATAAACTGCAGTGTGCTGTTACCAGATTAATTTTTAAAAACTTGTATTTTTCAGTCTATAAAATACAAACTAACACTACTATTACACCACACACAGTGGATGATACTGGACCTATAACTGAAGCTGGATGGAGGATGGGAGCCAGTCCTGAGTCTTGTCCACATCTGCTCTGTTGTGGCTGGCGTATTTATTACATGATTCTCTGTACTTCAGTTCACAGTTTCCTGAAATTAATCTTATTAAGGCGACTTGAAGGATTCCTTGTCTATTATGAATCTGGGGCACGGAGTTGATGAGAACTTAAAAATATCTGTGCTAATTAGAAGGACTTTCTCCACTTGGTTCAGTAATTGCCGGGCGCCTGTTAGGAGCCAAACACAGTTGTACACGGTAGAGATACAGGGGTGGAACACACTCCTCCCCCCACAGAGGTTACACTGCAGCTGACGTCAGTTTGGCTTGTCCATTGTTACACTTCTGTTACAGTCCTGCCCGTGACCTTCACTTATACGCCTTCTTCTCCTAGGTAGACCCCAGTGAGTCTTCTCTTGTGTGGCATCTTGAGAACTGGGACATTCAGAACTCTTAACCACTGACCATATTTATAGGTTTTCTCTCATCTGTGAAAGCTGATGTCTGCCAAGAATCCACCTCCCAACTGAATCCTTAAAACACAGTGTTTGTTTCATAATAGAATTTATTTCCCATGAAGATTCCCTTAAGTGTCTGAGTTCTGAAGGAATTTCCCACAATTACCAGCGTCGATGTCCCAGTGGAGATGCAGAAGGGAACTCTCACTGAAGGCTCTTCCCTGCCTCACATTTCTATAGATTGCCTCCAGTGTGGACCCTCTGATGGTATACAAGATGTGATCTCTGGCTGAAGCCCTTACAACATATACCACAGATGTACGGTCTCTCTCCAGTGTGGACCCTCTGATGCGTGTGGAAATGCGAGGCCTGGCTGAAGCCCTTGCCGCACTGCTGACATGTATAGGGTTTCTCTCCAGTGTGGACCCTCTGGTGAGCACTGAGCCCCGCGCTCCAGCTAAATTCCTTCCCGCACTCCTCACATTTGAATGGTTTCTCTCCTGTGTGAAGGATCTGATGGACTTGAAGATTTGACCTCTGGCTGAAGGCCTTACCGCATGTAGCACACTTATATGGTTTCTCTCCGGTGTGGACCCTCTGATGGGCTTGAAGATGGGAGGCCTGACTGAACCGCTTCTGACATGCCTCACATTTGAACGGTTTCTCCCCGGTGTGGACACTCTGATGGGCTTGAAGGTTGGAGGCCTGGCTGAAGCCCTTCCCACACTCCTCACATTTGTAGGGCTTCTCCCCCGTGTGGACCCTGTGGTGGTTGTGAAGATTCAAGCTCCAGTTGAAGCGCTTCCCACACACCTCACACTTGTATGGTTTCTCCCCAGTGTGGACCCTCTGGTGGGCTTGGAAATAGGAACTCTGACTGAAGCCTTTCCCACACACGTTGCATCGAAATGGCTTCTCTCCCGTGTGAACCCTCTGATGGCTCTGGAAACTTGAGGCTGAACTAAAGCCCTTCCCACACTCCTCACATTTATAGGGCTTCTCCCCCGTGTGGACACGTTGATGGCTGTGAAGATTAAAGCTCAGACTGAAACACTTGCCACACTCCTCGCATCTGTACGGCTTCTCTTCCGTGTGGACTCTCTGGTGGGTGTGGAGATTGGAGCTGCAGCTGAAGCGTTTGCCGCAGTCTGCACACCTGTATGGCTTCTCTCCCGTGTGGATTCTCTCATGGGCCTGCAGGTGGGATCTCTGGGTGAAGCCCTTCCCGCAGACCTCGCATTTGTACGGCTTCTCCCCGGTGTGGACTCTGCAGTGAATGTTCAGATCAGTGCTTCGACTGAAGCCCTTCCCACAGCTCTCACACCTGTAGGGCTTCTCCCCTGTGTGGACAGGCAGGTGGGCGTACAGGTGTGACGTCTGGTTGAAGCTCTTCCCGCACTCGTGGCACGAGTAAGGCTTCTCCCCCGTGTGTACCCGCTGATGAGTCTGCAGGTTGGAGCTCTGGCTGAAACCCTTCCCACACTCGTGACACCAGTACCGTTTTGTCCCTGGTTGAATGGGAACAGCGGAGCCATACCTGGCGTCCTTCTCACGGGTTCCACATGTAGGGGACTCCTTGCCTGAGTGGACCTGCTGATGGAGTTCAAGATGGAAGCCGTCACTGAATTCGTTTTCATGTTTATTATTACACTGGGAGGTTTTCTGTGTGGTCTGAGTCACACTGAGCCGGGCAAGAGGTGATGCCTTCAAGATGTCTTCACCACGCTCTCTGTTGCCGTGACCTTGCTCTCTTTTGTGCACTGTATCATCCTCGTGGTGGTGGGAAATACAACTGAAAATGTCAATGTCACTGCACGGAGCAAACATAAATAATTTGTGTTTCATCAGAGTCTGCTGACAGCGCCGCTGATAATTCTGTGCCTCGTTCAGGTAGAGTTTATTCCAGGAATTCTGAACTCTCCCAGATGGAAAGCCTTGATTTTCAGTAACATTGGAATGATCCTCTATAAGACTGATGACACAGCTGTCTTCCACATGAGCCTGAAGGGAGACTCCCGCAGAAGGGTTACATGGTTTGGGGGACTCAGAACTCTCTCCTCGGATATTTAGCCCGGAGTCTTGACTTTGGGTTAATTTGTTCATGACATGTCTCTTGATTTGCCAGCATGAAAGCTCTCCTAGAGAGAGGCACCTTACTCCTGTTTCATGAAGAGGTTCCATCTCACTGTGATTCCTGACTCCTGAAAGGAGAACAAGAATAAGAAATTAAGGACAGAGTGACCTCAGCAAGATGGTAGATGAGGAGCTCCAAGCCCTTGCTTCCCTGTGGAAACATTAAAAAAACGACAAACAGACATCAGTGCAGATCACTTCATTAGAGTTCTGAGAAACAGCCCCAGGTCTACGGCAACCAAGACAGCATCAAATCAAGAAAAGCCAAACTTAAAAAGGTGTGAGATTTGGGATCAGCCCAGAATGAGTCTGCTCATATCGTTGGCAGATCTCTTAGGAGAGCAGCTGCAGGAAAGCCCAAGGGCCTGGGCCAGAAAGCATCAGCTGGACGCCAGTAGGTACATGAAAGCGTAATAGTAAAACATGTGATTTACCTCGAATAGTGCAGAAAGGGACGAAAATATGAACAAAATCGATGAGAACCCCCCCAACAAAAGTAAATGCAAGTACACCTGTTTCAGTAACTGTGTTATGTGGGTGTGGACGCCCCTAAAATCAAAAGGCAGAGATTGGCAGAGGATGTAAAAAGCAAGATCCAACTGCGTGCTGTCAACAAGGGATGTGTTTTAAATAAATTAAAAGAAAAAGGACAGAAAAAGACATCATGCAAAGCCTAAGAAAGCTTGAATGGCCAAACTAAATTATCAGACAAAAAGACTTCACAGAATAGAGCCTGATTAGCTACAAGGGCATCACATGACAGAAGGGTCAATGGAGTGAACAGATGTAACAATTACATAGGTGTCTGCGTCTCATAAAAGCTCCAAAATATACGTAACAAAAACAGAGGGAACTGAGAAGTGGACAAATCTAGGGTCAGACATCTTAAAACATGTCTCTGTTCTTTGAAAGAATAATTAGACCATTAAAAAAAAATCAGTAAAGATTTTTACTTTACAAGATCCAAACCATTAATCACTTGAACCAAAATGAAACTTACAGATTGATCACTGCACCCAACTGCAGCACTCACATTTTCTTTTTCCAAACACACATGCAACATCCTTCGAGATAAACCAGACCAGACCCAGAGCTAGAAGACAAGTTTCAAAAGACTTCAAAAGGCTGGAATAGTAAAGCCCACAGCAGAATTAAATTCAAAACCAATATCTGAAAAAGCCCTAACTATATGGACATCAGACACACCCACACGTCAAATAAACCCCACAGGAGATTAGAAAGTGTTTTGAATTAATAAAGGAAAATAACATCACAATTTCTGGCATGCAGTTAAGCCACACTCAGATTACTTAAAGCTTTAAATATTAGAAAACAAGAAAGGTTTAAAATCAACGACCTGAAGTTCCATCTCAAGCCATAAGAGGAAATTAAAAAGGAAGGAAATAAACTGAAAAGCAAATAAAGAGAAACAAACAAGGTTTAAAAAAAAAATCAAGGAAACCAAAAGCTGAGTCTTTGAAAAAGAATTAATAAAAATGATAAACTGCTAGACTAATCAGGAAAAAACAGGAAAGACAAATATTACCACAAGGCATGAAAGATGGGCAGAGAAAATCTTTAGATATGTACAAAAATGCTTTTAGAAGAGGTGAATATAGGAATGCAGGCTACAAGATGGATGTATAAAAATCGACTGTATTCCTATATAGTAGAAGCAAAAAATTGAAAAATAAAAAACAATTCCACTTATATAGCATCAAACAGTAAAACACTTCTGAAAATTGAAGACATGTAATTCCTACAAACTACACACGACAAAGCGTGACACTGAGACTTAGAATACACGTTTGGGCTTCCTCCGTGGTTCCTGGCTCAGCTCCCCATGCCCTCGCAGTTTCCTGAAGGAGGAGAGCAATGGAAGCATCTTCTGTTACACAGTTTGGTCATTTGTCCTCAGTTCCTGAAACGGCATCAGAGCCCTAACGGTGAAATGGGCATTTTGTTCTTCACGATAAGCCTGGGACGCTGATTGATTCATGCATCAACAAATAAACCCTGTCTTTATTAGATCTTCTGAATTAGATCTTTGTTAGATCTTCAGATTTACTCTGTTGAATTTTATTCTTTAACAGACCGCACGAGGAGATCCCAAATCAGAACTTCGAGGGCAGCTGGGGACAAGGAGAAACACGGGCCTGGCGCCTGGAGAACCATTCTGAGTTCAGTGTCTTTCTCACCATTTCTGAGGGCCGCTGGTATGTGGGACAAGTGTTCCAGAAACTGCATGATACGTCCTGGCATAAAACGTTGTCTGTCATCAAAACTGAGGCTCACACTAAAAGGACTGAACCTGAGTGTCAGGGAAACACCCTCGCTGACTTCCATGCAGAGGCAGCCGCACAGAGTTTATAAAGATGGTGGCCCGTGCAGATGGAGTCCATTCTGCTGTTGCAAAGAATGACCCCTCAATGCCAGACTTTTGCCACCGTGATGTCCTTGTAACCTGACAACAGCCTGCTCCTGAATCAGAGAAACAAATGGGTGAACAGCTGTAAACTTCTCAGTTGGGACTCTAAGAAACCCAAGATGGCCACCTGGTTCTTTCGCTGGCAAACCCCATTTTCTGGTTTCTGCATTCTTTCACCCACCAGCGTACATTTAGGAAAAACTTTTTGCCCCAGAGGCCTCAGACCTCCTCTTTCTGAACCCTCTGAGCACCTGCAGCTGGACTTCATTCAGCTGCCTGGACTCCCGGCGGGCTGTCAGCATGCACGTGTGTTTTCCAGACGCGTCAGGGCCTTGCCCTGCTGTAAGACCAGTGCCCTCACAGTGGCCAGGAAACCGTAAAGGCATGTGTTTCCCGCTTGGGTACTCCTTCCACAATCTCCAGGGATCGAGGCACCCACCTCACTAGGCAAATCACACGAGCCTTAATGAAAACATTGCAAACTTCTGGAGTGATCCCTGCCCTCTCAGCCTCCACCATCAGGCAAGGCCGAGAGAACTCACGGGCCGACCTGAACTGAGGAGGATGCTCTCATGTTTTCATTTTCCAGGTTTAAGGAGATCTCTTCTCTTACGTTAGCTATGACTTACAGCAATTTGGTAAAATGTACCTTTTGTGAGCTAAGACAAAACACTTACTTTTTCTCCCTACCTGATCCTTCCAGAATGCAGAAAGCCTCTGTGAGTATTCTTACTTTCATGATAATATATTTGTTTGCATACTTTCAGTGTCCTATTTGAGAGAGATGTGCGTAGACTCAGCTGTGACCAGGCAGCTTCAAGGAACTGCTTGGAAAAAATCGACCTGGTACTTTGCTTACAGGGTTCCGGCGAAGCAGTCTTAAAAAAGAATTTATATGATCAGTCACTGTTCTGGCTGTTATTATAAATAATCAGGTCAAGTTTAATACAAACAAATGAGTTTTACTGCAATGATCTCTGGTTAAAAAAAAGGGGGGAGTTAATTGTAGAGAAAAAAAATTATGTTTGCTCCCTTTTTAGAGATTAAGTTCTAGGCCTGTTAACTGCCTTGGAGGTTTTGTTGCATACCTGTAAACTGGACTGGATCCTGAATTTTTCCAGTGTCCTCAAGTACCTGGCTCTCCTCCCCTCCGATTTGGAATCACTGAGAATGTAGGCAGCCCCCGAGCCCTGTTGGAAGGGACCTCACCCAGTGCTCCCGCCCACCCACACCGCTGTACAACCAGAAGGGACTGGACCCTGTGTGTACATCCCACAGCTAAAGTGACACCCCACCTGCCACCAGGTCCTGCGCAGACTGCCGAGGCCTGCCCATCGAGTTGACGGGGGAGAGAAGGAGCTGACATCAAGGTAGACGGCTTTCGTCCAAGATGCCAGACCAAAACTTTATACTTCACACATGAAACCCTTTTTCCTTCCCTTTCTTTCCTTCTCTCTGGCCCTGGCCTGGAGAGGTTACACCCTCATCTGCATCCCCCAGGCCACTGCTAAGGTGGGTAATGCCTGGAATTTAGAGTAACTTTCATTTCAGGCTGGGGGAAAATCTAACTGACCCTTGGCTTGAAGAGGCACATGCAACAATTCTTACAGACGAATCCATCACAGTGCCATCTTCGTGGAAGTAGTTGGTGCTCTGACAGGATTCATCTTTGTCTGTGGTGGTGCTCATTCTCCCTGGGCCTCTGAATGATGGCTGGTGCACAACTGGGCACTGCCTCTTGGGTTATCTAACCGTGCCCCTAACTTCTAGAAAGGACCTGCCGTAGGAGGTTTTTCACGATTCAGGGTTCACGTCCTTTGGTCGGGCCCTACTGTCCTGATGACGAACAGATGTAACTGAGACCATGATCAGAAACCTCTCCTTAATGTGGATTCTCCCCCAGGTCCTTCAGAAAGCATCCAGTCCTCATAACACTTTGAGTATAGCTTAGTGAGACTCATTTCATACTTCTGGGCTTCAGAACTGTAAGACAATAAACTTGTGTTGTTTAAAAAAAAAAAAAAGGAAACCTCTTCTTATTTTTAGTTTGTTTTTTTTTAGTGGGGGTGGGAGGCGTATAATTAGGTTTGTTTATTTATTTTTAATGGAGGCACTGGGGATTGAACCCAGGGCCTCGTGCATGCTAGGCACTCACTCTACCACTGAGCTCTACCCTCCCCGCCTTCTCCTTAACTCTTGAAGAAACTGTAGGTTCCCTTGCTAAGACATCAGCTGCCCAGCAGGAACATCTGGACCCTCTGGGCAAAGTTGTTCTTGCTAATAGGATGGCCCTTGACTATCTTCTGGAGGAGGTGTCTGTGCGTGGCCAGCACCACCCGCTGGACCTGGGTTAACACTTCTGGCCAAGTTGAAACTCAGTTACATAAGATCACTGAGGAGGCCACTTGGCTTAAGATGACTCCTTCAATGGGGGTCTTTCTTGGATTCACTTGGTTTTGATTGGTTTGGGTCCTGCTTTTAGTTATAAAAATCCCTCTGGCTTGTGGAATTCTCTCAAAAGCTTTAAATGCACGTTCACATTGCTAACAAACAGCCAAGCAAATGATTTCCCTAGACTAGAACAGCATCAGAAAAGGAACAAGGAGAATGACCAACTGAAGGACTGCAAACCTGGGACTATGACCTGTGAGCCTCACAGGGAGGAAATAAAAGCACGACCTACAGGTCCCTTTGCCAAGAACCAGCGAAGCCACGGGAGTCACAGAGCCGCAGCTGAGGGCAGCGCCAATGCCTTACGTTTTGAGAGTCTGATTAAAAGGGGGGAAACGTTAAGAAATAACCAGCCCCCAATGGGGTCATTTACCCCCATGATGGCAAACCAAGATGGAACTGCGGTTTCAACCTCTCCCAAGAATGTGGCCTTGAAGCAGACAATGTGAAACTTCCTGGCCAGTATTAGTGAGGTACTCTGCATCTGAAGACTCCCTAAAAAGATGACCTGACCTGAAAGAATTTTTTCTTTTACTAACACCTTCCTTGCCCCATCCTCCTTCTGCCTGTAGAAACCTTCCCTTTTGTACACCTCCTTGGGGTGCCCTTCCAATTGCTCGGGGGAATGCTGCTCTATTCAAGAATCGCTTGATAAGGCCAATTTTATATATATATGTAATAACTTTTATATATATATAAAAGTAAGATACCAACATGAATTCTATAGTTGTGACAAATTTACCATGGTCATGTAAGGTGTTAAAAATGGGTCCTGGGGGAAACCAAGTGAAGAGTGTAAGGGAACTCTCTACACTATGTATGTAACATTCCTCTAATTCTGAAATTGTAAGTTTATTTTCAAAAAGGGTGAATTTTACTATATGTAAATTGTTTCTCAATAAGGCAGACTGAAAAGCATTTGTGACTAGTGCACAAATCTTGGTTTCTAATACCATTCTCTGCTAAAAGGAACAAGAATCCTTGGACAAATGGCTAAGTCTAAGGCTGGGCAAGAAAAATAACCAGATGAAGCGGAGCATCTGGTAGAGTCAGAAGGGAAGGAAATGCTCCCAAAACTTAAGGGTGGGGGTGGGGCAATGGGAGAGAGGAGCTAATTGTTAAGGGCTCCCAACCGTCAAAGCAGGAAGACTTTGACAGCAAAATAAACAAGGCCATGTTAGACTGAACCCAAAGTAAAGATAAATATACGTGAGTCTACACTGATCACAGAATAGGCATTAGGTGAGTTCTCGGGGGCACATACTGAAGTACCTGTGGGTGACATGGCAAACTCCAGCAAGAACAAAAGTGAGAGGGCTGACAACACAGGAATGGCAGGGAGGTGAGGACGGTTGAGATGGAACCAATGTGTATTGACTACACTGTACGATTTTCATGACTTGTGTATTTTAATGTTTCCAAAATAAAACCCTTTAAAGCCATGGAAAGGAGAAAGTGTGTGTGTGTGTGTGTGTGTGTGTGTGTGTGGTGTGTGTGTGTGTGTGTGTGTGTGTAGGATGGAGAAGCAGAGGATTAACTTTTTAAATGGTCGGTTCCATTTTCAAGAAAAGGAAAAAGATACGATGATGTGTTAACATCAAGCTCAACTGTTGGGTTACAGTTGAGGGGCCCGTTAAATCATTTTTATCGTGGATGCCCCCAGTGTGGTGCTTTGTTACACGGTTATCTGCATGCAGCATGTACGCAAAAATTAACTGATTTTCTATGTTGTACATGTTTTTTTTGAAATTCTTCCACTTCTGTAGTAGCGGCTGCACTTGCAGGAAAACAGCAAAATGGCATTTCCATGAACATAATAACAGGTTTAAATCAGTGGCTTTACTAAGAGCAAACAGGCTTTAAAATCAAGATTTAAAATTTCGACTCACCCACTTAACAAGCTACGTGACATTTTTCTAACGTATAAGTTTCATCTCATAAATGATGTGATTACGTTACCGGGGTGGTCAGGACTATTGCAAGGGTTAAACGCATATAAAGTAATTCTTATGATAAACGAGTTAAGAGTGTTACCAAATTAAGCAAATTACACTTGAATGTACTCGAAGTTGCAAAAGGTTCATTTTGGTAACTTCTTCTCTTTTCCTATACAGATTCAGCTTATCTACACAACTGGATCTGTGACTTCCATAAATGTCATATTTGAAATTTCTACTAGAAAACTCCACATAGGGATTGCTTAAGTATTAGAGGAGAGGGCAGAGAGGATAGAATGAATGGGTGAGAAGGTGATGGTCTGGCTAGGAATATAGATTCCACACACAAAAAAACTGTTAAAGCCAATAAATGAATCCAGCAAAGTTGTAGGACACAACATAGACATTAAAAAATAGTTGCATTTCCATAGTTGCACTTCCACATACACAATGAACCAATTTGCAAATGAAATTAAGAAAACAATTCCATTTACAACAGCATCAAAAATAAACTACTTAGGAATTAACCAAGGAGGTGAAAGATGTGTACACCAAAAACTGTAAAACACTGATAAAAGAAATCAAAGACACTGAAAAATGGAATGACATTTCACATTCATGGACTGAGAGATGTAATGTTGAGAGATTTCATATTGTTTTGCCAACACTACCCAAAGGGATCTACAGATTCACTGTAATCTCTATCAAAATCCCAACACAGAGAAAGGAAAAGCCATCCTAAAATTCACATGGAAACTTGAGGGGACTCAAATAGCCAAAACAATCTTGAAAAATTTGAAAAAAGTTGGTGGACTCACACCCTAATTATAAAACTTACTATAAAGCTATAGTAATCAAAACAGTGCAGTACTGGGATAAAGACAGACATACATACAGACCAAGGGAATAAACCAAACAGCCCAGAAATAAACTACTGAGTATACAGTCAAACGATTTCTGACAAGGGTGCCAAGACCACTCAATGGGGAAAGGACTGTCTTTTCAATAAATGGTTCTGGGAACACTGGATATTCACATTGTAAAAGAATGAAGCTGGACGCTTCCTCGCACCATGTACAAAAGTCAACTCAAAATGCATCAAAGACCTAAATGTAAGAGCTAAAACTATAAAACTCCTACAAGAAAACAGTAAAAGCTGCATGACATTGGATTTGGCAATGATTTCTTAGATAGGACACGAAAGGCACAGGCAACCAGAAAAAAAAAAAAAACCAAAAAACAAATTTGACTTCATGAAAATTAAAAACTTGTGCATCAAAAAGACCCACTCAACAAAGTAAAAAGGCTACACATGGAATGAGAGAAAACCCTTGCAAATCATGTAACTGATACGTGATTAATACTCAAAATACACAAAGAACTCAAACACTCTGATTCAAAAATGAGCAAAAGACTTACATACACATTTCTCCGAAGAAGATATACCCAGTGGCCAATAAAAGATGCAAAACATCATTAATCATCAGAGAAATACAGGTCAAAAACAATGTGTACCACTTCACTCTCATTAAAATAGGTATTATAAAAACAAACAAAATAACCAGTATCGGTGAGCATGCTGCAAATCGGAACCCTTCCGCACCGCTGGTGGGAGTGGAAGATGGCGCAGCTGGTATGGAAACCAGTATAGCGGTTCCCTAAATACTGAATAACAGAATTACCACATGTTCCAGTGTTTCTACTCCAGGTATATACACAAAAGAACAGAAAGCAGGGACTTAAATAGGTATCTGTACACAGCACAGATGCTCACAGCAGCATGAGTCACAATAACCAAAAGACGCAAACGACCCAGATGTCACCAGTGGATGAATGAAGCAAATGTGGTGTATACATACAATGCGGTCATTATTCAGCCTTAAAAAAGAAGGAAATTCTGACACGTGCTCCAACATGGATGAACCCTGAGGACATCATGCTAAGTGAAGTAAGCCAGACATAGAGGGACAAATACTGTATGGTTCCTTTTATGGGAGGTACATGGAATAGTCAAAATTCAGAGACAGAAGGTGGGACAGTGGTTACTGGGGACTGAGGGCAAGGCGAGGAAGGGGAGTTGTTGAATGGGGACAGAGTTTCAGTTTGGGATAGTGAAAAAGTTCTGGAGGGAAACAGTGCTGAAGGTTGCACAACAATGTGAATGTAGTTCATGCTACTGAACTTGCAGTTAAAATGATACATTTTACGTATATTTTGCCACAATTAGAAACATACTATACTAATAAGTCTGGAGGGATAGTACTTAAGACACAAATTCAGGTAAATGGAGAGTGAAGGGTGGGTAGTATTTTAAAAGGACTGGTCGGAAACAGCCTCGGGTGAAAGGACTTCTGAGCAGAGACAGGAATGAATAAGAGGGGTGGGAGGTGCGTGGGAGAGCCGGCGTTCCAGCCAGAGACCTGAATGCCTACCTCCCTGAGTCTGGATCTCTGTCATCCAAAGCTTTTCCTCTCTCTCCAGCTGGGATATCATCTCTGGTTTGGAGGACTGGTGCCCTGTGAAAACATTAAAGGTAGAAAGCACTGAACAGTTTTGGTCCCAGTCCCATGGTGTGAGGCTTCGCGCCTCCCCCAAAGTTCACCAAGCATTTCTGATCAGACCCAGCATAAGGAATATACGTTGTTAGAAATGCATGACTACTGCATGGAAATGACTGAAGTAAAAGATTAAATGACCTGCTTCCAGACAGCCTGTTTTCATCACGGCCTTTGCGGTCTCACGCTCCTCAGGGTAACAGCTGCAGCGGTCACTACGACCTGCACCATTCATCGCTACTGTATTCTACATTTTTACTACAGGAATGCTGATGCAGCTTACTGATTTCATGACCCACAAGTTTAAGCTCAACTGTTTATAGTTCATTTATGAAAGGCAAATGTTTCCCTTGGAACAAAGACTAGAAATATCTTGTCTCTGTGCTCCAAAGGGACTGGAAAACTCTGACCTACAAGGAGCCCTAAAGCCTTGAAGTCACGGGCTGAGGCCAGGGATCCTAAAGCGCATGGGACAGTCCCCACAACAAAGAAATCATCTGGCCCCAAATGTCAGTAGTGCCGAGGCTGAGAAACCCTGCCCAAGGGCGCCCATCCTCACCTACAGAGACCACGTTCCGGAAGTTCTCCAGCATCACATCTCGGTGCAGCTTCCTCTGGGCGGGGTCCAGCAGCCCCAGCTCCTCCTCCGTGAAGGTCACGGCCACGTCCTTGAACGTCACTGCCTCCTACAACATGAAACATGTGTAGCCTCAATCTTAACAACCAACCTCCCCTGGGAGAAGGCCAGCACTGACAAGGGGGAGGAGATGTGGGAAGCTTCTTCCAGATTCTGAGCAACCTGAACGACTCGTTTTAGGAGACTGTCTCCTTTTCCCCTCCCACAGTCACACGAAAACTGCTGGGTGGGGCGTGTGTGTGGGGAGGTGGGGCACGGAGGAAGGAACCCCCTCCCCCAATTTTTTTTAAACCCTGCGGTACATGTAAAATAGTGCCCTGTATAGAGCTGCATCTCAGAACTGTCACTGCCACTGTTAAATCACGGCGGACGTGCATTTTACAGTTGGGCTGAAAGTGCCAGATTTTGTGGGAAATGCTGAGTTAGTTTAGCCCCACAGACGGGCACTCCTCCGCGCCCAGCTCCTCCCCCGCCGGGCGGTACCGCTGTTCTGTCGGTGCTGCCGGATCTGACCGGCCTTGGCGCCTCCACAGGCAGGTCCCTAGTTCGTTGCCTCGGGAACTCGCCGTCTGTGTCGGTGGCAGCCTTCAGTGTCAAGGTGACGGGCACAGGCTCTGGAGACGAACTGCCTCCGTTCACAGGACTAGATCTCTGACCTTGGACAAGCCACCCAGCTTCTCAGCACCTGCCCATCTGCCCTAGAGCGCAACATCCCAGGGTACCTGAAGGGATTCAATGAGGCTACTCAGCGGGGAGGGTAGAGCTCACTGGTAGAGCGAGTGCTAAGCCTGCAGGGGGACCTGGGTTCACTCCCCAGTGCCTCCATTAAATAAATAAATAATAAATAACCCTAATTACCTCCCCCAACCAAAAAAAAAAAAAAAAAAGAATGTTAATACTCAACAAATGCCAGTCATCACTATAACTATTATTTCATTATTCATGGCTGTGTGGTTATTTCATGAAAGTGAAAAAATACATATTTAACCGTGCCATAAAATTAAATAACAATGTAATACCTTAAGATTTTTAAACTATTAATAATGCTGCAAAAAAACTTTTTTCACACAGATTTGGCCAGCTTGTCTGCTTATTTCCTTTGGGATAAGTTCCAAGAAGTGGCAACTGCATTGTCAACAAATATTTACCTTTGCTAGTAAAATGGCAATTTCCCCAATCAACTCTCCCTGTAACAGATTAGAAGTGTCCCTGATTCTCCATACTCTGGCCCAAACAGGGTATTATCTTACTTCTTAAATCTTGGGTAATTTGGTAAGTGAGAAAAACAGCTCTTTGGGGGGTGAGGGGTATAGCTCAGTGGCAGAGTGCATGCTTAGCATGCATGAGGTCCTGGCTTCAATCCCCAGGACCTCCATTAATACACCAAAAAACAAAACAAAACAACAAACTTTTTAAAAAACAGCTCTTTCTAAAAATTCCCCCCCCCCAAATCCCACTTATTTCACTTTCTCAAAACATCATCTTTTGATATTTACCCCCTCACACACATACCGCGTGTTCATTTCCCTTGCTCGTAATCCTATTGAGGTTATCTCATGCGTCAGTAAGAGTCCTATGAGGAATACTAAGCCTTTTCTAGCGTGTATAAACCCCACCCTCGCCCCGCACTCCTGTCTCCTGCGGGTCTCATGACTTTGTATACAGTGTTTTCCTTTACGAAAATTAAAATGATTTATCCGAAGACCTTGCTCCTCTCTGATTTGCTTTGGCTGGAGTCTTGAGCTTCTATATATTAAACAGCTAGTTAACACATCTGGCCAAAAAGAGACAGGCACTCACAAGAGGAACCAGGTGAGGGGCAGTGCTATTCTCAGAGTCCTCTGTCCACCAGCCATGCCAGACACGCACACAACGTGGCCTCAGGTCCCCGCATGGAGTAGTCTCTTCCGCTGGGTCTCCCCGTTTACCCTCACTGGACACCTGAAACTCCTGGCCCAGGCAGTGGGAACTGTAGTGTGAGCTGGCCACTGAGTGGATTTTAGCAGGTATCTGAATGCTCACAAATCTGTTCATGTTAAAACGCACACGAGACCATCTATGTCCTCACACAGATGTCCCTATTGCTATTAGACTCTTAAAACTAAATGTGTACTTCTTTATACTAACATGTCAATGAATAAAACAGATACTTAACCATAATACATATATGGTTTAACTTAAAATTAAAGAATCTAGTTGTTCTTGTGTGAAAACAATGAAAATTATTTTCTCTGAGTTCAGTATCAGTTGGATTGTTGCACCAAACCATACTTTAGACATTCTAGCCACAAAACGTGAGACTCCACATATGAGGAAACAATCGAGTTCCTAAAATTTTAAGAAGAAAATAGTAGAACTCTCAAATTTCCTGTTTGGGAAGAAAGGTTTATATATGTAGGGAAACTGTCCTTGTAAACATATTAAAATGGTAAAATTCATAAACCACATAAATACGGACAACAGGGGAAAATATTGGTAAATCATGGAAAACGACGAGGCCATTTAAGTTGTAGATGATATAAAATTCAGTTTTAAACATGCAAGATGGCACTGAAACACTGGTAACAAATCTACACGTGCAAACACAAAGGAATGAAAAGGAATGTGGAAAAATGAAAAGTGCTGATCTGCAAACATGTTTATAATATGGGGACTGTTTTTACTTAAAAAAAAATCTATTAAGTTTCTGGCTATTATTTGGAAAGAAACAAAAAGAGAGGGCTTTGGGTTCCCTCTTACCCTCCCTAAGCAGGAGGAAAATGTGTCCAGCTGTGAAATGAGATGTCATTGTAAGAAATAAAGGCCAACCCAACTTACCTGGAACTTGGTCATTTTTTTCCCTCGTCCTTCTGGTGAAAGGCAGGGCTCCGGGAAGACAAAACTGGGGAAGGGAAAGCTGAGATGAGAGAGATGCTGGAGATGTGCTAGCCCACACGGTACATCAGATGAGCAGGAAGAAGGGCCCCTTTCTCTAGGCAACGCAGAGCCAACATAACCTAGTGAGAACAGGGGCTGAATTCAGCTTCCTTAGCTCATGAACAATCTATTAACAGCCCTAACCCAAGTGCTTCTTGGAGCTCCCAGGGTATTCCTGAGGCTGGTTATCAAGGAAACGAGAGACAGGACAACTTAACGGGGCCCAAACACCTGGGTTCAAATTCCGGCATTTCTCCTTAATTACTTTCTCCTTACTAGTAGCTCGTTATTAACCTTCAGGTGCCTCAATCCAGTCACTTGTAAACGGGTGTAGTAATGCCGGTGTTCCCCATTCCCTGCAGCTTCAGACAATGCCTGTCCTCTTATGAGTCCCAGAACTGCCTTTGTGAATATGCTTCAAGAAAATGAATCTTAAGAAACACTGAATTCAGAGATGACTGCTCTGTCCCTTGAGTCACCCTTACTCTCAGAAACGTCTAATTCTGACCGATTGTCTCACAGATAATTTGTGTTGCTCTTAATGAACGTTAAATTGCCGTGGATTTTTTTCCCCCCTTAAAAGGTGTAGTTACTGCTTGCACATGTTATTAAGCTGGAAGAGCTCAAGATTTCTTCTCCCACTTGCATGAAGGTAAACAATGACCAGTAAAAACCTAAGACTAGGAAATCGCGTAGCACTTAAATTAACAACACGAGGTTGTTATTAAACGTTATTATACGATACTGAACATTCTTTATTAAGGCCTCACTACACTGCAGGCACTCTTGTAAAGCCGTGATCACGATGATTTCTCAGTCTGGAATAAACCACAGAGGACTTTTTCCACGATCCAGTTGAAGGTAACTCTCCTTCCTAAACAAAGGTCTAGAAAGAGTCCAGGAATCCAGGAATAGCCCCACATCAGTGACCAGGGGACAGTGGGGCTGTAGCTGGGACTCCAACCCCATCCCGAGCTCGCAGGCGCTTCCCTACAGGACGCCAGAGTATTATACTAGAACCTATGATAACAGCCCACATTTTACTATGCACGAGGCATTATTTTTAAGCCTTTCAAATATAGTCTCACTTAATTCTCAAAAGAACACCACTGGAGAGGAACTGACTGGAGGAAACTGAGGCAGGGAGAGATTAAGTAAGTCGCCCAATATTTCACTGCAAGAAGGACGCAGAGCTGGCTGGTCCTGGAGGAGGGCGCGGGGAGCGGAGAGCGCGGGAGATCCGCACACTCGATGCACGACGCCAGCCCGCCCCGACGCCGGAGGTCCGCAGGGGGGATGCACGCCGCCGCCGCGGCTCTCTCCCCGCCCTCCGCGGCTTCCCTTTCCCAGGGGTGAGACCCGGGGCTCCGCTGGCCCTACGCGGAGGCCGAAAAGGCTCGGAGAGATTGGAGGGACGCGCGGGGTTAACTCACCTCACTGGAAGCAATCGCAGTAGTGACCTCGCCTTCCTGGAGCGGAAGCGCCTCTGGCTACACACCGTTCCCGGACTACATTTCCCAGAATACACAAGAGGGTGCGCCTCCGCGTTAACATACCTCGTGGACTACATTTCCCAGGATGCAGTTCGCAGGAGCCTTGGCTTTGGTTTTGACTGTAGAGCTGGTTTGGATTGAGAGTCACTTCTCCAGTGCTATTAATTGTCAGATTCCTTTTCGTTTTATTCATTTCTTGAAGCTCATGAGAAAATAATGTAAGAAGACAGTTGTTTGGGTAACAACTCAATAATTCGGAATTTTTAAAAATGCGGCCGTATAAGAGAGAAAAGCGCGGCTTGCGCTACCAAAGTAAGTTAAAAGCCAAAAACTTTAGGGGAGACAAAGGGTAGACTAAAAAATGGGAAACATAAAAGTGATCTAGGCTGAGCTGAACTTAAGGAACACTGGATTTCAAACTTGTTTCGAATGCTGGCTCCCCAAATATCAGCAATAAAACCTGTTAACGAGACAAGAACGTAGTGTAGTGCTGACCGCCGTAAGGGAGAAACGCCACCTCGACAGAGCTTTGGCACCTTGACAGTGTCGGGGGAGCCAGGAAGGCAGGGTTGGATTTACTGAGAATTGGAAGTTTGGTTTAAGGTGGGTCTTTCAATGCAAGAGACTTGATTGGGACTGCGTGAAGGTCATGATGCTACAATCCAACATTGACGGTACCAGGAAGGATTTTTGTAGACAAGGAGTCTATAGGTGCAAACTGTCGATGCTTTCTTTTGAAGAGATGGTAGAGTTGATGGGTGTTCGTGGATGTTCCTGTAATGAATAATCCAGCAATTTGCTTGGGCAGGAATTTCCTGGAATAGTAAAGGTATGCTAATAAAACTGAAGTTATGTTCATGTACCCAGTAAACGGTGGGAGGAAAGGTAGGAAATCTGTCTTCATTGTCCAAGCTGTGCGTCTTGGGGAGAGGGGGGAGGGGTTGAAATGAAGTGTTTTGACTCCTTTGCTTCCTTTATTAGCAAAGCACTTAAGGGTTCTTGACAGTGTTTTGTGGCTTGAGCTGTTCATTACAATACGCTAAGAATTTGTAAAAAGGCTATACACACGTTGATTAAAGTACAAACAGGAATATCTTTAACTTCATTTTTTTTTTCAAATATAGTGATTGTTATGGCAAACGAAAGCAGCTCCATTGCAAGGAATTTAAGAAAATATTGTGACGTGTGCATATATAAAATCCACAGTTGTTTTCTAACGCAAGTTTGGCTTCAGATGTTTGATTACATACTTCTAAGTTCTGCTCCTGACAAATAAAGTGTCCTGTGACTGAATAAGCCGAGTGAACAAGGACGTGATGATTTTTCTCATAGGCAGGAAATGTATTTTGTAGCTTTTTATTATGAAAGTTTTCAAAAATAGACAAAAGTAGAGAGAACAGTAAAATGCACCCCATATACTCATATCCCAAATTCAACTTAATTTTAAACATTTAATTCATCTATCACTATTACTTTTTAGTTATAGTAGAATTTTGAAACAAATCCCTGACATCATGTCTTTTCACACCTTGTTAAATATTTAAAAAATAAAAATATTCTTTCAAAACCACAATACTATTATCATGCTAAATAAAATAATTATTAATTCTTTAATATTTCCTAATATCCAATCTGTTTTCAGATTTTCCCCCAAACCCCCTCATCAGTGGTTTGTTCAAATCAATGTCCAGAGTCCATTCATTTTATTTGTTCAGGTGTGTTTATTCTTGAATACTATCCATTCACTTCTTCTTACAGACCTTTGACCTGTTGAGGAATCAGGTTGATTGTCATGATGATCTACATTCTGAATTTCTCCTACTGTTTATTTTTCATATCATTAGATAATTTCTTCTTCTATTCTGTTTCCTATAAAGTAAAATTTAAATCTAAAGACCTGTTTAAAGTTCATCTCTTTTGATAGAACACGTCATAGATGGTACTGGAAACATCTGAGCAAAGACCAGTTGAAGCCACATCAAATCCTTGGCAAAGCACTTCTAAGCAGGAAAAAAAAAAACAAACAACCAGTAAATATGTGAAAAATAGTGGTTTTAAAGAACCATTTTAAGGAATCAGATGAAAGGATTTTGCCGAAAAGTAGAAACATTTGGTAATAATTGTTTTGTAGTTTCACATATGAAACAGGATTAACTTAATAATAGGAAAGATAATTTTCAGATAAAGATTACTGCCAAATTAAAAAATATAATGGAGGCTTCTACTTTGACTAGTGTTAAAATAGTTATTTCCCATTAACTAGACACACACACACACACACACACACACACACACACACACACACACACACACACACACAAGGCCTATCTGTAAGAAAAGAACGTGTGGAGAATGAATTAGCAGCCCAAAATTCAGGAGAATAGGGAAATCAAGAGAAGAGAGCCAGTTACAGGAGCCAGTTTTGCCCTGAGGGGCACTGGTCAACTCAGGAAACTGTAAGGCCAAGAAACAAGGCACTTGTCTTGACACAATGATGGGAGCTACGGTTATAAAAGTTGTGTCACCCATACCAGAGCACCAGAGCTGCTTCGCAGCTGCGCTATATGAGATGCAGTGATCAACCGTCCTGAACCAGCTCTGACTTCACCACAGGGACGTGCCTGTGCAGATGAGACCTGACAGTGTCCCAGCGTTACCTTCGCTTCATTAACATGCTAAGATCTCTGCCCGAGGAAGGGGCTTGTATTCTGCTAGGCACAATTCCAGCCCGGGTGCCGAGAAGCCGGGAAGACTGCGCATGCCCCAGCTGCCCGCACCCCACCCCCTTTCCTAGAGCCCTGATGACGTGTCTGCTTCTAACCCTTAAAATCGCCTTATTCCCCTCCCTTTGGGGAAAAGGTGTTTTTATATCAGGAGTTCCCCTTCTCCATTCCCTGATCAATGAATAAAGTTTCTGCTCTGCTATACTGAACCTGGTTTCATTTAATTGGCATTTGCAACTTCAGACAAAGGACCCATTGAGGGGTCAACAACCAGTTGGGGATGGGTAACTGTTGGAGTCCAGTACCTCCCATCAGCAGGAAACTAGTAAAACTCCTATGTTTTGTGTTGGACACCAAAGCCCACTGTACCCTAGTGGGGAGAATGAAGGGGTATAGATCTGCTCTGGCGGGGTCTGAAGCATAGCCCCAAATCAGCTGGTATCCTTGAAACTGGATAGAAGTAATCTTTAATCGCTAATGCTCTCAGGCACCTAATAGTATCAAATAAAAATCCTTTTTGGAAGAAAAGATATGACCCTAAGCCTGAAATTACTTTGACAAAATTTCAAATACAATATTAATATCAGACAAAATGTATTTTAAAGCAAAAAGCATTGCTAGACCATGCAAGTTGCACATGGGTGTTCGTAATTATTTATAACAGACAAAAAGTGGAAACTACTCAAATCTCCATCACCCGATGAATGGGTAAACAAAATGTACACCCATAGGATGGAACATAATTTGGCCATAAAAAAGGAATGAAGTACTGATACAAAGATGAACTGTGAAAACATTATGCTAAGTGAAGCCAGCCTAAAAGGCCACACAGTGTACGATTCCACTTATATGAAATGTCCGAATTAGGCAAATCCATAGAGACAGGAAGCAGATTAGGGGTTGCCAGAGGCTAGGGGGGAGGTAGAATGGGGAGTGACTGTGATTGGGTGTAGGGTTTCATTTAGGGGTGATGAAAATGTTCTGGAATTAGATGGTGATGGTTGCACAACTCTGAATATACTAAACCCACTGAATTGTACATTTTAAAAGGGTGAATTTTATAGTATGTGAATCAGATGTCAATAAAGATGCTTTTTTCTTTATTTTTATTGAAGTACAGTCAATTACAATGTGTCCATTTAAGATGTTTTGAAAGAAAGCAAGGCTAGAAATACTCTTCATATTGATAAGACGTCAAATTCATCAAGAACATAAAACAATTCTAAATTTGTATGCACCTTGTATATTTGCATATTGTAAATTTGTATAATAAATAATTTGGCTGGCCTTTGTCCCAGCTCCTGGGAGGTAGTGGAGTAAGTCTTTGTTATTCCTGGCATTACACCTGATAGGTATGTGCTAGAGAGATGGATTACGGTGGGTCCCTGGACATGACTACGCTAAAGACATGACTCAGGATGCTGATCACCCCAGAAAGACCAACCGTGTGATTTGAGGTTTTTGAGCCAGGTGATACTAGTCTATGGAGAGAAAGGAGGCTGGAGATTGAGTCACATGGTCAATGACTCAGTCAATCATGCTACATAATAAAGCCCCGATAAACTCTACAGACACTGGAGCTTGTGTGAGCCTCCCCAGTTGGCTGTCCTCTGCACAGGGCTACACACCTGTGTGCTGGGATGGTAACGTGTCCGGACGCCACGGAGGGAGGACAATGGAAGCCTTGCATTTGGAACCCTCCCAGACCATGACCCGTGTCTCTCCCTTTGGCTGGATCTGACTTATACCCTTTTGCTATAATAAAACTGTAATTTGTGAACATAGTGCTTTCCTGAGTTCTGTGAGTTGTTCTAGTGAATTATCAAACCCGAGGGATTAGTGATCAGAAGTGAGGGTGGAATTGGAACCCCTGAACTGGAAGCTTGACTGGAAGTCTTGTGGGGTCTATGTCCTTAACCTGTAAAGTCTGATCTAAGTTTGGGTGGTTGGCATTAGAAGTCATTGCATCCCCTAATAATATGGGGGAATACCTCCGTGATCTCAGGGTAGGAAAAGTTTTCTTAATAAGTACATATAAAATCCACTAATCATAAAAGGAAAGACTGATATATTAGACCCTATCAAAATTAAGGACACATCTATTCATCAAAAGACACCATTATGAGACCTCACTTTAATATTGAACAAATATATTTTTAAAACCCCATTTCTAAGACAGTTGGGAAAATAAATATACTAACTGGAATGTTTGATGAGGTTACTTGAATTTTAAAAAATGATAACAGGATTATTTAAGAAGACTGAAGTTCAGCATGTATATGTGCCTAAGCGCGTGGGTGTGCATGCACACGCACACACACACACACAAACTGGTCTAAGCCCCATCTCCAATTTAACAATGAAAAATCTCAGTAGATGAATTTAAGGGGAGGACTGCCAATGATGAGAGCAAAGACAGTAATCTCTAAGAGTAAGTGACAGAAATTTCTCAAACACAGAGCAGAAATACAACCAGTTGGAAATCAAGTTGGGAAGAGAGGAGATTTGAAAGATACATCCTAGAAACCTATCATGCGAGTAAAAGGAATTCCAAAAATTGAAGAAGGAAACCACAGAGAAGAGAAAATAATTAACTAGATAATGGAAGGACACTGTCTTGACCTGAAGAAAGAAGCAACACTGCAGACTGATAAGGCTACCTACCAAGGGTCATGCCTGGATTGATGACGAAAAAAAACTCCCACCTGGGCATATCTGGGCAGAATTCTGGAATTCTAAGATTTAAAATGAAAATCTTAGAAACCCTCAGGCAGAAAGAACAAGTTACTCATAAAAGCAAAAGAATCCACTGATACTGAACTCTTCCTCTACAAAACAGGAACACAGAAGAAGGGAGGAGCTCTCCCACATGCTAAAGAGAACAGAACAGCAAGCCAACAGTGCTCTACTGAAGCTACGTGCCATTTACTTGTCGGGGCAAAAGGAAGGATTGGCCTGAACCCAGAGAGTACATCCCCACAGGAGGAAAACACACAGAATTGCTAACCACCAAGTGCTGCCTGCAGCTGTGGCTCCCGAGAACTATAAGCCTGAGGAGAAGTACCAGCCTCACGACCTAGATGGAGCCAAGATGCCCTCTGGTTCTATGCTTGTTCCAGCTACTCCCATATCATCAGGAAGCAGCAGCTCCAGACTATCATCTTATAAACCAGGAGATACTGGCAAAGAAGACCAGTCCAACATCCTGCTCATGCAGCAGAGGCTGCACCCCATGAGAAGCAGGGTCACTGTCCTGGCCCCCAGATCCAGAGCAGTGGTGAGACTCCACCCCTGAGGAGAGGCAGGCCATAAGGACCACAGCCCTGTGGCTCTCCCTAAGGGGAATGACCTTATTTGAGAGTGTGGGTGAGTTAAACTTCATAATGTCAGAGATCCCATTTTACATACATTTATTGCTTTAGTAAGCTGAAGTTCATTGCAAAATCTAAAAAATAGAAGAGAACTATACTGAATACCTTCTAATGGCCTATATTGACAAAGGATATGACAAGGAATATACATGTGTGTCTGCATGTGTTAGAGCAGGCAGATAGCTAGATATGAGCAGAGAAAGGGGGACACAGACCAAATGGCAGGAATTGGGCAGAAAGGAGGGGCACAAGCCAAATACAGGAAAATATACATTATGTAAGCACCAGGGGTCGCTGGGCAGAGAAAGAAAAGCAGGAACTTTGGGGCTGATAAGGGGCCACACCTTTTGGCCTGAAGACCAACAAAGAAAGGTGAGAAAAGACAGGAATTTCCAGCGTCTGAATGTAACCTTTTGCTCATTATGCCCTCATTTCAATAAAATTAGCCTTGCAGATCAGAAGTACCCATCATGCACTGACGCCATGACACTTCTGATCCAGACTAAATAAGGACAAAAATCCCTCCTCCCTGTGGGAAGGTGGAGTTGGGATGATATCAGGAAATACGACCCCCAAGCCCTTTCCTCCTCAGTGAATGTTCCACTCATTCATTTTTACACCCTACGTACCTAACTTGCCAAAGAAACTCAGGGCAGCCGCTCACCTGAGCCTGCCCACTCTCTCCTTGAGAGTGTACTATCCATCCTTTAATAAACTCTCACTTTACTTTTTTTAACCTCTACGTCTTGTCTCTGAATTCTTTTTGGGACAGGACAAGAACCTGGAACACCGGTTGCATCCACAGGCAGCATATGTATAAACAAATCACTGGACTTGCAGACCGCAGAGACACACGTTAAACATTTTGAAATATACTAACTCCTCTCCAAAATGTATTCATTTTTTACAGCTACTTATAGAGACAACTATGTAAAAATGTCAAGCCTACTCCATTAATGTAAACATTTGAAAATAAAATGACCAAATGCCAACAATTAAAAAGAATTTTTTCCCCTTGGGGTCTGGGAGGGAGAATACTGGATAGGGAACTTGACAAAATTAATATTCAAATCCAGCATAGCTGTACCTAAGAAGTGTTAATGGAAGGAATGCTATGGCAGTTTGAATACAATTACATCAAAGCTTCCTGAAAATATGAAGAATAAAACAAGCCAACTATCAAAGTTTTACTATGACAACTTTTGTCATTAGTAACTACTTTTGACACTTTCTAAGTGTTATAATAAAATTCTACTTGAACACTCTAGTGGGTCAAAAGATTCAAGTGTTATGGAGTGTCCTCTTACTGAAATAAACAAATTATTTTTGTTTATGTTACTGAAATATAAACAAAAATAATTTTTAGTCAGGTTATACCATCACAAAAGTCATAAAGGATAGCTGAACTCAAATTGTTTACAAGTGATGGAATATGAAACAGAGCGCCAAATAATAACTCAACTTGAGAACTGTTTTATAAATTAGCCAGAGACAGACCCTGCATATCAGCCCTAGAGTGTTTACTTCTTCATAGCAGGTTGGGACCATTAGCAAGAAAACCTGCTGGTGCCAAACTAAAATCCTTTCATTGCCAATTATTTTAACAGCCCAAATAAGCATATTGTTAGTCATTTAGAGCCTGCTTATTTTGTATACTCTGCAAAACTGCATCCAACATCTGCTAGCCATAAAGACAAACCCTGGAGTTATAACAGACCTTCAAAAGCCGCTGCCTTTAGGAGTTCCCTGACCCCAAGATTCTACCTTGGACTGCCACCGAGCAACATAACTTGGACCTGTAAGTCCCACTTCCCCTGGGAGTTCCCCTGCCCTCTTGCTCTTCTCGGTGGTGGTAGCCACACACTGTAGTCTTTGCGAGGTCTTGTGCTGTGAGACTTCCCCTCACAGATGCAATCCTGTCAAGCACCACCTAAATGAACCGCACTGTGTGCTACTGCCACTTCTGGGTCATATCTTCTCCCTTCATCAGCCCTGAGATCTTTTAACTCACTGTACGAATACAGGCTGGGGAGAGAACTGGGGCCAATCACAATAGTGTAAGACCCAACCAGATCATGCAATGCCATTGGTCTTCTGCATTTTGCCTGTTTACTTAGTTTTTGCAGGGTTCTTCAGAATAAACTTTATATGAAAATTTTGAGATGAACTTAATATAATTTTCTCCTTTTTACTCATATAACAAACAAGATCAGCATATGTACAAAGCACAAAGCAATGGTAAGTCTATGCAGCTTCAGCAATGAACAAGGCTCTGTCCTCTGAACATCTCATAGGAAACCAGTTTTTGTCATCACACTTTTAAGCACGTGATCATAGTCATTCTTTTTAATATCTCTCTCCTGAGTAATGTCTGATAAATGTCAAAGTTCTGACCGGTGTCCTTAGTGTACCACTTACAACAGTTCTCTGCCATGTAGGCTCTTAACCACTAGGACATGTCCAGCTATGGCCAAAACACTGACTTTGATGAAAATATTTTCTCTCTCTTGACTTGACCACATGACTTGATGAATTTAGATCTCATTTCAATCTTTTAAAGACACCATTTCATACAACTGTTTTCCTATGTGGATCCTCTGATAAAATTCCCACCACTCTCATCACTTCTTCAAAAATTTATCTTGGATAAATTAGATGATTCACAAAAGTCGACCTCAAACTGAAGCTCTTACCATATTATCTCATAATTGGAAGGTTCTTCTCCTGTGTGAACAGTCTGATGACACTGAAGTTGCAAAGACCATCTGAAAACCATATTGTATACACTTTTGTATTTGTATGCCTTCTCTCCGTAGTGGATACTATGATGAAGCTGAAGTCTTGAGGTGTAACTGAAGCACTTAGAACACTCCCTGTATTTATATTGTTTCTCTTCCATGTGGACTCTCCAACTAATCCAATGCCCTACAACCAGCATGGGTTCTTTGGGAGGCTTGAAGTTGTAGCCTCTGGCAGAACCTCCACCCACACTTTTCCCATCTGAATGTTTTCTCTTCACTGTTGTCTCTCTGATGGACCACAATGGCCTGACTGGAGCTTGACAGGTTCCTCATGCTTAAAGACTTAAGGTCTCCAGAGACAGAACTTTTCTGATGAGGTGGCTGGTGGTATTGACAAAAGTGATCTTTAAAAATACTATAAAATAAAATGTATCAATGTGTGAAAGACCTCCAAAACTCAGCCATTTAGTATTTTCCAAATGAGTGATGCATAATTTCACAAAACCATGAATGGATACAAGACATACGAAAAATACTCTGATACAGTTTTGATTCTACATTGCAATAATTTTAATAAACTATCACTTGTGGGATTTGGGTGCAGTGTCAAAGAAGAATATTATCTGTAGAGTCTATTAAAGTAACTCTTTTGTAACTATAACTGTGGGAAGCTGTTTTCTTTATTTCAACCAAAACAATATATCACAACAGGTAATGCAGAAAAAGATGTGAAAATCCAGCTATTTTTCTTATAAAAATTCAGGAATTAAAGAGATTTGCCCAAAATTTAAAACATTGCTACTCTTCTCATTAAATTTGTTTTTGGAAATACAGTTTTCTCATAAAAGTTAGTTCTGTTACAGGTTTATTTTAAAAGTAGATTAATAAACAATTTTAAAGTATTAATTCCTAGATAATAAATACGTTTTTCATAGCACCATCCCAACTGTAACTTGTATAAAGCCCTTAGACTGGAACTTGATAACTAAGGCTTAATTAGTGGCATTGCTCAAGACCAAATACACATCCTACATATTCTCCAATTTATGTGACTATACAGGAAAAAAATGCCAAATCCTACTTACGTGGGGCCCTGCTGCCAGGAGCCAAGGGGTCCCTCACTCCGTCCACCTTGGTGCAGTTCTTGTGAAGTCAGGGCTGGGGAAGGAAAGGAGGCTGTGAAACATCACCATTGCCCAAATAAACCACAGAGGACATTCCAATGGTATTAGAAAGGTACTATTATCAACCAATTTTACAGATGAGCAGAGGCACAGAGAGATTAAGGAAACTGACCAATGTTGTATTTCCAGGAAAAGGGGCTGACAGGTGGGGGAGGAGAGTTAGGGGAGCCGAGGGCGCGAGAGCCTGCAACCCCCCACCGCGCCCAACCCGGAGACCCGAGAATCTCCCTAAACGTGAGACGATTCCCTCAATGTGATCTAAAACTGCCGTCCTCACACCTCAAACATCTGCTTTCCCCCTCAAGCCCACAACTGGGTTGTTGTTGCTTCAAGAGCAGGTCGAGGAAGTTCAGAAGTGTTCCGAGATGAGAAACCCACAATCACTACGAGAAAACAAGGTCGTAACCCCGCCCACCTGGGCCGGAAGTGCCTGCAACTACCAGGAGCTCTAGATCAACATTTCCCAGAACTCCCCAGTACAGCCCTTTGGGAACGGAAGTGCCTGAGACTACACGGTGTTCTTGGACTACACTTCCCAGAATGTCCAAGGAGGACAACATCCACAGCCCCGCCCTTCGGGGAGGAAGTACCTGTGAGTACTTGGAGCCCCTGAGCTGAAGGAGAGCGCTGTCCACGGTCCTGCCTGGCAGGAGCAAAAGTGCTTGCGGCCACGGGGAGGGCCTGTACATTACTTCTCACAGTGCCCTAGGAAAACAATGACTACAGCCACGTCGTCTTCCTGGGAGAAAATATGGATTACTACACTGAGTACCTGGATTAAATTTCCTAGAATCCTGGAGGGGAAAACATTACAGAGACATGTAGTTCTGGAGCCCAAATATCTCCAAAAACCAGAGCTCTGGCGAACTAAGCTCCACTGACCCGTTTGCCTGGCCAGAAGAAGCTTCTTCTTCTATGTCTTCTGGATCTTCTAGACTAATTTCCAGAGTGGCTGCATGGTAGTACTTTCCGCCAGGCTGTCCTTTGGTGTTATGAACAACTGGGTTCCGTTTGGATGAATTCTGTGCCGCTGGTCGAGCCCAGTCTTCCCTGTTCTTTTTTCTCACTCCCCTATCCCTCTTCTCATGTAACTATGCTAATAAGCAGTTGTCAAGGAAATACCTTGTATAGGGAACAAATAACATTTTCTGTGGAGGAAAGACATTATCATCCTTGGCTACAAATTATCACTACATTAAAAACTACAACATAAACAATAGGCAAAGTAAATTTTAACACCAAAAAACTACTACATTGTAGTGATAAAGATTAAATTATCCAAGAACATAACACAAATGTATATTTACATGCATGTAACAAATATCCTCAAATAAATATTTCTAACTGGCAGAACTAAAAGGAGACATACTCTCTGATTACATAATAGAATACACACACACACACACACACACACACTCACACACACACACAAACAGTAAGCATATGGAAGATTTGACACTACTAGGAAATTTGATCTAATTATACGTGGCACACACATCTGTTCAGGTACACATAGAACGTTTACAAAATTTGACCACATGCTGGACCATAAAGCATAAACAGCAAATTTCAAAACATTTCAATAATATATATTCTCAGTGAGGTACAATAAAGCTAGAAATCAGTAATAAATCCTTACTAGACAATTGTAGCTTATCTGTAAATTAAGAATCTTAACCATGGATGCACGAAAGCTCAATGGATGGGCTCAGGGGAATCTGTAATATATTTGTAGCTGGGTGCAATAAAAATACGTATCAACGTTTATTAGATGCAACCAAAACCACACTTTAAGGGAAATATAAATTATTAAATACATATACTAGGAAATAAATGCTGAAAATCAGTAAGAGACACATCAATCTCATGAAGATTAAAAAGGATGGGGGTGGGGTATAGCTCAGTAGTAGAGCGTGTGCTTAGCACTGGATTCAATCTCCAGTACCACCATTAAAATAATAATAATAATAATAATAATAATAATAATAATAATAATAATAATAATAATAATAGTAATAGTAATAATAATAATTATAAGGATAGCAGTGGACCTCCAATTCTGAACAAGATGGACTAAGCATATTCTACCCCATTCCTCCTGCTATTTACAAGTAAAACCCCTACACAAAAAACATAGGGAAACTAATAAAATTCTGACAGGTTGAAACAAGATGGCAGACTGGCTAGGGACATCAGGACTTGAGGAGTAACCTGAAGGTGAGTTCCCTGGTGTGTGTGCGTGTGTGTGTTTGCACACACCCTTTACAGGACAGAACCTTTTTGACTGAGTCCATTCTCCTTCAGGTAATACCACAAAGAGCTGAGCTCCTTCCCCTTTTCATTCAGTCCCACGTCCTGCAGACTGTGGGCAGAGCCTTGTCGTCCATTCCAGCCCTGCACTAATGAGAGGCTACGGCCCTCTTCCAACTAGGAATTTTGGAGACTGTGAGGCGGAGCCCTGTGGACTACCCCTCACATCCCACACGTGCACTGAATGAAAGTCAGCACCCTACCCCATCCCAACTAGAAAGTGGGAGGAGGATTTGAGAGATGATGGAGCTGGAAAAAGGGACTTAAAGTGCCTCAAAAAATAAAAGGAAAAGAAAGGAAAAAAGGAAGAAAGAAAGGGATAAATTAAGCAAGTGTGGGAAAATATTTATTGTGGAATCTGATGGGAACAGGGGAGTCCACTTTACTACTCTTTTTGAGTATTGGTCAATTTTATAGCAAAGCCTCCAAAAGTAATCATAGTCCAATTAGTTTAAATTCTGCTGTTTTTGTGAAATAAAGCAGCCATATTAACCTCCCTCAGCCTGTTTTTGAATTTATTTTTCATTTCTGCAGTCAGGATGTATCTGCTACATGAGAATAGGAATACTGTATTTAGGAGAAATAACCCAAATCCCCAATTACCTGAAACTTGATAACATATCCTATTTTTGAAGAAAATCAGCGTACTAACAAGGCATAGTTGAGGGAGAAGGAAAAACCCATGACATCACTGTTTCCTGCCTCACCCAGGGCAGTTAGGTGGCGCCTACACAGGTAGGATTTAACTAGCTGGTACTATTGGGTCCCTCTTACCTGTATGATTTCTTCACACATCCTTCTTCCCAAGTTGTTCTTTCCTCTTCTCTCACCTTCCCATGTCTTGGACTCTCACATGACTCTCACTTGCTACTGAGGCTTTTGGGCCATGTTCTTTCTTTCCCTTTTCTTAATTTCCTGAATGCAATGACATTAGGTCCTAAACAACTTGAACAGGAGGCTACAGAATTGCTTTTTTGGAGATATCTCAGGGAAAATTCTCATTAACAAGGAGTGGTGTCATTTCCTGCTTTCATATTCTAGAACTCTACTATTATTCTAGCAGTCCCACGGCCTGAGGAGAAGCTTTAAATTAGCTGAAATCTTAAATCTTGGCTTTCAACAGTCTCCACTAAAAATTCAATTCTCAGGTTGTCCCTTTGCTCTGGAAACACTGACTACAAACATATTGCATTAAAGGCACGTTGTCTAGCTTGGAAGTAAAGCTCAAATTACTGCAGCAGGACAGACAGAGCCTGGGTCCCTGACTGATGGTGGAAGCTGCCCATTAATCAGGTGCTCCCCAGGGAACTCATAAGCCTGAAGTAAAGTTCTATCGTGTTAAGCCCCTGAGATGTGGGGGTTGGTTTACAGCAGTCAGTCTATCCCCACCTGAAAGGAAAAGCTGTATCTGTGTGATTTTTGCTTATATCCTTTGAATCATTAATAGTATCTGCTGTGGAATAACTATAATTCATGTGATTCTGCCATGACAATTGATTACTTTGTTTTAGCACAGGAGTTAATAGGAAAATTGAAAGAATATGAATTTTGTAGTTCTCAATTTTTCACAAACATCTTTAGAAGAGTGGCAAACATTCTTCAGCAGGAAATAAGTTGAGTAATAATTAATACATAAACATAGTAGAGTACTGTGCAGACCATAAGAGGATGTGGCAAATGAATTTGTTGATAGGGTAAATTTTTTTTAACATACTGATAAGTAAAAAAGTTAGAAAATAGTTGCATGGTATAATCCCAGTTTTGAAAAAATATTATACAGAGGTGTTTGCCTACGTCACATGAGGCATAGTAGACCAAAGTATTTACAGTATGTAACTGAGTGGTGAGTTTGAATTTCAAATAATTTCACTTACACATTGAGTTTTTCTGTAGAATTTTATTTGCAATGTTCAGGAATTGATTTCAAATCAGTCTATTGAGGTCTCATTTATATATTATAATATTTACTCCTTTTAGAATATAGTTCTATGAATTTTGAACAACATATACACCAAAATCAAGATATGGAACATGTTCATCACTCCAAACCATATTGCATGTGAGATTCATCCATGTTGTTGTATTAGTAGTTTATTTTTACTGTCGAGCAGCACTCCATTGTATGGATATAACATAGTTTATTTTTCCCATTCTCCAGGTAAAGGATATTTGGGTTGTTTTGAGGTTTTTCAGTTATAGTAATGCTGCTATAAACTTTTGCATTCAGGTATTTGCACGAACTTGTTTTCATGGTATTGCTGTGATGTATGCCACGTGAATGTTCTTTATAAGAAATTGCCACACTGTATTTCAAAGTGGCTGTAGTGTTTTGTATTTCTATAGCAATGTCTGAGAGCTCCAGTTGCTCTTCATCATTTTCTGCACTTGGTATTGTCTTTTTTTTTTTTCGTTTGAAGAACAAATTCATTCTAATAGGTGTCTAATTCTATCTCATTGTGGTTTTAACTTGAATTTCTCTAATGACTAGTGATGTTGACCCTAATATCATGTCCTTATTTCACAACTATATATGTTCTTTGGTGAAGTGCCTGTTGAAAACTTTTACTTATATGTTAAAAAAAAGTGGGCTGTTTTCTTAGTACTGAGTTTTGAGGGTTCTTTATATATTTGGAACACAAATTCCTTTTAATGTATGTTTCAGAAACATTTTCTTCCAGCCAGTAGTTTCTCTTTCTATTTTCCTAAGTGCATTTTGAAAAGCAGAGGTTTTAAACTTTGATAAAACCCAACTTATCAAACTTCCTTATATGTATTATACTAAAAAGTCCTTGCCTACTCAAGATGACAAAGAAAATTGTCCCATCTTTTCCTCAAAGACTTCTATTGTTTAGGATTTACATTTAGGTCTAAAATCCATTTTGAGTTAATTTTTATTTGGTGTGATGTATAGGTTGAGATTTATTCTTTTGCACATGGATGTTTAATTATTCCTGCACACTTTAATGAAAGACTGTGTCTCTCATTGAATTGCCTTGGCATGTTTTTCGAAAATCAACTGACCACATTTGTGAGTCTATTTCTGGACTCTATTATGTTCTACTGTTGTACGTAGTTAGCCTTTTATTAGTACCATATTGTCATGAATGGATGTTCAATTTTGTCAAATGCTTTTCCTGCATCTGTTTCCTCTTTTTTTTTCCCCTGTGGATACAGTGAATTAGGCAGTTTGACTTTTGTATATTGAAACAATTTGCATTGCCAGAATCTATACCACTTTGTTATAATGCATTATGCTTTTTATAAATTGCTGAATATGCTATGATAATATCTTGAGGATTTTGTGTATATGTTCATGGATATTGGTCAAGTTTTCTGTTCTTATAATGTCACTGTTGGATTTTGTAATCAGGATAATGCTAGCTTCATAAAATGACTTAGAAAGTTTTTTCTTCTATTTCTGTAAGAAAATTTTTTTGTAAAATTAGAATCGTTTTTTTCCTTGTATGTTTCACTAAATTTTACAGTAACACCATCTGCCCCTAGATTTTCTTTGTTAGAAGTTTTTAATCTGTAAATTCAGCTTTTTGGGGAGATATAGGAGTATTCAGATTGTCTACTTCTTGTATATGCATGGGTAATTTGTGTCTTTCAAAGATCTTGTACCTTTTGCTTAAATTGTCAAGTTTATAGGCATAAAGGTGTTCCTAACATTCATGGGGACCTCATCACCTACAAACCATGCAGTGTGTGGACACTCTGGGGCTGCTGCTCCTGGTGGGAGGCAACAGGCATCACTTGCTCAATATAGTCTAATTCCATTTGGATCAGAGAACATTGCGTGATTTTACTTCTTTTAAAGTTGCATGGTTTGTTTTATGAACTAGAGTATGGATTTATCTTGGTGAGTGTTCCAAAAGCACTTGAAAGGAAGGCGTATTCGACCACTGTTGGATGAAGTGTTCTCTGAGTGGCAAATAAGTCAAATTGGACAGCAGTATTGTTGAAGTCTTCTATATCCTTACTGCTGTCCTGTCACCTTGTTTTTATCAATTACTAAGAGAACTACTAAGGTTTCAAAATATTTCTGGTTTTCTATCAGGTTTTGCTTCATGAATCTTGAAGCTGTTTTTGGATGCATACATATTTAGCACTGCACATCGTCCTGGTGTATCCCTGACAATATTCCTTGTACCAATTCTTCGCTGATATTAATATAGCTAGCCCAGCTTTCTTTTGACTAGTTTTAGCATGACATACCTTTTCCCATCTTAGTCTTTTAATCTAATTTATTTATATTTAAGAGTTTCTTTTAGGAAACATATAGCATATAGTTGGGTCTTGCTTTTTTATCCAATGGGACAATCTCTGTTTTAAGTGATGAGTTTATTTTACATTTAACTTACGTTTAATTTAATGTAATTATTGATATCACTGGTTTTAACCTAGCATCATGCTAACTGTTTCCTATATGTACCATGTGTTCACTCAATTTTACTGTCTGCTTTGGGTTATTTTTTAGAATTCCATTTTACATCTACTACTGGTTTATTAGTTATGTGCCACTTAAAACTTTTTCAGTGGGTGCTCTCGGGCTTATAATGTACATCTATAATTTTTCAGTCTACCTTCTAATAATATTACACCAATTCACATAGTGCACAACAGCTACTTCCAATTGTTTTCTGCCCTGTTTTATGGTATTGTTTGTTACAACACATTTTACTTTTATATATGCTATAAACTCACAAAACCTTTCTCCTATTTTTGCTCTAGTGAATTATATTTTCTAGTGATTAAAAATAAGAAAACTTATTTTATATTTACTTCCATTTTAACCATTTTCAAAATTCATTGTTTCTTTTGGGAGATCCAAGTCTATTTCTGGTATGATATTCTTCCAGCCTGTAGAAGATTCCTTTAGTATTTCTTGTAGTGCTGGCAGTATATTCTATTAGCTTTTGTTCATATGAAAGTATATTTATTTTGCATACTTTTTTGGAAGATTTTTTTCATTGGGATGGAATTTCTGATTCACAGTACTTTGTTTTAGAATTAAAGATGCTACTCCATTGTCTTCTGGCATGCATGGTTTTTGATGAGAAGTTTCCTCTTTTTCTCACCTCTGTTCTTTATATGTAATGCGGCCTTTTTCTGTCAGTGTTTCCTTTGCATTGTTCATTTTCAGCTTTCTGGCAATAATGTGCCTTGCTTTTTGTTTTTGTTTGTTGTTGTTGTTTTTTAAAATCCTGCTTGTGTATTCTGAAGTTCTTGGTTTGGGTGAAGTCTTTTACTATTTAAAAACATTCTCAGCTATTCTCTCTTCAAATACTTTTCTTCTCATTTTGTCTCTCCTTCCCCCCTGGGTTTCCAATTATACATAAATTAGACCACAAAAATTTCCCCACAGTTCTTGGGTTCTCTATTCTGTTTTCTTCACACTTTTTTAAAAACTTTTTTTTTTATTGAGTTATAGTCATTTTACAATGTTGTGTCAAATTCCAGTGTAGAGCACAATTTTTCAGTTTTCTTCACATTTTTTGTGTTTCAGTTTGGGTGACTTCAATTGGCCTTTATTCAAGTTCTCTGACATGTTTCTCAGCTGTGTATAACTTACTTATGAGTCCTTCAAAATCATCCTTGGTCATAAATTCTTTTCTAGTATTTCCCATTTGATTCTTCACTAATTTCCACCAAAAATCGCCCCAACTGTTCATGTATATTGTCTGCCTTTTCCATGAAAGCATTTAACACACCAGCCAGTCACATAAAATTCTGTCTGGTATTTCAGAAATACGGTCGTCTCTAAGTGTGGTTCTATTGATTGGTCTGCTGTCTCCTGACAGGGTGTTGTCTGTTCTTTTTTTTAATCTTGTAATTTTTGATTGAATGCCAGATCCCATGTATCAAACAGTAGACACTGAAGTAAACAGTACTTTTGCCTGGAACTGGGCACTTGTTCTGCTAGGACGTTAGCGTGGGGCGTTGAATCAGTCTGGTCAGGTATTAAGTTGAAACTGGATTCTGTTATTGCAACAGTTGTCTTCAGTACACTGCTTCAAATGTTTCTAATGTTACCTTGTGCTTAGGGTAGGGGTTGGAGTGCTGATGGATTTTTCTCAATGCTCCTGCTCCACCTTCAGCTTTTGGCTATCCCTGTGCACTTGTGCCACAGAAGGATTCTCTGTCCATGTTCTTGCCCTTTTCCCAAGGCAGCTTGCTATGACATGTCACTAGGAGTAAGCCAGCCTATTTATGGGGACCAGGGACATTCTTTATTGTCTGGGCTTAGTCACAGTCTTGAATAGGGATTGAAGGGGTCAGAGACCTTATGCATTTTGGGGAGCTAGGACCTGATAAACTCAAAAAACAAGACAAGCTCTCTCCCCTCTCAAGCTGTGAACAAAAAAAGCAGGTGACTGTGAGCAAACTGAAGACAAGACATAAAATGACAGAAGTTAAGAGAATTAAAGAAAAGCTTGACTGACCTGGACCCAGATCCTATCCTCCTTGTATCTTTTCACTTATATGAACTGAGAAATATATTTGGTTCAAGCAACTCGAGTTAGATTTTGTTACCTACAACTAAGAGCATCCTAACTGATAAAACCACCATTAGCTCATATGACCTTCCCTTGGAAGTGAGGGTAGTAAAGAAATGCATTAAAAGCCCTGGATTTCTAATCATACTGTGAAACCTGAGTTAGCACCTTGGAAGCCTGGTTAAGCCAGTGCCTTGGTCACCCTTTTCATCCAACAGGGAGAAATCTGACAGAAAATAGTTTGCTAATTTATAGTACTACTGAATTGTACTAGGACATCGTAGGCTGCATGGGCTTTGAGACCTAAAGAAATTTACAGAAAGGTAAGGTTGCCAACACCTAATTTATCTGTATCCTCTGGAGACTTTTGAAAATTAACTTCAGGGGTTTTATTCTTTAATTTTGGCCATAATGCCATCTAAGGAAATAGAGCAATCATGTTATGAATTCTTAACTATAAGGGACAATGTCTCAGTAGTTTATTGTTTTGGTAAAATTAGTAAATGTTAATTGTGAATTAAAAAAATAAAGTACAAAAAAGAGTAAACCAAAATTTTGCTTGTCACATAAAACCACGGTATACACGACAGTGAGAAATCTTTCACAGATAATCTATTAAACATGTATTTGAACAGACATGTATATAGACTTAAGGTAACTGGATATTATGAAGGTACAATCCACATTTTTACTAAACAATATGCATGATTCTTTCCTGTCATTTTAG
Source organism: Camelus ferus (assembly GCF_009834535.1). NCBI lineage: Eukaryota > Metazoa > Chordata > Mammalia > Artiodactyla > Camelidae > Camelus > Camelus ferus. The sequence continues at coordinate 16,339,083 of NC_045704.1, read as the reverse complement.
ATTGATCTCATACTTTCCATAGCTCTATATTACAGGAATGTAGAGAAATTTAACCAAACTCATATTAATTTCCTGTTTAAAAATTACCCTTACGTATACATCATTTCTTTAAAACCGCTTTATCCTAAATTATTATTCTATGATTTCCAGATGAGTATGTACACTTTAAATTTTGACGTATATTGTCATGACTCTTCTCTAACCGACTTGTACTTTTCATTCCCTCCAACAAAATGCTTTGTTCTTGACAACAGAGATTGGTTTAGAGAAAATCCTAATAATCAGCAAAATGTTTAGAAAAAGTCAAAAGTTTTCCTTTCGTTGTGTGAGTGGAAGGAGTATGGAGATGGAAAACTTAACAAAATTAAAGTCCTCCAAACTTGCCACAGATCCTGCCCGAGGAGGTTTGGATTAAAAATCAGGTCTTAAAAATCAGTCAGATCAAAAGGACCTTGATGGAAACATGGAAATTAAAAAACCAAGTATTGTAATTTTGACATTTATTAAGAAAGTATTTTTCATCAGTAATAATTTCTGACACTTTCCAAATATTACAGTAAAACTCTGCCTTAACACACAGGGCAGGAGTAAAAATTCAATTATGTAAAATGCAGTGTTCCATTTTTGCAGTGTTAACCAGAAACATTGTTTATCAGCTTATGCATCATTTAAAGTGCACATAGGTGTACATACATACACACACACACAGCTAAACTTAAATGGTTGTATACCATATTGTAACAGACCAAATGGTAAGACACTCAGCTCATCCCTGCTTATGAGGGACAAAGGATGCAAACCAGTCCTAGTTGGGTTACAACCAAATTCATGTAATTTCAGGTTGCAATTTCGCTGATGTTCTACATTTCAAATAATATTTATTTGCTTGAAGTGCTTATATTAAGGTTACCTGCAGGGGTCCTCCTCCAAATACACTTTTAAATGATTTTTTGGGGGGAAATTAAAATTTTCAAACATGATACCTTTACACACTTTTAGTCATTTAGCAAAAAGTCCTGAGCACCTACACTGAGTTGTGCAATGTCATGGTTTCACAGACTTAGCAATGAGTGAAGCCCCTTCTCTCACTAAGCTTTCAGTCCAGTGGACGTGGATTTAGGTACGCTCATCCTTGTACTTTTCTTAAAGCCCTGACCATACTCTTATCTTTTATAAGCCCTACTGAAACAACTGGTTAAAGTCACATGCAATGACTGATGTTTAAGTTCTCACAAAATCCCACATGGAACCCCTCTTGTTAGATGTCTCTGCTGTGTGGTCTCCTGACTACTGTGAATGTTGATGTTGGGCAGAAATATTACATTTCATGAAAAATTCTTTTTCTACTTTATGAACTCTATAGTGAATGGAAAATTTCCACTCCCATTTGAGGACTTCAAAAGAGGACACCATTTTACAGAATCTCATTTCTGTATGGATTCTCTGATGAAGGATAAGCTTTACCATACTCTTCACTTTTATAGAATTTATCACCACTGTGGACTCTTTGATGAATTAGAAGACCTGAGCTCCAACGGAAACCCTTACCACACGCATCACATTTGTATGGTTTCTCTCCTGTGTGGACTCTCTGATGAGCCTGAAGGTTTGATCTCTGACTGAAGCCCTTTCCACATACCTCACATTTGTATGGTTTCTCTCCAGTATGGACTCTGTGATGGGCTTGAAGACTTGAAAACCCACTGAAACCCTTACCACATTGTTCACATTTATAGGGCCTCCCTTCTGCGTGGACTCTCTGATGTGCTTGAAGACGTGAACTCTCACTAAAACCCTTCGTGCACACCTCACATTTGTATGGTTTCCCTCCTGTGTGGACCCTCCGATGTGCTTCAAGGCGTGAACTCTGACTAAAGCCCTTCGCACACATCTCACATTTATATGGCTTCACTCTAGTGTGGACTCTCTGATGACCTTGAAGATATGCTCTCTGACTGAAGCCCTTCCCACATACCTCACAGATATACGGTCTCTCTCCAGTGTGGACACTCTGGTGGCTTTGAAGGTATGACCTCTGACCGAA